>NC_086043.1:1301264-1943146 GCF_947568885.1 Cydia strobilella | reverse complement strand
GGAGTCCAAATTTTCAAAGTGCGGTAGTAACCCCTAAAAGGTATAAAAAAAATATATAGTGGTTTTTAGTGGCAGAAATTACATTAAGCGGTTGTCCCGTATATAGTTCTAAGGAAAAAAAACATGGCCGTAGGTCTATTAGGTACTTAAATTACTGATTTTGCTAAATTGCCTTATCTTGTTTGGTTTTCTCGTATTCGATAAGAAAAATACCATTGAAATTGGAACCAGGGAATTTTGGTGAAAGGCACCATTTCCGTCTCGGATTATTGGGGCTCTCACTGCGTTCGCTCACCCTTGGTTAACAATCTACTATTCCTGATTTTTTGCAATTATTTAAATGCACTTCGTAAAGAAAACAATCAATTTCAGACCAATCTTGTTAAAAACTCGTCAGAACGTCTCATTGTCAGTCAGATAACTGTCAAACGGCTAGTTAGAGCTTGTTAACCGAGTATACCATCCTCTAAGTTATTAACTGACAAAATATCAACTTTATTGAGACGGAATACGGTCCACATTGACTGACCATCAAGTTCCTGAATGTGCCCGTAGGTGCGGGTTCAATTTGTCCACTTAATTCGTGTAATCTCCCTTTGGCTAATTCTGTGGATTGATTGAATCCCACGCTGCGTTTAATTCAACCAATTTTCATAAGAATTTATAGTGCGCAAAGGTTATAAAAGGAACGTTTGACATTTCCTAATGAAGTTGAGGTAGTCTTGAACTCTTTCAGTAGATGTGGTTATTCGCCTCTTTGAGTCAGCCTGTCAGCTGCAGAGATAACTGACCCCCCGTATAGAAATTTGTTTGCTGGGAGAGTATGTATGTATGTAGGTCAACACTTTATTGCACATAAGACAGGTTAAGATATACAATTAAACAGAAAGTATACAATGTACAAAGGCGAACTTATCCTTGTAAGGGATCTCTTCCAGTCAACCTTTCAGTCAGACAGTGGAGGGGGAGGGGGTTAACTATCTCTGCAGCTGACGGTACAATTAATGAAGGATAATGTGTGATGTGTGATGGAAATAGTTACCGCAGTCGAAAAATCTTCGTTAGCTCTGTTGGTGGACTCTTTAAACTTTTAAATTATTGTTTCATCTCCGAAGTTAACCCTCCTCGTAATAATACCTTTTAATAACCTCCTATAAAGTTATGGTTTCCACATTTCTAAATATGTATGTAACTTACGATCTCGTGTTCAACACAAACGTAATTAACGTCTAAAGTTTCTGAAAAGTTACTAAAGTTATTTTATATTAATTTGGACTTTATAAAGAGACTAAGCTCAATATTAACGAATATAAAATAAACAAAACAAAACTTGGTACAAATCCAAACTCTATAAACACGAATATTCAGTTATTAATTTTACGGCTTTAAAACCGTCTGGAAACATTGAAATATGGAATTGAAAACTGTTTTTCCTTTTATGTTAGGTGCCGTTGAAATTAACAGGCTATGAATAAAAGCGTTTTCGGCCAGTATTCTTTTATTGTAGCTTTTACATGAATATGAGGCCACGGATTTAACTATATGCAAAACGAATTGTGCTTTACGATCAAAAACTGTGACCGAAAGAGAAGTCAAACTATTTAGAGGATTCCATCTCGTTTTGATTACGGTATTAACGATGACATTTGACAGTAATGTTACCGCCGCTGGTGAGGGCATTTTTATTTGTGTGTTTGTCACAAATGTTCGTTCCTGAGCTATATATGTTTTCTATGTACATAAATATGTATATATAACTATTTATTAAATGCTATTTATTTAATGATAATTAGAAACCGAATACAACAAAATTACATTTAAAAAAAAATACCAACCACAAAAATACCTATTACTTAAAAACCTACCTATTACTTAATGTTATTTTATTAAATGTGTCTTCATCTAGTACCCACAGCACGAGCCTTATTGAGCTCACTGTTGAACTAGTTCGGTATGTGTCAAATTGTCCCATACTATTTATTTATTTACTACAGGTACTTACGAGGCTATGACCAACTGTCTAGCTTGGAAATAAGGGACAATTATGACATGACAAAACAAGTACACAAAAACAGATCAGCGTAATGTTAACTTGTTTTTCCTTTTTAAGATACACTAGATATAATATTGTATTTTAAGTATGTTACTTGAATTGAAACAGATATTCCATTGGCGTCACAGTTCTCTGACCAGTTTTGAACCTTGTTGCTATGAGATAAGGCCCAGCGACTGGTCGGGTAAGTGTGTTGCCACAGGGCGGACACGCTATGCATCAAAAATCACTTGCGTTTCTATGTGTAAACGGCACGTCTGTACACGCGTCATGCGTCATAGTGTGAGTAAGTTGCTTAAAAATAGTACTGAGCGGCCGGCAAACGGCCGTCAATCTGCTGTCGCGGGGCGAGGTAATTCGAGTCGGGGCGGGGCGGTGCGTGGCCGTTCTGTATGATAATACTATTACTTATTCTGTGGTGTTGCTGCATATTAGTACCTACACCTTACACAGTAGATTAAGGAAGAATGTTGAGTGCTACCGTTCGCCAACGAACTGTCATGCAGTTTGGCGCAAAAATATGTCTACTGAATATTGCTGTGTATTTTTATTGAGTAAATACTTACTTACTGCTGTGGCGCGACGACCCGAAGTGGATCTAAGCCTCCCACACCAAAGACCGCCATGCTACTTCGTCCAAAGCCGTTTCTGTCCAGTCGACGGCGCCGAGTTCGCTGAGGTCTTTCTGCACTTCGTCTCTCCAGCGGTACCTAGGGCGTCCAGACGGTCTTCTGCCACTTGGTACTCCAGAGTACGCCCTCCAGACTGCGCGACCTTCCCCCATTCGGACTACGTGCCCGAGCCATCGGAGCCTGGCGGCTTTCGTATAAAAATAATAAAGAGTACAGTACTATCCGGGTTATACGTAGATCCGTGTTGCGTCCAGCATACAGTATTTGCATTTGAATATGATGCACGCTGCATGCGGTTATTTCTGGCAGATATGTGGGTTAACGCAATTTTGCGTTTCGACGGGTTACGTCAGTGCGGCAGGTGTTTCTCGTCTCTGCTGAATTAATCCACTTCAGCGTGATAAACATGATAAAGTAACGAATATTGTGTGCTAGTTGAGTATTTCATGTCGGAACCTGATTCGAATAATGCAATGTAAAATTTACGTGCATTAAAACGATGCCCTGAAAAGCAGCGTCATTGTACATGCTGAGTGCATGTGCATTTTGGTGGTTGTGCTCTTGCCTTATTTTTCATAGAAATAGAAAAATGAAAACATGCGCGAGTGTCGTGGAACCTGCACTGCCGGGCTAGCACATGATTGGCGCGAGTATCTCGCCGCGACATAGAGCCGTCATAGGTACCCGTTCCTCTTTAATTCATATAGTTAGTAAAAGACGGGTAGTCTATCTCGCGGCGAGATACTGTCGCGCCAATCATGTGCTCGGCCTACAGTACTTGTGATACGAGATGACGTGTGATTTTATCGACATGACTATATGTGGTAGCCAATGCTAACTTTGTATCGGTTTGACGCGATAAAACGTGTAAGTGTCGCATTGAAAGTAGTCGCAAAATGAGCGTGTTTCGGCCGTGTACAGTGTACACCTACGCACGTCCACACAGCATTGCTGCACTGTATGATACGATATTACGTGTGCTTTTATCGCATATCGTCATGACAGTGCTATGTGCGATAGCTGTAAGCTTTCAACTGACAATAGATAGGTATGTATGTACTCGCTATATCTGTGTGGGTACTTTAGCCCTCTCGTGCATGTCATATCCATATTCATACTCATATTTATTAATAATATACACATACATTACAAGTCAAAATTCAATTACAATTAGTGGAATATAAATTAAAATTTCAATTAATTTCAACATCGAAACAATAATAGTAAAATTATTTACAGATGTTCGAAAATATAATTACAAAATTAAATACTATCATATTATATTCTATTCTACATTTCCAATATTTCTTGTATGTCATAAAAGGCGTTGTCAATTAGCCATTCCTTCAATTTACTATAAAATACAACGTATAAAGTTGTTTGTTTAAATTTCAACTTTATAGCTGTCAATAGTTTATATTATAACTGCAATATATGGCTTTATATGAACTAGATGCCTAAATATCTTAAAAATAAGTGCCCGTGAATTGGACATCGTTTGGAAAAGGGTTTGTTATAGGTACTTACACTTTTCAGCTCTTCAGTGAAACCCCTAATACTAACTCTAAGCCACGAATAACATTTTATGGCTAATATTTGAAAAGGACTGCAAAGGTTAAGTGTCAATATCATCCCAATTTCATAAGAAAATGCCTGCAAATTGGATTTCGGTACACGTTTCCCTTCCAGACGGGTAAGAAAGATGCCCCTTTTATCACTTTATTGTAACATAAAACTTGCCCAGTTGAACGTATTTTTGAGTGTTTCATTTGTCATAAAGCTGATTTTTTTAGCCAAATAGTTATTGAATGTAGAAGTGTACTCTGAGAAAAAATCGTGGCGTTGACAGCCGTAGGTACAGTCGCCATCAGATATATCGGAGCGGGCAAGGTGCTCACAAATATCTGAACACACCTCTATTGTCAAGGCGTTAGAGTGCGTGTTCAGATATTTGTGAGCACCTCGGCCTCTCCGATATATCTGATGGCGACTGTACTATGATATTCATATTCCTTTATTGATAAAATTACAAATTTTACATGTCATAAATCAATAAGTAAGTATATGTCAGTTTAATCACAATTCATTTAAAATAACTATTATCAATTGAAGTAAAATAAAATAAAACAATAAATAACACGTAATAATAGGCAGACAATACAATTTACAATTCAACAATTAAGGCATTAAATGATGATATGGTGGCATAATGTGGTAATTGATGATGAAATGATATTGAGCGACGTCAAATCATTCAAATCAATAATAAAATCATGTTGCGAGATTTAAATTTAATTGATGAGCTTCTTTGCCTATAAATTTGTTGAAAATGTCCCCGACATAATGACAATGTTGCAGGTTATGACTAAAAATATATTTACAATACGTTAGGTCAAATTTACCATAGTTTAATGCGTTTCATAGTTCATCTTTAAACCAATACATGATTCATTTAAGTAGGTACTTACTTAGTACTTACAACTTACAATGGAATGATGGAAACCACAATAGTAATAAGAGCAAAATATACCTAAATACGATATTTGTATCGTTGCTATGCCTGATGACTCAAAACATGAGTTAAAGTTGTGTGTCATATTGTAATGTAGTTAGAGTCAATCAAATCAGACCCATGATAAAAATTAAATATTTTGTAATCAATAAATACTCAAATAAGAGTTTTCTTATTTAACAACTTTCCAAGAATACATTTTAAATATTAATTATACCTATTAGTTTATGGTTATGTATATTGCGTTTTTTTTTAGGTAGGTGCAACAGATATTCGGTATTCGGCCGAATAGTAGGCAACATTTGGCCGAATACTGAATATTCGGCAAAGTGGCCGAATACCGAATAGTTTCCGAATATTCGTGGCATCTCTAATAAAGTACTAGACTATCCTTTAATTAGAATAACCTCAGCAAGCAGGTATCATCTCAGTAGGTTATCTGCGTCTTTAATTAATCTAAGTGCATTTATATTGCATGATTTGCAATGTTAGATTGTTCATCCGACAATAAATTAACTGACTCTAGATTGAAACATCTTTTAACCAGCATTTGTTAACATCATATGAATGTTGCCTTTATTGAAACGAAAACCTTACGTGGTTGAGATAAGGTTGGTTTTACAATGACAGTGTACAATGCATGGATTTAAAGGAACAAGGACATTTTGCGACACGGCTTATTGTATTAAAAATAAAGTAAGGCAAGCCTTAGTGGCTGCAGCCTATGGAGGAACCTGAGGGCCTACCGCGAACACCGTAGTTCGCAAATAGCGGGCATTTTTCTCTGTCACTCTAATTACGCCTTAATTGGAGAAAAAGAGAAAAATGCCCGTAATTTGCCAACTTCGGTGTTCGCGGTAGACCCTCTGATCTTCAACAGAAGGACATGATGTCACGATCCTCAGCATTGAGGGACCGACGGAAGAAGAAGAAGTGGCTCCAGGATATAGAGTTATTCTAAACTATTTTCCACATCGGAATGAGATTTGAGAGCTAAGACGAAAGATTAAATTAAATTACAGTCAACCAGAAATAAGTTAGTAAAGTAAATTTGATTACGATTTAGTTAGTAAACTGATATAATTTACAAACTATTCAGAAATCGGTCGACATGCAAAGGTGGAAAATACGTGTGCCAGTGTATTGGTACAGTCGCCATCAGATATATCGGAGCGGCCGAGGTGTTCACAATATCTGAACACGCACTCTAACGCCTTGACAATAGAGGCGTGTTCAGATATTCGTGAGCACCTAGGCCGCTCCGATATATCTGATGGCGACTATACGAGTGTAGGAACAGCAGTTAAGTATATTTAGACACAATTTCTATTTTAAAACCCGTATAAAACTATAGAGTAGGTAAATTTAGATTTGCTGACTATGGATGAGGTCTTGGTGGCTCAGTTGGCAGAGCGCTGGAGTATCGATCCAGATTCCAGAGGCCCTGAGTTCAAGTCTCACCCAAGGCAGTAATTTATCCACTTTTAAATTTATTCAGACGTTTCTGCTTGTTAAACATTAATATAAAGTAGATAATTTGTGACGTCACATGCTAGTGTTTCATATAAATTCCATAGTAGCAAAATCGTATTAACAGTTCGAAAAAAGAAACTGATTTGGCTAGAACTCATACCTTATTATCGCTATTAGTGAAGACCGGTATTAAACAGACATAAAACAGAAGCAGCTTTCGAACACTCAATACAGTTTTACGACTTCGATTCAATATAAAATTTTTCGCCTGTCAACATGTAAATTTCAAATATGAACCTTACTTGCTACTTAATAAAGTCTTACGCATTAATTAAAAACAAAAGGTGAATTTATTAAATTGAATTTGGCGCATGCTGCCCAGATGTGGTTCTTCAAATGTTATTTGGAGTGTTTGACAGCGGCAGCGCGTAAAGTATTAGTTTGTTTTTGACTGGGTCGGGTTTCCTTCGGGCAGTCGTCCGGAGAAAAAGTGCTAAGCGAGATAATAATAAACGATGTCTGAAAATTGCAACGCCGGGCCGTGCTCGTCGATATCACCATCCCCCATGATGAGAATCTCGTGAAAGCCGAGAAGGACAAGTCCAGTAAGTACCTAGACTTGGCTCACGAGATAACCGCCATGTGGGATGTTGATTCGACGATCATTGTCCCGATAGTCGTTTCAGCGAACGGTCTCATAGCGAAGAGTCTCGACCAACACCTTGAGAGACTCTCGCTAGGTGGTTGGATCAAGGGTCAGATGCAGAAGGCGGTGATTTTGGACACGGCGCGGATAGTCCGCCGGTTCCTCTCTCTGCGGCCCTGATCACCGGCAGCTTGGGCCTTGCCCCGCTGCCGGTGGCACCCTAGGTCAGTTTTTTTATAATGTGTTTATATATTTTTTGTAATGTTTTGTGTTTTTATATTTTACTTTTAATAAAGGATATCTCACGATTGAACGGGCCGGGTCGGCCAAGGCAACCGACACTTCATTTTCTGTGACAGGTAATCACGTGATGCTTTCTATAGAATACGAAGTGTCGGATGACTCGGCCCGGACCCGGGCTGTTGTAACGTGAGATCCTTTATATTCTCTTAGAGTTCGCTTGATATTTCCATTTTACGAAATTGTTTAACGAGAAAATTCAATGAGTCTAAAAGGAGTCACCGTTATAAGGAATTAAGACGAAAGTGGAGGACCCGCGCTAAATCGCCTTTTCATACAAACGTAGTCCTCATTTTCCTCTCTGGATATTAATATTATTGAAAATATCTTGACACAAGTTGTTTTATATAAATAATATAAACTACAGCTATGCCCCCTACGTTTGTTTTTTTTTCGAATTTAATTATTAATTATTATAAGATAATTATTTAATTATTTATAAATTTGTAGAGTCAGACCAAGACAAGTCTGCAACAACTTTGATAGCACACGCAGTGTGCAAGTGTTATAATACGTCATAATTTCATAGAAGCTTGACGTTTAAAATAACACTTGTACCGCCGCGCGTGTGCCATCAAAATCGCTGGAGACTTTTCTTGGTCTAACTCTATGAAATCTGTTTTTCGGTCCTAATTTTTACAATAATCAAAAAATCGAAAAATGTCAAACGTGGTTAATATACATCAAATTACGTCAAAATATTTTTCATTATGTCAATATCCAGAGAGGAAAATGGAGACTACGTTTGTATGAAGAAACGGACGTCCCTTTTCCTTTTAAGGATCAACTAAACATACTTTTGAATGTGAACTGTTGGCTTAAAGATATATTTGTGACGTTTTCAACCAAAAGGTACCACATTGTCGCTAGTCGATAAGGTTGATTTCAAATTGAAGCTATATGGAAATAGCGCCTTACTGACAAGCGACAATAATACCCTTTTGGTTGAAAATGGCACATTTGGTAAAGTACCTATTGGAGGGTAGCAGAGGTAGCAGATATTTTTTGGTGCGTTGTTTCACATTCTACTATTGATGCTGACCGTACATACGTAATGTAATTTTTAGTCGCCATGTTTAGATGTTTATTCCGAATGCAAATAGCATCCGGCGAGAATTCGGCTGGCACCGGATCAACTGATAAATATACAACGTGTGCTCGTCTTTGTTTTTTGCCGGCTTGGATCGTTGAACTTTCATAGAGAGAAGAGTTTTGTTTTTTACAAACATTATATCTTGTGATTGGACGAACAAGCTCAAGAACTTAATACTTGTTAAAAGTTATTACAGTTTATACAATAGACAAGCTTTCTGCGGATATCTTATCCAATAATACCGCCATTAAAGATTCAGGATTAATAACGATTCAAAAATAAATAATCGGTATTGTCTTGAACGAGGGCGAGGTAACTGCGATTTAATCTTTATGAGTTTCAGAATTTACGACCCGCATTATGGGATTTATTGGTTTAGAAGATCGTAATGTTATATCATCGTATGTTTCTGCTAATGCAAAAATTATTCTATATAGGTACATGTCGAAACGAATGATTTTTCGAGTTCATTAGGGTTCCGTACCCAAAGGGTAAAAACGGGACCCTATTACTAAGACTCCGCTGTCCGTCTGTCTGTCTGTCACCAGGTTATATCTCATGAACCGTGATAGCTAGACAGTTGAAATTTTCACAGATGATGTATTTCTGTTGCCGCTATAACAACAAATACTAAAAAGTACGGAACCCTCGGTGCGCGAGTCCGACTCGCACTTGGCCGGGTTTTTTTTTATATGGCGTAGTAAAAAACAAAAAAATATTCTCGGGACGCCATCGCCATTTTGAAGCTCAATAGGAAGTCCAAAGGGCATCCGAAAAAGGCAGAAAAGTTTACACAGATGTCATTTTGTTAAAATTGTACCCAACTCTTACACAACACATGATTGTCGTTTACACCCTTGGGTTAGTGGTTGAAATAAGTGTTTGATGATCTGTATCTTAAATTAATTTTTAACAAGCAGAAACGTCTGCGATCGATGCTATTAAGCTTAGAATAAATTTAAAAGTGGAAAAATTATTGCCTTGGGTGAGACTTGAACTCACGGCCCCCTAGACCCATATAGTGGGAAGATTTGCTGACTATGGATGAGGTCTTGGTGGCTCAGTTGGCAGAGCGCTAGAGTATCGATCCAGAGGCCGTGAGTTCAAGTCTCACCCAAGGCAGTAATTTTTCCACTTTTAAATTTATCTGTATCTTTTTATGAATCTTCGGACCAAATAACTAATTAACTGGAGGTAATTGAGTGGAACTAATGTTGTATAGGGGTTGCGTCTTCTGCGGTCGTTTCACTTTTAAAGCTCTATATGTAGTTTGTTTTCATTATTAAACAGTATTAAGGTCATGTAATACCTAAACTAGTAGCTCTGTGAGCTGTAGACCTTAAGAACCCCCACCGTTCTGAGATAAAAAAACTGGATAAGACAAAAAATCCGGACCTTCTCACAAAATATCACGAGAATAGAATAGAAATAGAAATAGAAATAATTTATTCGTTAGCACACACAAATAGAAAGTTATACAGAACAGAGATACATAAATAAAAGAAAAAGTGCTACGAAATGGTCTCACCTCAGCATGTTGCTGGCGACTTCCAGCGCTGATCTTCCGGTGAGACCATCCGGTGAAACAATCACGACAGGTAACAAGATTAATATATAATATAACATACAAAAGACTAAAGCTTTCGCATGGCTGTTCTCTTCTACAGGGTTAAGCATTTCTTAATCGATATAACAGCTGTACGTAATAATAGTGTCTATTGTAATAAGTATTTTTAACTTTATGGCGGTTGGCGCTTACGCTATTATTAACGCCGCTCCAATTAATATTGGATGGCGCTTACGTCGCATAGCGCCGCAATCATTTGTATCGCGCCATTATAGTATCGTGTAACAAAAAAGTATTAAATATTTACTCTAAGAACAAATTAAATTATTTTCTATGAAAATATTTTAATTTGCGGTTTTTCAAGTAGACACACTACTATTTAAACTATAAACTGAAATAAACCACTCCAGCTCTGGACACTGGAGGCTTTGGTCATTTTTTCCTTCGTATATGACATTTATTTCAGTTTATTAAATATTTACTTGATAGACATTTCATTAACTTAATCTTTATTTTACCAAATATGGAGCAAGGAGCATAGGTTTATGTACAGTCAACGAATATGTTTCCTAGGCCACTATATAACCTTGTCGTAATGAATCAATTTGTTTATTTTCTACAACAGTGCTTATTGCGTGATGTAGGCCATGTATCCATTAGTTAAAGCGACGAAGTTATATAGTTGCCTTGAAATCAAATTGGTTCACTCCTACCTACTGCATTAAATCAAGAAAGTGCAAACGTGAAACCCATGTGTTACAAGACACCTGGAAAAATACAATGAAATAAATAGAGTGAGTGCGATTGGATTTCTATTTACTTTGTTGTACGTGATAAAACTTGTACAACACGTCTTCGACGCATTTTATAGTTTGTTTTAGGGTTCCGTACTTCAAATGATAATTAGAATACTTGAAGGGTCAGTTCTTTGTCCGTTTGTCTGCTTGTCTGCGTGTCCGTCTGCCTATCCATCCGTCTTTCAATTAAACTCTGGAATTAGGAAAATACTTCTTTAAATGTATGGTTGAAATGTCCTAAAAATTCCGCTGAAACAAACAAACGTGGGTCGTCTTGTTTCAGATACTTACATTCGCTATTTACTCATTCTGTCAAAGTATGTCAAACGTGTTGTTGTCCTACATAGGAATGTCAAAAGAACAGACGTTCATTAATATAAAATACTAAGAATATTACCTTCTGCCCGCGACTTCATCTCCGTAGAATTAGTACATTTAATATCCCACTTCAGGAATGATTTTCGTGATAAAAACTATCCTATATCCTTTTGGGACTGAAAATATCTCCTTAATAATTTCCATTAAAATCTAGTCAGCAGTTTAAGCGTGAACTGATTTAGTTGAAAGAGGCAAAAGACAGACTGTATTACATTCATATTTTTAGTATTAGTAGGAATTTAAAGAGCAGCAGCGAGTTGAGTTGACAGATAGAAAGAAGTTGGGTCGCTAATACAAAACTGTGACTTCATGCCGAGCCTATATACGCACACATACACACTTATCGGGTTAAGCCAATCACCACTCGCCCTCGAGTTGTGAATGTGCGTGTGACGCGTAAATACGAGAAAATTTGCGATTATTTATCTTAGCGACTTCTGTTGAAACGAAGAGCTTTTTAATTAACTAACAGTTTCAAACTTGAAGTTAATAAATATAATGAAATTAATGAAGTTTCAGGGATCGTATAAACTTCAAGCGTTAATTATAATTATTACCTTTGACCTCAATCACCTGTAAACAGTTTACGGGTGAGTGGGCGGGTATACAAACTGACAGGAATGTTATAATGAATACTATATAGGGTCATTGCGCTAGTTTCCGTCCATAATTTAGTTTTCGTCCACTTGACCGATTAGCAAATAATATATTTCATTTTTAATTTGCTACTTGCGAAATATATTTTTTATGTAGATAGATATATTGTTTAAAAACTGTCCAAATTTGTGCAGCAATGTAGGTTAATATTTAAACTTCGTCAAGTGGACAAAAACTAGAGCCGGACGAAAACTAGCGCAACGACCCTATCACTATTTATGATCTTATATAATATTGTAAACAATTTGATCTTTTAGAAGTTACTAGGGCGACAGTTTGAGTCCTCTACCCTTACCACGAGCACAGAATAAATAATAGTACTACGAGTAGGTACAGAAGGTTCACTCTCTAACAAAACGCGTCTATTACGACAGATATGACCGCATGGTGGCGCAAACACGAGCATGAGTCCGTTCCGTAGCGGTGCGCGGCAACTACTATTAATTGGTGTGGGCCGCATGTACTTGTAGCGACGCGACGAAATCGCGGTGTGAGCCACGCCTGCCACGAGCTTGACACTGACCTGACACTGACATGCATCTCGCTCGTACTGGCAAATTAGTGCGAGCGAGATTTATAGAAAGTAAGCTACGCAGACGTTAGCGAATATGTCAGTGTCAAACTCATGGTAGCCGTGCTTGTCAAGAACATATAATTTCTGGATGGTAGTGCTATTTGGTATGCGATGGATTTTGTAAAGTTTTGTGCTTAGCTGTTGACTAGATTGTACAGTGATATGGTTTATAGATACTGTCAGACTGTTTTTCGCGTTTTGAACACATATTAGCTAGCCATACACGCACGGATTTGCCCGTCGGATCTGCCTGAAAGATGTGTCTGGCGGACACATCCGTCAATGTGTGGCGAGAAATAGACACAGATTTGTCCGCCGGATTCCCGTCCGCTGCCCATCTGTGTCTATTTCTCGGTAAATAAAGACCAGGTAGCAATAGTTATTTGTGCAACAAGAGAGGAAAGTTGATTTTTCTTGCGAGTGTTTATTTTGAGTCCCGAGAAAGCGAAAGATTCTAAGGTAGAATCTTGAGCGTAGCGAGGGACTCAAAAACACGAGATGTAAAATAACTTTGCTCTCGTGTTGCACACATAATTTTTCACCTCAGTAGTGAGAACATATTAAAGGTTAAAATGTATTTCGAATTACACAGAATAAACAGAAAAAAAAGTATTATAATATGTACGATACGATACGATAAGATACGAGACGAGACCGGACCGGACCGGACCGGACCGTACCGGACCGTACCGTACCGTACCATAAAAAAAATGTAATAAAAGTATGAAGTTCATGGCCTTCACTAAATTAAAAAGCTACATTGTTTCACTCCCTGGAGTGAGGAAAGTCGCACTTTTCTCACTCCAGGGAGTGACGAAAGTAGGCTTGTTCGAGCTGCTGAGGTGAAAAATAAATTCACGAAAGACCCGATTGTAAATATGATTTAATATGTGTATACATTTTGCTTGGATAAATAAAATAAAATTACCCATCGATTATATTGGCTAAAAAACTTATTCTAAACGTGGCTCCCTTTTTTTCTTTAAAAGCAAATTCGCAAAACTTGTAATTTTTACAAAAAAAAACTACATCGTCAGCATTTTCCTGTCATCCATTAAGAAGATTGATAACCCTTTCACACTACACGCAACTTATATCGGAAATTCAGAATTTCTATCTCCTAAAAATATAAAACATATCAACAAAGTGCGAAATATATATCCTTTTTGAGTATACTCATGGGCAAAATTTGAGGAACGCAAATAAAAGGGTTTAAGGGTTTTTGACGACCGGTCTGGCCTAGTGGGTAGTGACCCTGCCTGTGATGCCGACGGTCCTGGGTTCGAATCCCGGTAAGGGCATTTATTTGTGTGACGAGCACAGATATTTGTTCCCGAGTCATGGGCGTTTTCTATGTATTTAAGTATTTATATATTATATATATCGTTGTCTAAGTACCCATAACACACGCCTCCTTGGGCTTACCGTGGGACTTAGTCAATCTGTGTAAGAATGTCCTATAATATTTATTTATTTATTATTTATTAATTACTGGATACAGGACCTAAAGTAATTTCAAGATTTGTAATTAAACCATTTTTTTGCGTTCCTCTAAATTTCTTCATGAGTGTATTTATTTTGTTCTGTGACATTGTTTATTTGACTATGAAAAGTTAGTTTCCGTGAAACATTAAATTCATGCTATTCTGCGTGCGCATGATGGACGGAGTTATCCACCATTATTAAATACCCATCACTTTTTAACACTGCAGGATTGAAAGAGACGGACACTTTCATTATCACACTGTTACGTTGATAAATGCGACCATCATATCCTTACTTTGCTGGAAATTTTAATTTAATGAGAGACGGGGAAGTTACTTGATGTCAAAGGAAGTTTTAGTTATAAATATGCCTAGAGGAAAATATATAAATTATACATTAATGGCATCTTAATTAGAATTTTTGCAATATGAAAACGGGTCAATTTGCATTAGAGGAGAACCGTTTTCATTGTATTTATTCATTAGTATTGAAGTGTTTAAGTGGCTCACAAAAAGGAGAGATCAAAACGTGGGCCTTTTCCTGGTTACCGATTCTGCTTTTAATTTTCATATCGCCCTTTAAGATTTAATGCCATTTTTTTGTTTATGTACGAAAGCTTATATGCACTACTGAATATTTATTTATAAGCAATTAGCCTCATGCATGAAGTTTATATTTGAACGAAATATGTTTTATTCGGATGTTTGTTACCGTTATATCATGTTACAAATGCATTTCCGTTTTTAAATTACCATTAAATTACTTAAAATTATAAATAAAAAGTACAAAAATTTGCCCGCGAAAAGCTAGTGAGCGAAACGCTCGAAACGCCACGTGACGTCACGCGTTCGACAGATTAGTGTCATTAGTAGCAAACGTCAGTTGGGCCGCCCAACGTGTGACGTCATCACGCTCTGTCGAATTCGCGCCAAAAATTATGAGCGTTTCAACCGCTCAAACATTTTCAACATTTTAAATATTTTTTAATCAAATAATGTTAAGGTTTACAAAAGTATTTTTATCATTTCCGGTGTTCCGACGATATAAATTATGAATTCAAAAATAAAAATAAATTCATGCATGGAGCTAATTATTAGGTACCTAATGTGTACCGCTTTTCGTTTCTACATTGGTATATCAGAAAGCATATAATATAAATGAACAAAATGTAAGTATAGGTAGGTACAAACAAACTAATTAAAAATTAAGGAATTTATTGAGGAATTTATTTACCCAGCTGTCAATTAGCTACTTATGTAACCTTTGCCTACTCAAACGTAAAAGAAATTTTTCTTTTTACAATTACCTATAGCCACCTACCTACCTACTACCTATGACTATGTTTATAGTCAAAATTGAAACAAAACGGTACTACCGGAGATACTGAGTTAGGTTAGGTTAGCAATTCAATTCAATAATAAAACTTTACATTTTAGGTACATAACATAATGCTTAATGCTAAACTGAGTGTATACATAATGAGTACATAATGTATTTGTAAAAAAAAAATTTCCTTTTTTTTTTTAATTACAAAAAGGCAAGCACTTGACCGCAATCTCACCTGATGGTAAGTGCCGATGCAGTCTAGGATGGATCATGCTTACCTA
The DNA here is from genome assembly GCF_947568885.1 of Cydia strobilella. Lineage (NCBI taxonomy): Eukaryota > Metazoa > Arthropoda > Insecta > Lepidoptera > Tortricidae > Cydia > Cydia strobilella. Next base: position 1,927,372 of record NC_086043.1, on the reverse strand, counting down.
AAAGATGTCTATTCACTCTTGATTTAAAAAGATCCAAGTTATAGTGGACTGGGAATATATTTGCAGGAAGTGAATTCCACTCCTTAGCCGTTCGCATGATAATGCTGGATGCATAGCGCTTAGTACTAATCAGTGGCAGAGTAACGACGTAAGGGTGAAACGCAAGTCCGCGTCTAGTCCCACGGTGACAGAATGGAGATGGGGGGATTAAATTATGTAATCCCATCGCACACTCCCCGAAATGTATCCTGTAGTAAAATGAAAATGATAGAATCTAAACATTAATTTAGCGTTGTAGCGAGAAACCTAGTCAACTTATTCTATAACCTTAAATAGGTACATCTGACCGAAGTCGATTGTGCTAAAATTGCTCGATAAAAACAACGGGCGTTTTCTAAAATGAAGTTTCTCCAAAAAATAACCAGATAAAAAACGATTCGCCGCCTTTCTAAAGGCTGTTCTAAATATTATAAAATTTTAGTGTATCAATAGTATATACTGGCGGACCGCATTAATTCTCAGAAGAAAATAAACTATATATTTTGATATTGTTCCAGATCTACGCCGATGGCGAGGAAGGTCCCGTGTCCAAAGACTCAGCCATGGGCAAGCTGAAAGATGTCACCGTGCTTGAAGATGATACTGATGACATGGACGATGATGATGATTACGACGACGAGGAGAGCGGCTACTGGTACGAGGACTACGACAGGAGGCCTAAGGTATGTTATCAATCTGCTGAACGTAGGCCTTTCACATCGATCGCAACTACATTCGTAGAGAGGGAATAGTACATTTCGATGCTAGTGCGGAAAGCATGCCATCACCCCACGAGTACCGAGATCTTGTCATGAGCCGTAGGTGAGTGGCAAGACTCGGGACGAGTGAAGAATGACATTTCCGCACGTGTATCGAACGACGTTTTTTAATACAGTTGCGAAAAAATAAGAAAAGCAACAAGTAAGCAATGGAATTCGAAACTTTTATATTATTAATTCTGTGACATCATTGACATTGACATTATGAAGAGGTGACATACTTTCCGCACTAGCATCGAAATGTACTGTTCGAAAAATTATCGCTTATGCCCGGCGCAAGACAGCGGTAGTTCCCCTAAGGCATTAGCGTTTTAGCGATAATCCTTCGGTCCTTCCTAGATGAGATGGGACACTTAAGCTCGTTGAAAGCCCTATACTTAGTCAATTTCACCTAGTGAATTTCACGTAGTGAATTACGAAGAATTAGAAGAAAATAATTATTGCTGCAGAACTTATTATGAATACACATTATACATACTCGTAGTTATGTTTAGAATTTTTTAAGAATACGATATACGAATACGAATAACATTCGCAACCAAATGCAGCATGCGAGCAGATTTTCTTCAATGTTCCCCATATCATTATTACTTATTTACTCTCACGTGTATGTTTACCTTGTGCTTTCGACATACGAGGTTGATAACATTACTAACTTACGCAAGGGAACGTACATGTGTTTCTTTACTTTTAACATACGAGGATGAGTCCACAACACCTCTTTTTAGGCCTCGTTTTGATAAAATACTTGAATTTGTAGTTAATTTTCATAACTATTTTATTGTCATTTTTCACTAAGGCGTGTCGGAAAACTAGTTTTGACTAGTGAGTTTTCACTGCGGCGATACGGAAAAGTAGTTTCAACTGGAATAAATGCGTTTTCACTAAAACGGATTTGTACAATAACACATTTAGGCTAGGTACCGACGTTGAAATGAAAAACTGTCTGGTCTGTAACATTTTAAAATCCTTTATTACAGAATGGCCACACAAACATGGTGCACCTGAAACAGGAAGAATTGCTGGGGTCAGTCGTCACGCAGGGGCAAAAGCGGCCTTCCGACCATCCGTCCAACATTCACCAGATTCACCGAATGCTGAATGGACTTGACTCACAAGTCACAGGTAATAATATTATGTCAGCATGATCAATGGGGTGTATAAATTTACCATACCTATTTGTTTTGCGAGTTCCGGTATCGAGTATAGTATAGGTATTTCGCCACAGTTGCACATGCCATCTTCTCGGATGGAAGGGCGGTTTCAGACTAGCGTATTTTTTTGCGCTTATATACGGTCGTTTCGGCGTTACGAGCTTACACGCTTTCGTCATTGTCGCTTGTTGATAAGGTTGATTTCTAATTGAAGCTATATGAAAATAGCGCCTGTCAGTAGACAAGCGACAATTGATTGATTGATTGAAAATGGCACATTTGGTCTTTACGAACTTATACGCCCCAGGTAGCAAAGTGACGTCAGTGACGTCATAGTGACGTAATTATGGCATCATTATGACGTCGCCGACGTCATAATGACGTATAAATGCTGTTAGGGGCGCGTACGCGTACGCTCGTAAAACTAAAAACCGCTAGTGTGTAATCGCCCTAACTGACATGTTCTGCGAAATTAATTGTTGCCTACCCACATCATCCATACCATAACTAAGTACCATATCAGACAGACTTTCGCTATTGTGTGACGAAGGAATTTCTCATAAGTTGTGACTGGTGAGGGCAGACTAATTCACTACCTACAATAATATATTATTATTATGTATTTTCAACAAGTAAATAACTTGAAAGACCTTTTAAGAGACACCTACGTGATCCCCGTACTCATATGTCCGCCCACCCATGCTTAAGGGCATAACAAATTGTGCCATTTTCAACTAAAAGGTACCACATTGTCGCTTGTCAATAAGGTTGATTTCAAATTGAAGCTATTTGGAAATAGCGCCTTATTGACAACCGACAATATTGATTGAAAATGGCACAATTAAAGATGTACACTATGAAACCCGACCACGCATGATGTGTGATTTTAAATGAATATACATTTTTAAGCAGCACTTTTCCCTTTAATAATTTGTGGTTATCAAACTACATAATAAAATTAGAAACATAATATAAAGTTAGGTTGTCTGTGACTTTGAGCGTTATATATTCCACTGTACCTATATTTTTTTGTCAACGGTCTTCTGACAGTCTACTAAATTTTCCAGTTAAAAATATTCCATTATTTTTAATTATATTAACCAAATTATACCTTATTACATTCTCTTTTCACAATACTTAACATTTTCTCTGATTGTGTTCAGATTGAGATAGTTCTAAGTCAACTTTGGTGAATTTGACTTATTGACAAAAAAAAATGCCTCCGATATAAAAACAACTTTCGGTGGTTGGAGTAGAAAGTTTTCCTGACTACCTCAAGTAGAAAAGAGTTGCAAAAAGTATGTTTTTGGTAAGATGACATTCTAATGAGCATAAAACACCTTATGAAAATATAAATACAATTGTGGCATTGTAGTACGAAGCGAGTGAAAATTATCGAAAAACGCTGGACAAAAAATTCAAGGTATGATGGAATATATTTGGCGAAAACTCACAGAAGCCCATACCTCGTAATATGATTGTATTTTTATTATAAATTACAATATGAGTTTCAAACTGAGTGTATTAAGAGAATCAAAAAAATTGTGTACTTATTTGACATTAGTTATGAATCATAACTTATGATTGTTTATTGTTTGATAGTAATTATTTCTATTTAGGTAAATATCTGTCATTTCAGATATTATTTCGAAAAATTCACTTTTGCTTTTTGTTGGATGTTTGGCTAATTACATACCTTAATAAGATCCTAACCAAAACTATTAAAGATGTTTTTTTTTTATGCAAAAATATTTATATTTGGACAGGGGCGCCGAAGGACGAAGAGGAGGCCGCGATGCGTGACAAGCGAAGCGTGTTCCCTGACTCCAACGCCAACGACGCCGTTATCACCAAGCCTGAAGACAGGTAACGTCACACGTCTCAATGCATGTGTGCTGACATGACATGACTAACGACCGCCGAAAGAGAGAGAAGAGGCAGCGGTGCGTGACAAGGGAAGCGTGTTCCCTGACTCCAACGCCAACGACGCCGTCATTACAGGTAGGTAATTAGTATTTATAATTAGGCAACTTAGGACCCATTAACACATACCTCTAAACTGGCATACTAACTTCAAAAACATTATCAAGAACTAGAAAAAATTTAGAGAATGGATGATCGAAGTGTGATAAGAATGTACCTGGGCCGCTTTCACGTTTCACCATATGCCTAGGAATTACATGATCTGTCTGATTTTACGATCGGCCGCCGACATATGTACGTACATAAATACAATCATTACCTATACACGATGCCTAAAAATAAGTGCATTCCCGTTGCCAGGGAGGTTTTGGGATTATACTGAGCAACATTTACTATGGGACCAGCCCCGAAATCGCGAAAAATTTTTTGGCTGTTTCATACATTTTGGCTGGTTCATTTTCTATGGGAGGGTATTCTTTTTTTTTGCGATTTCGTGGTTGCTCCCGTAGTAAAAGTTACTCAGTATAATCCCAAAAACCTCCGAAGACCAGAGGAGAACACGGCCAGGATCGCTTTCACGTGGAAGCCGCACGGAATGGAATTGCCAAGACGAGACAAAGGGCAAAAGGCAGTGCATATCTTTTCTCGGCACGTTTCGTCGTATTTTCGAACCCTCGTAGCTTCGTCTTGGACAATGCTAGAGAGCTGTAATTTTTTGTATACCATGCACTCAGTAGACTTATCAAAAACACCAAGTTTTATAAAGCTACCTATTATACTTAAAATTTTATAGATACCTTAATTTTCACTGTCCGAACCATATGAAAATCGTGCCATAGAAAATGGGAATTCACAGGCGATGGGACTTTGGAGTCCAAAGTCATTGTAAAACGAATATTGATAAGCAGTAACAAGGCAATTGTGTCAATTATTACGGATGCACGCAAGTCCCGTTGCTGACAGACGCTTTATTGCCAATAAGTGCTGCAATTTGCAGTTGGACAAATTGCTATATTGTCGCCAATATTAGAAGCACGTAACACGCAATGGTAGGTAATCAATGTGTTTTTCAATGTGCCCGTTTTTCTTTCAATTAAAAGTTTGAAACTATAGCGAACATGAGCAATTGTATACAATATAGTATATGTTAATCCCCTGATATTACTGCAATGTTCTGCCGCCAGAGTGCAGCACTATAGCACAGAATAACTAATAGGCACTATCATCACTAGAGTAACTTATAAATACATACTATGCCTTAAACAGTTTTTTGACAAGTTTTCACAGTGACATTGATGCATCAAGGTGTTTTGTTTACAGATAGCTTACCGCGAAACACAAAAGGTTTGTTATCTGCCTCTCTGTCGATCGAATATGCAAGAGTGAGAGAGGCAGATACCGCCTTCCAATTTAAGGCTTCCAAAATATTGTGATGGACGGGTACCTAGGGAACCGTACACTGAGCATGGCCCGACATGATCATGGCTGGTTTTTTACTCTGGCTTCGATGTAGTTTACGGCTAAGTAAGGTTGGGCTAGTCTTTGACAAATATATTTGAAACAGTACTTCACACCGGGTCACCGACTTTTGTTATATAAAGCGCAGGTTCGACCGCATATGGAGTACTGTTCTCATCTCTGGTCTGGCGCTCCACAATACCAGCTCTTTCTCCTTGACTCCATCCAACGGCGGGCAGTTCGTATTGTCGGCGATCTCGAACTCTTAGTCTTCGGAGAGACGTTGGCTCTCATTGCATGTTCTACCGTCTGTATAATGGGGAATGTTCCGAAGAACTTTTTTATCTGGTGCCATCGTCTCGTTTCAAAGCCAAAGGAGCAAAGCTCATCCTCACTTCTTAGATACATGGCACACCAAGAATAAGCGGGCATCTCGCTCGTTTCTTCCCAGAACGTGCAGAATGTGGAATGAGTTGCCTCCTGAGCCTGACCTTTGCACTACGATATGGGATTCTTCAAGAAGCGGGTATTTAGGGTTCTCAAGGGTCGGCAATGCTTAAGTGGCTCCTGTGATGTTGCTTATGTCCATGGGCGACGATGACTGCTTCCCATCAGGCGGCTCGTATGCTCGATTGCTGACTATCACATAAAAATAAAAATAAACTGATGATTGGTAAAAACTACTTACCCTAAAAGTATATCCATATCCATACCAAATTTCAATCCATTCAGCGGTTTAAACGTGAAGAGGTAACGGACAGAGTTACTATCGATTTTAAAGTATTCATCATCATCATCATCATCATATCAGCCTTCTATCGCCCACTGCTGAGCATAGGCCTCTCCTCGAGTACGCCACTTATCCCGGTCCTGAGCCAATCTCATCCAGAAGTGAGCCGCAGTCTTCCGAATGTCGTCCACCCAACGAGCCAACGGACGCCCGGTACTCCTTTCGTCTGAAAGCGGCCACCATTCCGTTAACATTTTGGCCCACCTGCCATCACTCTGTCTGGCAACATGTCCCGCCCAGCTCCAATTAAGTTTGGTAATGACGTATCCGACGTCTTGCACTTTAGTGCGGCGTCGGATCTCGGCATTCCTCACTCGGTCTTGAAGTTTGATGCCGAGCATGGCGCGCTCCATGGCTCTCTGTGCCACTCGGATTTTATGCACAGCCTCCTTAGTGAGCGTCCATGACTCGGCACCGTAGGTCATGGTGGGCAGGACACATTGGTTAAAGAGACGAGTTTTCAGGCATTGTGGAATGTTAACGGGTTTGAGGATGTCCGCTAGTTTATTGAATGCCGCCCAACCCAGCTGGATTCTCCTGGAGATCTCCTTCTTCTGATGTGTTTTGTCAAATGATAGAATATGTCCAAGATACACGTATTGCTCGACCACCTCCAGTCTTTCGTTTCCAACCATAATGGTTGGAATCGATTTACCGGGGATATTCGTCATATCTTTAGTCTTGGACATATTCATCTTAAGACCTATCTTCAAAGAAGCATGGTAAAGGCTTTCAACCATGCCTTGAAGATCTTCCAGGGTCTCGGCAAACAATACAATGTCATCAGCAAATCTCAGGTCCGACAAGAAGACACCATGGATATTGATACCAGTTCTGTCCCATGCAAGCGTTTTTATGACGTCTTCTATTAGTAGGCCTTAATTTTTTTTTGTTTGTAACGCCGACAATGGCAGTAATATTACCAAGGCATGTCACCTTTACTTACGTCCAAAATCCAACAATACACACTTTATTTATTATACATTATTTGCCTATAATACTACATTTTCATCTTCCATCCTCCTGACAAGACATAAATCCAACAATATGCCGATAATTCATCCATTATGCCTTAATGTACAATATTAGTTACATATTATAACGTCGTAACTGCCACGGTGGTACAATGGAGATACGTCGTAGAAATTGGTTCTAGGCCGACACAATAGACAATAGACTGATACATGGTTAGACAACATTAGATGGCCACGATTCTGAAAGAAAAAAGTAAATTCGTATGCAATGAATATCGGGGAGTGCTCCGAGGAATTGTTCGGATTAAGGCGGTTCCCTGAAAAGGCGAAAAATCTCTTTATATGATTATATTTTTCTAAGAGACGTTGATATTCGTAGACGCGGAAAAATTATATATTATCTATAATTTATAAGCTTCTGATACATTATGACACTTCGCTCGGTACAATTAATTCCCAAAGTAACCTCTAACTGGGACTTTCAATCCAACTTTACTCGGTTATTTATTATGTGACACTATAAACAAAAAAAAGACGAAAATACAATCTTAACTTAAAACAGTAATTTTACCGCTTTCGAATTTCGATATTGTAAGGCAACGTTTTTAAAATAAATAAAAATCGACAAAATTCGATCAAAATTGACACTTGGCGCGCATGGTCTTTCCCGTTCTTTCTTGCGAAATGTGACAGAGACTGCGGCAAACCGATGGATGGAAATTACAAATCAGTGTCGTGTTAGTTCATTTAAGTCGCCACTTCTTACGTGGCGCTGTTGTATCGTCATTGTACCGAGGGTTGGGACGGGTGGCGTAAGGAGGGCTCGATTTTAGATTTCATTTGGGTATGGGAACAGCCTTAATCCCTGCCGCTTCTTTCCGCCATCGTTTTACCTCGGCAGTCCTCAACTGTAGGTTTCTCCAGAGACTTCCAGCCTCGCACAGCTAAACTGTGGAATGAGCAGTCGCTTGCGTTATTACCGGACCGGATTGTAGTTACTTATGTTTATAATTATTTATTTTTTGTGACCAAATGCCCTTAATTTCCATTTAACGACAACTATATAGCTTTATTCTTCTTTTACAAAAACACTGGATGTCTGCACTAATAAACCCCCATTCAGAAGATATATGTATATATATTTTTAAATTAAGGTACATAATTGTGTAAAAATATTCTCAGTATAAATACCTATAAGTTAGCTTTTAAGTAACTAACAAATTTGGAACACCGTGTATGAATAATGAATTATTTATTAGATTATTTTAAACCGGGTCACTCACGTATTATACACGCCGCGCCCTCGACCATTGAAGACGTGTCGTGTCTCCGTGAAGACGGTCCTCGTAAATTGGACCGAAACATGTCGAGCTATTCAACTTAATAATACGTGAGTGACCCGGTTTAAAATAATCTAATATGTTTGAGTCTCACGGGAGTTTTATAGTTAAAATGAATTATTTATTTATTATTATTATTTATTCATTATTAATTGTATCGTGTCGATGTGAGAATTGATGCCCTGTCAATGTTATGAAGGCTATGCTCTCCGTTATGACCGCAAGGATCAAGTTACTAGAATATCAAGTATAAAACACTAATAACTAATAGTTTGTAAGTACTAGACATTCAGAAATAAGTAGATAATTCTAAATTCACATTTACATTTCATGGAACGTTTATAACTAAATAATTTCTGCAAAGCATGTACAGTCGCCATCAGATATATCGGAGCGGCCGAGGTGCTCACGAATATCTGAACACGCCTCTATTGTCATGGCGCTACGTGCGTGTTCAGATATTTTTGAGTCCCTCGGCCGCTCCGATATATCTGATGGCGACTGTACCTACTGCACGCGTTGTTGGTCATAGGCGCCTAGCCTTTCAAATATTGCATATAACTCGAGAATTTGGGACTGCCGTAACCGGGAGGTCTAGACCTAGTCAGGGTGCGTAGCTAACCGCCACCGGAGGGCTTGGTCATAGTTATTTAAAAAACCGGCCAAGTGCGAGTCGGTCTCGCGCACCGAGGGTTCCGTACTTTTTAGTATTCGTTGTTATAGCGGCAACAGAAATACATTATCTGTGAAAATTTCAACTGTCTATCACGGTTCGTGAGATACAGCCTGGTGACAGACAGACGGACAGACGGACAGACGGACAGACGGACAGACGGACAGACGGACGGACGGACAGACGGAAAGACGGACAGACGGAGAGACAGACAGACGGACAGACGGACAGACGGCCAGACGGACAGACGGACAGCGGAGTCTTAGTAATAGGGTCCCGTTTTTACCCTTAGGATACGGAACCCTAAAAACCAGTTTTCAATAGTTACGCGTAGTTTTTCTTCGCCTTACCTAACGCCTGGCATTTTCCACCATGTTAGTTAAAGTTATCAAAGGGCCCTAGGAGCAATTAAAACTTCTACACCGTTTAATTAAAAACCTTTCTTATTGCAGTTCTCTGAACTTTTTAAGTGAAAAGTTCATACTTCATAGAAACTAGGTGCTTTTAAGACTAGTGCTCAAGAGCTGTCCCAAAGTTAAGATTAATATCTTACTTTTATGAGTGGTACAACAAACAAACTAAAAAACTTTTATTAAAACACATACCTAAATCACACAAAAATCCCCTCTAAAATAAACTTACGTGACGCGTAAAATCAGTAGTCAGTATGGGGTTCTTCAAAAAAGGAGTGTACAGGTTTTTAAAGGGTCGGCAACGCGCGTGCAATATCTCTGGTGTTGCAGGCGTTCATAGGCTACGGTAACTGCTTACCATCAGGCGGGCCGTATGCTTGATTGCCACCGACGTGGTATAAAAAAAAAAAAAAAAAGTCACTTAAATAATATTAATATCTGTACTTATTAAACTGAAATGAGCCTCCATGCCTCCAAGAGCGTAAATTAATGTGTTTAAACTACACAGTTTAAACACATTAATTTACGCTCTTTTACAATACTTACTAATATAGCCCTCGTTTCATCATTATCACAGGCCTTTGCTTAGCGTCATTGCAGACGATGCATTGCTGTTTAGAAAACGGGTTTGGTGACTGTGGAGCCCTCGTTTAAGGCTTCCTAAATATTGTGATGGACGGGTAACTACGGAACCCTACACTGAGCATAGCCCGACATGCTCATGGCTGGTTTTTTTACTCTGGCATTCTGGGCACAAAAAAATGTACATAAACTTACATTTTTCGTTCACACGAAACAAATGAAAAACCGGCCAAGTGCGAGTCGGGCTCGCGCACGAAAGGTTCCGTACCATTGCGCAAAAAAACGGCAAACAAATCACGTTTGTTGTATGGGAGCCCTACTTAAATAGTTATTTTATTCTGTTTTTAGTATTTGTTGTCATAGCGGCAACAGAAATACATCATCTGTGAAAATTTCAACTGTCTAGCTATCACGGTTCATGAGATACAGTCTGGTGACAGACAGACAGACGGACAGCGGAGTCTTAGTAATAGGGGCCCGTTTTTACCCGTTGGGTACGGAACCCTAAAAACGGTGCTTACTGCTTCTACGTGGAATGCATTAATTTACACAAAATTGTGCATTTCCAAAGGTGCCTTTATCTCTTGTCTGTTTACGTTATGGATCCTGACCGAATTTTAAGTCAACTTTTTGCATTTTTTTCGAGACCTATTTTTGTCTGTTCTATACAACACAACCGAGGATCGAAACCACAATATTTGACCACGACACATAAAAAGTTAATGAACAATATTAATTTTGTTTCCAGCCCGCGTCGTAAAATGAAGAAGTACTCAAGCTCTGACTCGCCGAGGAGGTTCAACTTCCAGCACACAGTCTCGAGAACAGTACGGAACAGTGATGACGTGAGTACCCAGTACCATAAGTTTAAATAACACAGGAACAAAGCTAAAACATCAAAAGGCCCAGGGATCAAAAGTTTTTCAAACTCTAACACGTATTTGTAAGTGGGAATGGATTCGATCGGAGCTGTATCATGATGCCTCAATAACGTTAGCTGGAGTTAATGGAGCGGCCATTAGTAGAATGAGGAACAGAAGCACATCAACCAAACACAATAAAATGAAATTGAAAATTTGTGAAATTACAGCTAACCTAAAAAAAGTCAGCGGTCTATAAAATGGCGGACACGTCCGCTAGTGGTGACCAGCTTTTTTGGGGTTTGCGTTTGCGCTTGATGTTCGAATACCAACGGAGCGGAAGCTGACCTTCACATAACTACAATACATCTTTTATAAATCCATCCTAACCACGGGAATTACCGCTTGTGTTACTAGTACAGTTTATAAAAAGGCTTCTCGGCGTTTGTGGCGTTATTCCTCTAAGCTCGGTGTACACATATTACAGCGTTAATGAAGTGTGCCAGCGGCGTAAGCGTGATATTGCTTGGCAAAGATACGTTAGAGTAGGCACTAGCAGACTAATAGTTTTGGTCTGAGCCGTATCATGAAGATTCGTAAACATTAGCTGCTGCTCCGTTAAAGAACAGTAGCCATTAGAAAATGAAATAGGAATAAAATAGTAGGCATATTTTAGGCATTTTATCTCTAAGCCTCCTTGGGCTTACCGTGGGACTTCGTCAATTTGTGTAAGAATGTCCCTGTAATATTTATAATATTTATTTATTTTTATTTATCTCTATTACGATTTTTGAGCCGGAAAAAGTCAGCCAAGTATAAAGAGTGGTTTAAGAGACTATCGCTTGTACATACAATATACAAGGGAAGGGGCTAGTTAAGATGACAATCGTACATCGATGACAGATGCCACAAAAAAGTCACGTGACTATTTCCATACATTATTTAAGTTACAGTTGGCGTTTTCTATCAAGGATTATCAATTTGGCTAGATCCCCTGGGCCGTTATTCCTCCGAACTCGGTGTATATTGCAGCGTTAGATAATGAAGTATGCAGGCGGCGAGAACGTGATATTGCTTGGCAAATATGTTAGAACAGGCAAACTCGCACACTAACTCGCTTCAAATGGTTTTAGTTTCGTCATATACGAACTCAAGTATGAACGCAAACATCAAAGTTAGGTATTGTGATGTCAGTTTTATATCTCTCAATTGCTCTGCCGCACTCGGCTCACCTGTAAATAGGTATATTGCACGAGATTTTATATAACAATCTAATAAGTTTTGTAATGTCCCTTAGCCTTAGTCTTATTAGGGTTGTTAAGCGTGGTTGGGCGACTTACTGAAGCCAAGAAAATGAGAGAAAACTTTGGAGGTCTAATAATAGCCCAGTCACTCGCAGTGACGTCAGTACTACCTAACCACGGCTCATGGCAGCCTGGGGTCCGCTTGACAACTAATCCTAAGAATTGGAGAAGGCACTAGTTAATCCGACGTGAATTAAATATCGTTATCGTTTGCAGGAGGGCCGACGGCCGTTCGTAGCGGCACACTTCCACGGCAACACCAGCCATCTCAACCCGGAAGTACACGAGCATTACAAAGGTACAGTGTGAACTGCATAAGACAAAGAACCCACGTAGCGGTGTGGCACCGCCTAGACCGTGATACAAAATTTCATAGCCGATTTATATTCGCGTGCGAGACACGAGCCGAGCTGCAAGCCGAGCCACGAGACACGAGTGTAAGCGGTGGGATGGGCTGGTGGCTCGTTTCGCGGCTCGGCTCGCGTGAAGGAGCGGTTTTTTGGGCACGAGTCAGGGGCTCGCACGGGACGCGCGCTTGCTGTTTAAGGCCGTAACACACCATCGCACCGCACCAAGGTCATTGTGCGATGCACCCATAGGGTAGAGCGAAAAAGAGGTATCGCTTCTTCTATTGCTGTTCTTATTTACGGCCTCAACATTCGCGTTCGGCTACAAGCCTTATACCGTGCCGTGTTTAATATCGATTAGCTCGACGAGCTTACGAGCTTCGGCCGAGACACAAGACGAGCCACGAGGCGAGAGTGTAATCATTTGCTCGACGAGCTTACGAGCTCGAGGCGAGACACGAGACGAGACGAGCCGCTCCACGAGCCGCGAATGTAAATATAGTATCACGCCGCGCCTCCGCCGTATCTCGCAGTGCCACAACGCTACGAGGGTTCTTCGCCTAAAGGCTCCGATAAACATGGACTGTAACAAGAAACTGAGAAAATTTGTTTTGAAGTTAAACATTTCAATTGGCTGTATTAATATTTTATTATTAATATTGTCTTCGGCTATAAGCGAGACATAGACTGTGAGACCTTAGTGTTGGATGATGTTGGACATTCTGAGTATAATATGTTTTGAAAAGATGTGTCCCGCCGAGTTTGTTGCCGGTACCATATTGGGATACCCTCCTACAATTTAGGAGGGAATTAAATCTTCTCGGGTCCGTGGTGTAGGGTTGGAGCCGGCGTAGTTTTTATCGCGTATATATATATATATCTTTACTTGAAAATAATTGTAGTGTATAACTAGCCTTATGAACCGATTTTGCATGTACAACCAGCCTTAAAGTTTATAGTCTATGATTGTTCATTATTTTAGGATGTGGGTATTTTTGCACTTTGTAATTTTTCCTCAGTCACCCGTTGACCACGAACGCTGTAAAGGGTTCGAAACGTCGGGATGTGTTATAAATTCAATATACGCGATATAATCCGTTTTCATAGTTTTATTTCATTTTATTATTAAGTTTATTTTTATATTAAGAGTAAAATTTTTACTCTAAAGCTTTACAGAAATTGAAATTATTTATTTCAAGCAACTTCTATGAAATTACGACGTATAAAATAACACTTGCACTGCTTGTGCTATCAAAATCGTTGCAGACTTATCTTGGTCTAACTCTAGATATTAGTAAGTTTCAGCATAAACCTGCTTTCGAAGTACCTTACCTTACCTTACACCTAAGGTAAATTGGTATACACGTAAAGATACACAAAATAAAAATAAATTTAATTGAGACAAGACAATATAAACACATCAAATCAAGCGCGACTTATACTAGTTTTGTCATATTTGTCTGCTTGTGAATTGAAATAGATTATATAGGTCTTATCTCAATCAGAGTAATACTTTTTGTATGTTCAGAAAGTTTGCAAAAATTTAAATAGACTGACCACGCTAACTTTGCACAAACTTGGCAGTAAGAATGCATACATATCCATCCCTATGAGCTCCATATTTGACGTAGCACTTGGCATATAAACTGTGTGGTCCGACTCTAAGAATAATCATCATCATCAACATATCAGCCTTCTATCGCCCACTGCTGAGCATAGGCCTCTCCTCGCGTACGCCACTTATCCCGGTCCTGAGCCAATCTCAGAATCAGAATAATAGACATACTTAAATAAGTTTTATCAATTTTTTATTCCAGGCAATGGCCTAATCCGCGTGGCCCACGACGACCCTCACAACGTGTGGTACCCCGCCCCCTGGACCATGGCGTCCCCGCACCCGCGCCCCACACTAACCAACAAGGGACACGTGCACGTGAGAGACACGGGCGTGTACCTGGTCTATGTTCAGGTGAGTGTCCTTGTGTCCACAACGTGTGGTACCCCGCCCCCTGGACCATGTCGTCCCCGCACCCGCGCCATACACTAACCAACAAGGGACACGTGCCCGTGAGAGACACGGGCGTGTACCTGGTCTATGTTCAGGTGAGTGTCCTTGTGTCCACAACGTGTGGTACCCCGCCCCTGGACCGTGTCGTCCCCGCACCCGCGCCATACACTAACCAACAAGGGACACGTGCACGTGAGAGACACGGGCGTGTACCTGGTCTATGTTCAGGTGAGTGTCCTTGTGTCCACAACGTGTGGTACCCCGCCCCCTGGACCATGTCGTCCCCGCACCCGCGCCATACACTAACCAACAAGGGACACGTGCACGTGAGAGACACGGGCGTGTACCTGGTCTATGTTCAGGTGAGTGTCCTCGTGTCCACAACGTGTGGTACCCCGCCCCCTGGACCATGTCGTCCCCGCACCCGCGCCATACACTAACCAACAAGGGACACGTGCCCGTGAGAGACACGGGCGTGTACCTGGTCTATGTTCAGGTGAGTGTCCTTGTGTCCACAACGTGTGGTACCCCGCCCCTGGACCGTGTCGTCCCCGCACCCGCGCCATACACTAACCAACAAGGGACACGTGCACGTGAGAGACACGGGCGTGTACCTGGTCTATGTTCAGGTGAGTGTCCTTGTGTCCACAACGTGTGGTACCCCACCACCTGGACCATGTCGTCCCCGCACCCGCGCCATACACTAACCAACAAGGGACACGTGCACATGAGAGACACGGGCGTGTACCTTGTCTATGTTCAGGTGAGTGTCCTCGTGTCCACAACGTGTGGTACCCCACCGCCTGGACCACGTCCCCCCGCGCCCCACTCGCCCCACTCGCACGTCAGGACACGATGTACCACTACTATGTGAAGGTGATCATCCCCATAATATTCCAAAAAAAAGATAATTGGATAGGTGGTAGACTATTATATAGAATGAACTCCCATGTCATGTATTTTTTTGTAATTTTGGAGGCATTTCCCATTTTATTCGGGACTTTCAGCGTTAATGCTCGTTTTACGAATACAAAATTATGTTTTAGTGCTTTTTTACATGAAAGGGGACCACTGATCATCAGTCCGCCAGACGATATCAGCCTGTCAGTTAGTGCAAAAATTTGACAGTTCCGAACAACTGACAGGCCTATGGACTAGTAATCAGTGGGCCCCTTGAATCCTTATGAACTACAAAAGTTATGTATATCTTTCCGTATTATATTTTAATTCCTAAGTGTTATAGTTTCAATTATGTGTTTTTATTAATATAAAATAGAAAATTAGATATAGCGTCGTTTAAAAAAAACATCCAATAAATCTGGCACGTGGCATATAGCTTATTTTCCACAAAACAATCCATTTGGATCCCTAAAAGTACTAACTTTAGCCATCAAGGAAAATAATATAAACAAACTTCACGGAGCCTATAACAAAACTAATTTATAATAGTTTCAACTTCTGTCCCCCGAGGTATCTATATCGGATTACAAAACTATACTTCATTCCAGATAATATTAGACTACAAAATGATAGAATCAGGGATTATAATTTTCTATGAAGTTGTACCATATATATAGCAAACAAGTTCGATTTCTATACAATGTGAACCTTAGAATAGTTATTCTGAGATGTGAACGAATACAAAAGCAAATTGTAGACAGCACTGTTTGGCTCTTTACGAGTACATAGGTGTTTTATACGGAAACATTTTTACTTTAACTGTCAAAAAAATAAAAATAAAAATAAAAAGGGCTACCGCGTTTAATTTCGCTGCCAAGGTCTGTTTTTTTATTCCGTAGACTAAAATGACGTTTCATGTGTAAGACATGACATTTCTTAGTACCACATGAAATGTCATTTTAGTCTACGGAATAAAAAAACAGAATATGGGGGCGCTAGTGCAGATGGAGGTCTTTCAAAATGTCAAATGCATAATTGTGGTAAATCTTTGTCCATCTTTGATTCATCATGGTAAACAATAGATATAGCTCAATACTTGTTAGTGGTTTAAAAAAAGTGCCAACTAAAGTATATGCAAAATTAGACAGGTTGAAAAAAATGGCACATTTAGACGTTAATATACCTTTGTGTATATTAGAACGTATTGATTTTATAAAAATAAGCATAGAAGAATTTTGAGATCTGTTTTTCTGGACCTACATCTAGTGGCGTCAACTGGTGAGCACAAAAACGGTAACCCTCATTGAAATTGAAATAGTTTAAACTTTCACGACTTCTACTCATTATTATTCACAACGACGGGACTTAATCGCGTAAAATAGTTTTAAATTTACCTCCGACGTTTCGAGGACGGCGTTGTCCCCGTGGTCTCGGAGAAGACTGGCTAAAGTTGACATCAACATCTTCTAGGCGCGCGAGTTTTTCGAACTACCCGCACTTGGTCCTTGTTTATTAGCTTGTCGGAGGTAAATTTAAAACTATTTTACGCGATTAAGTCCCGTCGTTGTGAATAATAATTGAAATAGTTAATGCAACGCGTGTCTTTTCGTAACATCTGTCATTCTGACACTATTTCTTTTCGTTTGCCGTTTGACGATGTACCATTGTCATTGTGGCTAGGCCCCCTGTAATAATAATTAATAATAATTAAGCCGTTTATTCCAATAGATTACATTATTAACATTCCATGCATCGATATATTTACTACACTAAAAACATAACATAAATGATTATCTATATTTAGTTAACAAGTTGGCATCAATTTTACCATTTGTATGTAGGCCCCCTGTAATGGAGTATAACTGACTGGTATCCACGACATAATACTGGCTCCCTTTTCCACAGATCTACTACCTGGATACCCACGACATTATCTCCTGGGTACTCCACCGCACCAACGCTGAGATAGAAGGGAGAGAGACACTCCTCCAATGCGCGCAGTCGTCTCACTCTAGCGAACCCCTCGAAAAACCGAATTCCTGCTTCTCTGCCGCCGCTTTATTCTTAAAAGCGGGTGACAGACTGGCCGTCCGGAATACCGGAGGGGATAGGCATTCGTTGATGGAACCGGAAAAGAGTTTCATCGGTCTTATTAAACTGGCTGATGCTGAGGATCCGAATGAAGAGTTATAAGTTTTTTAGCTGTGTCTATGTTAGGGCCGTTATTTTTTGGCTGTTCGTGGAAAATATTTGGTTATGTCTAATTATTTCCAGTCGTACGATGTACCTGAAATAGTATCTACACACCGAAGCGTGCAAAAATAATTGAATTAATCTTATTCGTAGAACCATTTCTTAATTTATTTATCTTAAAGTACCTACAAATCAATGTTTTGACAACTATATTCCTCGCCAAACTGCGATGGCAGTTTGTTGGCGAAACTAAGTATTCTACTTGGAACAATTCGCATGCGATTTTAGAAAATTGTCGGCTATGAAGGTTTAACGAATTCAATGAGGGCTAACGCGTATGAATTCGCCGCTAGGGGCGCTAGTGTAGATGGTGGTCTTTTCCATATTTTTAAATGTCAAATGTCACTTGTCACTTCAATGACTGACAGCTGTTCTTTAGTCTTTTGGACCACCACCAACAGAGGCGCCAACTGGTGAGCAAAAAAACGATAGCCCTCATTGATCGATCAAAAGCTAAAATGTTTTAAAACTCGCATGCGGTTTGTTGCAAGTTTAGTAGAGGCATTAATTCTTGTGATATTGTTTGCACGATTTAGTGAACAAGATATGTTTCATATAGAATCACGGTAATTAGACAAAATTAAAATTTTCGGCCAATGGGCTTTTTATGTTTAGTTAGTGTTAACTATATTTTGCATGTTGGCTATGCTAACAACCCGCCGGCCCGGATGTTTTACAATAGTGATAAAGATTTATATATAGTCAAACAAGTGCCATTATTATTTATAGAATGACCGTTTTAAACCGTCACACACGGATTTTGAATCTAGATCTAAATGTTTATGGGCTCTGATTATTGTCTTTGCCATAGATAATAGGTTCTATGGTACTTAAGGTCCTCTTACATATATATATATATATTTGAGAGATAGAGAGGCAGATAAAGAAATTTACATTTTCATATTTCGCGGTAAGGCCTCTTATAATGACCAATGAAATCATTCTGTGACCACTGACCATAGACAGTAATCGCAGATGTAGATATTCAGATTCTGAATTTAAAATCCGTTTGTTCAGTGTTTCGCAAAAGGCACCGGCCTAGGTACAAATTAACTACATATGTTTTTTTTTCCTTTACAGAACAACAATTTACTTACCTAACTGGTATTGTTTTCATCTTAGGAACATAATTGTAGGTTTTTGATACGTACCTATATATTTGTGACGTTTTCAACCAAAAGGTACCACATTGTCGCTTGTCGATAAAGTTCATTTCTAATTGAAGCTATATGGAAATAGCGCCTTACTGACAAGCGACAATAGGTACCCTTTTGGTAGAAAATGGCACATTTATTTCCTATTAAACAAACTTTATGCCTTGCCCTATTTAGTATAAAATTTGTATATCTAATTGTAATTAATCATATGAGTAATCAAAAGATCTGTAATGCCATTGATATTATAAGTAGCTACTAACTTTTAATATACTTATTTGTAATTTATTTTATTATAATACGAACGTAGCTAAGTTTATACCTTTCGGTATATTTAGTTATAAGGTGATAATACTGATAATGTCGTTATTGATGTTTTTAAATGGAAAGAATAAAAAAATACGTACATTAGTATTTTATTTATTTTCATTAGGGGTCATCCATTACTTACATCACACGTTTAGGGGGGAGGGGGTCAAGAAAATATGACATGTTGTGATGAGGGGGAGGGGGGAGTCACAACCATTGTGACGTCACTAAAATTTATTTAAATTATTTTATTCGTTGTACAGATAAATAACAAGTCTTTGGAACGATAATCGTTTTTAATCGTTTTTTTCTTTCCTAATCAGTTTTGGATTATAAAATTACTAATATTTTTTTTGGCAAAAATATTTTGATAAGATATTAATAATACTTAATTCGATTTGTCGATTTCATTGAAAAAATGTGACATCACACCCGGGGGGAGGGGTCAAAAAACCTCAAAATTCGTGTGACGTAATTAATTAACCCTTAGAGAATTACTTATCTGTATTATTAATATAAACAACTTATAAAACAAAGTCCCCGCCGCGTCTCTTTGTGTGTATGTATGTTCGCGATAAACTCAAAAACTATTGAACGGATTATAATGCGATTTTCACCTATCAATAGATATTCTTGCTTGAGGAAGGTTTAGGTGTATAATTTATTAAGGTTTACCTGTGCGAAGCCGGGACGGGTCGCTATTATAAATGCGAAAGTAACTTTGTCTATCTGTCGGTTACTATTACCCCTGAACCGATTTAGATGAAATTTGTTCTGGAGATAGTTTGAGGCCCGGGAAAGGGCATAGGATAGTTTTTATCAATCACCATCAAATTTCACGGAAACAAAGTCGCGGGCTTCAGCTAGTAATTTCATAAAGTGGTGCGCAGACGATAAAGCATGAAGCATGCTTGGCAAGCGGGTCTCTATTGTATCCCATATAGTTTTAAGTCATAATGTATCGTTTGTCCACATTTTCGTTAGTCATAATTTGGTTTTTCTCAGAAACGCATAACTTTTCAGGATTGCCATAAAACAAACCTAACCTAACCTATCTATAGGATAACCTGAGAAAAATCCTGAAAAGTTAACGGTTTCAGAATTATGACTAATGATAATATGACAATCATTATATTATGACTTTCAATAATTATGTCAAACAAAGGGAAGGTACAGTCGGCAACAAAAAGATGTATCCACTTTTTCAGGTAAGTGACGTCATGTGTGGCCAAAGGAAACAAAAGACTACGCGAATGCTATAGCATTCGTGTCCGCGAATGTGTTAAGGTCTGCGCAAACCGGTGGAATGCAGCGCAGCGCAAGAACAAAAGAAACTTTCATTATAGAAATGGAAAATTTCGCTATCCATAACATAATGTACAAGTTTTAATAACAAAACTTCCGTGAGACACAGACATATTAAACATATTAATAACGGGTCACTCGCGTATTTTAACGTTTTTTACGTTTTTTTGTTCTTTTGTCTGCGCCGGTCCGTCACCGTCGACGCAAGCTCCGTCATCTCCTCGGTACGGAGTGAAACATGTCGAGCGTTTTCGACAAAATACGTGAGTGACCCGTTATTAATATGTTTAATGTACAAGTTATCGAAATTTTGCCATGTGGAAATTTTGCAATTTTGGAAACTTTTCCATGGCATCACTAGTCAATCTTAAGTGCTTGTCAAGCACGATTGATCCTTTTAGCAGCCCTTAAAAAAGCTTCAATCATGCGACATTTACAAGCCTAAAAGCCCGTAAAAATACTTAACATAAAATTTTATAAGAAACAAGAAAAGAATACAGAGGGAAAAGAACATTTTAATATCATTGAATAACAATGCCGATTTTTACAAAACCTAAACGAGGAAGAAATGTTTTTGGCAAAAAGTTTAGTAATAAGGTATTTTGCTGCTCAGACACGTCGTATAGCCATGTCTGCCTGCATATTTATGTACAGTCGCCATCAGATATATCGGAGCGGCCAAGGTGCTCACAAATATCTGAACAAGCCTCTATTGTCAAGGCGTTAGAGTGCGCCGTTTTTGTACGCTAGGGCACTCACGACATAGACACGACATGATGGGATGTTTTTTCCTCCTTACATTTGTTAATCACTGGATTCCACGAAACCCCCCGTCCCTCATTTTGTCCCGTTGTGTGTTTAAGTCCCGTGTAAAGGGGCCCACTGATTATCAGTCCGCCGGACGATATCGGCCTGTCAGTTAGAACAAAAATTTGACAGTTCCGAACAACTGAGAGGCCGATATCGTCCGGCGGACTGATAGTCAGTGGGCACCTTTAGTTTCTATTCGCTTATTTCTTTTTGATTCGTTAGGAGTGGCCAATACATAACAGAAGCGGCTATAGAAGTCACCCTATTTTATTACGAACAAGACGCAAGTAATTTTTCACCACACCAGCTGGTAAAGGCTCTCTTGATTGTTCAAAAACTGATAGGAAAGTTACATTTTATTCACATGTGGGGCAAAGTAATCAAATGCAAATTTTGAATTGTTTTCTTATGTTTGCTGGTACAATTGATTTTTGAATGACGATTTTGAATGATACATATTTAATAACATTCGTTTTAAATCGATATTCTTCGATTTTGTTTGATGATTGTGTAATTTTTTGTGTTTCACTCGGTGGCAAAATTTGTTTAACTCTCGTGCCTTAAAACCCTCGCAACGCTCAAGATTCCATTTTTCGAACCACTCGCTACGCTCGTGGTTCAATATTAGCACGAGAGGTTTAACAGCAACTTTGCCCCCTTGTAAAACAAATAACTATACAATCAAATATTTTAAAGTAGAAATGAAAATCCAATGTGAAAAATATTCTATCACTTTGCTACGTCACCTCGCTACGGAACCTCTACGAGGCTACGGCGTAGACCCTCGTAGCAAATGGACCGTTGTAAAAGATAAGGCACTTCACACACGTCACGTCACGTCATATAAGGGTCACGGGTCAATTCGAGTTTTAGTTATGCGATCTGATTCCGATACGATACTGATCTGTCAGTGACAAAAGTGACATTTCGTCAACCAAAAACGTTACCTTTGACACTAGCAGACAGATATTACTGACAGATCAGGACGTATCGGAATCAGATCCTACAACAAAAACTCGAATTGGCCCGGTAGGATGTTGTAAGTGGACATTTATGTTTTTATGGTGCTTTTAGCGCGTTATAACTTTATGTAGGTAGCTACATAAAGTCAATAGGTATATGTAGTAACAATGTTTTTGTTAAGTCTATCTAGAATTTAAAAATTTAAAACCGGCCAAGTGCGAGTCGGACTCGCGCACGAAGGGATCCGTACCATTACGCAAAAAACGGCAAAAAAATCACGTTTGCTGTATGGGAGCCCCACTTAAATATTTATTCTGTTTTTAGTAATATTTGTTGTTATAGCGGCAACAGTAATACATCATCCGTGAAAATTTCAACTGTCTAGCTATCACCGTTCATGAGACACAGCCTGGTGACAGACGGACAGACAGACAGACAGTGGAGTCTTAGTAATAGGGTCCCGTTTTTATATACCCTTTGGGTACGGAACCCTAAAAACGCATAAAACCAACCATTCAACCCAATTTACACAAAATCGCTTAACGAAAGGGCAACCGTTGCAATAAACCGCTTTCCAATAGCCAAAGCGAATGCAAGAGACTTCTTTAAACACACACAAAAATGACACAAGCGCCTTCGAAACCTATAGAACATAACACCTTTTGGTTCTAGGGCGTTTTGGGCTGGTATTCTGTACGAACAGTTTAATTCCAATCTAAGAGCGTTGCATTCCTACACATGCAAGGAACACGCGTTCAGAAGTAACTCACACACAAAAATACGTTGTATAAGTTACAAATTTATCTCCATAATACTTGTGGTATTTTCGAATTTAAACTGTTGTGAGACATACTAACATTAAATCATTTTACGGTTTAGACTCACTTGTTTTAGTCACTCGCGCGACATGTTTCGGAGAGCCTAGGTCTCCTTTCTCAAGCACTAATATGGTATTGGTAATATGGTCTTGTGGTATTTTCTATAAAAAGGGAACTTATTGTCGATGGCGCTTACGCCATTATAAACGATGCTTCGATATAAATACAATGTCGCGCGACGCTGTGCGGCGTAAGCGCCATCGACAATAAGGTCCCTTTTCATAGAAAATGCCCCAATTGTGTGATGTTATTCTATACATTCATCGTTTCATACGCTTAAATACTAGACTCATGCCGAAGTTAGTGTTTATTATTTAACGTTTTTTAATTTTACTTATATTTACTGTAATATTTTCTTAAATTAAGAGAGATGAACTTATTTGACCAATAATATCCAGGCCTATATATCGAATGTTACGGAATTTTTTTACAAACTTTCAGACAAAGAGGATGCAATTGTATTTTTTACCACACCAGCTGGTAAAAGCTCTCTTGATTCTTCAAAAATTGATGAGAAAGTTGTATTTTATCCAAAATGCAAATTTTGAGTTGTTTTCTTATGATGGCTGGTAGAATTGACTTTTAAGGTGGTTCGACTAGGTTACCCAAAGCTTAAACCCCGCTAGATGGCGTCACTTTCGCAAATTTTCAGGTTTTATTTTTTTGTGGAATAGTGTTGGTATCTGTATACTTAAAAGTATGTTTAGCGCACTCTTTACATAAATATTGAACTATTATAATAAACATTGAATACTTCATTAGTGCAAAAAACACTTTTAAAGTCGACAGAGTGTTTCTGTCATGCTATTTCCTACTATTACTCACACATGCAAACAGTGTTTCCGTTATGCTTGTAGTAGACAATTTCATGCAGTGTAAGTATGCTGCAATGGCGTTGCGGTATGTTCGTGGAAATACGTGCAAGAGGATTCGGGTTCGAGACTGGTACGACAGGGGTACTTTTTTTGTCCTTTTTGTGTTATCTTATGTTTCTTATACCTTTTATTCTTCGAATTCTTGTCCGATTCCGATATAACCGAAATATATTTCAGTGATATCGGAAACGGCTCTAACGATTTCGATGAAATTTGCTGTAAGGGGTTCGATCTAGCTAGGTCCTATCTCTGGGAAAACGAGCATTTTTGAGTTTTTACTTATGTTTTCTTTTTCTCCCAGATATTCAGTATTATTAATAAATTAGTTTATAACGTTTTATAAAAATATGTGACGTTTTGAACTAAAAGGTACCACATTGTCGGTTGTCGATTAGGTTGATTTCATTTTGAAGCTTTATGGAAATATGACAACAATAAGTAGGTACCCGTTTGGTTGAAAACGCCACATATATTGAAAACCTGACTCACAAATCTCACCTTTTTGGGTTCTTCCAACTCAGAAAGGATGGAGAATACTGACGATTCTTAGTAGCACTAGCCCAAGGAAGTCCAGGTTTGTAAGTGTTAGGTATCAGTTTTTTTTTAAAGGGCTAAATATAGTTCTACAAGTAAAGCAATCCCTTACTGCCCAGCCTCTATAGTATTTTTCAAACTGGAAGGGTACGATGATAGATTTCATCTCCATACAATTTATAACCTAATAATGCCAAATGTTGCAAAATTATATTGAATTGAGATCTATCATCGTACCCTTGCAGTTTGAAATAGTTATTTACGATACAAGTGCGGAAAAGAGAAAATTCGCAACTCGTGTCGATTAAAACACTTCCTTCGGTCGTGTTTCAATTTATCGCCACTCGTTGCCAATTTCCTACTTTTCGCACTTGTATCGTAATGTACTAATAATAAAGTAGTAATTGTAAAATAAAATTAAAACTTTTTTTATATTTTTTTTTTGGATTCAAGTAGGTACAGTGAGTAACAACATTGCATGGCCTTCTAATTATAACTATTATAGAAAACGGGATATTTATCATGTTTATTTATATTATTTATTTCTCGATATTTTGGCCGGTCTTGCAAGACCAGTCGTTGTGGAGATCCAGCAGTGGATGTCTTGTTGGTGTAGATGGATTCACACAACAAATGAAATAACATTTTTTCATATTTGTTATCCGTAGTTGTCCCTGTACCTGAAAGAAAAATAATATCATGATAGCACAAAATCTCTAATGTTATAGGAAGAAAGATGATGCAACAATATGGATTCTAATAAAGTTATCATTTACTTACCTAGTAATAATTGTGTTTTTCATTCATAGACAAAATTCCATAATTTTCATCCCCAGGAAATGTTTTATTTTACTTTATTGCAGTGAGGATGTCCTGATTTTTTCTGGCTAATGAAGGAAAACATTTTATTTCCAAGAATGGCTCTTCATTTTGCACAATACCTAAAAAAAACCTAGAGTTAGTGACACATTGACTATTCGGCAACCAAAACAGTAATAATTACATTATATAGGTATTGTTCACTGCTTATATCTAATTATCTACCATTACGGAAGAAGTGAGAATTATTTTCTAAAAAGATCGGCACGAGAAAATTACAATGTACAATGAAGGAATGAAACTGTACCTACCTTACGAAACTTCACCATCATGAATTCCGCTTCAATTGAGTCTGAATTTTTCTGGATTTTTGCGGACCAGAACACCGATGATTTTTGTAACTTGATTTAGACGTTGCTATCATTTTCAATTTATACAAACAAATTGACACAATAAACATGACCCTATGTGTCAGTGTCAACACTGTCAAATAAAAATGCACTAAACATGACGGCACTGCAAATCCTGCCAGGTCGGCTAGGCAACGTCGCCAACGTCATAGAGTGGCAACGCCGCACGCAACGTATTTGTACACGACATTTGTGACACACACATACGTAAAATTGATGAAAAAATTACGTTGATTTATGTATGATTTCTGTATGAAACAAAGTTTTTCTATTAATTTAGCGCAAACGAATATTCGAAAGTAGATAAATGAGCAAATATTTGTGTAGTAATAGTGTGTAGTGCCTTAATTAAAGCAGATTGAATTTTGTATGAAAATCGAACCACCTTAAATTATGATTTTGAATGATAAAAATTTAATAACATTCATTTTGAATTGATTTGCTTTGATTTTGTTTGTTATATCGCAATTAGTATTTTCCTTGTGTTGGTGTGGTGAATAATTTTGTGTTTCACTCGGTGGCAAAACGTGCCTTGAAACCCTCGCAACGCTCAAGATTACATTTTTAATTTTTTAAATCTTTCGCTTGCTCGGGTATCAATATTGGCACGAGAGGTTAAACAACAACTTTGCCCCCTTGTAAAACAAACTCAAAGCGAGATAACGACTCTATAGAGCGACTGGTCGTACAAGGAAGAGTGGAGGGAACCAGATAGCGCGACAAATCACCTATGCGCTGGACTGACCAAATAAAGCAGTGGGAAACCGCGTATCTGAGTGTGTTAGACAGTCTGCCAACAGGGAGAGATGGCGGGAGATCGTGCGAAGAGCTGTGTCCGCCTCTACTACCGATGCGGGACGCCTCAACGTGACCTGCACGACCGCTCTGTCAATAGCGATACGACAGAGAAGAAGAACAAATTATTTTGAGCAGGTACGTAAGAAACGAGACTAGACCCAATCTAACCTCAATAAATTAATTAACGTCCTTTAGAATGACGGCCTCAGGCAAACCGCGCCGATCGATCCGCGCGTTATGTAAACCCCCTCCCCACCCCCATTCACAAGGCTCCAACCGCTCGGAACCTCTATGGAACCTCTATACACCCATTCCTCACTCAAACTGGACTATACCAACCACTATAAAGTGACCGTTTGAAACTGAAAATCTGTTTGAAATTGCAGTTAAACCACGCTGGTTTTTGCAAAGCTGATAACAACAGAAAATACCAATATAGTTAGATCTCTAACTTCAAACATTTAGCAGAAAAGTACAGCTTAAAAACACTGGTATATAACCTCAAACAGCTTTTATACTAGTGAATTAACCCGTCCACTGCGCATCGGTCCGCGCACGACGGGAACGCTCAGTTGTTTTCCCGGATTCTCCCGGATCGCACGAGAATCCAGTGCTCGTTGTTTTCCAATGTTGTAGACAAACAAGGTAAGTGTGTTTGTAACGATATGTTTGTGTGTCTGTGTGTGGATGCATTGCTCGGTGATTGGTGCGTAATAATAGATGAATTTAATGGGAAATATTTATGATTCATGGATTCAATTCAAAGAAAAATCGGAGTGGAAGGAGATTAGGGATTTCTGATAACCTCTTTTAATCTTAGTATTTTTAACGTA
Source organism: Cydia strobilella (assembly GCF_947568885.1). NCBI lineage: Eukaryota > Metazoa > Arthropoda > Insecta > Lepidoptera > Tortricidae > Cydia > Cydia strobilella. The sequence goes on along the minus strand of NC_086043.1, from coordinate 1,899,887 downwards.
ATTATTAGGGTTTTATGTTTAGGGTTTGAATTAGGGTACAAAATCAGGAATAGAAATCAGTTACTAATATATATATAAATCAAGATTTTATAAACAAATTACGTTATCGTCAGCTTATTTGAATAGTTTCTTTTAGTTGTGTTGTTACTAATCACTTCTAGCTTTTATTTGAGTTATTTATCAAATAAATAAAAAAGAAGTCGATTATATTATACATTAGAATAATTATATTATACATTAGAATAATCTCATGCAAAAAGCTCTACCGCCACATTTTTTGGAGACAACGAAAATAATGTTGACCCATTTACCTGGACCAGTATTTTTTTATCAAGCAGATACGCGTGGTAATGTGTGCAATCTTCCTTTAATATAAAACTTGTCATTTACGTGGAGTTAAATCTAAGAAAAATGTGTTTGAAATTTGAGTGTCTAATCGCGAGCAATATTCTTCAATATCTGAACATTATTTTTTCGTCTTGTCACGTTTGTACACTACTTAATAATATCACTTTTGATATGACTCACCCAAAACTCCGTATCATCTGAAACAATTAAAATAAATACAAAAACCATATTTAAACTTAGTTTCCGTGTTCCGGGCTTTCAATTTTCTCTCATAACGTTCCCAGCATTTGAAATATGATAATAATATGTATTCTTTGTTATCATATGGTATAAGTGGCAAACCTATGGAATTTTCGTAACTCAATGGGAATTTAGGTACAGGTTTTTTTTTTGTACCAAATTTGGACTTCGTGTTAATTCCGACCAGATAGAGAAGCTCTTCAAGACTACCATTTCTTATCTAAATCTGTAAAAAATGCCCTGAAATGACCCAGTGGCCGTGTGCATTTTTTAATTTTTCTAATGGAAAACCTTTTTCCAGTTTTGAGATTATGTCGAAAAGCATAACTTTTCAAAAAACAATAGTCACACAAATGTTATTTTATTATTTTAGTTGAAAATGTCAAATCAAGATATATTTTTATCAGATCGTATTCCTCTTTTTGTCGCTGTCAGTAATACTTAATACTGGCTCAACCGGCTGGAAATAATGCCACGCCACAATATAAATGCGAAAATTGTACAAAATTTAGGCCGTAATTGTCCCAAAATTGAGAGGCTTACGAGCAGGGGTCGGAAACCGGTATTTGCTCCATACAAAAATACCGGTATTATAACGTTCTTTTTCGTTCTTTTGTTTATAATTTCATTTTTAATGGGACGTTTTAATAATGCAAAATTGTTTCCTAAATACATGATTCAGTCCTACGTAATGAGCATAAAAAAATTCAAAATATTGGGCTATTTCGGGGTTTTTAAAAAATACCGGTTCCGAGCCCTGCTTACGAGTAAAAGGTAATTCTTGTAGTAAGTGAGTACAGTCATGCTAATAAAACCGTCTGGTTCAATATCTGAAAAGGCTTTTAATGACGTTTTAATGGCCAGATTTTGGGAACTGGGCCTTAATTAAAACTCTTTGTTGGCTTTCTGCGGCGACTTTAACAAAAGTCAGTCGTGATTGCGGTAATCTGGGGCTGATTCCACTTATTATGATGCTGGCTCGTGACATTATTTGGGTAAAGTAAAGTGGCTTTTCGTCGATTAAAGAGTTTGATTGACCGGATTTTCCCCAAGAATTTTAGAAAAATTATAAAAGAAATTTATAAATACATATATTTAATAAATACATAGAGTTCGTCTTAGCTATAGTGCGACATAAAAAAGTAGAAATTAAATAAAATGGAACCTAAAAAAAAACCATACTAAATTGTTGCCATGTTTATGCATGTTTATGCATTTTACGTCAAAAATGTGACAGTTACATAGGAAGTGGGGCCCTCAATAATTTTCTACAATTTCTTGTCGCACTATGACTCTTCCTCGACTTTATTCACGTCATTCCATGTAGATTGTCATGTCTCAAATGATGTGTTGAATGTTGACATCACAAATATAATTCCCTGCCAAGAACACGCTATGTGGGTTCATTTTGAATTGGAAATGGGGATCTGGCACTGGAAATATTAAGCAAAAAAATGTTCACAATATCCATATAGCTTTGACACGCAAACGTGAGAATATTAACTGCACTAGTTCATGGCCCCGTCGGAAGATCAGCGCTAGCCCAGCCAGGCTAGCACCATGCTGAGTCGGGACCATTTCGTGGCTTATATTATTTATGTTGTGTTTCCTATGTACGTGTTTTCCTCTTTTTTGCCACGAATAAACGCTATCTATCTATCTATCTATTATTAGTAGTTTTTACTAAAGCGACTGCCAACCCAAAAGAGGAATTAGGCCTTAGGTTTGAACCCTTGACTTCCGGATTGAAAGTCACAAGCTCTTACCGCTTGACTAACGGCGTTTCAAATAATGAAAAAAAAAAGTAGTATGACCGAAGGAAGTTTAAATTTGACTAGGTCTTTTTCTTTCACATCGCAATATCCACTAACAAGGATGAATAGGCTGTGCCTGCAACCCCTCGTCATTACTGGCTAACTTGATATAGCATCTGTGATATAGCCGAGCGCGCTTTTTACCGTTACCGAGAGTTTCCTGTTACAGGAAATGCTATTATTTCAGACTGAGGTTTGTAAATGTATGGGATCTTCATTTATCGCATAGAGTAGGGTTTCTTTAACATATAACCCGTACCCTTATGCAATTTCACAGATGAATATGAACTTCTTTGGGGTTCCCGGCAAGCTCGGTTCTCCATACAGACGTAGTTTCGCTCTCATTTTAAAACGACTAGCTAGAAACAACCTCTGAAACTTTGTACTTACAATAGGATAAGGTATATGTATGTCTGTAATTAGTTTATGTAGCTTCAGACACCATAGATAAAAAATACAGCGAGTTTAAGTTTTTCATATAAAACTTATTATTGCTCTGTTTCGTTTGTTTTATAAACTGGAGCTATATAAACTAATTACAGACCTAGATATACCTCATGTCATTGTATGTGCAAAGTTTCATTACAATCCAACACGTAGTTTTAAAATGAGAGCGGAACTACGTTTGTATGGGAAGGTGCAACTCGGCCGAGCTCGCCGAGGACTCCGCCGAGTTACGCGTTTCTGAGAAAAACCAAATGATGACTAATGATAATATGAGAATAATTACATTATGACTTTCAATAATTATGTCAAACAATAGAGACCCGTGCTAGCTATACTATGCAAGCTATATATATGTGTTACTACCTCTAACCTACTTCTCAAACGTCCCGGTACAAAGCAACATGGCTACAAACTCGAATACCTACTTAATTATATTATTTTGCTTCTGGCTAACTGTGTACATTGAGGACTATATTTTGAGTGAGGACTGTATTATAAGTGAAGTATTAGCGCTCTTAAAAAAACGAGTTAGCATAGTTTAAGGTCAAATACTAAATATGTAAACACCGCTCAAATAGCATGAAACAAATTTCAAGAGTACCTACTATTATAATACAACAGACTGTATCAAACTCATGCTGTTTCTAGCACATAAAAATTAAATAAAGCAAAAATAATTATTAGAAGAAAAAGCTAAAAATATGTATTTTGTAAAAGTACAATTCGAAGAAAAGGCTTAAAAATCTAAACAAAAGGTCTTTTTGATAATATTTCCCACATATTATTCGCTAAATAAAGTTTATCGACATAATAAGGGTAGCCGCTATTCGATAGCCAGAGTGTTTCGGCACCACCTGTTGCTACACGCGCCTGCCCGTGCCCGGTCCATGGCAACTAACTATTCTAATATCTAATAACAAACCAAAATAGGATAGGAAAATAGGATGAGTTGTTTTGTTATAACTTATATAACCGATTATATAATGGTTCAGAATTATTTAGTAGATAGCGATAAATATTACATAATTTTATTTATATGAATGTTAATTTTGCCTTCCAGAATGTTTAGGAAAAACTTGTCTTTTCGTATCAGGTGTCCTAACATCTTGCCTCTCCTATGCCTTATGGTATTTAATAAGCTTCGCCTTTCTCCTACCATACTCAAAACCTCTTTATTCGTCTTTCTTTCAGTCCAACTAATCCTTTCCATCCTCCGCCAACACTACATTTCAAAAGCTTCCAACCTCTTTCTGTCTTTTTGTCTCAGTGTCCACGTCTCACTCGCATACAACGCAATGGCTCCAGATAAACACTTATCAAATAGTTTCTAGGCTTTTTTAGAAATGCGTGTCTTAAGTATGTCTGGCTCAGGAAAGAAAGGATTGGCAATTACTCCACCGACAAGAGCAAAGCTCTAAAGTTATGATTACCAGTATATGTAATGTATGTATGTTTATGCCTATATAATTATAAATATTACGTACTTGTATAAGTACGTAATATAGCCTGGACAAGAATTGCCGCAGACAAAAATACATGGCCCACGATGGAGGAGGCCTATGTCCACAAATGGACATCTCAATAAATATTTATAAAATAAATAAATACAATAATTATTAAATTACTTATAGAATTAAATTATAAAAATGCATGGAACAATAATTTTAAAACGAAATTCAGTACTTATCTTTATAATTGTATAAATTTATACTGCATAAATTATGAATATATTATTAATACTAAATCCATTTACAAAAACCACTGCATGTTTTGTAAACTAGTGTAATATTTATTGAAATAAATGGCTCTACTGCTACTACTACTTGTATAAGTTTGGTTGTACCTATTACAACATGATGGTGCACTGCCTACAACTGATCTGTTTTACCCGAAGGTTGACTGGTAGATGTGTGTATTTTCTTTTGTGCAATAAAGAGTAATAAATATAATATTATTTTATATTATAGGGATAAAGAGGTTATTGCTATTGTCATTTTAATCACACTTGCTCGCAAAACATCTTTTTTCATGCAGGTGTACTAGGGAAAGCAAAACCGAATTTTAATTGTATGGAAAAATCGGTTTAAAACCGAAAAATAAATATTAACCGAATTTTAATACAAATAAAAACCGGTTTTGCATTCCCTAAGGTGTACTGAAGGACAAAGGCCTCCTATATTGTTCCCGGGGGAGTTATATGGATTGTGTTCTTTTGATTTTGTTTCAATGTTTATTTGTCCAAAGAAACCTTTTTTATTTGTCCAAAAACGCCTTTGTAGGGCTCAATGTTTTGTAGAAATAATATTTTGTTTTTGCGTTACATTGATTTCGTTAGACAGTGGACTTTTAGTACTAACTTTAATATCACACAATATAATATTTAATATTACATAATATATTAATATGTAGATATGTACCTCCAGTTTTAATTAATTTATGATTCCGAGTAGAAATTAACACAAAAACTTTAATCTAAAACCAAAGTAAAAAATAGCTTATTTATTTACACAACATAATCACGCGTTTTCCAGAATTTTAAGTACATATTTAGATACTCGTGGTGATCCCAGATTTAAACTTTGCTCTCATTTACCTACTTTCATAAAATTTCTTACCTAATCTTTTAAACTTACCTAACCTTTTCACCTTTATTTTTATCAAGAACAACAAACAAAGCTAGGTAATCCAAAGTTACAAATTAAAATAGAAATTGCAAGTTAGATTGCAAACCCACGCGCTGTCAGACGATAAATAAGACAGACTTCTTTATTGAAGACTTCCGATTGGACCTAGATACCGATTCTAAAGGGGCCCGCTCAGTCCGCCGGACGATATCGGCCCGGCAGTTTTTCGGAACTGTCAAATTTTTGTTCTAACTGACACTGATACCAAACACATATGGGTTTGATGAAAAAAAATTTTGAGTGTCAGTTCCAAGTATGGGGAACCCCCAAAATTTATTGTTTTTTTTTCTATGTTGGTGTGAAAATCTTAATGCGGTTCACAGAATACATCTACTTACAAAGTTTCAACAGTATAGTTCTTATAGTTTCAGAGAAAAGTGGCTGTGACATACGGACGGATAGACAAGACATACATGACGAATCTATAAGGGTTCCGTTTTTTCCATTTGGCTATTTTTTGCCATTAGGCTACGGAACCCTAAAAAGTAATGATATCCCATAAAAAACAAAAATGTGAAATGAGAGCCAAGTTCAATATTAAGAATATGCGTCGTTATTGACTTCACCGGCAAAATATGGGTGCCTAATACACTTGAGATGTAATTAAAGTTCAGGATTTTTCTTGGCTAGTTTTTATACCAACAAACTCAATTTCTGAAAAGTAACATAGACAAATATAATAAAGACTGTACGAAAAAAAACGTATTTGGAACGTAGAGCAGAAACGCATTACTTTCTGCACACTTCATAGATAAACAATGATCGACTTTCAGAGCACGAAAAATGAAAAAACCTTAACAAATAGTTTTTAATCAGAATCGGGTTCATAAAAACGGTTTCCCGTAATGGTTTTCCGATAGACATCTCGATCGCTTTCCCTAGCTCGCAATTAGGCTGAGTGCCGAAACTTTGCCAATCTTAACTTTAGTGTCTACTAATAAATTACTCAAATTTTATTGATTTATTCGTTGCCTAATTATTTTGTTCAAATATACTTTATTACGCCTAGCAACGGCTGTGGAATGAGCTCCCTGCCGAGGTTTTCCCGAGGGGCTACAGTATGGGGTTCTTCAAAAAAGGAGTGTACAGGTTTTTAAAGAGTCGGCAACGCGCGTGTTGCAGGCGTCCATAGGCTACGGTAACTGCTTACCATCAGGCGGGCCGTATGCTCGATTGCCACCGACGTGGTATATAAAAAAAAACCGGCACATGAATGGTGAATGATATGTATTTATACGAGTATATTATCTTAAGCTAATTATTAGAGCAATCTATTGATGTTAATATTATTCCATAATAATATTGAATTATTATACAAATCGAATTAAATACTAAGAATTTACAAAAAAAAATCGTCAAGCATTTACGGCTTCTGGTGCAAAGCTGCCCATAACGTTCGCGGCATTACCACGTTATATACGTTATATGGTGTATTGCCATTTTGTCCCCGCCCCAGACGTGACCGCCGCCATACATGTGGCGGCGGACCTGGGAATATATGCAGCGCTTATTCCCATCTGTCCGGCGGGGACAAATGGGAATACACCCGTTCGATAACTAAATAGCTATGGACAGCCTTATAATCTCGATATAATATCGATAAATTAATTGACTTTTGGAAGAGAATTATAAATATATAAAGCAAGTTCATAGTTAATTAGTATAATTTGGCAATATGCTTTTAGCAACACAATACATATTGCACAATTTTCAATTTAAATGTAATAGTTCCGTTACATAAACTAGTTTAATTTTTTCTTTTTAAGAACGTTTATATTTAACCACAATCTGGACAATGTAAGCCACATTTTCTTTGCTCCTGTTCTATTTTTTTTTGCAAATATTCTTTTTATTTCATAAAGCTCAAACGAGGTTTGAAAGCACAATTTCAGTTCAATGTTTCAAGAAAAGAGATTAAAATATTTAAAATCACAAAATATAGTTCATAAAATATTCATGACCAAAAAAATAAACGATTATAAGATTAATAAGTCACAATATTATATTACACAAGATTTAAAACTCTCTTCAAAGACTTAAAACAAAATGAAAACTAATTTCATTACTTAATGTATCTGTTCTCAAACAATTGAGCTTGGTGTAATTAAAGTCATTTGTTTGGATTATGCGGCCGCTATTGGCAGAAGCTATGCGGGGTTCTCATTACGAGGCTGAAGTAAACAACAATAACTAGTTGTAGGCTAGGTAAATTACTCACTTTATGATGTTTTGTCTGGATTAGCCTCCACCTGCGACTTTGTCTGTGTAGAATTTATGTTCAATCTGTCGACCAAGTCGAGCAAAAAAAAAGAGGCGCGGCCGTACCATCCTTTTCTGGAAGCCATTCAGGCCATTTTCGACGTCAAGTAATTTTGTTCTGGCTAAAGCTAGAACCCTGAATTTTCAGTGACATATAGGGCATAATATGGCTTAGATATATTCCCAAGAACATTCAATTTAAACTTTTAGTTTAAGAATTATTGTACGTCAAAGTTCCTTAGTTTTGTCATGTACATTGAAAAAACTTTAACCTTTTTAGGTCTCTTTAGGTATTTTAGGTCGTTTCAAACGATAAATATCATTTAGGTTATTAACCGGTTATTGGCTCCAAAAACCGGTTTTTAATCGAGCAAATGGCTCGGTTAACCGGTTTTCTGGTTAATCTTTTAACCGGTTTGCAAACCCTAGTTATATGGGAGCCCCACTTAAATATTTATTTTATTCTGTTTTTAGTATTTGTTGTTATAGCAGCAACAGAAATACATCATCTGTGAAAATTTCAACTGTCTAGCTATCACGGTTCATGAGATACAGCCTGGTGACAGACATACAAACAGACGGACAGACGGACAGCGGAGTCTTAGTACTATTACTAAGACTCCGCTGTCCGTCTGTCCGTCTGTCCCTATGGTCCCGTTTTTACCCTTTGGTTACGGAACCCTAAAAACCCAAAAACTGGTTGATAGGTATACACCAGCATCTTGGGGTCGCAGTCCAGACGACAATCGTTTTTCGACAAACGCAAGTCGAAAAGTGAAAAGTTATCTTGACTGCGCGTTGCCATAGCTACAGCCCCACGTTTATAGAAAACGTCCAGCGAAACTTCTCATAAATAATGTATGTAGCATCTGTCATCCCGGTCGGTATCTAAATTTTTTCTATTCGTTTGCCTTTTGTCGATGTACCTATTCGTATTCTCATCTTGGCTACGCCCCCATTATGCCGTCAGAAAATATCCAAAATTGCGATACAAATATTTCAAATATTTTGGAAACTTCTCATATTTAATTATCAGTTATCAAAATGAAAGTTTCTTTAATTTCCTATGAATATATGAGAAAATTTAAAGTTTCTACGGAACCCTCGGTGCACGAGTTAAACGAACTCGCAGTTGACCGGTTTTTTTTTTAATCTTTCCGCAACTTGCACGATTTCGTCACTCGTAAATCGATGGAAAACGGCGAAACGCAAATTTTTGAAATACGAGCGATATAAATTGTGAATCTAGTGGTTTTGACCACTCGTTTCTATTTATTTTATTGGTAGAATATAAATGCTTAGTTAGTGGAAATAGTATTGAAGGGAGACACGAAATCGAGCGATCGAAATTCAAAAATCGCCCCCCTGTAAGCCCATTTACGGATAGTAAGTATAGTAACTGTGTTAGGCTTTCTAAAACTATCTACATGTTCTATGTATAGTTTGTCAAAGGACTGTCTCATTTCAAACATAGACAGAGATAATCATACTATCTTTGTCTTACACTAGTACTAGCACCCAAAAGAAAAGGATGAGTATAGTTTTTTGTTTGTTCTAGAACAATAAAATGACAGTGTTGTCAAGCAATAAAATAAAGGTCTAGGGAGCATTGCTCTAGCCATGAGACATGTCCCTTGTTTTATGACGTGTTGGGACTTCAATCCAACGTGTACCTAACATGTCAACGTACATGTACATATGTGTACGACTGTACGTTTAGATTATGTGTTATTCTGGAACCCATGGAGACTATATAAAGGAGCCAAATCTCTATGTATGAAAAGTGTCCATCAAAAAACAGTAATTTAATTAGGCGGCGCCACCATACACCGAAATACTACCAAAACCAACCTACGTAATTTGGTCGGGTTATTTGTTGCCTTATATAGTTCATGTTATACTCATGTCCCAGAGCCTAACTAGCGCCACCGGAGAGATTAGGAAATATTATTTAAAGCTGAAAGCGGTCACTTTTGCAACAATTCTGCCATAAGTGATTGGCGTCCTTTCTATACCATCCATACTGGAACCTATAAGAAGTGACAATCGGTTGGCGACTGCCACGGCGCTACTGCTGTAGCATTGCAGCAGCGGAAAATGGGCCATGTCACAGTCAAATTCATCGATAATTAAATTAAGAAGAAAGGGAACGGACATTTCTCCATATAAACGTAGTCCTTATTTTCCTCTCTGGTGATATTATGGAAAATGTTTTTACATAATTGGATGTATATTAACCGGACCTTTAAATCCGGAGGTCGCGGGTTCAAACCCCGGCTCATACCAATGAGTTTTTCGGAACTTATGTACGAAATATCATTTGATATTTATTTCCCAGTTGCTTTTCGGTGAAGGAAAACATCGTGAGGAAACCGGACTAATCCCGATAAGACCTAGTTTACCCTCTGGGTTGGAAGGTCGCTTTCGTAAAAACTAGTCCATTGCCAATTCTTGGGATTAGTTGCCAAGCGGACCCCAGACTCCCATGAGCCGTGGCAAAATGCCGGGAGAACGCGAGGAAAATGATGATGATGTATATTAACCATAGCTATGTACTTTTGACTATGTCTTAATTAAAAACTGTAATAGATGTCATATATTAAAGAAAAAGTGACGAAGCCCTCCAGTGGTGAAGGCCGGATTCGAACCGGCGTCTTTAGCTAACGCCATGAACCCCTAGGCCACCCCTCCGTGGCGGTGCCCGTCCGAATTTGTCGACTATATGCCATCTTAGTAAGACTAGGCATAGAGTAACTTATACTAGAGCGGTACTGTCATATTAAATTTTGTAACCCCAGTAAATTCACTGCCATCTGTCGACACACTTTAAAACTAAAAATAAATATTTATAAAAATACGATAAAATGTATTTAAATATGGATAAATGATTTTTTTATTTGCATTAATTATTTTTATATGATTTTGACCCATGTTCTTTCACTGGTATGCGTTAAAATTATAAATAATAAAACGAAACAGTCAACGCCCTCTATACGAGTGTAGGCCAAAACTAGTGGCGCCATCTGATCGAGAATCAAATTTTCGTGATTTTCGAGGCACGTTTTTTCCTTAGACTGTATCCATCTATTACGGAGTTATATCTATCTTTGGACTAGGCGTCTTTGACCAGCTCTAAGGGCAAGCAGTGCGCGCTTGCACCTCCTAAACGAACTCCTCCTTCTTACTTTTTCTTTAATATATGACATCTATTACAGTTTTTAATTTATATATAGTAGTGTGACTACTTAAAAAACACAAATCAAAATATTTAATAAAATAATTTGATTTGTTCCCAAACTTGTTTATGTCTTATGTCTTAATTAGTTTATGTAGTTTCAGTCTGAAACTACATAAACTAATGGTATCTGAAATTTTCAGATACCATAGTAAAAAAAAAAAGGTTAAGTGCGAGTCCGACTCGCCCACCGAGGGTTCCGTACTTTTTAGTATTTGTTGTTATACTGGCAACAGAAATACATCATCTATGAAAATTTCAACTGTCTAGCAATCACGGTTCATGAGATACAGCCTGATGACAGACAGACAGACAGACGGACAGACGGACAGCGGAGTCTTAGTAATAGGGTCCCGTTTTTACCCTTAGAGTACGGAACCCTAAAAAATTACAAACCTTGTTTTTGCTCTATTTCGTTTGTTTTATAAGCTGGAGTTATTGTATAAACCATAGAGTAACTTATACTAGAGCGGTACTGTCATAGTAAATTTTGTAACCCCAGTAAATTCACTGCCATCTGTCGACACACTTTAAAACTAAAAATAAAGATTTATAAAAATACGATAAAATGTATTTAAATATGGATAAATGATTTTTTTTATTTGCATTAATTATTTTTATGATTTTGACCCATGTTCTTTCAATGATATGCGTTAAAATTGTTAAATAACAAACGAAACCGTCAACGCCATCTATACGACAGTAGGCCAAAGCTAGTAGCGCCCTCCGAACAAGAATCAAATTTTCTTGATTTTCGAGGCACGTTTTTTCCTTAGACTGTATCCATCTATTACGGAGTTATATATATCTTTGTATAAACTAATTACAGACCTAGATATACCTCATGTCATTGTATGTGCAAATATTACAATCCAGCACGTAGTTTTAAAATGAGAGCGGAACTACATTTGTATGGGAAGGTGCAATTCGGCCGAGCTTGCCGGGGACTTTGCCACGTTAAACCAATAAAATGATTCATTAATCGCACAACCTTGACCTATATTAGGGAATTACACCCCTGAATTTAGTCTACGACCACAAGAAGTCATGCATTCCTCACTAAAGTTCACGACCTAACCAAGTTATTTAATAAACTGAGAATATCACCCACCCCCGGTATGGGGAGGGGGGATTCTCAGCATTCGCACACGTAGCCCATTAGGGCATTCCGGGCCTTTCTGTGTTTTAGATCTAAAACGGCGTAACTGGGGAATATTTGCTAGGAAATGGAGTCATTAGGGAAGTAGGTTGGCATTAAGCAGCGTGTGCTGAAATAGGCACTTTTAGGTGACAGTTTACGACGATTAAAAATAGCTTGGAGGATTTACGGTTGAACTTCAAAATGGCGAGTTCATCTCGAGATATTTTTTTGTATTTGCTCATATCGTTTTTAGGGTTCCGTACCCAAAGGGTAAAAATGGGACCCTATTACTAAGACTCCGCTGCCTGTCGGTCTGTCTGTCTGTTACCAGGCTGTATCTCATGAGCCGTGATAGCTAGACAGCTGAATTTTTCACAGATGATGTATTTCTGTTGCCGCTATAACAACAAATGCTAAAAACAGAATAAAATAAATATTTAAGTGGGGCTCCCATACAAATGTGATTTTTTTGCCGTTGTTTGCGTAATGATACGGAACCCCTCGTGCGCGAGTCCGACTCGCACTTGGCCGGTTTTTTAATACTTAAGTTGAAGTATTTTTTGAATGACATGATTCCGGTATTTTTTTATCAGTGTATATTCTGACTACTCGTAATATCATATCAAGTTTATATTTTTGCGATTCGCTTGTGCGTCTGTGGCCTGCCGTGGGATCAAATATTCATTAGATGCTGAACGAGCTTCGTTATATTTCCCTTAGGGTTTTGCTGTTACAATTATATTATATTTATTTATTTAACCACATGCAAGAACCAAAACACTTACACTATAATTACATTAAAACATTTAAAAATTAAATAACATCATTAAAAAACAAAGAAAATAAATATATCATCAAATTAAGCTTATTCTAATACAAATGTCATATGATAAATAAAGATAAAAGTCAACAATAAATAATAGCCAAATACAATATAATTCAAACAATATCATTCTATATTATTTAATGTCAATCAATACCATTCCGTGTAGAGCAATTGTTAAGATACAGCGCCACAAGCCTCACAAACGTCCCTATACTGTCTGCGAACACGTCGACCTCTGGGAGGTGTTAATCTACTAAAAGCATAAATCTAATGAAATGGTCAATAAATTGTCAATCGTTATTTATTCCCGTTTATAATTTTGATAGCCAGCTTTAAATTTATGTGATTCGGTAATATCATATGCGTCATGGACTTTAAATTTGTTTAATTTTCAAACTCCTTTATAATTTGAAAGTCAATGAGGGCTATCGTTTTTTTGCTCACCAGTTGGTGCCTCTGTTGATGGTGGTCCAAAAGACTAAAGAACAGCTGTCAGTCATTGAAGTGACAAGTGACATTTGACATATCGAACTATGGAAAAGACCACCATCTACACTAGCGCCCCTAGCGGCGACTTCATACGCGTTAGCCCTCATTGGAATGATATGAATCAAATGAAATGATATACCGATACAACCTTCAAACCTTCAAGAAAAGGTAACGCACGCTCAACCCCTCTGGTGTTGCGGGTTGCGGGTGTTCATTTGCGGCGGTAATCGCTTACCATCAGGAGATCCGTCTGCTCGTTTGCTTCAAAAAAAAGATATGACAAAATATGGATACGAAAAAACAGAAAAAAAAACATACTAAGCAACATTAAAACACGACCGCAGGGAGTGTTTTAAATCGACACGAGTTGCGAATTACCTATTCGCACGTGTATCGAACAACGTTTTACAGTACATTTGGCCCTTTAAACTTTCGACATATGCACGAAAAGTGCTCTTTTACGCACTAGTCAAATCGACAAAGTAGTAGTGCGTCAAATAGCACTTTTCGTGCATGTGTCGAAAGTTTAAAGGGCCATATGTACTGTAAAACGTTGCATGATACACGTGCGAAAAGGTAATTCGCAACTCGTGTCGATTTAAAACACTCCCTGTCGTGTTTACGAGTTATTTACGATACAAGTGCGGAAAAGAGAAAATTCGAAACGAGTGGCGATAAATTAAAACATTATAACCGTAGTACCGTCCGTATTAAACGTAATAGTTATTTACGATACAAGTGCGGAAAAGAGAAAATTCGAAACGAGTGGCGATAAATTAAAACACGACCGCAGGGAGTGTTTTAAATCGACACGAGTTGCGAATTACCTTTTCGCACGTGTATCGTACAACGTTTTACAGTACATATGGCCCTTTAAACTTTCGACATATGCACAAAAAGTGCAGTTTACGCACTAGTGCGAGAAAGTAGCACCATATGTACTGTAAAATATTTTTTATGAAGCAGAAACGTCTGCGAGCGTTACTCCAACTCTGTGGGCGACTCCGACTCGCACTTGTCCGGTTTTTTTACATTAAGTATTTTAAAATCCTTGAGAAGCCGTCAGGTCTTATTCGATTTGGAGACGAACAGAACAAACTCGTATAAACTGATTTATGGAACGACATCTCTCTTATGCAAGTGCGAAAGGAGTTTTGCCTTTTGAATAACAATATTACTGCCTTTCGAATTATAACGCGGCTTCTGTATTTGAAGGGGGATCAGAGAGGGTATCAAAAGGGGCTTTTGAAGGGCCTCCTTTTGTAGTTCAGATTTCAAGGCTGTTAACGTTGGTACCCAATGTATTTATACCTACAAATGCAAGGGATTCAACTCGCTTTGTCTGAAACCGTAATTAAGAAGTGTAAAGGTACAATTTAAATGCGCGTTTTCACTGAAGCAATACGTAATATCAGACCTAATAACTACGTATAAGATGAATGAAGTCTAAGGAAAAAACGTGCCTCGGAAATAAAGAAAATTTGTTACTCGCACAGATGGCGCTACTACCAATACCAACCTTTGGCCTATTCTCGTTTAGATGGCGCTGACGTTTTCGTTTGTTATTTAACAATTTTAACACATATCAGTGAAAGAACATGGGTCAAAATCATATAAAAATAATAAATTCAAATAAAAAAATCATTTATCATTTTTTTGATATTTTTATTTTTAGTTTTACTCGTGTTGATAGATGGCAGTAAATTTACTGTGACTACAAAATTTACTATGACAGTACCGCTCTATCCTATATATATTCTCTTTGATACTACTAGTTTTAACCATGGAAAACGCGTTTTCACTAAAAAAGGGTTTTTACGGCGACTTAGATATTGCTTGAATGCCAAACAGAATAGTGAAAATATCTACAGAGAAAATTATGAAAATATCCACAGAGAGATTTTTTGTTTGAAAGAACACGCGAGAGGCAAATTTCGACAGCTTATGGAATTTTTACAATCTACAGAATTTAAATAGGTAGATAATTTTATTGAAACATGAGAGAAAACATCGACCGATTTGATCAGAAAAGAAATTGGCGTCAATCTTAGATATTTTACTTTAATGACGACATTCCACACTTTGTCATTGTAAATGCCATGCAAATTACAAATACCACTAAAAACTGTACTTTTTAGTATTTGTTGTTATAGCGGCAACAGAAATACATCATCTGTAAAAATTTCAACTGTCTAGCTACCACGGTTCATGAGATACAGCCTGGTGACAGACGGACAGACAAACGGACAGCGGAGTCTTAGTAATAGGGTCCCGTTTCTATCCTTTGGGTACGGAACCCTAAAATAAATTAAAATTATTGACTTGTCGACAGATGATTACAGCATGGGTCCTATGGGTCCTAGCGCTAGCGGTGTCCGGCGCGGCCGCGGCCGAGCGCGGAGGGTCGCTTCGCGGCGCTTTAGAGGCTTTGCAAAGGCGCCAGCGGGGGCGGGCGCCCCCCATGGCTCCCGACTATGATCTGTACGAAGTTCTGCCTCCGAACGGTTACATCCCAGGTAAGTTTTCCGAACTTAGTATCACTGTTAGAGTTCTAGCGAAAAGCTGCCAAAAGTGGTGGATCGCCGCGTGGTGTGCCAGAAATGATTGTATTGTATTGTACCACGGGAAAGTTTTCACAACTCGACGACCGGCGCCTATTTTGCGTGGTGAGTGGGAGCTAGTTCAACCAGCCCAAGGAATCCTATCAAACCTAGTCTAAAATTAGTAACAATAGGGTTTTTGCACTGTTCTGTAAGTCGAAAGCTGACCTTAGTTGGTTGTTTTACGGTGAAATAGAAGCGTTGCATGTGCAACGGTTAGGGAAGATGATCTGTATGAGGTGGTCCTCCCTCCCAACGGTTACATTCCAGGTAAGTGACATCGCTAGGGTCTTTCTACTTTCCGGTGAGACCAAAGCCGAGATCGGCTGATAGTTGCGCTGCACGCTTGAGGGAGCCCTCTATAGCTCCTGACTGAATGAGGTGACCTGCAGGAATGGTAACAACCCAAACATATTGTTAAGTCAGATACACTGCTAGTCCTAGCGCTGCTTAGTTCTGTGCGATGCGGCCAACAGGCAGCTGCGCCATGCACTTGAAACGTTGTAGTGGCGACAAAAGGGAAGGCGAGTGCAGGTGTCCAAACAGCAGTCGAATTAATTTTTCTGTCCCAGTTACTTGTGATGTATAAGCTTAACGACACTGCTACGGTCCTAGCGCTTAAAACTTTTGTAGGTGTTAAATTAAAATCTCCAAATTTTTATATACAGTCTATTGAGGTGTTTTAGCAAAGTATTAAATATATCGCTTACATTTCATTTATTTTGCAGATACCGATTACACTATGGATACCGAAGATTTAGAAGAAGAACCGGAAACGAACTATATTCTCAAGCTTCTAGAAGAGAATGGCAGACCCATCGAAAATTACGAGTACAAACTAGTTAAGAAAAAGAGCAACCACTTGGGACCAGTGGACATTAATAGGAAGGAGTCAGCTTTTCGCGAGAGGAGCCATCATTCCGACAACGATAGACTACGGGATCTGTTCACGGATAGGAATGAGGTTGAGAACCCTAAGGACGTGCAGCAAGGTCGCGCTGAAAACGATGCTGAATACGCCTTACTGCTAGGCCAGTTGTGGTCAAAGTACAAAAACAATAAGCAACATAACATAGAAGGAGCTCCACAAGGAGTCGTTAAACTTTACAAAGAAAAGATTGTCAAAAAACGATACCCCGATAATTGGGGTCCTATTGCGTTTAAGAAAAAGCGAAGTCCTGAAGCTGAAAACGAACGCTCCGCGATAACAAATTTTGATGACTCTGAAGTCTTACCAGGACCTGTAGATCTCAATAACTTCAACGTCTACGACCAGCCTGATGATGATAATAATGATGACTTGCGTGAAGAATACGCAATCGCTTTTCAACCTTTAGATGATGACAGTCTATCCGATTTGGCGGATGACGACCAATACCGGTACGATGTCATCGAGAAACGTTTTCCTGTTACCAAGCGGAGCAGTGGACCGTACGACTGGGGTACACCAAAGACAAAGAAACGATTTGCCCAAGATCAGGACAAGCGTGAAGTTTCTAAAAGATTCAGAAGCAGTTCTGGCACTGATCCAAAAATTATTAAAGATTTATCGAAATTATTTGGTGATTCCGACCCAGAGCTTATTAAGACCCCTGTCAAGAGAAGCAGTGATCAGCAAGAAAACTCCTATGAGACCAAACCGCCACAGCTGGCACACAACATACCAACTCACAATCATACCAACGAACGATCTAATGTTTCTACATCACCCGATGATACTAGTCATGAACATCATCACAATTTACATCACCCTGGAATATTTGGCAAGGAAGTTGAGCATGTGCACGATCACGATCATAGTTACACTGAAAAACCTATTACCATTAAAAAGAAATCAATTGACTGGTCCACATACTTCGGGATCGATAAGCGCAAGAAGAAATCGGTATCCTTTAATGATTTCAACGAAAATAAGCTGAGGAAACAATACTTTGACACATTCAATAAAGAAGTGATGTATCCTTTAAATTCCTTTCGAAAACACAGCAATGTGAAAAGGAACTACGTACAGCGTCCTGAAAATGAAGAAACAGAAATACAAATAAACAATGCAAGAGCTATCGCAGTACGTGACGGTGATAAGAGAAATACCGCCCAAGAACAGGAATCTAAATTAGACAACATCGATAAGAAACTAAGAAATATGGAAGGGATGATAGTAGATGAAGCACTACACTATTCAAATGCTGGTGAAGAACTTGACACCAAGGAAGAACAGGAGATGAAGGAAAAACTGCTTTCTCGATTGGCTGCGGCATACAGCTTGGAGAAGATGAGAAAGGCTCTGAGAGAGTTCAAACAAAGCTTGCAAACGCAGAAGCCAGATACTACTATGGGTCCTTCGTCTATGCCAATAGAAGAGGCGAAAGAGAAGCGTGTAGCTGTCAAGAAAGAGAAAGTAGATATCAATAATAACGAGATTCCTCTATTCAGCAAGCAGCAAGGAGATGATAAGGAGGATGACTTTGAGGAAGAGCAAGGCGCAGGTCACTATTTGAATGGCAAGATTGAGAATCAGTTCTCTGAAGGTTACATGGGTGGAAGTGGAAGGCATCGCACACCGGTTGTCGCAACAGGTAAATAACCATACAACCGTCATGATTCAAAAAATGTAAGCAATCAACTTAAGTTAAACATTACGCACGTCGCCTGAGCATCTAAAAAAAGTTACCGATAAATTAATTATACTGTTCGTTTAGCGTATTATATTAAATGTATTACCAACGCTGACGTACAATAGCAAACGACTTGGAGCAGCTATTCAGTGTTTAAGAATAATTTAACAGGTTTTGACTAGTAAATTGTTTAACTATTCCAGGTACTGCCACAGGCGCCTGCCCAGTTTTGGCCAAGATCGTGCAGCGTTGCCGTGGAGTCGACCTTCTAGCCGGAGACCGTGGGCAGCTGTTCCTGCCTCTCTGCAGCCTGCATCAGATCTGCTACCTTTGTGTAAGTTGACCAGGGTGTGTCCAATAACTCAGATCTATCCAAGATCGTGAACCAAAATTTGTAGCTCAGCTCTGTCTGTCTGTTCTATATCGGCCCTGGAACCTTTGCTTTAAGTAGTCCAATGTCAGTGCCAATATCGTTGCTAGACTTTCCTGCCTCTGTTCAGCCTACATCGGGTTGCTATCTCTATAAAAATGTGAGTGTAATTCACAAACAGAATTGGTTCTAAATATTGGAGAAGAGACCTGAAAAATCATCAGTTGTTTGACAAACAAAAAAAAAATAAGTGTACAGACACTATGATATGAACTACAGAGTTCATAGTGAGTTATCCTTCCGTTTTGTCAAGATTTTAATGTTGGCATTGGTGTTGGCTTTAAATGAATAAATTTTATAGCTTTTATTGTTCTAGAGTAGGTACGTTAGGTACTATAACGTAAATTATTGATAATTTACAGGGCGAAGCACCTCCAACAACCTGCGACCTAGTATTCCTCTCCGAAGCCGACACAACCTGTGATGGAGACACGGGCTGCCAGCGCGCCGCGCGTTCTGCACTAATGACGCTCCGGGAATTGCACGACAGCCTCGCAGACGAGCTGGATGGCGAATGCGAGGCCAGCCCTTGTCTCCCGGCCACTCTCAAACTCAACATCGGATGGCAGCGCGCCTTGCAGCGATAAACACATTCTAATAAACCCTTGAAAATATGAGAATAGAATGAGCATACCGTTTCCACGAAAATGTTTAACTAGTCGTATTTTTTCTAATCACCTTTATTTCACTAGTAGTTAATATTCGTTGTTCGTACGGCTCTAACCAGCCATAGAGCCGTATGGACGTAGGGTAAGAGATCTAGTTATGACATTCGAAGATCCTCCTGATGACCGGCGTCCTATACGTGGGACATGGGCCTCAAGCAACTTTTAAGTCTTTGTCGACTTAACAGAGTTAAAATTAAACTGGGAAATTTTGACAACCGGTCGTCAGTAGGATATAGGAGTTACTTGTGAGAGCTAGTATCGGATACGCTTTCATTGTTACGTGTGATTTAAATAAACATACATATATGTATATATTGTATCTATTTAGTATGTTGTTTTTAAAACGTAACTTAGATGGGAGTTTTAAACTCGATAGTAAGGAGATACTTGTTTATTAGGTATGCTTATATCGTTACGTTTTAAATGTAACATACTTATTTCGTGCATATTTGTTTGCTAGATATATTTTTGCGAATATATATCTGATATAATTCTATTTATTAGGTATTGTAGGAGTAAAGGGGCAGGACTAGATATAAAATTATTGAGAATCGTCGAGTATTCTGACGTTGTTAAGGTATTTACACACACTATTTGTGTTTTGGGTATTAAGGTGTGTCGTCATGTTTGTATTTATTAATTATTATAAATGTATCTTCATATTTATAAAATTATTGAGACGAAAAATTATATTCATTGAATATTAAATATAATATATCTAATGTCGTATCTTTAGTAAGTACGACATTTAACGTGAATTTTGTCTTTATTTTCGCGTTGATTCTATTGAATATTTTCTATGATACTTATTTAATGTAGCAAGATAGTTAGTGTAACTAACTAAATTCCATCAAAAGTAATGCTTCGCTGTGACAGAAAAGGACAAAGCTATTCTATAAGATTACAGTGCTGCGTCATATTTAAATTTTAGAAAACGCTTGAGTAGGTGATATATAAGCACTAGAAAAGAAGTCTTGAAGACTATCAAAGTATGCAAGCGAATTTTTTTTTTTTAAGTTTTCCTTCGCAATATCGCCGTCATTCTAGCGTTGACATATTACAGAAGTAGTGCATTAGTTATTTACGATACAAGTGCGGAAAACAGGAAATTCGAGATTGGTGTAGCGGGTTGCGGGTGTTCATTTGCGGCGGTAATCGCTTACCATGAGGAGATCCGTCTGCTCGTTTGCCTCAAAAAAAAGTTATGACAAAATATGGATACGAAAAAACAGAAAAAAAAACATACTAAGCACAACATTAAAACGCGACCGCAGGGAGTGTTTTAAATCGACACGAGTTGCGAATTACCTTTTCGCAAGTGTATCGTACAACGTTTCACAGTACATATGGCCCTTTAAACTTTCGACATATGCACGATAAGTGCTCTTTACGCAGTAGTGCGAGAAAGTAGCACCATATGTACTGTAAAATTGTTTTTACATCGTATTTTCTCGGTAACGTTCATATTTGTCATGCTACTTCAGTCAACCTCAGTACTTTGTACCGAGACTGACTGAAATAGCAAGACACGTTCGTACGTTTCCGTGAAAATACGATGGAAAATAAATACGCTACATCTGTACTTACCTAATTAAAAAAAAAGTTAACGACGAAGCGCTCGCCATCAAAACCTTGTATCGAAAATTCAAACCGAATCCCGCCTGACGGTCTTTGTGAATTGCCGTAGAAACCACCTTAGACTTTACTAGACAATAAATCTTTGGCTTATACACGGCTATTCCGAGTTATGTAATCGTTAGGTAAAGGCACACGTTTCATAAGTCTTCCGGTCAAAATTGGCTTCAAATTGTGCCCTACATTACGCCTCTATTCGACATGCTCAAGAATTTCTAAACATAAAGAACATTTGGCGTTGATATCCAAAGATACCAGGATCTTAAAACGTCATAGACATGTTACTGTTAAAGTATTTTTTTGTATAATAATTATTTAGGGTGTAATTTATTAAATAAAAAAAATGTTATATTTATAATGATAGTTGTTTTTAAATCGTAACAACTTTGACGGGAATTTTAAACTGAATGGACAGATTAGTACGGCTACCGTTCGGCACTGACATAAACGCGAGCGAAAACATAACTTACTTTCTACGCATCTCGCTCGTACTGACATATTAGTGCGAGCGAGATGTATAGAAAGTAAATTACGTAGACGTTACAGTATATGTCAGTTTTGACACTGTCAGTGACTCGTGGTACGGGTAAAGTACCTACTTACTTGTTTTAAAACGTACTTTAGTTTTTCTGGACGTTTTTCTTGATTCAATTTAGCTTTTTTTTATTACCAAGTACATACATAATATTGAAAAGAAATATAGATGAATATCAATGTATATTCGTTATTTTTAAAACTTAACGAATTAGATGGGAGTTTTAAACTCGTTAATGCGGAAATACTTGTTTACTTTGGTATGTTAATACCGTTACGTTATAGATATAACACCGTTATATAAGAAATAATACGTTAATTTACTGAAGTTGTCACAAACATCTCTTCAGCTAGTCTTTATACAAAAAATACAAATTTTAAGGTTTTGTGCATGTCTAATAGAGGCAAAACGCCTACCGTTGACTTACTTTCTTTGTAACATGCATGTTTTACCTAGAGTTTACCTATACAAGTTTAGTGGGGGATCACGGGAGGTAGATAGAATTAATCAATGTAATTTATCATGTAGTGGACGGTGGTTACCGGTAATTTTAAACAACTTGAATATTATCACCTTTATTCGTAAAATGTTCAAGTATTTAACACGTGAATATAAATGGTTTTCAATAAAGGATTTTGTTTTATTACGTAGTTCATATTTTAGATACGTATGTGCATGAGAAAGACAAAGCAATAATCTAAAATATTATCGAAGATAAAAGAGAAATAAGATCGAAGTGAATACCGACTCTTTATAAAGAATAGTGGCTTTGTGAGCTGTTGACCTAGCCAACCTCCAATACCATACCCCCCATGTTTTACAAAAAAAGTGAATTTACAAAAAACTATATAATTATCAAATCTGCTCAAAAATTTCACAAGAATCGGATGAGAATTGCGACCTGTAGAGGAGAGTACTCTGACAAACAAACGAAAGCAGTTTTTCCCAAGTGAAACGATGAAAAACGAAAGCATTTTTTCCCAAGTGAAACGATGACAAATGAGAGGTATGTCATACTTTTGTTTTGTCATACACGTTAAAAATTAACTGCACTGTGCATTATGCGCAAACATAATAGAAATAGAATGTAATTTAATCCAGCCACGTAGAGATAGCCAGAGATATCTGCTATTGATAACAAGATAAGAACAGCGCCGATACATCGATAACATAGCGTCCACACTTCACTACAACATCATTAATACTAGGTACGCGTGTGAACAAACTTAAAAAACAAAAAAAAATACTTTAAAAAAAGAGGAAAAAAACCTGTGATAAGTAAATAACGTTGTTATAAGAAACAAAGAGATGAATGAAATACGTGATACTGATTTAAATGATAAGGGATTTGATAATCCGGCGGCGACTGAAGGTAATTATTAGAACTTATCAATAACAATTATTAAGTATGTTGTTGATAACCTCTAGCGGCCCTCCGTTCGTAAAAAACTCGCTGTGAAATTTGAATACCTAGATTATAACTACTTAATTAATACAAAAATATTACTTCGCTAATCTGCGAAAAGATAACGTGCTAGTCAGTCAGTGCTAACCCGTTATACTTACTTGCGTATTTTTTACATGCAATTAATGTTCCCACCCTCCCGCCGCAAACATAATTACGCAAATAAATATAACAAACCACCAACAAAAGAACAATACTCGACACGTGTTTCGCCTCTCTACGAGGCATCCTCAGGAGATGCTGGAGATGTTGACGGTCTGACGCCCTGCAACGACCTGTCTTTTTTTTCTGACATGGAAATTAGAGTCGGCCGGACATTTCCCAGCCCTATTTCTCTTTACCCTAGAAAGAATGACCTGTCTAGAACGGTCAGCCATATTTGTACCTTGCCCACTCCCTATACTGTGCAAGTGTGAGTGAAATGAAAAAATTCGTAATAACGGCGATGATGCAACATTAAACTTCGTTAAGAATCATCCCCCTATTGTTATACCAAATTATTTCCAGTCCACCAGTCCAGTCCAGTGGTAGTCAGTTTTCCAGTGACTATTTGTGAATTGTCGATCTCACAAACCCCCATGTCTATGCCATTTAAAAATGCATAAATTGAATCGACCAAAAAACCTCGAACCTGCTCACAAAATTACGAGATTCAGTTAAGATTCTCAACTTGAGAAAGAGGCCTGTATATTAGGAAAACAGCCGGACAACATAGGAAAGCATTTTTGCCCTTTCGCGCTCGCCCAAACAATACTAAGCATATTGAGTTAGTTATGTTTTAAAATCGAATACAAAACTACATACGCTGTTCCAACTTTCCAATGAAAAACGATTCAGGTAATAAATGAAGTTAAAATTTCTTAATATTAAGGCGATGGGATGCTAAAGGATAATAGGATAACTTAGTATATGATGAACCAAGTTATTGATTTTTCAGATGACGGGTCAAATTTGAGGCCGGATTTGGTAATCAGTGTGCAACCACGACAAAACGGTAGGTACTTTTTTTATTTCTAATTAATAATATCCATTTGTTACTTTTACCGCTTAGAACAATTTTCTTGAGTAATTAGAAGCCTTAAATAAGTTATACTTCCTAAGGGCAAATCGTATAGTTTACAGCAGTTTACATGAAAATTGAGAAAAAAAAAACATTTTAAACATGTTTTCTTTTAACAAAATTTCATTAAAAGACAGTGAATTCGTCACTTGACCATTTACGTTTTTCATACTAACTTCATTATCAGCTATGGACTTACTAAAATACATATTTTTTTTAAATGCAACAACCCAAGTTTATAATATACATCTGCCCAATCTTGCTTATCTCCTTAGTCCAATAGTTCAGTCCTCTTAGTCAAATCGTTCGAGCGTTAAGAAGAGAGGCTAAATTGACTGGTTAAATAAACCTATTCCTAATCGTCAGAGTCCCGCGTCGAGCTTCCGGTGTCAACGTTACTTTTGTCGGTCCCTTATTACTGAGGATCGTGACCACTTGGTTTTGCAGTTCCTGTGATTTGTCTCCTTCGGTCTCGGTCTCCCGTAGCCCTCAGAACCTGATGGAGTTTAAACACTCATACGTAAATCCCTTATTCCTCAGAGTCCCGCGCCGAGTTGCCAGTGTCAACTTTAGATTGGCAATCTGCCCCTCGAGGCCAGTTCATCCCAGTCCATGGACTAGATTTTCTGATCGGTGTGTCTACGCTTCAGATCCAACAGACGGTGGAGCTGGGTGATTGTGAGTACCGTTGTTACTGACACCTTTTAAACCTTATTGAAAAGACATGAAGTCTGCAGATATTCAGCGAAGAGTTACGTCTGCGTTATATAATGCTGATCCTTTTCCGACTTAGGGTCTGTTGCACCAACCTGTTGACTGCTGATTTGAGTGGCGTTGATCAGTCCGTCAATCGTGCTTGGTGCAAATGACCCTTAGAGAAGGTCCTTTAAGTGTGGAAGATCTTCACCTAGTCCTAACAACTTATAAGTAGTTATCTCAGCAATAAGTTGATGCCAGAATTTTCGGTCTTAGCGAAATTGTGTACATTTGTGTATTTTTCTTCCTTTGCAGTAATTTCAAGGGTAGACTCCGAAAACCGCTACATAGTCCGAGTACCAAACGGCGAATCGCTATACCTGGCCAGTGAGATGTCAAGCCAGACGCAGCGATGTCTGTGCGGCGCAGGACGTGCCTTCGTGATGCATCTCCATGACAACACGACACAGGAAGCAATGCAAATGCAGAGGCGACTAGCTGCTGCCTCCTGTTGCTTCCCTTGTCGATTACAGGTAAAATTTAGACTATTTCAGATGAGTAATTTTAGTCATTTCACAATATTAGGTACCTATATGTAGGCAACGAAGCTCGGAGCTTCGAGCCTGAGTCAGTAAATGGACAATATTCCATATAAATCATCAGTAGACCCAAAATTGCCATAAAGAAAGGGCTTTATGGAAAAACCATATGGAATCCCATACCTACTCATGATAATTTATTATAAGCTCGCATTAAAATAAAGATTGACTACCTAATTTTTACACTTTTCTCTATTCGAAAATCTTTCAGTTTGCCCCTCGTATCTGTCTCCAGGAAATGAAAGTGATAACTCCTCCCGGAGACTACATTGGTCGCGTACAACAGCAGTGCACGTGGGTGGTACCGTTCTACCTGGTGAGAGACGTCAACGACCAGGTCATATTCGCTATTGAGGGACCGGCGGTCATGAGACGGAGTGCACTCATGCTTTCAGAGTTCAAGGTAATGTGGATTCAATGCTTAACTGACTGTCTCCAGGAAATAAAGTGATAGCTTCTCCCGGAGACTACATTGGTCGCGTACAACAGTAGTGTACGTGGATGCTACCGTTCTACCTGATGAGAGACGCCAACGACCAGGTCATATTCGCTATTGAGGGACCGGCGGTATGTAACACAGATCCCTATGGGACCCCTACAAAAGATCCCTATGGGTCGAAGTGTATCCGCAAGGGCTCCCGAAAACCATGTAACACAGAAGACTGTTTTAGGGTCCATAAAAATGCATCCCTTCTTAGTAAAAGGTCGTAAGTGCTGCGAAGCTACTTTCTTCTTGCTTATTATTCAACTCTATCGTACTCTCTCATGAGCGATCAACGATAGTGCGACACATGGCCATTCCGATCTTTCGAACAAACGTTCATCGCATCTCTCATCTTACCGTCTATCCCGGTTGCGCCCTCAGCTCTCGGAGCTCAGAGTCTGCTTTCCGACTCTTCTTCTTCACTTTTCGGCATCCGAGATTGTGTAATCATTGACGCGCAATGCGTATGTCTTCTCTTGCAAATTTTGTACTTAACGACGTTTTTGCGTTATTTTTTTAACGCACCAAACATCAAACATTTATTTAGCAAATAGGACATAGGGGCACCATTACATGTTTTTTTACACCTAAGCTAAAAACACCTCCTTCCTTATACTGGAAAAAATGGCATATGATCAACCTTTCAACCGCCGAAGACGTCAACTGACGCGCGCAGCGACAGCAAAATGTCAAACTTCATGCAATCCGACACGCGCCGCACACAGAGCGATAGGCGTTACGTTTTACGTTCAAAGGGTTAAGATCAGTTTTGTCACTACTTAGTATAAAACAAAGTCGCTTCCTGCTATCTGTCTGTCCCTATGTATGCTTAGATCTTTAAAACTACGCAACGGATTTTAATGCGCTTTTTTTATAGTGATTCAAGAGCAAGGTTTATATGTATAATACATCAGCATTGCACCCGTGCGAAGCCGGGGCGGGTCGCTAGTAAGTTATAAGTAGAAGATTACCAGTCACCTTACCTACCGGTTTTATTTTTCAGATAATGACAGGCGATTCGCTCCGAGAGGTTGGAAAGATCGCCCACGGTTGGGACCGCGAGTTAATCAGCTTCACGACCACCCTCTCTATACCGCACAACGCGGTCCAGCCGCGGCATAAGGCTCTGCTGCTGGCGGCTTCATTCCTGCTGGTACCTACACACACACACACACACACACACACACACACACACACACACACACACACACACACACACACACACACACACACACACACACACACACACACACACACACACACACACACACACACACACACACACACACACACACACACACACACACACACACACACACACACACACACACACACACACACACACACACACACACACACACACACACACACACACACACACACACACACACACACACACACACACACGTACACTTTCAAATAAATGTCAAGAATACCGATACAACCTTCAAATTTTCAAAAAAATAGCGTGCTCCCATCTTAAATGCTGGCAGCGCACTTACAACCCCTCTCCCTCTGGTGGTGCGGGTATCATCAGGTGATTTGTCTGCTCGTTTGCCTTATATATCATAGAAAAATATGGGTTCAAGCCAGTTCTCTGTGTTGAAGATTGTCTTTGTAATCTTGTGGTGACTTTAGAACCCCGGGGCAACCCAAATATGCATTTTTCAGGGTTTGACACTTCAAGCACTGAGGGTCTACCGCGAACCGGGCCACGTTCGACATGTTGCTTCTCTGTCACACTTGGGCGTTTTCTAAAATAAATACTGAAAACCTGATTGTCTCAGATCCTGGAGTTTTTGAGTTCTTTCAATTCAATCCTGATGATAAAAACCAGCCAAGTGCGAGTCGGACTCGCGCACGAAGGGTTCCGTAACATTACGGAAAAAACAGCAAAAAAAACACGTTTGTTGTATGGGAGCCCCACTTAAATATTTATATTATTCTGTTTTTAGTATTTGTTGTTATAGCGGCAACGGAAATACATCATCTGTGAAAATTTCAACTGTCTAGCTATCACGGTTCATGAGATACAGCCTAGTGACAGACGGACAGACGGACAGACAGACGAACAGCGGACTCTTAGTAATAGGGTCCCGTTTTTACCCTTTGGGTACGGAACCCTAAAAAAATGTCCCAAAAATTTGTATTAAAATTGTACATTCCACTAACGTGATAAAAGTTTTACACTAAAACGTGACTTAATGGAACGGACATTTGTCATCTTTTTAAATGGAGAATGCTGTCGATTCTGAGTAGAATGTCCAGATTTGAAAGAATCAAGTTTTAATATTTTTTTTAGAAAACGGCCAATAACGAGTCGAATTTGACAAATTTAGACTCAAAATACTCCAGTTCTGACCAACACTAGGTAGAACCACGGTAGAACGTACCCAAGGGCCGACGTGAGTCGTTAGAGTCCTGGTAACCTGGAGGTTTGCGCTGGTATCTTCTCGGGGCTATGGTAGTAAGAAGAACCAGTGAACTCTTTTTTTAAATAAATCTCATCAAATCTTGCATAGCATACACCAATGCTAATGCGTAGTCCTTCCTGAAAACATGAAATATATATGAAAATGTTACAGTTTGTTGTAAAAAAATAAATAAGTAAAGCCCATATGAAAACTTAATCTCTACAGAAGAACTTAGTTATAAATAGGTATCGATTTTTTTAATATGTAATAAAATTTAAAAGCTGTGTCTACTATATTTAAACATTAAAATTACCATTTTCTTGTTTCAGGAATACACATATTTTGAAAGAGCAAAATCGAGCTGTCTTCGGTGTAATTGTTTGTAACTGATTTTTAAGGGACACAATCATATCATTTTTTTAATTTTTTTTATACTTTATAAATACGAAATTGGGAATTGAGTTTTTATTTTTATTACTCCTACCTAAGTACCTACTAACCTACTGTAATGTAGCGCAGAAGACTGTATTTCACCTTTCATATGTGTGTGGTGGTCAAAGTTCGTGGGTTCAAACCTCGGTTGTGTTGTCGTATAGTGCAGAAAAAGCGTTCTCGAATACGTTGCACAAAGATGACAAAAAATTCGGTTAGGATCTTTATCATCAACACGCAAGATGAAAGTCACTGCAGCTACTTTAACTTGACTTTTGCTTGACTTTGACATGGCAAAGTATGTGCCTCATTAAACGTCACATTTATTTTATTTTTATTTCTAATTAAAAAGGTTTTACTCAAAGTTGACGATTAATCTCAAATAACTAATTAAACCTCCCTCCTTGTCACATTTTGACTTTTGCCATATTTGTCAACAGCAAGTTTCGTATCACTATATTATTTTGTATAATAATCTTTTAATTTTGTATAACTTTACTGAACTCGAAATGAATTACATAAAATATTGACCACACTGGAAATGTTTGAGTCGCAATATTGCGAGCTGCCTGAAACCGTTAAGCGAGAGACGTTGCCTTACTACGAATACTACTTGGGTGAGAAGGATGAGCAGGACAGGAGACATGGTGTTGGACAGAACTGCTGGACGGGTGCTGAGGTGAATATCATCAGAGCTCTTTCCCATTTACGTCCAGTTCTGCGAGAACGGTTTTTACTGGATCCCGCAAAATTCATAGGTATGTTCACACACAGTAGTTCGCATCCTGTTTTTTTTTGCGGTAAAAGCAATGAGAGCGAACACAGTGGAGAGACTGTTAAAACAGGAAGCTATTGGAAACACTTATATTAAACCAAACATTTACTGGACAATCTCATTCAGTTTCTCAGTCTCAACCGAACAGCAAACTTAGAAGAGCACAGTTTTTGGCCGGATTCTGCAAACATGAAGGCCGAGTTAAAGTTAGTAGTGACTTAGTGAGGTCCTGCAGAAAACCGTATCTGCAAAAACGGGATCTTGCCATGGGATGAGCTCTTATATGACCAAATTTAAACTGCCACATGCATCGTGTTGCTGCTCAGAAGTACAGAGAAAGAACAATACGCTGGCTGCGTTGTTGAGGATTTCTCACTGCGCGCCCAATGCGATAAAACAGTACACAGCGCGCGGGCATTGTAACCCGATGCTCAGCCGGCCTAGCCAAGGTGACAATCGCTATCGCTTCGACAACGAAACGCTTTGTGTCTCTCTATCACTCTTCCATATTAGTGCGACAGTGACAGTTGCGTTTCGATCGCTACGGAGCGTTAGCGATTGGCGTGTTGGCTACGCGGCCAGGGCTGTTAGTGCATTTGCGTGTACCACACACAAGCCTAGCCGGCGCCATACGAAGTTACGCTCTCATTTTAAAATATACTTAATAATTATAAAATTCTAGTCCATCGAATGGCATTGTGGCCGTTTCCGCCGCGACACGATGCACGGACCCGGCGAATACCGCAGCCGATATAAAGGCAAAGCCGGGCTGTTCCTTACATACGAGGGAAGATTGTACGTGAACCGCATGCACGGGTACGGGGTCATGTCGTACCCGGACGGAAAAGTTTTCACTGTAAGTAACATGACAAAACTAACTGGTGAGTCAGGTTGTAAATAATCGGAAACGTCTCTTACACTTGCACGGCCTTATGGAGCGGGACTCGCAACAGATAGTGCGGGTAGTATTACGTACCTACCTGACTTTTATTGCCCGACTCAGCACTTGGTGCTGCGGCAAGTAAGTATAGTATAGATTGTACGTGAACCGCATGCACGGGTACGGGGTCATGTCGTACCCTGACGGAAAAGTTTTCACTGTAAGTAACATGACAACGGACTATTGTACTTGCCGCAAAACTAATGGCGAGTCAGGTTGTAAATAATCGGCAACATATATATATCTCCTGCACTTGCACGGCTTTATGGAGCGGGACTCGCAACAGATAGTGCAGGTATTTAGTATTACTTACCTACCTACCTTACTTTTATTGCCCGACTCAGTAGTAGTAGTAGTATTAGTAATCACTTTATTGTACACAACACAGACACAACCCAGCACTTGCACTTACCTACACTACACACACACACACAGTACACACACACACAGTACACACACACACCACACACAGTGCAGTAAGTATAGTATCTTATCTCGTTGAATGGTTTAAGAATAATAACATTTATGTGTCTACAACGGTGCTTTCTGTGGCTGTAGGTTGCGCTCAAGTTCAGGGGGTTATTCTTATCTTATTATATGATATCTACCTTTACGTTGGACTTACGGTATCAGATAGTATCCGACGTCATGATAGATCTAATCTAATAATAACCCCCATAGTAAGTAAGTAAGTATTTATTTGCAAAGAATAAGTAGATACAATTAATAGTGTCTTAGGTGGTAAGTGACAATTGGTGGTAGCGCCATGTCCAACTATGGGGAGGCATGAAGTAGATAAAATTGTTAATTATCTCGATAAAATTGAGACTTAAAAATTACTTCAATTATTAAAAGTACTGCTAGGTATTAACCCCTTTAGTCCCTCGGATGCGATATCGCCAGCGGAAAAGTTACCTCTAAGAGCGTTTTCACTTGTCCGATCCGATATCGGATGTCAGAAGTAAGTAAAATATATACATATATATATATGTGTGTGTTTCTCTGTATTTATTAATGCATTTAATAAATCATTATTACTAAAAAAACCGGCCAAGTGCGAGTCGGATTCGCGCACGAAGGGTTCCTTACCATTACGGAAAAAAACAGCAAAAAAATCACGTTTGTTGTATGGGAGCCCCATTTAAATATTTATATTATTCTGTTTTTAGTATTTGTTGTTATAGCGGCAACAGAAATACAACATCTGTGAAAATTTCAACTGTCTAGCTATCACGGTTCATGAGATACAGCCTGGTGACAGACAGACAGACAGACAGACGGACAGCGGAGTCTTAGTAATAGGGTCCCGTTTTTACCCCTTGGGTACAGAACCCTAAAAACGATAATTAACGCAAAAAAGGCGGACTTGTTGTGCCTGTCAAGGGGTTATAAGTAATATAACACACTTATTCTTCATCAGGGTTTATTCAACAACGACATCCGCTACGGCCCCGGCGTCGAGTCCTTCGCGGACGTCACCGCCAACGTCGGTCTCTGGCGTAGCACCAAGTTAGTCCGCCTAGCGTGGAGGCCGCTGCCTCCCGTGGCCCCTGAACTCGCAGCCTGGCCTGGAGGCCGAGCGATCGTGGACCCACATCGGGTTGTGATGCAGACTTCTTTTAGAACTGTTAGTTGGTTGTTTGTTCTATGAAGCTATAGTCCGTCTAGAGTGGCAGCCGCTGCTCCCCGTGGCCCCTGAACTCGCAGCCTGGCCGGGAGGCCGGGCGATCGTGGACCCACATCGGGTTGTGATGCAGACTTCTTTTAGAACTGTTAGTTGGTTGTTTATTCTATGAAACTATAGTCTGTCTAGAGTGGCGGCCGCTACTCCCCCCGGCCCCTGAACTCGCAGCCTGGCCGGGAGGCCGGGCGATCGTGGACCCACATCGGGTTGTGATGCAGACTGCTTTTAGAACTGTTCGTTGGTTGTTTATTTTATGAAGCTAGTCCGTCTAGAGTGGAGGCGGATTGTGATGCAGACTTCTTTTAGAACTGTTAGTATTCTATTACTTTCTGCCATCTGCTGCTAAGAGGGACAGGGAAACAACGTACGTCAGCAGAAAGGGTCCTGAAAAATTACAAATACAACCCATATTGATATGTGTAACATGTGCCACAATGCGATTAGGAAAAACCTATATAGATGTGAAATGGAGTTGGATCCTTCGTGATGGCTCTTAAAATATAAGTAAGTAAATATTTATTCCTTATTGCACCAAAATTATACATTTTACATACATGTAAAACTACAAAGAAATTTTTAAAGAAAAATAGAACCATGTAACAACAGGCGGTCTTATCGCTAAAAAGCGATCTCTTCCAGACAACCTTTGGGTAGCAGGAAATGTAGAACTCATACAACTCATACAAGGAGGTAAATATGGAGACTATTTAACACAAACACACATACTAATATATAGTAACAGTAACAGTTTACTTTTTTATTCTAGATTGACAAAGTGAACAAAGCAGTGGAATTCTTGAAGCAACACGGCTCAGATCCAGTGTCCGCAACTGAAAACTGGGCACGACTGTATCCTAAACATTGTACGGACGTCGAGAGTCGACTGTGCCATGTCGAGCTTTTTGACTACGAGTATTATGACGGGAAGGTGTATTCGCTGAAGGAACAGGATAGTTCTGAATGCAATGATGAGGTAAGTTTAAGTTTAAAAATAGCAATTTTAAAAACAAAACTTCCGTAACTAGACTTATATTGACCGGGATATAGACCGTGATTACCCTTTGTATTATTTATGAGCTCCCGATATTTCGACGCAGTTACATGCATCATGTTCACGGGTGACTGAAGATAGCGGGTGGGTGTCAAACTTGTGTAGACCGCGCTCGGTCTATATCCCGGTCAATATAAGTCTAGTGAAACTAACCGTGAATCATTCAAAACTCTAGCATTTCTTAAGTCCGCAGCAAGCTCGGCCAAATTTCACCTCCATAGAAATGGAGTTTCGTTCTCATTTTAAAACCACGTGTTGGATTGTATTGCATCTTTGCACATACAATGACATAAGGTATATCTATACCTGTAATTAGTTTATATGTATAACTCCAGCTTATAAAACAAACGAAATAGAGCAAAAACAAGTTTTGTATGAAAAACTTATTTAAGTTTGTCGCTGGTTTTTTTATTCAACTATGATATCTGAAGCTACATAAACTAATTACAGGCATAGATATACCTTATCCTATGGTAAGTACAAAGTTTCAGAGTAATCTAGCTAGTCGTTTTAAAATGAGAGCGTAACTATGTTTGTATCCTGGAGAACCTAGCTTACTGCGGACTCGGACTGCGCGGGTGAATAGGTATAATCTCCTTACATTTTCTACAGGACCTTGAAAAAGAGAGCCAAAACAGTTTGGAATACTCCGGCTCATACTACGCATGGAACAACGATCCAGTAACTATAGACATGATGAAACATTGCTTTAAACATGAAAAACAGAGAAAAGAGATGCAAATCGACTTGGTGGCTGTGCTGAGTGGGCTAAGGAGTCAATTCCAGCCTCCGGCTATGCATGAATTGGATTGCAGGTTTATCATAATATTATGATAATCGGATATTTTACGGGAGAAACTTATCCTTTTAAATGAACGGCCGAGATATAGTGCCTGTTCACATATTTTTTAACATCTCGGCATCTCTGATATATCTGGTGCCCATTTCTCGAACGATATTAGTCTTAGCGACTTTTACCGCATTTCCAGGCCTGCAACTTCAGGGATGTATGATGTACGTTGCCGACGTTTTAAAAACGTGTCCACTCTTTTTTTAAAGATACTCAGAAAACAGTGCTCGACTTAGATTCCAGGGCGTGATGGTGAACGCCCTGACGCCTGCAAACGGTGCGGTGGTGGTGAAAGCGGCTTTGGGCAACTAATTGTATTGGATGTGTAAAGTCTAAGGGCCGGTACAGATGGACTGCAACCCGACTGCAACTTGTATGAGAACTGCAACGTCGGCGTGCAGTTCCCATACAAATTGCAGTCGGATTGCAGTCCACCCGTATCGGCCCTAAGACAAATTCATGCTTCGAATTTGACAGTAAAAGTTGACGTATGACAATTCAGTTACCTACCTCAAAATAGTTCCGCTATCAAGCTAGGAGCACTTTTTTTTCTTATACTTTCCACCTATTTAACAATCTTTGAAGTCAATGTTGGATTTTTTCAGGACTTTATTAATGGCCTGTTATTTGGGCCAAGTGGCCACCACAACCTACCTCATTAACGAGCGCGGAGTGGATCCGAATGTCACTGACATGCTAGGGAATTCTACTATCATGTATGCTACTGTAAGTATTAAGAAACCCGCTTAATACGATCACGTTTAATACCCCCTCCCACGTTATACTATAGGTACATACATCACTTTACGCTATTACTTTTTTAGCCACTGTGGCACAAACTCAAAATCATTTTACTTATTCAAGTATACAATGACTTTGATGAAGCGCTGGTGGCCTAGCGGTAAGAGCGTGCCACTTTCAATCCGAAGGTCGCGGGTTCAAACCCCGGCTTGTATATACCAATGAGTTTTTCGGAACTTATGTACGAAATATCATTTGATATTTACCAGTTGCTTTTAGGTGAAGGAAAACATCGTGAGGAAACCGGACTAATCCGAATAAGGCCTCTGAATCTAAATATTTCTTAAAAACTAGTGCCTACGTCAATGAGCCCATGAGCCGTGGCAAAAATGCCGGGATAACGCAAGGAAGAAGTAGACAATGACTTAGATACAATGCTTTAGATTCTTTAGAATATTGAAATATCTGTGTGTATTTAAGTTGTCAATGTGGAGAAGACAGGCATATAACATGTTTGGTTGGGAAGACCATCATAGGGCAAGAACTCTCGTATTTATATACGTTCTTCGCTCAGACAGAAAGGAAGAGCTTTGCTCCTACTCCTACTGGTCTACCGACGAACGCAAGACGGAGGGGGCTCTAGATACAGAAACAACGCTTAGAATATTGAACTAACACATAGCTCTTGTGCAGTGCGGAGACCAGGTCACCCTCATAACCTTCCTAGCGGAGGGGGGTGCGGTTGTGAACAGTGCGAACGACTCATGCTGTACTCCTCTGGGCGTGGCCCTGATCAGGCTCCTGTGCGCTAGTAGAGACGTCCCGAGCAACGGGATGATCCAAGCCTTCGTACCGCCGCCGACTGCTCCTGCTAGTAAGTCGCAGAAACAAAGTATTAGTTCAAATAATTCAATACAAACCTTGAACCGTATTTTTGTTTAGTCATTTTTTTATACTACGTCGGTGGCAAACAAGCATACGGCCCGCCTGATGTAAAGCAGTCTCCGTTAGCCTATGTACGCCTGCAATTCCAGAGGAGTTACATGCGCGACCCTAACGCTCCTCTCCCTCGTTGAGCTCTGGCAACCTTACTCACCGGCAGGAACACAACACTATGAGTAGGGTCTAGTGTTATTTGGCTGCGGTTTTCTGTAAGGTGGAGATACTTCCCCAGTTGGGCTCTGCTCTAGATCTGGAATGACATCCGCTGTCCTGTTCCCTACCACACAAAGCGAGATGTCATTCACAGTGCCCATACCTCTCTTTTGGACGTAGTTTAAGGACATACCCTGGTCCTTTACTAGGTAAATGGTAATTGCGACGAGCCTACATTCCTACACGCCCTTTCCTTTGCCTCTGCCATTTTTTCAAACTATATCATCACCACTTAAACTATCGTGAGACATATTTCAAAATATTTATCAGTACGGTTTTACCATACGGTACGGTTTGTCCATGTTCTTACGCAGCGTAAAGAACAAAGTGACGATCGCGGGGACATAGTGAGTGCAGTGTGCTTGACTTCGTTCGATACAGCCGCCCTACCAGACCTTCACTTGACGACTCCATCTGCGGACTGCCCCGCGCCCCCCGCCCCCGCCCCATCAGCGCGTGCGCAACGAGCGACGAGGCGGGCGGCGCGGGCAGTGCACGACGTACAACCTCCGCGGACACTCGTGCCTGAGGATGGATTCCCAAAGAATCCGAAACATGTCGCCAAAAGCGACTAAAAATAATAGTGAGTAAAAACCGTACTGATAAATATTTTATATCATCACCATCAGGCCAGTCCGATGTATCACCACTGCATTGTTACCGGTTTGCGTAGGCATGCTGAACTTTAGTTAAATTGGGCACCGGAAACTTTTTACTTTTCATGAATCACGATTCCATCACTTTTTCCACTTGTGATAAATTATGATTATTGATGAGACGGTACGACACGGTTTATATGATAGCAATTACATATTTCAGCCTACGAACCACCAACAGTAGATTGGAATATAACCAGGGAGACACGAGCAGAGCCTACGAAAAACACATTAGGAAAGGTATCGAGCAAGATAACCAAGATGAATATGAAGAACAAATCACTTACATCTGTAAAAGATCTCCCAAGTCCTAGTAAAAGAAACATAGACACATTAAAACCAATAGATGAAGATGATCTTGAAAGTAAAATGTATAGAGATGTAAATAATGAATATATGATTAAAGTAACAGATTCACTGGAACCAATTGCTCAACCAGTAACATATCTATTTGAGCTAAATAATATGGTTGACGAAATAAATGCAGAACAAGCAAAATTGGCACTACCTGAGAAAAAGGATCCGAAATCGAAGGCATCCCATGTTCTGAAAGAACAAAGTCACTCAAGAACTCAAGGAACTAAGCCGAGTAAAGAAGTAATTTGGCAGAATTCTCTAAAAGACGAGGATGCTTCTATGGCCAGCGCTGATATCCGTAAAGCAGAAGTGTAAGCCCCTAAATCATATAATTACTACAATATAGTAATCCAATATATGTATTTAATATACCTATAGACTTGTAAATTATAAGTAACATGACTATTTTCTTCCTTTTTTTGTCGCTGTCGTCCTCCATTGTCACCCATCCCTTGCAAATACTTATAATAATTTTGTTTTTCCATCCTCGCCTTCCGGCTACTCTTCTACAGGATACAGCCGATACAGGGCAACGAAAAACAAACATTGTATTATCTCTCTCTACTTGTATCATACAAACAGGAACACTCTTTAGTGTCCATCGGTGGACCTTGCCTTTTGTAATAAAGGTTTACGAACAGTCAGTTAACAGTGTGGGCGATGGTACCACAATGAATTGTACTTAATTTTTCTCAGATGTAGTCGAATTAAGTTGACAATTCTCACACTCCTCGAAAACGGTGCGAAGCCAAGCCTGGTGCGATGTCCGCAACCGGCACTTGTCATGGCGATCCTGTCAGGGTCCCCGGATTTGGTGGATCGTTTGATACACTACGGCGCTGATGTAAATGAGGTTTATCCTCAGGTAAGACTTAATTTAAATAAATGGCACCTGTAGTAATCCTTGTGCACAAGGTCTCGGGTACAAACCTATAGTTAAAGGATTCTTAGATCTACAAGATGTAACAAAAATTATGGGGATCTGTTTAAGGTATTCGGTATCGAGTTCTGATTAGGAAAAAGTAGAAGCACTTTATTCTGCCTTGCTTTACTTGCCTCACGTCTCCGCCAGGTGTCTGGATCCAGATATATAACGGATTATAACAGAGAACCTCTCTTTTCCTTGGCCCTTAGTTTCATGGTCATCGCATGCGGACTAGAACTTAATCTAATCAAACATCAATAAAAATCCAAATGTTTTTTTGTCTACATGCCTTTCTTTTTTATGTACTATGTTGTGGCGTCAAATAAATGTCTTTTCTTTCTTTCTTTCTTTCTTTCAATAATAACCTATATTTTATCTCTAAAGCATTTGAACTACGCGCCACTAGACATAGCAGTGTCCCTGCCGCTAAATCAAACGACCCTAGACTTGGTCCAAACATTGCTGATGGGTGGTGCAAGCGCTGATCATCGGCTGAGCATCGCCAAGCCTGCTTCGCCAAGGGAAGAGGCAGGACAGATAGAACTGGGGCCGGGGCCGACGTTGCTCCATTATGTTTTGTCGAGGAGAGTGGAAATCGAAGCCGAGGAAGATGTGAGTGCTAGTCATTCCTTTCATCAGATTGGTTCTGATGGCTTCACACGCCTCAATTCAGTAACTGACGACATGGAAGCAGCTTTACGTTAGACACGGTAAAGATATCTGCATCTCATGATTACACATAAAATATTAAGTAAGGTGTGTGAAGCGCTTAGAAGTAAGCGTTTTGTTTGTCAAGATTTTGTACTATGCAACGCAATGTTCATCCGGCTATGCCAACGGGTATTTATTATTTGTAAAAACAAAGATAGAATGCTACTAACTGAATATGTAAACGTACTGTGGTTTATTAAGTTACCTTAGAAACAAAACAACTCATCATACTACGTACCTACTACTAACTAATAATTACTTATTTTACAGATTCGAAGACAAATCATTCACCTCTTGGTCGAATACGACTGCGACCCATTAGAGCGATACAACGGACGTTCAGCTCTCGACGAAGCGACTAAGAGCCTGGACCTTTTGGACGTCATCATCAAAAATCCCAAAACCAACTTGAACGCTGCCATTGACGATTCTAACCAAACTATTCTGGTCAAGATGTTCTATATACCGTACTTCAAGACAGTGGGTAATGTGGAGCGGAGTCAAACGGTTCGTAAACTTATGTGTTGACACAGTTTTTTGACGACCGGTCTGGCCTATATATAGTGGATAGTGACCCTGCCTATGAACCCGATGGTCTTTGAATTTCAACTAGGAATAGTAGAACATTCACGCTTCACGAAAGCCACACGAGCAGTGTGTCTCATAATCTTGAGATGCATGGACACCATCAGGATGCGTCCGCCAACATTATAACTAACTTGATTACCCAAAAAGGCGGAGAAATTCTATGTAGCTGTATTCAAGATGATGGTAGAATCAGACCAAGACAAGTCTGCAACAATTTTGATAGCACACGCAGTGCAAGTGTTATTTTAAACGTCAAACTTCTATGAAATTATGACGTATAAATAACACTTGCACTGTGTATACTATAAAAATCATTGCAGACTTGTCTTGGTCTGACTCTAACTATTTTTTAGATCTTAAAACGAAAGGATACACAGGGATACACAGTATTAGTATAGTTTATAGTTTTGGACCCGGGTATGTCCTTAAACTACGTCCAAAAGAGAGGTATGGGCACTGTGAATGACATCTCGCTTTGTGTGGTAGGGCACAGGACAGCGGATGTCATTCCAGATCTAGAGCAGAGCCCAACTGGGGAGGTACCTCCACCTTACAGAAAACCGCAGCCAAATAACACTAGACCCTACTAATAGTGTTGTGTTCCTGCCGGTGAGTAAGGTTGCCAGAGCTCGAGGGAGACGAGTGTTAGGGTCGGCAACGCGCATGTGACTCCTCTGGAGTTGCAGGCGTACATAGGCTATGGAGACTGCTTAACATCAGGCGGGCCGTATGCTTGTTTGCCACCGACGTAGTATAAACAAAAAAAAAAGTTAACGCTATCTCTACTGAGCTCGTTCACTTACCTATACTAACAATGGCATTCTGTTAAACAAAAGCCATTATTTCATTTGTGTGAGCGCGTGGCCTTTGTGCCTGAGGCTCACACACAATTGGCCACGCGCGCAGGCACAAAGGCCACGCGCTTACACAAAAGAAATAATGGCTTTTGTTTAACAGAATGCCATTGTGCCATTGTTTGTACGGGTAAGTGAACGAGCTCAGTAGAGATAGCGTTAACTATACCTAAATCCAGAAGGTGAAATAAGATTTTTTTCTTTTTTTTACTTGTTAACCATGCTCTCATTGAACTTTTCCCGTTTTAGCTAACAAACCTTTTATTGTTTGGAGCCGATCCGTTGATTGAATGTGAATGTGAAGGCGTCAAATATCAGAATCTATTCGTGTTGGTCAAACAGACGTTTGAGATGAGTCCATCTGGTGGGTCTAAGTCAAAATTGACCAGCCCACGTAAGTAGATGAATTAAATCTCTCATTTAAAGTAGTTCCTTCTTATACGAGTCAGATGATATGCAGACCGCCGTCCATTGTGGACTTTCAGCAGTGATCTGCAGGGCTCGACGCGCAAATCGCTGCCACAATCAGTGGCGTAACTAGGGGGGGGAGCAGAGGGGGCAAATGCCCCGGGCGCTATCCAAGGGGGGGCGCCAAAATGGGCAAAAGGAGAAAGTTTGGTCAGTCGTCAGGGGGCGAAAATTTGGTGACTGCTCCGGGCGCCATATCCTCTAGCTACGCCCCTGGGCACAATAAAACAGGCTCAAGGATTTGACTAGAGCT
Source organism: Cydia strobilella (assembly GCF_947568885.1). Taxonomy (NCBI): domain Eukaryota; kingdom Metazoa; phylum Arthropoda; class Insecta; order Lepidoptera; family Tortricidae; genus Cydia; species Cydia strobilella. The sequence continues at coordinate 1,858,763 of NC_086043.1, read as the reverse complement.
TTCACTGTCCACTCTTGAGTTTTTCTTCCGGAGCACTTGTTCACCGCGACATACACCTAGGCCACCGAGCGACCGTTATTAATGTTATTATGTGCACCCAGTACACCAAATTGAGCCTGGAACATGAACTGTTGGCAACATGTTTATGTCCATTAGGTCCTGATACCCTTAAATCATTCATCAGTTTACCAATTATTCGACAACGTCCAAGTTAATGGACCCACTTTTGAGCCTCTTGCGTTTTTTTAAACCAGATTTCTTCCAACACTGTATTGACAGTAATCCAATACATCACTATATTAGTCTTCCGACAACAGAAATAATTATAGTTTTCTTGACCTAGTGACCTTTTCAGCCAAAAAGCTAGAAGCAAAATCAAGCTTGACAAAGGGTAAAAAACCTGAACCGAAAAAAGTAGATACCTTAGCGTCCGATGATATTGCGGACCTCAAGCAAGCGGTTGACCTGATGACGGAGTGTTCAAGGATAATTTACATCAGGTGGCTACAAACGCAGCTCGCTAAAGAAATCATACAAGTCATTGACAGGTACCATGTTTGTGCTCTCATTTAACTGGTATACCTATTGTATAGGTATCGATATTCTTTTAGATGTAAGTTTTTGAAAAACACTTGCCACAGTATTTTTGCGATTGGTATAGGTATTGGATTCCTAAATACGTGATCTCATGCAGTGGCGTAACTAGGGGGGGGGGGGGGCAGAGGGGGCAAGTGCCCCGGGCGTCATCAAAGGGGGGACGCCAAAATGGGCAAAAGGCAGCAGCAGGGAGACTTTTGTCAGTCGTAAGGGGGCGCAAATTTGGTGACTGTCCCGGGCGCCATATCCTCTAGCTACGCCCCTGATCTCATGGGGGTCCCAATCGTAGATCAGTCCAGGTCATGTATATTGTAAAAAAACCCTTGTTGTGGCATTAAATTATTTATCTATATATCTATCTATCTATTAGGTGTTTTATTCACAACCCGTGGCGGGAGTTCCTTAAAGGCAATGTTGCTAGATGAGAATAGGACGAAAAATAACTTCATGACATATAAGAGTAGGAAAATACCTCTTCTGGGTTCTAGGGAGCGCCACGAAAAAAAATGCTGAGAGAGAGGGTAGATACCTATTCTGTAATTCATTATCAAACGGGAATCCATTTTAAAAACTGTAAACACAAATCAAAATATTTAATAAAATAATTTGATTTGTGTCGGGGATCCATTTTATTTTTACTATGAATTCAAAATTTACAAATACATTGGGGTTATCGTAGCAAGTAATATATATGTTAATGTAGGTAACACGTCCTCAGTCCAGGTATCACAAATAATTTGTAAACTGCAGATATGAGCACCGGCATTGGAGCATGATAATCAAAGAATGTAAAAACAAAAAAGCAGCCGGTCTTTGGATTACTGCTCAACGTTGTTTTGAAATCTGGGGCCGTCTTAAGACCACTAAAAATAAAGTTTACCAAGACAAAATCGTTCTATGGAATCTGCTTTGCATTGCCCACTTCTTCCATCTAAGATCGGTGACGGAATATGGTTTTAACAAAGTGACAGCCGCAGAAAAACATGAGTCTGAGTCTTATGCGAATAATATCTTAAAAGATAATAAGAAGAGTCCAATGGTGCCATTGCTGCGATATGTTCAACCAGAGCTCTTTGTTAAGGCGGTAAGTCAGAATCATTCTTATTTCTCAGAAACTTCGTTGTACAACTGTTGCCTTTTTGATACTTCTAAGAATTTCAATTCTCTTAGTCTTCTTATTTCGTATTCCTTTTGCTTGCTGATTTAACAAAACTGTGTATAAGCTTGCGTTCTTTTTGGGTCAACCTTTACATATATGACATCTATTTCAGTTTACAAGGGTATCTATAGTCTGCCAGTCAAGCCGAAAAAAGCGGCAAATTTAAAAAATGAGGGCGCCTAAGGTTTCTCGTAGAAAATTTGAATTCTCTTCTTGAATTGAATAGAACATTTGAATTCTCTTCTAAAATTACAGGATGCCAAATTCAACGTGTGCTTTGAATGCTTCTTGCCCCTCGCCGAGGACCGAATCCTGTGTACCTCCTGTAAGATTGTCTCATTTTGCAATATAGACTGTTTAAAAGAAAGCATTGAGAAGAGCAACGGTCACGCATGCAATGATTATCTCATTCTTAAATATTTCCCGAAACCATTGAAAAGTAAGTTATATTTAGTTTTTCGGACATACTACTAATATGCATAAGTGTTGTTTCGTTATTTGTTTTTTTTTCAGCCATTAATGACGACGAACCTGTACAAAACGAACCGTCCGTAATAAAATAAAGATCTCATTTTTCGTACATGAGTACCTACCTAATACTAATTCATTAGGTATAGGTATAATTTTGTGCTGATTCTACTGAACTTATCACTTAAACTTTTATTAAATTTATTTTTTAAATATTGTTTTTTACTTCAATCTTATTGCAAGATTTTTTTAGTGAATTAATAAGTGCCAGGAGTAGTCGAGTAGACATGTACGTTGCCGCTATAAGGCACCAGCGCTCCTCCGCCGGTAAGTAGTTTAAAATTCGCGCCGAGGTAGAAACCCGCATTAGTCAAATATGAATGAATGGACATAAGCGCGTGCGACATCTGAAATCTGCACGCCCTAAAACCTATAAAACAACATCCATGACGACTTTTATGACAAAATGCGTAGACGCCATCTTGGATTTCATAATGGTCATCATTTTTAAAATCTGCACTCACTTAAACCTATAAAACCACATCCGTGACGATGACGACTTTGACATGGTGCATGGCCGCCATTTTGGGATCAGAAATAGCCCTTATTTTTTACATAGAAAAAGTGGTTTTATGTCAAGGACAAGAAAGATCAAAATATTTTTTTCACCTCAGCAGCTCGAACAAGCCTACTTTCGTCACTCCCTGGAGTGAGGAAAGTGCAACTTTCCTCACTCCAGGGAGTGAAACAATGTAGCTTTTTAATTTAGTGAAGGCCATGAACTTCATACTTTTATTACATTTTTTTATGGTATGGTACGGTACGGTACGGTCCGGTCCGGTCCGGTCCGGTCTCGTATCGTATCGTACATATTATAATACTTTTTTTTTCTGTTTATTCTGTGTAATTCGAAATACATTTTAACCTTTAATATGTTCTCACTACTGAGGTGAAAAATTATGTGTGCAACACGAGAGCAAAGTTATTTTACATCTCGTGTGTTTGAGTCTTTCGCTTTCTCGGGACTCAAAATAAACACTTGCAAGAAAAACCAACTTTCCTCTCTTGTTGCACAAATAACTATTTTCATACAGTAATGTAATTTAGTCTGGAATATTAGCACTTTTACATATTTAGCCACAAAACAAAATATTCTTAGAACTGAAAGTAGTCAGTAGTTATAACTACTCGATTACAGTAATCAGATTAACGACTACTTTATGTAACCTGATTATTGTAGTTAGTCGTAATCAGTAGTTAGATTACAAAATGTAGTTAACAGTTAACTGCGCCCAACACTGCAGGTGAGTAAAAGTAACGGTACTGGAGAGATACACATCCGAAGACGATCGCACTGAAGCAGCTCTGGTGAAACATTCATTGGGTTATGACATGGCTGATTGATCTAATTGATATGAAAAAGTACTCCAAGGATAATAACAAATATAAATACATTCTAGTGTGTATTGATACCTTTTCGAAATACGCTTGGATGCAACCGCTAAAATCTAAGAGCGCTGAAGATGTTACAATTGCAATAGCACAATTTTGAGTGTAGTGTAGACGGCAGAAAGCCCAAAAATATCCAATCGGATGATGGGAAAGAGTTTTTCAATGTCAAATTTCAATCGCTCATGACTCGTCACCGTCATCATATCAATCACTACAACAAGATACAATACATTTATTGGTAAAAGTTAATGTTTTACAGGTCAGTAAAATAGGTAGGTACATAGTAGGTACAACATTTCTAGAGTAAGTAATTATGTCACTTAAACTTAATTATTATTATTATTGATACTCTGCCTAATTAGAACCTTAAAACATTGGATTTGAAAACAATATTTCGTAGTATCGGTATGGCGCCGGCGAGTGTGAATAAAAACAACTGTAAACAGTTGTTACATAATGTCTACAATCACATTAAAACCAAACCACGTGCCAAGTTCAAGGTGGGTCAACATGAGAGAATTAGTAAATATAAATCCACTTTCGCCAAAGGCTACACCGGCAATTGGACTACGGAGATATTTACAATAACTAAACAGCAAACTACTAATCCAGTTACATATTTACTTCAAGACGCTAATCATCATTAACTCATCTCTGGATGTTTCTACGAACAAGAGTTGCAGAAAACTAAACACAATGGCATTTATCTAGTAGAAAAAGTTTTAAAAACGTCGTGGAAATAAAGTGTATGTAAAATGTCTTGGCTTAAATGAAAAGAGTTGGATAGATAAAGATAACATTGTCTAACATTTTTTTTCTCAATAAATATTTATCTATATACTCTAAATCAATGAGGTTTCATTCAATAAAACATCTCTATATTCAGTAATATACATATTTATTATTATTTATGTAGTATATGTGTACAATAAAATGTATTTCGCAGTTATAATAAAATTAAAAATTAAACAGTGAGAAGGGAAAAAATCACCTTAATCATCGGAAACTATTATGTTTTAACCAACCACATATATAAACGTTTTAACAATCTCGAAGCTTCCGCTCTAAATGTTGGCGAGTCTTCTTCGCGTCGGTGTAGCAGATTCAATTTGAACAGGCGGAGAACTGTACATACGAATATGTACCACCTGAATTCGCTTCCGAAGGTTGAGTCGAGGCCTGAAATGAAATTCAAAATATTTAATATTATCGTGATTAACCTCGTATTTTACATAAACATGGTTAAAATTAATTGCTTGGTAAAATGAGAACTGCTTTTACAATAGTTTTTACCTATTTATTTTTAGATTTAAGTAATCAACCGGGATAATGGCGTCACCGTTTTTTTATTTATTATACTCTCATTTAACCCCAAGTTATGAAATAATTAATTAGTATATAGAAATATTCTTATTCTGTGTGCTTTCTACAATCTTTTGCCAAGATAATTCGTGAAGTAACTTTTCGTTACAGTATAATTAAAATATATAAGTAGAGATGTTTTTTTTAAACGGAAATTTTGACGCATTTGCCCCAGTTGGGCAAATTGCGTCTTTTAAAATAATTTATAAACAATTATGATAAGTGATGAAAAGTGTTCATAATACAGTTTTTAGTAGGTATATATATATAATCAATATGATGGGCTAAAAACAGCAATTAAAATTAATCACATTAACACACTACTAAAAGTTCTTAATTCACACACAGATAATTTAATAGTACCTATATCTAGCTGATTCAGTCATTTTCTAGGGTTCCGTACCTCATAAGGAAAAAACGGAACCCCTATAGGATCACTCGTGCGTCGTGTCTGTCCGTCTGTCACAGCCTATTTTCTCCGAAACTACTGGACCAATTAAGTTGAAATTTGGTATACTTAAATATGTAAGTTTGTGACCCAAAGACGGACATGTAACGTAAACAAATGAATTATAAACTCGGGGGCCACTTTCGGGGGGTAAATGAGAAAATTAAAAAATAAAGTTTTTCAAACTATATCGTGTTACATATCAAATGAAAGAGCTCATTGTGAGAATCTCAAATATTTTTTTTTATAATTTTAGGATAAACAGTTTAGAAGTTACTCTAGAAAATAGGCAAAAAATTACCATTCCCCGCCCCTTTATCTCCGAAACTACTGGGTCTAAAATTTTGAAAAAAATACAAAAAATAGATCTTTATCTATAGATTACAGGAAAACCTATAAGAAATGTGCAGTCAAGCGTGAGACTTAATTACTTAGTTTTTGATCCGACCCCTACGGGTTTTTTAAAGACATTTCACTCACATTTTCACATAAAGAATACATTGTTTAAATTGTGTAATGTACGGATCCCTTGGAACGCGAGTCCGACTCGCACTTGGCCGGTTTTTTTAAAGGAAATCGCACTTTAACTGATTTGAAAAATAAAAATGTGCCATTTTCAACTAAAAGGGTACTTATTGTCGCTTGTCAGTAAGGCGCTATTTCCATATAGCTTCAATTAGAAATCAACCTGATCGACAAGCGCCAATCTGGTACCTTTTGGTTAAAAACGTCACATATATTTACGGATCTAATGTTTACAAAGACAGTAGCACCATCTCTTCTTCCCGGAGTCGGACTTAATTATTTAGTTTTTGATTTTTACGGATTTTTTAAAAACATTTAACTCACGTTTTACATAAAAAATACATTGTTAAAAATTGTGTAATGTACGGAACCATTGGAACGTGAGTTCTACTCGCACTTGGCCGGTTTTTTAAATAGCTATCGCGGTATTCAATGAGATCACCTAAATATATGGAATTAAAATACAAATAAATGTTGATTTTTAGGAAGAAAGTACCTACTGAAATAAATGTAAGCTTAACTAATTAATTTTTAAATATTACATTTTTGTGACCAGTATAATAATATATAAGGTGCTGGGGGCATTTTCGACTGCGGAAATTGTGTCCAGAAAGCGGAAATGATTGCTCATAATTTCACCACAGACGCTGGTAATAGACCGAATGCTTTCTGAGTTACGTGGCCATTTTGTTTTTAACGAAATTCGGTGTGGGGACGTGCGAGTTGGCCCTTCTATAATATTCTATAATAATAGTGGTTTTTAATGGGTCTTTACAAAATATTGTCTTCGGTTACCGCGATAGTTACTCATGAAATAAAACTATGAAAACGGATTATATCGCGTATATTGAATTTATAATACATCCCGACGTTTCGAACTCTTTACAGCGTTCGTGGTCAACGGGTGACTGAGGAAAAATTACAAAATGCAAAAATACCCACATACTAAAATAATGAACAATCATAGACTACAAACTTTAAGGCTGGTTGTACATGCAAAATCGGTTCATAAGGCTAGTTATACACTATAATTATTTTTCAAGTAAAGATATATATATATACGCGATAAAAAAAAAAAAAACTATGCCGGCTCCAACCCTACACCACGGACCCGAGAAGATTTAATTCCCTCCTAAATTGTAGGAGGGTATCCCAATATGGGACCGGCAACAAACTCGGCGGGACACATCTTTTCAAAACATCAGAATGTCCAGCATCATCCAACACTACGGTCTCACAGTCTATGTCTCGCTTGCTCCTTTATCAGGTGGACTACAGGATCCCAAGCTGGTGGTAGAGAAAAGCCATCTTCCCTATTAAAGTTTGGATATTTCTTAATCTCAATGGCCTCGCGCAGCATTCTGGGTATGTAACGCTTCTCCTTGGCAAGAACCAGAGGCTTATCAAACTTGATTGAGTGATTGGCTTTATCCATGACATGCTCACAGACCCCGCCGCAGATGCCGCGTTGAAAACGTTACGCGATGATCCAGACCTTACTATTCTTCGAGCGGATAAGGGAAATGCGACGGTTGTACTTAATACTTCAGATTATAACCAGAAAATTAGGGAATTATTAGCGGATACTACAACCTACAAACATGTAAAGACGGACCCGACTATGAAAGTATTGAAAACCACTAAAGAACTAATTAGTGATTACTCGGACAGCCTTGATCTGAATGTTGCAAGTCTAGTTCCTGACTGCCCCGTGCCTCCAAAGTTGTATGGGTTGCCAAAAATACACAAACCTAGTGCCCCACTACGTCCCATAGTGAGCCAGATAGATGCTCCCACATATAAATTGGCTCAGTACCTCGCGGGAGCCCTCTCAGCATTACGTGGTAACACTAGCACGCATACAAAGGATTCTTACCATTTCATCGGTGAGATTAAAGACCTAACATTGACTGATGATGAGATCATGGTCAGTTTTGACGTCCAGTCGCTATTTACAAGCCTACCGGTACAAGACTGCATTGAAATTGTCAAGAAGAGGTTATGTGAGCAGAACATGTCAGAGGAATATGCTAAGCTGTTGGAACATTGCCTTACATCTGGCTACTTGCTATGGAATGGTGAATTCTACCTTCAAGTCGACGGCGTGGCCATGGGGTCTCCGGTGTCTCCAGTAGTCGCTGACATCTTTATGGAGGACTTCGAGGAGAGGGCACTCTCATTGGCTCCTGTGCGACCGAAGATATTTAAAAGATACGTAGATGACACTTTTACTATACTTCCAAAAAGTAGTGTTTCAACTTTCTTGGATCACCTAAATTCCATCCATAGCAAAATAAAATTTACTATGGAGTTGGAAAAAGACTGTTCTCTCCCCTTCTTAGATGTATTGGTAAAAAGAAATCCTGATAACACCCTAGGTCGCACTGTGTATAGGAAACCTACTCATACTGATAGGTACTTAAATGGCAAATCGCATCACCATCCCAGTCAACTTGTTACAGTAGGCAAATCTTTGTTTCAGAGAGCCCAGAGGATATGTGATGACCAGCATCTGGCCGCGGAGCTCCAGCATGCCAGGCGCGCGCTCCAGGCAAACGAGCTCAGGATACCGCGGGTCAACCAGAGGTCCCACATTAAGATCCCCACAGTTGAGCGCAGGCCTGCCATTCTGCCTTTTGTCAGGGGGGTCACGGACAGGATCAGCCACATCTTGAAGCGTGCTTCTATAAAAACATATTTCAAGCCAATGAAGAAGATGTCACAATTCCTGAGGCCTGTAAAATGCAATACCCCTCTACAGACTGCAGGAGTGTACAGGCTGGACTGTGAGTGTGGCCTATCATATGTCGGGCAGACGAAACGGAGCATTTCCACTCGGGTGAAGGAACACATAGCTGATGTCAGGCACCGTCGACCTAGGTCTGCTGTCTGTGAGCATGTCATGGATAAAGCCAATCACTCAATCAAGTTTGATAAGCCTCTGGTTCTTGCCAAGGAGAAGCGTTACATACCCAGAATGCTGCGCGAGGCCATTGAGATTAAGAAATATCCAAACTTTAATAGGGAAGATGGCTTTTCTCTACCACCAGCTTGGGATCCTGTAGTCCACCTGATAAAGGAGCAAGCGAGACATAGACTGTGAGACCGTAGTGTTGGATGATGCTGGACATTCTGATGTTTTGAAAAGATGTGTCCCGCCGAGTTTGTTGCCGGTCCCATATTGGGATACCCTCCTACAATTTAGGAGGGAATTAAATCTTCTCGGGTCCGTGGTGTAGGGTTGGAGCCGGCATAGTTTTTTTTTTATCGCGTATATATATATATCTTTACTTGAAAAATAATTATAGTGTATAACTAGCCTTATGAACCGATTTTGCATGTACAACCAGCCTTAAAGTGTGTAGTCTATGATTGTTCATTATTTTAGTATGTGGGTATTTTTGCATTTTGTAATTTTTCCTCAGTCACCCGTTGACCACGAACGCTGTAAAGAGTTCGAAACGTCGGGATGTATTATAAATTCAATATACGCGATATAATCCGTTTTCATAGTTTTATTTCATGGGTCTTTACAAGTTTTTTAAAGGTGCGTCCCATTAGCCTATTCTATACATTGAATATAATGTAGTTTATGTTTTAGTAATAAGGCGATAGTTTAAATAACCCCGCTAAAAATTGAGATGGCGGCTAATTTCGACTATTTGGTAATTGAAATTACCCCTCCATTTTTTATATGAAATTTAACAAACACTAGTACACATGTACACTTTTCGAGATTTTGACGTGATAACGTCTTATAAATCTATGAACACCGATAGCATGCACGAAAGAGTGTCACGTTGTGGACAGATCTGGTAACGTTATACATTTTTGTGAAATAGTAGTCTTAGTTTTATTTTTGTTATGGATTCAAAAAAAAAAAAAAAAAAAAAAAAAAAGATGTGTGAAGCTTAGACACATTAATATCTTGATTGATTCTAATAGACACGAGTATCATCACTACTTACTATGGAGACCAGTTGAAATCACCCCACTTTTTTTTATTTATTTTTATTTTATTAATTCAAAAAATTTACACAGCATTACAGCGAACTAATACACTGAGAAATTTATAATAGAAAGTATTTATACAACTAGGTACATAATACAGTCTAGAAAGGACAACAGAACAAAATGTAAGAAAGAAAAACTAATACAAAACAGATGATTCACGCTTATCCATCGCCTCACAGTACTTCATACATTCTTTACACAGATCCATCCAACTACTTGCAAATAAATCACATTCCGGTGCTGATGCGAGGAGCGCGTTGATATACTGTAGAGCGCGGACAAGTGGTGATTTGCCATGAGACATAGTGCGCGTTTTAGGCACAGCTAATAGGTCAGAACTTCGCGGTCGTAAATTAAATTAGGCCTTAGCTATAGATGGAACGAACAGGCGTACGAGCTGTGCAACCAGTTCAAGGCAGTCCGAGTTCCCCCGTAAGACATTACATGCAGTAGTCAAGAGCCCGTAGTTACGCCTTACCTCTAAGGAATTAAACCCCAAAACGCCAAGCAGGAACTTTGATGGGTACAAATATGGGTAATACCCGTGAATCTTCTTATATAAGAACCGCAGAAAGGCTTTTTGGATTTTTTCCAGAAGCAGGACGTACTTGTCTTCATGCGGGCTCCAAACGACCGAGGCAGCTTCAAGTTTACTCCGAACTAACGCAGTGTACACTAATTTAATAGCCCTGACGTCATCAAAATCTCGCGCATTCCGAACTACAAACCCTAACCTCTGGTAGCAATTATTGGCTAACGCTTTCATGTGCTCATGAAAGTTGAGCTGCGTGTCGAGGATGACACCCAAGTCACGTATAGACTCGACACGAGTTATGGGATCAGGACCTAGCAGGTATTGGGCGAATAAGGGACTATTGGCACGGCTGAAAGTCATCACGGAGCACTTTGATTTGTTAAAAAGGAGCTTGTTGTCAATGCTCCACTGATGAAGGCGGTCAATATCCTCCTGCAAAGACACACAGTCGGACAATTGCTGCACTCCATAAATGAGCTTTAGGTCGTCAGCATATAATAAACATCTGGCATACTTAGGGACTGCAGCTAAGTCAGTTATCATTAAGCCAAATAGAAACGGACCTAAAATCGAACCCTGACTGACTCCGGAACATGTGTGGTAGGCTTTCGATACGAAGCATCCATGCTGCACGTACTGCTGTCGATCCCGCAGATAACTGGCAAACAACCGAAGCAGCTTCGGCGAGAAGCCAACGCTACATAGCTTGCTCAACAGTATGTCGTTATCCACGCGATCGAAGGCCTTCTTAAAGTCGAAGTACAGCACGTCAACTTGTATTCCCTTATCTAAATGTTCAGAGACTGAGTCAACCAGAGTTAATAGGTTCGTTTCAACAGATCGCTTGGGCCTGAAACCGTGCTGAGAATCGCATAGGTAAGGTTTTACTTGAGAAGCGACAAGTCTATTTATGATTGACTCAAACACTTTTGCAACTGAAGATAGAATGGCTATAGGGCGGTAATTCTCGACCTCTGACGTTTCACTCGATTTTGGGATGGGACGCACTCGTGTAATCTTCCATTGACTCGGGTACTCTCTTAAACCTATTAAGTCTATTTTGCATAAATAAACGGGTTCAATATAGATCCCTTACGCCATGACTAACCCCAGGAGCTCAGGTTTAGCTGTGAAAGTTCACTGTAACGAAACTTATTATCAATAGTTGTAATTGTCCCTCGGCGGGGTAATTACAACTATTTTTACCTTTTTTTATATTAAATGCTCATTTGTGAGTATACACTCAACATTATTGAATGCGAGTCTGAAAACATAAAACCAAGATAACTAATCAGTACGAAGGCAATCAATTGCCAGTAAACGTACTGTAAATAGTAGTTTTCGGTGGTCAAAGTTGCACTTTATAACTTACCAGTCGAAATTGTCCTTTTTTATATATAAAATGGTCATTTGTGAGTATACAGACTCAACAATTTTGAATGCGAGTCTGAAAACATAAAACCAAGATAACTAATCAGTACGAAGGCAATCAATTGCCAGTAAACGTACTGTAAATAGTAGTTTTCGGTGGTCAAAGTTGCACTTTATAACTTACCAGTCGAAATTGTCCTTTTTTATATATAAAATGGTCATTTGTGAGTATACAGACTCAACAATTTTGAATGCGAGTCTGAAAACATAAAACCAAGATAACTAATCAGTACGAAGGCAATCAATTGCCAGTAAACGTACTGTAAATAGTAGTTTTCGGTGGTCAAAGTTGCACTTTATAACTTACCAGTCGAAATTGTCCCGCTTCACCTTAATATAAAATGTCAGAATGACGTTGACGGATAGACAACATCGACGTATTCTGAGATTTCTGGCGTTTAGAATAACATAATTAACATACTTTTGTACAGAGTTGCCGTTGGGTTTCGGTAAATATTACCAAACTTGTCTTCAGCCAAGCCGGGATGTAGGTAAAGGTCCTTGAAGCCCACTATATTCAAGGGGGCGACGGTACCGGAGCACAGCTGCTTCATCGCCTCGTCGACCAATCGGAACAGGTCGATGACGTGGTGGTCATGCGCGTGCGCAGCGAACATGGAGCATAGCGCTTGTATGAACCAGGACAATTTGCTGTTTCCGCAGTTGCGCGGGGACTCGTACCCTATTGAACAAAAAGAAAATATTTATTCAGTCCTATTATATGCCACATAATAATTAATCAGGAATTGTTTGATAAGCAACGGCTGAAATCCACCTCATCCCGAATGTTTACCATACCCCGAAATTTTAGGTGCGGCTTAATGATAGGTATCGTGCGTGCGTGCGTGAGTGCGTGTGCGTGCGTGTGTGTGCGAAGTATGTCCAGTCTCCCCTACCAATGTTACATGTTACCATTATAAATTACATATCTGTAAGTCATACCTGGTAATGTAGAGTACACGGTGAGTATGTCCGAGTACTCGCCCCCACGGATGTAATTATGACGGCCTCCTTCCTCGTTACAATTCGAGATGTCTGTCGGCACATCTGGCTGTTTTCGCAGCTTCTTTTTACCTCTGGCAACACCAACAATCAAGATAAAATGAAAAAGTTGACCAAACATAGAGCCATTTTCATACCTAACTTTGTCAAGTTTAATAGCGGAAAAACCAAACTGTCCCATAGTGCTCCACTGTGAGGGACTACAACATTCTCCCACAATTGTGATACAGTGGTAGCTAAAATATGGATGTTGACAATTTTTAAAACTGTTTTCATTTTATAGATAGACACGTAAATATTGCAAAAAAATTTTTTTTAATTTTTTATTCATCTTATACCTTTAAACGAGCAATTCTTGTATATATCTATATATATTTATATATTTCGGGGATCTCGGAAACGGCTCTAACGATTTTGACGAAATTTGCTATATGAGGGTTTTAGGGGGCGAAAAATCGATCTAACTAAGGTCTTATGTCTGGGAAAACGCGCATTTTTGAGTTTTTATTCTCCCAGATATTTAATTTTTAATAAAAAAATCTACTTTTATTAGTTTAGTGTTTAAATTTTGCGCAAAACCGCTCCAAGCTGTCACGTGATCTTGATGACGTAACGATAACATAAACAAACTGCTGTCGGTGCCACCCCTGGCACTGACCTGGTGGTCCTCACCACCAGGTTTGACAACTTGTCTGTGCGTGTTTCTCACACAGTGAAGTCAAGCGCTCCAATTTGAGTTCGCCGTTACGTGATGCATTATTTTAAATACTTTTAAATTATTTTTCTCATCTACGGTACTCAGACCTGGTCCTTGACGGAAGCTCAGAAGTCCAAACTCGGGGTTTGCCAGAGCCATGGAGCGCAGCATATTAGGTGTAAAATTAAGGGACCGAGTCCGAAACACCTTCAAATCAAGTCAAATTATAGACTTAGCTCGGAAAGCGGCTAAGTTGAAATGGGACTGGGCTGGTCATGTCTGATGAATGCCGGACGACTTGTGGGCTAAGTTAACCACGGAGTGGGAGCTCCATGAGTCTTACTGGGGAACCGGCAGACCTCGTCGGCGATGGCGGGATAACTTGGACTCCTTTTTGAGAGGCTAGCCAGATATAGCACTTAACAGAGTCTAACAGAGACGAGAGGAAAAAGAGGGGGAGGCCTTTGCCTAGCAGTGGGACACAGTGGGCTCTGAATAATAATAATAAATTATTTTTAATTAATTTATTACGCATATTTACACTTACAAAATATGATTTTCAGCATTCTAATATTCCCTGCTATAGTAAAAACATAACATTTTATGCATTTTATTATATTTGCGATTCATGTCAACATCCCTATTGAATAGTTTGGCTACCACTGTATATCTATTTGTTAACTTTTAACGTGTTTAGGTATGTTTTGTTTATGTGATGTATGCTTATTGTTTTGTATATTATATCTATGTGTGTGCAATAAATAATTTTTCAACACACTTGCTCAAAACGACGTTTTTATTCCACCGATTTTTGGCTCATAATCCTAGATATTAAACACGCGTGCTCTTTCAGTGTATTATTCCACTTGCGCTTTTTCATTATATTATCCGACTGAGTTAAGAAGCTAAGTGATTGCTAATAATATGCATGGAAAGGGAGCCTTCTTTAATTGGTCGGACTGGTGGGCACGGGCGCGCCCGACCGCCTGCGCGGTGCGCGGCCCGGCCGGCCCGCCCGCCGCGCCGCCCGCGGCCGGGGCGAGGGGCGGCCGGCAGTATGACAGATGCAACACACAATACTAACTGTTTTAACTATTACAATTTGATTAATATGAAAGTTTCTTTTTTTTCTCGCAAGTGTGTTGAAAAACGTCGTATGAAACGCGTGTGCATTGGTCATTACACACATCGGCTTTCTTATTGCGCGCTCGCTTGCAGCTCGCGCGCACAATATCGCCTCGTGTGTGCCCCACCAATGACCAACTTAGCACACTTGTATCATAATGTACTATTGACTTTGAATTTGAAAAAGACTATTCGAGAGCCTTCTAGTTTTGAAGTTGAATTGATTAACAAACGAAACATGTAGTTACTCACCGACACATCTGAAAAATGAACACCTTAGGGGTGCCATTTAGCTCTCGGTAGTTTTCACCCCTGAAAAGATCGACTACATCGAGCGTGGAGATTAGCCCGCCGTCCGTGCAGCGGAACTCTGTATCCCACATGCCATCTCTGCAGTATCCGTGCGAGGAGACTACGAAAAACACGCAGTCGTGACCTTCCAGCCTAAGGTTCTTCATAATACCCAATGTTTCCTGAAAGAATTCTTATTCTCAGCTCCACGATTTATAACAGATTAATTATGATGATAAAACAGCTCTTAGACAGTTTATAACAAAATTATTATGATTGACTAGTTTGTGTGAGATTGGCTCGTAGGGGCGTAGCTAGAGGATATGGCGCCCGGGGCAGTCACCAAATTTGCGCCCCCTGACGACTGACAAAAGTTTCCCTGCTGCTGCCTTTTGCCCATTTTGGCGCCTCCCCCTTGGATGGCGCCCGGGGCACTTGCCTCCTCTGCCCACCCCCTAGTTACGCCACTGCTCTTAATCTTAAGACTTAATTAGTGGTGTGCAATTTGTGCAAAGAGTGAAAGATGAAGGACGACATACATGTAAAAATGGTGAAAGATAAACAGTGATATTACTTATACAACATATAGTTAACGCTATCTCTACTGAGCTCGTTCACTTACCTGTACTGACAATGGCATTTTGTTAAACAAAAGCCATTATTTCAACAAATTATTTTCAACAACCTCTGTACCTCTTCAACAAATTAAAGTTTTCCACCCGCCCGACTAGAGAAGCCATTCGACTTATCTGCCCGAGACACGGCAGTTCAGCAGCATTTCGTGGCAGTTTTCGCTACTCTGCCACGAAATGCTGGAACAACATACCTCCGCCTATACGTAACTCAAAGACACTATTCACATTTAAACTCCAATTTAAAAAATATCTTTTTAGCCTGCAATTGCCGTGCTCGTTGCGTCCCATGGATTTCTCAAATCGTCGGACTTAGTTTTTTTTTTACCAGAGTTATACATAAAGTTATTATTTTATCTACCTCTTATAATGTCTATAATACTAATAATATCTACCTACCCTTACCATCATAACATTTTACCCTACATGAATCTATAACCTATCTGTATCTTTATAGTAAGTATTTATATTATTTGTATTTTTATATTTATCCCAAATAGTTCTAAGCTACCCTCCGGCCCGGGGTGCCACAGAAAACCAGCGCTGTGGTATTTATTTATACCAGAGCATATGCTGAGTGGCGTCCTTTTGTAGCCACTATAGCGGCGCCAAAATTTGTTGTTATTCATTAACCCTTACCTTACTCCTTTTTCTATAACTACCATTGTACCTAGCTTTAAGTGTTTAGTGAGTAAGTTCTTTTTTGTAACTGAGGTGGCGCTGTTTGTAGAAGGTCTTTACAATAAATGTATTTTCTTTCTTTCTTTCTTTTTTTATTTCTTTTGTGCCTGAGCGCGTGGCCTTTGTGCCTGATCGCGTGGCTATTGTGTGGGAGCCTCAGGCACAAAAGACATAATGGCTTTTGTTTAACATAATGCCATTGTTAGTACGTAAGTGAACGAGCTCAGTAGAGATAGAATTAACTATACATGGTACAGCTTTGCAAGCATCAAATTACCTCTTTGGAGCAGTTTTCGTAGTGTCGGATATGGCTAAAACCAATCTGTCTGAACAAATCGTTCAGCATCTCAATGTCATCTGCAATATCCCTGCATCCCTCCCCCGTTGTAAACTCTGTGTAGATGAAAGTAATTAGGGCGCCGCGCTGCAGGCTACGACTGTCGTATAGCTTAATTGCTGTAAATGTAAAATGAACATTAAATAATCTTTTATAGACAAAAAAACTGACTTCACAAAAAAGTTTGAAATGTCAGAATTTTTTTTCACCCATTGTGCATCTTAAAACAATTACAATTAGCCCCAAACCGTAAAATACTTGTGGAAATAGTTATTTACGATATAAGTGCAAAAAATAGGAAATTCGCAACGAGTGGCGAATTTTAAAACACAACCGGGAGTGTTTTAATTCAACATGAGTTGCGAATTACCTATTCGCATGTGTATCGTACAACGTTTTACATTACATATGGCCCTTTTTTCGACGTAGTTACTTAATGTGGATATTATTAGGGCTCGCGGTCGCGTCCGGGTTTCGTGTACCCGTCGCCGGGGCCCCGTTCTCGTGTTACACGAAACCGGATTTGTGGCCCGTTCGAACCGGGTAATTAGGGTCCGTGTAATTAAGGTCCGTGTACCCGTGTTACCCGTGTGTCCGGATCCACGGATATTAATTACACACGGGTCTGACCCGTTCTCGACGTATAGTGACGATCGGACGCGTTCTTTATAAGAGCGAAGAATCACAAGTTTAATATCGAACACAATAACACATTAACAATAACAAGCAAAACAAAAAAAAAACAGAACCGCGGCTCCGGAGCCGAACGTAGGTCCATTCCCGAACGCAGTACACGGGCACGGACTTCGACGGGTTCGTGTAGTTCGGACGCTTAGCACCGCCGGGGCTAAGAACATGGACGCACGGGTTGGCGTGTAGCACAGATACCGGGAGCCCTAGTTATTATAGTTCCTGTTGTCGTAATGTAGCACCAGATGTCTATCTATCTATCTATCTATCTATCTATCTATCTATCTAGCCCTTTTATTCTGAGCTAGAGTATGTCCCTTAGCTCAGTGTGCCGCTTGGCAAAGGCCTCCTCTAGCTCTTTCCATTGAGGTCTGTCGTGGGCCACTCTTCTCCAGTTCGGGCCCGCTGTGAGTTTGAGTTCATCCTCCCATCTTGTTCGAGGTCTCTTTTGGCCCCGTGTACAACCTCTTGGATACCAATTCGTTACTATTTTGCTCCATTTTTCCCGCCTGTCTCTCAACATGTGGCCAGTCCATCTCCACTTCTGCTGATCTATTTTAGTGAGTATGTCGGTCACTTTTGTTTTTTGTCTCAGGTCTTCATTTCTCACTTTGTCTAGTCTGCGTGTTCCCGTCATACTTCTTTCCATTGACCTCTGGCAGTACCTAAGCCTGTCTCGGTGCTGTTTGTTGAGTGCCCATGTCTCAGTTCTCACATCCATATGTAATGCAGGGTTAAGATACATGTGTTAAATACTTTTCTTTTTATGGTAATGCTGAGATTAGTGGACTTCATGACTTCCTTCCTTCCTTTGTAAAGATACATTCTGGTCTTTATCAGCAGTTCAATTTCACCAGCTGGCACTGTCAATCTCGTTTCACACTACTTACATGCTAACCACACTAACACTTCTATGTCACAACTATGTGCAAGCATTATATGTCTCTATAGTTTAAACTGTGTCACTAGTTATTTATTAATAATTAATTAGGTAAGTACTAACTTTTGACTAATTCATTATTTTCCACTGTTTTTTTGTTGATGTGATCTGGTCCTGGCAGAAAATCAGTGCTTTTCCTAATGGGTGAAGCATAATACTGAGCCAGAACCTTTTTGTTTTTCTATTGTGTAAAAATCTGTGTGACTTATTTGTTGTTGTAATTTCTATTTTTTTCTGGATTGTTTTGTGTACCTGTGTCATTTTTGTATTTGAATATTTTGTGTGTATTGTGGCAAACAAATAAACAGTTTATCTATCCATCTATCTATCTATATGCAAATAGCAAATGGATACTATATACATTTTCTAAGACAAACATTCTTCTTCTTCAGTCGGTCCCTCAATGCTGAGGATCGTGACATCATGTCCTTCTGTTGAAGATCAGGTTCCTCCATAGGCTTCTATTCTTCGCCAAGCGCATGGCCTCGTGCAGTTTTAATTGCATAAGTGCAGTGATTTGAGCACACCATCTAGTAGGAGGAGGGCCCTGAGGTCTGGTGCCTTCAACTTTACCTGTCATCCGTCATTACGATTAAGACAAACATACCTTTTCCATTATCTGTCATGAACATGGTGCTCGGGATGACTTTTAGGTTTCCAGGGACTGCCAGCTTTAGTGGGGTCGGGGGAGCTATAAAAAACAATGTCATAATTGTTATTAAGAACTATGAAGATAGACCCTTAATTAATAATGAAATTGAGAGCATACTTAATAATTTTTAACTCTTATGATTATTTTATTATTTTTACCCTGTCTTTAAAAAAATGATCTTCAATATCACACCATCCCAGTTAGCAAAATGACGTCAAATGACGTCAGCTTCGTCATAATGAAGTAATAATGCCGTCATTATGACGTCATTTTGCTACCTGGGATGCCAATGAAAGCATCGCAAACCCCTACAAACTACATTCGATACATTATAGAACGATTGAATTAATCATTATTTAAAATAAGCAGGCAGGCAGTTAAAAGTTTATAACAACTGATATTCCCTGTATCCAGCAATCTTAGGAGATAATATCATGGTTAAGTAGTAGACATTAGACATGTGTATGCTCTAAGCTAGTCCAAGTTGTTTTTGAAGAAGTTGAAGTTGTGAGACCTCATCTTCTGGCAGTTTGGTCCAAACCTTCACTACTCAGTTGCTAAGGAAGTGTCTGCACGGGGTAAGATTTAACTCCTGAAATCTTCTTGACCGTCATCATCACAAGACTTCTTGTGTGAAGAACAAATGCATAAAGAAATATTCGCCTTACGATTAAGGAAAATTAACTTGTACACACCCATGGTCCGGTTTTCAGCCATAATCTGTGCAGTATGGTTGGTAGATCACACTTTTAAACTAAAAGGATTAGGCCAGAAAAGCAAACAACAGCATCCAAGGCACTCCTGCAATAGTTTCTTCTGTACAATCACTCTTTCGGGAAGTTTGGAACTTATTGCGGGCCTGCGAAATCTGCGCAAAGAATCTGCGTGTGCGCGCGTGCCGCGCGACGGCGCCACCCACAGATTAATAATATGTAGCAAGCTAGGCGGCGCAATCTTTAACAAGGGCCTGTCCTCAGAATAATGACTAAAGCATAGAAGTCGGGCAAAAATGCTTCGCAAATATATATACCCGTACTTTACTTCCTTACGAATTAGATAATGTGCCGAAAAGAGATGCATATATGCTTGTTATTTCTCATTTACGTACGGTGTCATAAGTTTGATAATTTGCTAGGGATGTGACTGTGTCGACTTTTTATATCGATAAATTATGCATAAGTTTATGTGCCGTGTAAAAGAATAATCACGAAATTGGCAAATTGATAATAGTCTGGCTAATGAAAGTTGAACCTGAAAAAACGCGGCAATTTCAAGAAATCTGTAGCAGGCGGCTCGTTGAAATGAAATGAAATGCGTGGAATACAAGGATTGCATAACTTTTATACTTTTTATAATTTTCATATTCTAAAAATCATTAAAAAGTATAAAAATTATGCAATCCTTGAAATCAAAGAGCCGCCTGATATAAGGGATTAATGCATGTACCTAATATAGCTTTTATCTCATTTGCAGTCTACCACTCAGAACCGTCTAACTATACCTCTCGTTTTTTTATCATTAGAAAAAAGGCGAGCGATCTTAACGTGTCGTTTTATCGAAAAACACTTTGAAAATAAGTCACAACAAATATAATATACGATCATTTACATACTTTTGCTTTCATAAGTAAAATATTGCTATATTTATAAAAAAACTTGTCAATAAAAAGACACGTGGAAATGGTTTACCGTTTTTTCTAATGCTAAAAGACTAAGTATAGTTTCTAGTCATGTACAGTCAGCTGCAGAGAAAAGGCACCCCCCCTGCATACAAAGTTCTGTAAATTAGTATGGACGTGGGGTACGTTTTCTCTTCAGCTGACTGTACCAAATAGGAAATGAAAAAAAAAACGTTCGTGTAATATATTTTATTTATTTAATAATAGGGAATATTACGCGAAACTCGGCATAGGTGGCGCCACTATCACAATCTGAGGGTCTATCGCGAAACAAGAAAATCGAACTTTCGTTATCTAACATCTCTGTCACTCTTGCGTATTCGAGCTATAAAGAGGCAGCTAGATAACGAAATTTCGGATTCGAGTTTTCCGGTAGGTCCCCTGAAAACTTGTCAATAACCTGTTAAAGGTACAGTATGAATAAGTTACTCTACGGTGCACTAAAAAAGCTAGTGCTGCACTCTGGTGGCAGAACATTGCAGTAATATCCCCTATTCCTCGTCCTTTGGAAATCTGAAATAAAAAGTTGAGTTTTGTGACCAACAATATTAATAAAAGGAACATTTATCAATGATCATTAATGTCTTTTTTATTAGGGTTCCGTACCCAAAGGGTAAAGACGGGACCCTATTACTAATACTTCGCTGTCCGTCTGTCTGTCACCAGGCTGTATCTCATGAACCGTGATAGCTAGACAGTTGAAATTTTCAGATGATGTATTTCTGTTGCCGCTATAACAACAAATACTAAAAAGTACGGTCCCCTTGGTGCGCGCGTCCGACCCGCACTTGACCGGTTTTTAGTATTAAACTATAGTCTGGCAAACACAATCTGTCAGTAAGTAAGAACAAAGAAAACTATAGGTACAGTCGAAGGCAAAAATATCGATCCAGACAAATGGCTTAAAAATATGTGAACACGATTTTATTGTCTGAGCGTACACATATGTTTGAGACTTTGGGAATGTATATATATTTATGCCCTTGACTGTACTCATCAATTAAAATGAGACAGACCTGGGCCAAACTATAAGAAAGCTGTAAATGTCGATAGGTTATTGATCTGAGGTCGATACATCACTATGCCAAAAATATAACCTTTCATACTTAGCAGAAAAGTTCAAAAATTTATGCAAAAATCTATATAGACTTGAATGCAAGTAATAATTACATAAACAATATATCGATTTCTATGTTTAGGGTCAGGTCCTATAAATTAATTTCTTCAAAATTGAACAAAACTCACCGATTAAAGGTTATCGGTTCGTGCGTATTTTCTTTTCTTCCTGTATGCGATTTACAGCCCTCGATCACACAAGACATTATCACAAAGGGAACTTCAAACCATTACAAATAAAAACTCAACACGTTTTCCAACAATCTTTCAGGAATAGCAAGAATATAATTAAAATAAACCAAGATGACCGCTGAAACATCCCGAAATATTTCAACTAAAATAATACGACTATGTCAAGTTGTTACAGTTGACACCTACCTGTGAAATAACGAACTTATATTTTATTTGGCTGGATTATATTATAGAACCACATAGGACCATTTGACATTTCCCTCAGTTCATCTTATGACAATACTGAAAAAAACGAAAGGACTTGCGGATTGTTGTCTCACTCACTCATAGACAAAAAGTAATAACGTGTTGTGAATACGATATCTTTTACCAAGCTTTTATTTTTGCCCGGCTTCTTTGCTTTAGTCATTATTCTGAGCTGTCAGGTGCCTGCCAGTTGCCTGACATTCTTTGATAGAGAAAGATAGTCTTATAGCGATTCCTATAAGAGGAAATAGTGCCATGCTTTGTCCTTATCATCGACCGGGTGACATCATAAGCTCGCTCCAGACTACGCGGACGCGCCGCGAAGCCGCGAACGCGAGTGGAGTCGATTTCGCTGATTAGCGAACTAGACTCCACACTCGCGTTCGCGGCTTCGCGCCGCGATTCGCGCACGTGTTGAGGGACCTATAGGTAGGAGGCGATGGCGAATGGCGAAATATCGAAATTTATAAGTGAAGGAGAAAAAATCCTATGCTGCCATAGACAGTATTCACAGTATAATACAAGTAGATAGACTCGCCACCGAGCACACCACCGAGCGACCGGGGGTAAGAGAAAAAATATTCATATAAAATTAGGGCAGCATAGGATTTTTTCTCTTTCACTCTTGTTTTTCACAGACAATGAGGGCTAACGCGTATGAATTCGCCGCTAGGGGCGCTAGTGTAGATGATAGTCTTTTCCATAGTTTGAAATGTCAAATGTCACTTCTCACTTCAATGACTGACAGCTGTTCTTTAGCTTTTGGCCATATGTGCGCACGTGTGCGGCAGTCTGTAATAGACATACCACACCATCGCACCGCACCAAGGTCATTGTGCGACGCACATTAAGTAAGAGCGAGAAAGAGATATCGCTTTTTCGCTCTTACTTATGGAGGCGTCGCACAATGACCTTGGTGCGGTGCGACTTTGTGTTACGACCTTAAGCTCGCTCAAGACTACACGGCGCGAAGCCGCGAACGCGAGTGTGGAGTCGATTTCGCTGATTTCTTTTTGACGGTCCGGTGCGATAGTGTGGAAGCCCACGCCAGTACTACCTATTCCTAGAGGGCCCTCCACATTCATGCGCGAATCACGGCGCGAAGCCGCGAACGCGAGTGTGGAGGGCCCTTAGAACTACTCCAAGGTCGCGGTGCGGTGCGATGGTTTGTTACGCTATTATGGATGTACTACACCATCGCACCGGACCAAGGTCATTGTGCGACACAGTGTGGAGGGACCTTTATGGAGATAAATTTTAAAAAAAGTTGTCACTGATTGACAATGGTCATAGACATAGTCTATATATAATAAGTAGTTATAGACGCGCCACCGAGCGACCGGGTGTAAAGGGCGTAACACACCGTCGCACCGCACCAAGGTCATTGTGCGTCGCATCCCTAAGTAAGAGCGAGAAAGCGATATCTCTTTCGCGCTTTCTTATGGGTCGGCGCACCGTGACTTTGGTGCGGTGCGGTAGTGCGTTATGGCTTTTTTGTCCTCCGGCAACAATGTTTTTTTTTTACAATGGCAATACATTAGACAGCTCCAGCTGTCACCAAACTAAATTCATGACTATATTACTATTATTACTTTATGTATGCTGGAAATGAATTTTGAATTGAAATGGCGCGGCTTTGTGGTTGTAAACAAATTTGTTAAAAGCTCGCATGGGTTTTACTTTTTGAGAAATTTTAACACTTTCAAAATGGCATCAGCTGCAAAGAAACCTAAACTTTCCCAGCCTTCAATATCTGGTTCTGAATCAAAGACCTCCATTGACGATTTTATGAAAAGTCTGCAAGCCAAACGCGATGTGACCGCTAAGTCGATTTTGGAGTATACATTCAACAAAAAGCGTCTTAGGATAATATCTCAGGAGCAGACGGTGCCTGATGACTGCGAGGGCATCGTGTACTGGATGTCTAGAGACAGTAGAGTGCAGGACAACTGGGCTTTTCTGTTTGCGCAGAAACTTGCGTTGAAGAACGAAGTACCGCTCCACGTGTGTTTTTGTTTGATTGCGAAGTACTTGGACGCGTCCGTGAGGCAGTTTGACTTCCTTATCAAAGGTAAGTAGTTTTTATTTATAGCTGTGTTCATTTTGTAGAAAAATTGGTAGTAATTAAAGCTATTTATGTTAGAAAAACACAAAGCACCTTAAATAGGTCTCTCAAACAACATGGTCTTTTGCCAGTACCGTCACTAAGTGCACTTAAGAAAAAAAAAAAGATAAAAAATGTTTTTAATGCACAGAACGAATACAATTGTTACTACACAGTAAGTACATATCACAAGTTACAGAAAAGAGTTGGTGCATAACTGAATTGACATTCGGAGGTTCCAGGAGTCCCCGCACTAGGCTAGGCCTGTATCGCGGGAGACCAGATGTACATTTTTATGTCATGCGAGTTAACAATATACAATACAAATATATATATATATATTTACAATTAAGGACAAAAATGAGATTCAGGTTTATATACCTGGATTAAGAACTTTTACAATTGAGGACAAAAATTAGATTTTGGTTTATATACCTGGATTAAGATAAATACAATTTCTGTTATTAGTTATTTACATTATTGCTATTAAATTTGTTTCTAGGTTCAACTTTAGTTTCAATTATATTCCAATGGTATTTAGTCTAATCTAGATAGTTTTATATCTATTACAGTTATGTGTTACACAATTTTATAAAGTTACGGTATTTTAGTCTAATTTAGTTAGTTTTATATCTATTGCATTTTTGTGTTAAAACAATTTTATAAAGTTACAATATTTTAGTCTAATTTAGTTAGTTTTATATCTATTACAGTTTTGTATTAAACAATTTTATAAAGGTACAATATTTTAGTCTAATTTAGTTAGTTTTGTATTTATTACAGTTTTGTGTTAATACATTACTAATACACACACACACACATACACACTAATACACACACACTTATTATTTGTTAAGTAGACTTAGCTTTTAAGATTATTTGCTTGAGCTAGGTCTACTAGTCATTGTCCATTGTTGTTTCTCTTTCCTGTGCCAAAGAGCCCAAGCACGTTCCCATCACTTACTCTTCTTTCTCCTATTTGGCTGTTGAAATCTCCCATTAGGAATATTGTTTTGTAAGTTTTTTCTAGTGTTAATTCCAGTTGGTCATAAAATGAATTTTTTGCTTCTTCTGTGTCAACTTCTGTAGGAGCATATATTTGTATAATTGATAGTGGATCCATACCAGGTATGTGTATATTAAGTTGTGCGATTCTGTCTGACACTCCGACAAAATCTTGAATATATTCTCTGTAACATTTTTTCACAAGGAAGCCCACTCCATACATTCCTGGTATAATGCCTATATGGTAGAAGATGTAATTTTCATATTCCTGTATTTGCTCACCTATTCTTCTTACTTCACTTAGCCCAATTATATCCCAATTTATTAGGTTTAAGGAATAATCTAATTCTACCAGTGATTCGTCCGTTCTTAGGGTTCTCGTGTTAAGTGTTGCTATGTTGATATATTCTCTTTTCGATTTGGGTTTCGTCGAGTTCTTTACATTTAGTTCTATTTCTTCTAGGGGGTGGTGGTCATAATCCCCACGGGGACCAGCCGGGTTGGGGGATGTTAAGTTGTTGTGTTTGTGTTTTAGTTTTGGTTCTTTCTCCCGGATGCCTGTTAATTGTTATTGCTTTGTGTTCGAACGCATAAGAGCATAAGCATCTACTTTATTTTTTTTGCTTGGTTGTTTTTTCTCAAGTGCTTCGGTTGGATTCTCTGAGCTCCCTTGAGCATTATTTGGAGATTGGGTGGGAGATCGCTTCCTTTTTTCTTTAGGAGTTTCGTTTCCACTCGGAACATCCTTTACAATAAGTTTGTCATATCGGATGTACGCTTTCTTTCCATTCTCTAGTTCTTGTTTCATTTTTTCTTTCAGCTCCTTTCTCCTCATAAGAATCTCCTTTGGAAAGTCTTCAGTAGCATAGATGTTGTCATGGAACTGCTTGTTGTTCTTAAGAACTTCGATTTTCCTCCATGTTAATGTTACTGTCACTAGTATTGGTCTTGGTCTGTCTCCTTTCTTCCCAAGTCTTTGTGCTTTACTGATTTCCCAGATATCCCATTTTTCCATACTTGCGTTTTCACTTAGTTTATTCAATGTTTCTACAACCAGTTGTAATAGATCGTTGTTGGATGTCTCGACTTCACTAACTTTATGAAGTATGAGGTTATTTTTCCTATTCTCCTTCTCTAATATATAATGATAGCTTCTTCAAAAAATCTAAAAATAAAAAATGGACGTGGATATCTCCTAATGGAGAAGTTAGAAATGAAATAGATTTCATACTTACAAACAAACCTCAACACGTTGCCGACGTTGATACAATCAACCAACTAAATTTTAATACCAACCACCGCATGGTAAGAAGTAAAATCTATAAAGAGCAACCTAAAAATAATCGAAAACATATTAAGAAGAACAAGAGACCAAACCTAATTCCTATGCCACTGCCAGAGGAACTACTCACCACATTAAAAGAAAACCTCTCTTCAAAAATAAACAACTCAATGGATACCCAGCAAAAATATAATTTAGTAGAGGAAGAGCTCAAAAACATATCGGAAAAAATTATTTGCTCGAAAACACAAAAGGATAAAATAGGAAAGGAAGCAAGAAAACTAATTGAAGACAGAAAATTACTCTTAGAAAACAAGAAAGGAAATAGGAAACATATACAGGAAATTAGCAAACAAATATCTGGAAAAATTCGAAATCATAGGAAAGAACTAAGAAGGAGAATAATCCAACATCATGTAGAAAAAACCGGAGGAATCAAAAAAGCCCTGAAAGAGCTGAGAGAAACCACTCCGTGGATACCTAATATTAAAAGCCAGGCAACAGGGAAAAGAATAACAAATAGAAGTCACATTACTGAACGAGCAACACAATTTTATAAAGACCTATACAATGACACAGAAAGCAACGATGAGCGACAAGGCTTCTCAAAAGAAGAAGGAATAATC
Organism: Cydia strobilella; assembly: GCF_947568885.1. NCBI lineage: Eukaryota > Metazoa > Arthropoda > Insecta > Lepidoptera > Tortricidae > Cydia > Cydia strobilella. The sequence goes on along the minus strand of NC_086043.1, from coordinate 1,831,476 downwards.
CCGGTTATATTAGTAAGTGAAGTAGAAAAAGCAATCCTGTCCCAGAAAAATTGCAAAGCCCCAGGCGAAGATAATATACTGAATGAAATCATTAAAGGAAGTTTAGAGGCCATCGCTAAAATCATAACGAGCATATTTAATGAATTTCTAGAAAAGGAGATAATACCTAAACAGTGGTCAACATCAACAATTGTACTGCTTCACAAAAAAGGTGACAAAGATGATATAAATAATTACAGACCAATATGTTTAACGTCTAATCTGTATAAAGTATTCTCGAAGATTATCCTTAACAGAATCGGCAACACACTAGAAGAGAACCAACCGAAAGAGCAGGCGGGATTTCGAAGCGACTACTCTACCATTGACCATATTCATACTGTTGGGGATAGGGTCTCGCCGCGGCGAAATGGTGAACACGGTAGAACGTTTAACTGGTTATATTTCGAAAAACACACACAATACGTACACAAAATAGAGACCCGAAAAAATACAACTGTGTGTACGTGCGCTCGCGCGGATAGCATGGACCGACTGGTCATACAGCGCACATAGACATACAAAACCAGAATGGCGGCTCGCGGCCACCGTTAAAACTACCCTTAACAATACAAAATAATAAAATATGAGCACGTCGCTAACATTTCCCCACCCTGAGTGCTGACTCAGCACTCGATACCTACTGGAATACGAGCGACGCGCGAAGCAGAACGTTTCAGGGTTCCAGACTTAGTTTTTACCTCGACCACCCTTATGCGACCGTCTCTGCCAGGGTAGGCTTGCTGGATAACGCCTTTCATCCACACGTTCCTCTGCGCAGCGGGATCTACAATGAGAACAAAATCACCTACCTGTAGTGGCTTTTGCTCTTGGGTCCATTTGGTTCTCGGTATGAGGTCTGGCAAAATCTCCTTGACCCACCGTGTCCAGTACATGTCGGCAAGTCTCTGAGATTTACGCCACTGCTTTCGAGAGAAGAGATCGGAGTCATCGAAGTTCCCCACGACAGGTAAGTTTGACGCTTGCCCCATAATCAGAAAATGATTAGGTGTAAGCGTCTCCTCGCTGCCAGGCTCAACGGACACATGGGTTAGCGGACGCCCGTTCACCATGTTCTCCACCTCCGTCATCAAGGTAGAAAGTACCTCGTCTCTAGGGGCGCGCTCCTTCAGGATTACCTTCAACGACGTCTTCACACTCCTAATCAGACGTTCCCACGCCCCACCCCAATGGGGGCTGGCGGGGGGAATAAAAGTCCATTGTACTCCGCAATTAACACCTTTGTTTTTCAGGTCCTCTACATCCAGTTCCTGCAGTGATCTTTTTAACTCCGTGTCAGCGCCGCGTAAGTTTGTCCCATTGTCAGAGAATAGGTACTTAGGCCAGCCACGTCTCGCCGCCATACGCCGAAGAGCCATGATCAGCGAGTCCGAGGTAAGTGAATGAACCAGTTCCAGGTGTATCGCCCGCAGCGTGAGACAAGTGAACAGTACGCCATATCTCAGTTCGTGGCGTCTCCCGACTGTCACCTCCATCGGCCCGAACAGGTCAAGGCCACAGTACGTGAAGGGACGCTGGTGATGCGCAAGGCGTGCCTCCGGTAAGTTACCCATTCTAGGTACCTCAGGTTTTGCCTTCTTAATGCGACAAAACATACAACCGGCTACTACAGATTTCACTGTCGGGCGTAATTTAAATAGCCAGTACTTTTGTTTCAGATCATTCACGACTCCCTCGTGGTTGCCATGCGCGTACTTCTCGTGATAACTTCTGACCAGCAGTCTAGACACCGCATGCTTGCCGTCCAATATAATAGGCCTCTTTGTTTCCAGCGCAACATCTGTTGCGGCATCTATACGGCCACTGCATCGGAGAAGTCCATTTTCATCTAAAAACGGCGATAAATGACGGAGTTTACTGCTGCGGCCCAAAACGTTGCCATTCTTTATGGCGGCTATGTCGTCACCGAATGACTCGTGCTGCGCTTGTTTTATCAGCAGTTGCTCAGCTCGCACCATCAGCGCGCAGTCTATGTCCGCAGAACGATGTTTGCATCTCTCAATAAATTTTAAAACAGCTGCCGTCGCCCTCTGCAAGCGCAGCCATGAAGAGAATCGCGTAGCGTCCGGCACAGGTAAGTAATCACTTTCTCTATGAACTATATTAATATACTCTAAAGTAAGTTCATTTATTTCAGGGCTCCCTGTATCACTCGGCCAGTGCGATTCGTCGGCGTGAAGAAACTCCGGACCATAAAGCCACTCGTTCTTAAATATGGAGTCATCGTAAACCTCTCTTGTAGCTACATCAGCGATGTTTAACTTCGTAGGTATGTAACGCCATTCATTAACGCGCGACAACTCGTCTATTTCGCCCAGCCGGTTTGCGATGAATATATTGTAGCTGCGAGTATCATTCCGGAGCCAATGCAAAACACACGCCGAGTCGCACCAGAAGTACCGTTGCGCTGTAGTTACCTTATGTTCGCGCAGCACGCTGTCGGCCAATCTCGCAGCCAGTAAAGCGCCTTGAAGTTCACATCTGTTTATAGTCAACGGTTTAACAGGTGTGACCTTGCATTTACTGGCAACAAAAGCTACGTATATCTGCCTATTTGTTTCCCATCTCCAATATGCTACAGCACACATAGCCTTTGAAGACGAATCCGAAAACAAATGCAGTTGTAAGTTATTATAATTATTTATAATACCTACGCTTGCAGCGATCGCGCTCGTAGTCGATTCCCGCCGGCCGCTCGAGTGCGGCGTAGCGGGAGGCGTAGCAGCCGTAGCGCTCGTCGTAGCACTGGTATTGTTCGCAGCGAGTGAGCCTCGCTCCGTCTCGCTCGCACCTATGGATGCTTTCTGATACCATCTAGGTATGCGAATGCGACCTATTAATTGTAATAAATCGAGCCACTTTACCCACCTAGTGTAAATATCGTCGGGAATTTCTTCATCCCAGCCGGTGGCCGATCGCCACGTATCCTGGAGCATGATTTTACCCTGTATGGTAAAAGGCGCCAAAAATCCAAATACATCAAAAATAGACATGACTACTTTTAACATAATCCTTTTAGTAGGCCTTTGGTGGCCTAAAACAATCTGCTCAGGAATACGTTTTAGAGATACGTCGAACCCCAACTCGTCCGTGGCCGGGAACCAGATGAGACCGAGCGTCCGCTCGCCCTCGAACTGCTGATCCATTTTAAACTTTACAGCAGCAGTACCGAGAGTTTCATTTGGCACGCTGTCGAGTACAGATGTACTGTTGCTCGTCCAATTGCGAATCTCGAACCCGCCTTCCGCGTGTATTTTTGATACTGTACGTAGTGTACGTACCATTTTTATTGCTGTCTCCTCGTCTGGCAAACTCTGAATGTAATCGTCTGCATAGTGAGAGTTGCAGATCGCGTCGACAGCGGCCGGCTCGGTGTGCTCGTGGCGCAGAGCATTTTTATTTTTAATAAACTGCGCGACAAACGGCGAGCATTTTGCACCGAATATTAGGGATGTCATTACGTACGTTTTGACGGGTTCCGTAGGGTTGTCCCGCCAAAGAAATCTCAGGGCGTCTTGATCTTGTGGGTGGATCTGGATGCGTAAAAACATATCTTTTATGTCTCCGGATACTGCGATACGATTTTCCCTAAAGCGCAGCATGATTCCCCATAGTGACGTCAGTAGATCCGGACCCTTGAGCAGATAGTCGTTTAAACACGAACCCGCCGAACTATCTGCTGCATCAAAGACCAGCCTTAACTTTTTTTTATTAGGGTTGTCAACGCCAAAGTGAGCCAAATGAAATGTCTTTGGCGTGCGCTGAGTGTCCAGTAGTTCCCTAGCAAAATTATTAGCAAATAAATGTTGTACTCGCTCGGCATACCTGTTAGCATATTCAGAGTCCCTGGCCATCTTGCGCTCGACTCCTTTTAGCCTTTTAAGAGCATGCGGCAGAGTGTCAGGCATCAAGCAGTCTGGATCCTTCCATGGTAAGCCCACGCGCCACCTGCCATTAATGAGTTGAGCGGTGCGCTCAAGGTGTTCGACGGCCCTAACGTCGTCCTTATTCTGGCGAGGCTTACCTGCCACTCCTGCGGAGTCCAGCTCGAACGCGCGTCGTACCTCTTCGTGCAAGTCCTGCAGCGCGCGCTGTTCGCCCAGGTTGCCCGCCGTCAGCGTGCCCACCAGCAGCGTGGAGTGAACCGGCCTAACGCCCGCGCCGCGCGTCGCTTCCGACACACGTATTTTACCATGAATACACCACCCTAAAGGAGAAAGTGTTGCGTACGGCTCATATAATTTACCTGACAATATTTTCAATGGCACAATTAAATGGTAATAATCCTGGCCAATTAAAATTTCTGGCTTAGTAAAAACTTTTTTAAATTCGCTCTGCATTGCATTTAAATATTGATATTTACTACAATCAACAAGAGATAAGTCTTGCTCAGGTAAACATAACTCATTAACACTCCGCGCCCTAATAGAATGAACCTTATTGTCTTTATCATAAAGTTCCAACTTCACCACCGTGCTATCACATGTTACGTCACTTTGTTCCCACGGACCGCACACCTGCATAGATTCGCGCCGCCCGGTTAGTCCTGCGCGCTGTGCTAATTTAGCACTTATTACCGTCACTGAAGAACAATCGTCGAGCATAGCACTACTTTCGATAACATTGCCGTTTTTTGCGCGAATACGTACGGGAACAGTTTTAAGTAGCACTCTGTTGCTACTTGCGGTGACACAGTTCACTACTTCCGGTGTAGGTACATCAGCTGATCGCGGCGTGGGTTCAGGGACCTCGCCGGCGCTCACCTCCTGACGGTTTTTGTTATCGAAGTGTAGAAGTCTGTGATGCGTCCCGCCGCAGTTGTCCTTATCGCACACCGGTGCCGGGCATGTTTCTCTCTCATGGCGTGAATCTAGGCATTTAAAGCATATTCCATTGCGTTTAACATACTGCCACCGCACTTTACGTAATGCCCGCTTGAATGGTTTACATTCGGACAGATTATGATTTGGCTGAGCGCGGCAAAAATGACACTTATCAGTCTGATCGATTTTCTTGCCACTTTGTCGTTCGGTTTGTAATAAAATAGCTTGCGGTCGAACGTTATCGTGTTGTTTTGACTTTTGTTGCTCGAATCGATGACCTTGTAGGTGTATATTAGCAGTAGTAGCTATCTTCACCGCTTCCGTATTTAGAAAATCGGACATAATGCTTAAGCGTGATTTAGTTCCGGCTTTGATTAACGGGTAACTAAAATCTGACCACTTAGACACGAGCACTGTGGGAAGTTTAGATATGAGTAGTGGGACAATACTTAGTCCCTGGACGTACTCTTCGCGTCCCACCACTTTCACGGCTTCGACGAAGTTTTGTATCTTTACGGAAAAGTTTATAATATCTTTTTGGTACTCTGAAGACATAGGCGGCAGCTTTCTAATATCCTGCACGAGTTTGCTAATTATGCATTCCGGGTCACCGTGACGTAGCTCCAATGTAGCCATTATGCGTTCAGGTGAAGCAGCACTCATGAGCAGAGCTGATGCGGTTTCCTTGGCAGCTCCGCGCAGACACTTTCGCAGCCTCCAGAGGTTTTCTTTTGGACTAAAGTTGCACACGTCTGTTGACTCTTCGTACGCCTTCTTAAAATGCAGCCACTCAAGTGGATCTCCAGAATACTCAGGTAAATCCCGCGGCGTACAAATACGACTCAGTAAGTTGGCGTTTGGTTTATTGTGGACGGAGGCAACAGTCAGGTTCTTCACGGCAGCGGCCAGTAGCTGGATTGTCCCATCAGAGGAGCCGGCGACGGGTGCCGCCGACTGTTGCAGGTCGCCCGTATCTAGACCATCGAGGGGGGCGGGCTGCGACTTCTCCAGCTCTTTTTCGCTGTGTTCCATCCACTTTTCCACATTAGGACATGTACCATCCTCGCTAGCTTGTGAACTGTATGTATTACCATCTTCTAAATCGGCTAGGTCGGCCTCTAGCTCTTTATCTATAAGTTGCATCCTAATTTCAGCCTTTTTTCTTTCAGCCTCCAATTGTAACCTCTTCCTTTGTGCCAGCACAGACGACGACACTGACCGTTTTGATGCAGATTTGCATGAAACGGGTAATGGCGGCGGCGCGGATAACGGTTTCGACGCGCTGCACAATGGCGGTTGCACTTTGACCGGCGCGGCAAATAACTTAGGTTCCGATTTCACACCACTCATTTTAGGCGTTTGAAACTGGCTAGGTTCTGGCTGTTGTTCAGGCTGTTCTTCTGTCTTAGATGCGCTATCCTCCATCTGTAGCTGCTCGCGTTCTTTTCGTACGGTACGACGAGTTTTCACCATAACGGTACGCGGCGGCGTGTGGAACATGCGTAGATTCGGCTCGAAGACCACTTGTTGGGGATAGGGTCTCGCCGCGGCGAAATGGTGAACACGGTAGAACGTTTAACTGGTTATATTTCGAAAAACACACACAATACGTACACAAAATAGAGACCCGAAAAAATACAACTGTGTGTACGTGCGCTCGCGCGGATAGCATGGACCGACTGGTCATACAGCGCACATAGACATACAAAACCAGAATGGCGGCTCGCGGCCACCGTTAAAACTACCCTTAACAATACAAAATAATAAAATATGAGCACGTCGCTAACACATACCATTAGGCAAACTATAGAGAAAAGCAATGAATATGGCAAGACATACTATTTGGCGTACATAGATTATAATAAAGCCTTCGATTCCCTAAAACATAAGCACATTTGGGAAGCCCTGAGATGTCAAGGTGTTTCACCAAAATACATAAGGATAATTAAAGAAATTTATAAGAACTCCACAGCTAAGATAAAAACAGAAATGGTAGGAAAGGAATTCAACATAAAGAAAGGCGTCAGACAAGGAGACCCACTTTCGCCCAAGTTGTTCTCGGCTGTGTTGGAGCACATATTTAGGAAGTTGGACTGGGATGCTTATGGTTTAAACATAAATGGTGAAAAACTAAACCACTTGAGATTTGCAGATGACTTGATTCTATTGAGTGAAACACCAGAAATCCTACAAGTTATGGTTCAGCAGTTAGCAGAGGCAAGTGAACAAGTGGGCCTCACAATGAACTCTGGAAAGACCAAATTAATGACTAATGGATTACAAAAACCTATACAACTTAACAACAACACAATAGAATATGTAGATCAATACACATACTTAGGACAAATAATTTCACCAGAAGATCAAATCCAAAAGGAAATAGATACAAGAATAAGTAACTCGTGGAAAAGGTACTGGTCGCTTAAAGAAGTAATGAAGAACCCAAAATTCACTATGGAAGATAAAAAAAAGGTTTTTAATACGTGTATATTGCCATGCCTTACGTACGGGTGCCAAACGTGGGCCCTAACGGAAAAACAAAGGAAAGCTCTGAAAGTGTGCCAAAATAGAATGGAGAGAAGTATGCTGAACATCAAACTGAAAGACAAAGTTAAACTAACACATCTCAGAAAATTAACAGGAGTAGTTGATGTCACATATACAGTAAAGAAATTAAAATGGAAATGGATTGGGCACACGATTCGTAGCCGGAAAGACAAATGGTCCAAAGATATCACTGTCTGGTACCCCCGTGATGGGAAAAGGAGAAAAGGAAGACAAAAGAAAAGATGGGAGGACGAAATTAGAGGAATAGCTGGACCATTATGGAGAAGGAAAGCCATGAACAGGGAGTTATGGCAAATTCTAGGGGAGGCCTTTGCCAAAGGGCAGACTGACAATGAAAACGTCCCGGATGTCAGAAACACAAATTAGAATAAGTGAAATATATATATAAAGATGTTTTTTTATTGTTAAAAATAAGTCAGTAATAAAGGCTTTATTTATTTATTTATTTATTTATTAGACTTAGCTTTAAAACTCCCCGCTTGAACACACAGCATAGCGATAAATTATTTTGTATTCCCTTTACTAAAAAGAAATACAAATCAAACTCCTTTCTGATAATAGCTTGCAGATTTAATAATGATATTTTCTCAAAAATTGATATATTTAATGACTCCTTGTCTAAATTTAAACGTCAAGTACTTCTGGTTTTAAATAAACAATCGAATTAAATACACTGTAACTTTACACTTAATTGCAAATGTAATGTATAAAAATAGTTTTATCTTCATTAATTTGGCCCCTGTCCTTCGACCCTCGTTGTTAATCTTTAAGTTTAGTTATCCTGTATTTTGTTTTTCTTTAATGAGCTATTAAGTGGTGGCAACTGTCCTGGTTTATGAATTATGTATAAGACACTAGTTATAAGAAACATGTACCGTTTGTGCCCAAATAAACATTAAAACACTAATATATTTAATTGCAAAGACATAATATGGTCAACTATTAATTGTTAGTAGGCTAGTATTTTTTACTATATTCATCTCATCAATGTCAGCGATGTAACGGATGTGGTTTTATGGGAACCAAGCGAATGACAGGTATAAACCCTGTTTATTATTAAAACGGAACCGAAGCGGATGTGTAATACCAATCTGAAGTTCCGACTTAACGGAACCAGAACCGGAGACCCGTAACATCCCTTATGCATGTTTTGTACTAATGTTGTTATAGCTAATAAATAAGTTATCATTAGTGCCATTCTCAATTAAAAGGATACTTATTGTCGGTTGTCAATAAGGCGCTATTTTCATATAGTTTCAATTTGAAATCAACCTTATCGACAACCAACAATGTGGTACCTTTTGATTGAAAACGTCACATTTAATTAAATATGTCCCAAACATGATTTCAGGCTTAAAAACAGTAGCAGCTCAATGCGAGGAGCTGGACATATCCTTTCACCTGCTAGAAGGAGATGGGGGGGATGTCCTACCACAATGGGTGATAGACCACAAAATTGGGGCTGTGGTGTGCGACTTCAACCCGCTGAGGACACCCTTGGGGTGGCTGGAGAAGGCTAAGAAGGGCTTAAAGAAAGATGTGCCTTTGATTCAGGTATTATTTGAATGTTCATTTGGCCTTTAACATCTTTGCTGCGACAATTAGTGTAACGCATAAGGGTTCATCCATTAATTACGCTACACGAATTTCGAGGTTTTTTTACCCTTCCCACCTCCTAGTCACACTTGGTCACATTTGGAAAACCGCTCTCCCCTGGTGTGACGTCACATCTTTTCAATTAAATTGGCAAATCGAATTAAGTATTATTAATATTTATCAAAATATGTTTGATAAAAGAAATTTTAATAATTTTATAATCCAAAACAGATTAGGAAAGAAAATTAAACGATTAAAAACGATTATTGTTCCAAAAAGTTGTTATTTAACTGTACAGCGAATAAAATAATTTAAATAAGTTAAAGTGAAGTAACAAAGCTTGTGACTCCCCCCTCCCCCATGTCACATTTTTCTTGACCCCCTCCCCCCTAAACGTATGATGTAATTAATGGATGATCCCTAATTAAGCATACGAAATTGTGAATGTTGAGATAGCAAATTGTACTATTCTTGAGAGTATTTTTTATAGCATATTTCTTCACATACACCGCTGACAATTTATGCTAAATAAAAATTGTTATACCAGTAATATTTTTGCCTTTCTGTTGATTCTGCTTACATTGCTACACATTTTATTGACCATTACCAGGTGGACGCCCACAACATAGTCCCATGCTGGGTGGCCTCGGACAAGCAGGAGTACTCGGCGCGGACCATCCGGAACAAGATAAACTCCAAACTGGATGAGTACTTGACGCAGTTCCCGCCGGTTATCAAGCACCCTTACAAGAGTAAATTTAAACCTGAGGTAATTATATTATTTTATAAAGATTTTAATATCTAAACTTCCATGAGACATATTAAAATGGTTCAATCACGTATTTTATGTTGAAATATTATATAAATTTAGTTTTATAAAAATATAAAAATAATTTTAATTGGCCTGATACATAAGTTATGTACCTAGGCTCATTTATGTTATGTAACATAACATAAATAAGCCTAGGTTCGTGATGTTAACATCTGAATTCCAGATTAGGTAGTAAATTAGGCAATTGAACTGTCATTTTAACTATTTTAAGTTTAGTATCTGGCATATACAAACAGAGCTTACATATTGAATTTAGATTTACTGCCTGATTGGAACTTTACGTCATATATTAGGTCTATACCGGGTGTCTCATTTAAATCGGTCAGTATGGGAAAGTCTGAAACTATAAGACATACGAAGATTAACAAAACAATGCATTTTATTCATTTTAGACATCATGTTTCATAGAGCCATTTACTGCTTAAGACCTACACAATCGATATCTAAATAGAAATAGTGTTAATTTTTTTTTTCTAAACAACCGGGTTCGATTCCCGAGCTGAGTACAGGTTTTTCTTAAATGTATGAATGCAGTTTTTCTTCTTATTAAAATCGATGACATGGTTCCTACGAACAGATCTTCGTATGTCTTATAGTTTCAGACCTTCCCATACTGACCGATTTAAATGAGACACCCTGTATACGATATGGATCGGATAAACACTTGAAGAAACGTCACTTTTGACACTTACATATCCGATCCATATCGTATCGTATCAGACCTAATATTTGACGTAAGTATTAAAAAAGTTCGAATCAGGCCGTTGGCGTTATTAAAAAGTTCGTTTGCCTTATTTTTTCAGCCTATAGACTGGGAGCAAGCCATCGAATCCCGCGACGCCGACAAGTCCGTAGGCCCCGTAGACTGGGCCACTCCGGGCTACCACGCCGCAGTCAAAATGTTGAAGAGCTTCCTCGACCAGCGGCTCGCGATATTCGCCACGAAGCGGAACGACCCCACGCTGGATGCGCTTAGCAATCTGTCACCTTGGTTCCATTTTGGTAAATATACTTTTAATGCTATTAAATGCTCCATTTTAACCTTTTAACAGAGGTGCGAAACTCCTCGCTTCGGGTTAACTCGGCTCCGTTCGGCTCAGCATTGCTCCGAGCAATTATTAGTGCCATGTACTAGAAAGCATGATTCGACCCTGAACCACAGTCAAACTTCTGTTTTGTAGGAAGATTCCTTTCTGTACCGTAATACTAATATTTATTCTATGCCTTTAACCACCGAAGATATCAACCGACGCGCGCGACTCCGTAATAGATGGATACAGTCTAAGGAAAAAACGTGCCTCGAAAATCAAGAAAATTTGATTCTCGATCAGAGGGCGCTACTAGCTTTGTCCTACTGTCGTATAGATGGCGTTGACGGTTTCGTTTGTTATTTAACAATTTAACGCATATCGGTGAAAGAACATGGGTCAAAATCAGAAAAATAATTAATGCAAATAAAAAAAACATTTATACATATTTAAATACATTTTATCTTATTTTTATAAATCTTCATTTTTAGTTTTAAAGTGTGTCGATAGATGGCAGTGAATTTACTGTGGTTACAAAATTTACTATGACAATACCGCTCTATAATATTATATCCTCTTTGATATTACTAAGACTTCGCTGTCCATCCGTCTGTCTGTCTGTGCGTCTGTCACAGATGAAATTTTCACCGAGGATGTATTTCTGTTGCCACTAACAACAAATATTAAAAACAGAATAAAATAAATATTCAAGTGGGGCACCCAAACAACAAACGCAATTTTTTTTGCCGTTTTCTGCGTAATGATACGGAACCCTTCGTGCGCGAGTCCGACTCGCACTTGGCCGGTTTTTTTTTTCCTGACTTATTTTCCTGACATCTAATTTCAGGTCAAATCTCCGTCCAAAGAGTAGCCCTGTGCGTTCAAGAGTACAAGAAGAAATACACCGAGAGCGTAAACGCGTTCTTAGAAGAGGCCATCGTGCGCCGAGAACTGGCGGATAACTTCTGCTTCTATAATGAACACTATGACAGTGTGAAGGGAGCACATGGTTGGGCGGCTAAGACATTAGATGATCACAGGTAATATTAGAAATAAAACAGCCAATATAGTATGTCAAGTTGATGTCAAGCCACATTTCTTAGTAAAAAAAACCGGCCAAGTGCGAGTCGGGACTCGCGCACGAAGGGTTCCGTGCCATTACGCAAAAAACAGCAAAAGAATCACGTTTGTTGTATGGGAGCCCCACTTGAATATTTATTTTATTCTGTTTTTAGTATTTGTTGTTATAGCGGCAACAGAAATACATCATCTGTGAACATTTCAACTGTCTAGCTATCACGGTTCATGAGATACAGCCTGGTGACAGACGGACAGACAGACAGTTTTTACCCTAAATGCATTCGATTTAATTTACGCACCGCTCCCCCCCTCGACCCCCGAGGCAAGCGAATTAGAAATTTTTTTAGAATGCAGTTGTTATTTTTTTTAAATAAAAGAATGTTTCCTTTAAGTAAAATGAGCTAACTTAATAAACGGGAATTCTTGAAAATTCTCGAAAAAATCAAATCGTTTTTAAATTTTCGTTTTTTTTTCGTGTTTTTCAGTTTTTATCGGAAAAATATAGATACTAAGTGACATTGTTTTTTTTTTCGAATAAAACATGGCTTTTAGAAAAAAACGGGACTTTTTCCGGCTTTTTTCAACCCTACACTGGTGCAATGTTACAGAAAAGACAAAAGATCGCACATCTACACACTGGACCAACTATCCCAGGCCAAAACCCACGACGACCTCTGGAACTCCGCGCAAATACAACTCAGCAAGGAAGGCAAGATGCACGGCTTCCTACGGATGTACTGGGCTAAGAAGATTCTAGAATGGACGCCCAGCCCAGAAGATGCGCTAAAGTATGCGATATACATGAACGATCATTATAGCATAGATGGGCGGGATCCTAATGGATATGTTGGTGAGTTTAGATGTATTATAATTATTACAGCGTACTAAATGAGACATCCTCTGGATTAGTCTCCGTAAAAGCGTCTTAGGTAGTTATTATATAATATTGTCTTCGGTTACCGCGATAGTTACTCATGAAATAAAACTATGAAAACGGATTATATCGCGTATATTGAATTTATAATACATCCCGACGTTTCGAACCCTTTACAGCGTTCATGGTGGTGGTTTACCCGATATAATCCGTTTTCATAGTGTTATTTCATTAGTTTATATAGTTCGCCAAATCAATTTCAGTTCAAAAGGCGAAAATAAAAAATTGTTAGGTTTAGATGGACCTATTATGTACATACATTTTTCAAATTTACAGCGTTTTTTCTGCTGAAAAAACTGTATATTTTTTTACAAGTGGTTGTTAATCTTCATTGTTCCATCCTGGTTTTTCTTTTCTTAAATTCTGTATTATAGCTCACTATGAATATGAACCTGTCATAGTCATTTAGAATTAGATGATAGAACATCAACGATCCCTGCCAAATTATTTTTCAGTAACTATAAATATAGTTTCTAAAAAATATGTATAGATTTTTAAATAATTGGCAATGAAAATTGTACATAATTATCAGTTCAGTTCAGTTTTTGGTTCTTATGGCATCTGTCCATTGGGACAATTTTGCCAGCATCAAGGTTGTGGGAGCAGAATTTCAGTATCAGAACTTGATCCAGTCCGTGTAGATGCTTGATCGGTTGAAGAATCTAAACTACTATAGGAATAAAAATAGAAAAAATGGACGACCAGAAAAACCAATAGAAACTATAGAAAGTAATGAGCCAACTGCCAGGATCAGGTTTTTTTTTATAGTTTGTTAAATTTGACAATGGGGTTGGCAACTGTCAAAGGTTTGCACAGATGGCGCCATCATAGTCTGCCCCTTTTTCTATGAGATTTGGCTCAAAGGGCTGGCATCCAGTGCATTAAAAAAACAAATATTTTACACAATTGACAGGGCAAGCTATGCTGGCGCCATCTGCTAAACACTTCGACCGGCCAACCCCGGTTGTTTATGAATAACGCCAATAAGGTCCACCGATAGCCATAGTCGCCATCAGATATATCGGAGCGGCCGAGGTGCTCAAAAATATCTGAACACGCACCTAGCGCCTTGACAATAGAGGCGTGTTCAGATATTTGTGAGCACCTTGGTCGGTCCGATATATCTGATGGCGACTATACAAGCGTCTCGCTAGAGACGTCACTATAAAAAAACCGGACAATTGCGAGTCGGACTCGCCCACCGAGGGTTCCGCACTTTTTAGTATTTATTGTTATAGCGGCAACGTTTATCACGGTTTATGTGATACAGCCTGGTGACAGACAGACGGACAGTAGAGTCTTAGTAATAGGGTCCCGTTTTTACCTTTTAGGTACGGAACCGTAAAAATGCCAAAACTTCCATCCATCCATCCATCGATCTGTTCCAGGCTGCATGTGGTCCATCTGCGGCACGCACGACCAGGGCTGGGCCGAGCGCGCCGTGTTCGGGAAGGTGCGCTACATGAACTACGAGGGCTGCAAGCGCAAGTTCTCTGTGCCCGCCTTCGTGGCCAGGTACGGGGGGAAGGTGCACAAGTACGTGCCTAACATACATGTTAGGCACGTACTGACTACTGACAGTGTTACCGGGACTGCTGTCTAAATTACTATAAACACATGTACTTACTCGTAAAAGTCGTCATAGGTGTCGATTTATAGGTTTCCGGGGGTGGAGTAGTTCTGTATTGAAACTGGAAATTTACTAGCCTTTGTAGCGACTAGCGAGTTATGGGGGGAAGGTGCACAAGTACGTGCCTAAGAAGTAGACAGTGTTACCAGGACTGCTGTCAAAATTACTAATAACACATGTACTTACTAGTAAAAGTCGTCATGGGTGTCGTTTTATAGGTTTCCGGGGGTGAAGTAGTTCTGTATTGAAACTGGAAATTTACTATACTTAATTGCCTTTTTAGCGAGGTATGTGGAAAGGTTCATAAGTATGTGCTAAGAAATAAGCATTTAAAAAGTCAAATACGCTCACAAAAAAAAATTAGACCAACTTGGAAGATGGACGCCAAAAAAAAGGCAAGAGAAAAAACGCAGATTGTCTTGATATGAGGCTTGCGAGCCCTTTTCACGCCGAAGCACTAACTAGTGGCGATTCATGACCGCGTTCCTGGCCCGAATTAGCTATGAATCGTTTGTCTTTATCTGTCATTTTGACTTATGTATTTGTAAGAAAGGGATAAAACATAATTTAACTAAATCAGGCCCGTAAAGTTTTCTAAATAAGGGGCACAATGCCTTTTGGCTGTGAGTTGTGTTCGACAATCCGGTATGAACTAGGATAGTTGCAAGCGAAAAAATGTACCCGCTCTGTTGCGGGTTACGGAGGAAAAGTTCATAAGTACGTGCCAAAAAAGTAGGCTTGGGTTGGGCTCGGAACCGGTATTTTTTAAAAACCCCGAAATAGCCCAATATTTTAATTATTTTAATGCTCATTACGTAGGACTGAATCATGTTTTTAGGAAACAATTTTGCATTATTAAAACGTCCCATTAAAAATGAAATTATAAACAAAAGAACGAAAAAGAACGTAATAATACCGGTATTTTTGTATGGAGCAAATACCGGTTTCCGACCCCTGCTTGGGCAATGAAAGCATCGGCCAATTTGTTTTGATTGAATTGAAATTTTCACAGATGTATTTCTGTTGCCGCTATAACAACAAATACTAAAAACAGAATAATATAAATATTTAAATGGGGCTCCCATACAATAAGCGTGATTTTTTTTTGCTGTTTTTTTCCGTAATGGTACGTAACCCTTCGTGCGCGAGTCCGACTTGCACTTGGCCGGTTTTTATCAATTTCAATTATTTATTTATGGCGTAGAAATCTCCACTAAATAGTACCGTCAGCACAGAGCGTAAGTCACTGACTTTCACCGGCATTCCCCATTTGGTCAACTTCTACCACAACCTACTATTATTTAGAATCCACTAACTCCTACGACTTTGTGCTTCTCGAGGATTAGTTCTATTTAATCTACAAGAGAATGAAATTGGAATATTGATATCAGAAGACTGTGTGAGGGTATTTAGTGTACATTCAATCACATTATTTTTTAAGGGGCTACCCGAGGTTACATCGATTTTTGTCAAGTTTTCAATCGTATCTCCTACTTTTGCACTACAGATAGAATTATAAGACAAACGGATATGGGTTCTTCAATCTTTTATCTCCATTTTTGTCTACCGGATTTTGAAGGAGATGAATACTTATATTTTTTTTTTTACATTCTCTAAAAACACTTTTTTTGTATCTTGATTGCTGTTGGGTTCGTCTTTGACGTCTAAAAATTTGTCAAAGGTTTTAATTTTAAGCTAATTAACACAAAAGTTATGGCCAGAAAACTAGTTTTTCGGCCTAAAATTGTTCAACTTGACGCCAAATATCTCGAAAACAATTAACTTTGAAGTAAATTACTGTTAATATTATGATTGGCTACAAAAAACATTAGAAAAGTAAGGGATTCAGATCTAAGGTCATTTGGGGCATGAGATCCCCTTAAAAGAAAGAAACTATTAGTCTATAAATAGCTAGAATAAGCTTAGGATTCAATTATTGTGATTTTAAAATTAATGTAGATAGGTTTTTAACGGATATTAAGTACCTAAGTGTCCAATCTCAGTAATCACGTTATTTTTATATCAATTTTTCCTGTGTTTAAGTAAGACTAGCATGTTTAAGTTAAAATGATACCTGCTACTTGTCAAGACTTGTCTATATTCTAATCATGCTAAAAACTATACAAATAGATCATTCATCTCATTTCATTTCATTTCATATTTCCATCATCACAATATCTGAGTATGTAAAGATGTTGCGTTTAAAGGGTTTTAAGCTTCCAAACGAGTTCCAGAAAAACAAAATGACTCTTAAGGGGCCCACTGATTATCAGTCCGCCGGACGATATCAGCCTGTCAGTTGTTCGGAACTCTCAACTTTTTGTTCTGACAGGCCAGTCCGGCGGACTGATAATCAGTGGGCCCCTTCAATGTATTACTTACTCTGCTCTAGTCTAGTGTAATCCAAACACGAGTCATTTTGTTGAAAAAAATTTTTTATTAATAAAAGTTTGATTGAAAGCACGTAGGTATCACAACGATCAGTTTTTCTGTTACCCATTAGTTATGTTTTTATTTATTACATGTACGTAATTGAGTAATATACTTCTGTATGTTACTTAATTACACTTAATAGTAAAATTTCAAAAGTTACCTTCATGATATCAAATGTACAAACTAACGTGTACCTGAGTAGACTCGAATCCTCCGATCAATAAAGTATTGTTTTACATTTTCAATGCCTTTTCTTTATTTTCATACAAACCTTTTATACCAGCACTACATAAGGGTTCATCCATCAATTACGTCACGCGAATTTCGAGGTTTTTTGACCCCTCCCCCCTTCTTGTCACACTTGGTCACATTTGGCAAACCCCTCCCCCCCTGGTGTGATGTCACATTTTTTCAATGAAATCGGCAAATCGAATTAAGTACTATTAATATTTTATCAAAATATTTTTGACAAAAGAAATATTAATATTGTCTTCGGTTACCGCGATAGTTACTCATGAAATAAAACTATGAAAACGGATTATATCGCGTATATTGTATTTACCCGTGGTCACCCGTTGACCACGCACGCTGTAAAGGGTTCGAAACGTCCGGATGTATTATTAATACAATATAATCCGTTTTCATAGTTTTATTTCAATAGTAATTTTATAACCCAAAATTGATTAGGAAAGAAAATTAAACGATTATCGTTCCAAAAACTTGATATTTAACTGTACAGCAAATAAAATAATTTAAATAAGTTAGTGACGCCACAAAGTTTGTGACTCTCCCCTCCCCCTTGTCACAACATGTCACATTTTCTTGACCCCCTTCCCCCCCTAAACGTGGGATGTAATTAATGGATGACCCCTAATGCTAGTCCTTTGTTATTGTATATATAGCGAAGTTTCTATTGCTAATGTTACACTTGGATAGTGTCAACACTATTGAGTATTTAATGTTTGAATTTTGGTGCGACACGCACAGAGAAAACCGCATCAATAAGTGATACTGCTTCAATAAGCGAGTATTGCGATATATACAAATAGCAGAGATGTAATTAGGGCCAATGAAGGACCTTAGGGCTTATTACACTTTGCTAAATTTAGTGTCTAACAAGTGGGACGCCGCTATACGTGAGACGCGATAAGATACATTCTATCGTTTCTCACGTATAGCGTCGTCCCTCTTGTTAGTAGCCTTTAGGTATTCTTTTGAACGCTACAGCCGCAGCCAGCCCCCTAAAATTGCTATCCTGTATTTGCTAGACTTATATAGACCGTGATTAGTGATTACCTTTTGTATTGTATTGTATATGAGACCCCGGTTTTGTATTGTTCGTCCCGGTCAATATAAGTCTAGTGAAACTAACCGTGAATCATTCAAAACTCTTATCCTGTATTTGCTCTGAAAAAGCAGCTACCTACAGCCAATATTGACTATCAAAAGGGAAAGTATTGAATGAATTCTTGTATCTATGACAGTAAATGAAAAATTAACCATTTTTGTTTATATTTTTATTTAAGAATTCCGACTGTACCGTAGTTACATGATCCATACATTTCAATAATCTTCATAAAATTAGAAATAGAAAAATAATATCAAACTGCATATTTCATTGAATTTTCGTAAGTCGTCAAACTTGATCTTTCTGTATTTCATATAGTTAATTGATTATTTGCTAACTGGATTGCTATGCCCAGAATTTTTCAAGTAACATTTAAAGTACAATCGTATGTCAATACAAAAAGCACACAATTTATAACAAATTGCTTGTCAAAGATATCAATTGTCTAGTGAAACACAAAAAAACCATCAAGATTTTTCTATATTATGTCTCATATTTATTATAAATCATAAAGTGTATACAAATATAATATTTAAGTAAAAAATATCATGAAGTCACCACAATTACGGAAAATCAGGAATAAACTTGTCACAGACTGTTTCTTATTTTATTATGGGCATTGAATTTTATTATGATAGAAAGTATATACCCGAGTAGGATTGCTCTGAACACAAATCGTGGCTCTTCTAACATATTATTCCACTAATACACAGTACGAGGGACCTTTTGGACATACAAACATTAAGATCCCATTAAATTTCATAGAAAACTCGAGATTTAACAGCGGAGATTATAACTTTAGTTTAACCTTTTGAGCGGTCGGATATATTTATAAATAATTTGACATTGCAAAAATAAAATTTACTGAAAATGCTTAAGGTTAAATTCAACCAAAGAAAAATAAAGAATATTCCAAGATGAATGCTGTTATAACTGTCACAAGTATGGTCATAAGCAAAAATAATGTTTTTACAATTTTGATGATTAATTTCAGAATAATTCCTCATAATTTTGACCAAATCTACGTCTATAACCGACAAAGTAAGTACATTTTACAACTTTAAGTAGATTTAAGCGTTCAAAAGGTTAAACATAGTCATAACCTCAAAAAAAAGGAAATAAAATGTTAGTGTAGTATTCGCATGTGTGTGTGTGTGTGTGGACACAGAGCTGGATCAGCTGTTACTGCACACAGCAAGAGTTCTTGTGACCGTTCTTCTTGAGGCGGGACTTGGGTCGGTACTTCTCCAGGTACGACAGCTGCTTGGAGTTGATGGCGCCGCGGCGTTGGCTATAGGACAAAAGTATTCCTTAATAATAAATAACATGTGTGCCATTTTCAACCAAAAGGGTACTTATTGTCGTTTGTCAGTAGGCGCTATTTCCATATAGCTTCAATTAGAAACCAACAAGCGACAATGTGGTACCTTTTGGTTGAAAACGTCACATTTATGACTCCCCAACAACAGGGGTGCGAAACTCCTCCTTTCGGGTATTCTTGGTTCAGCATTGATCCAAACAATTATTAGGGTTGACACAACTTGACGTCCCTTTGCGTGCACGACCACAGATAAGATAATGAATTTTGACAACCCTAAATAGCCGAAAGGAATAGTGACATATATTAGAAAGGGACAGCATGATTCGTTCCTGAACCGCTGTCAAACTTCGGTTTTGTGGGAAGTTTCCTTTCTGTAGTACTATTATTTATTCTGTGCCCCTACGTAATATTAAAAATCCGAGTCCCCCGTCTGCCTGTTACCTCTTCACGCATAAAATGCTAAAATAGATATGCTATATAGATGAAATTTGGTGTGGAGTAAATTTGAGTTCCCGGGATTTGAGTTTTTATCACGGAAATCATGATTCTATGCTGACCGCGTCGCGGGCAGAAGTTGTAAATAAAAGAAATATAGTTTTTATTTCCCAGATATTAAAATGACAGTTTGTTTGCCCCAAATTACCGAACCTATTTGTCATTTTAGTACAAAATTGGTAAAAAAGCAGTATGATTGCTTATCAAAAAAAATAATACGAAAACGTCTAATTTTTATTTATTTTCTAGAGCTATATCGTTACCCTGCATACCATCACTACATAGTATAAAACAAAGTCGCTTTCTACTGTCTGTCTGTCCCTATGTATGCTTAGATCTTTAAAACTACGCATCGGATTTTGTTGCGGTTTTTTTTAATAGATAGAGTGATTCAAGAGGAAGGTTTAAGGAAGGCACCCGTGCGAAGCCGGGGCGGGTCGCTAGTATCAGTATAATTTTAGTATAGAATATCTGGTGATATAGCAGAGGGATCTGCCGAGCAAAATTTTCAAAAGTAAATAATTCAGAGTAATTGAGATAAATGGTAAATCCCGCGCTATAATTTTCATATCTATCAATTTGCCCTTAAGTAAAACATATAAAAATTCAATATGTTCAACTACAATGCGTCAGCCACCTCTTAAAACTGAATTCAAGGTTTAAAATCTTCAAAATGATAACGTATTGTATAATACTAAGTATCACCTATAATCAGTCAAGATCCGATGTAAGTGACTGTCGACACGTAATCCTTATTCATATGTATTTGTATGCTCTGTATAGGATTGTTGAATGGGTCGCAGTTAAAACGAGTTACGATGAACTGAGCTCATACTTCGACTTCATTACTCGCGCCCGTAATAATCGTTTTTTGTGAATGAGTGTAGGCAGTCTGCATTTAATTTTCTAGTCTACTCAGTGCAATATTCAGACATGAAAAAAAATCCTTCGAAATTAAGCCTTGATAATTCAGTAACGAATTTAAAACGGCTTGTAATGTCTAGCCTGGATACGGTCACGGCACTCATCCTTTTTTTGTGTAAAACTTGCGGGCAGACAGGTGACCCCAAAACGCTTACAATACAAGATAAAATTACCATACAAACAATTGAAAATATCTAATAAATAAATTGATAAACACAATTTTAAACAATTCATGCCTAGTAGGGTAGTCACAGATTTAATATATACGCTAGATGACGCAAATATCACGATTTGTATTGAAACCAAGCGTGCCGCCGACTTTTTCATACAAAATTTACGCATAATATAATTTTAAAATTACTTACCTGTGATAGGAAATAAGTTTTTGCCTTCGGGTGCTCGCAATTTTTTAGGCTGTTGCAGTTAATTACCACGCAACGAGGCATTTTTTAAGTTTTCACGGACGTCCGGCTGCAACAACTGACGCGCGTGGACTGTCAAGAGCGACAGTCAACCCCGAGGATTTCTCGGAGTTAGGACACGCGAACTAGATACATTTGCGTCATCTATGGTATATTTATGTCTAGTAGGGTAAAGTACTCACTCCCGGATGGTCTCGACGGCCTCCTCGTATTTCATGCCGAGCTCGATGAGCGCGATGGCGACCATCACTGGGGCCCGGCCGAGGCCGGCAACGCAGTGGACTGCAACGCCCGCTTCCGGCTTGTTTTGGGCCCTGGAAATAAATATACAGAGGTCAATTAAGTGTTTGATAAATTATTTACGAGACAAGCAAGGGTTTCAGTACTTTCAATCGCTTACAAATACTATTATAAAATCTTGTCACCGTGAATCTTGTCGAATGCACGTAGGTTTATAGGACTGTAGCCGCGCGCATTAGTTGACGTCTTTGGTGGTAAAAGAGCAATAATCTCTCTCATTCGTCAACGACCGGAACATATCTATAATGAGCAGTATTTGACAAAAAATAGGGTTGTCTGTAATGTCGGTTAACGGACGATAATTTTGCGTGATAACGTCATAAAAATGTCACGTCACCATGGAGATCTGTCCACAACGTGACACTTTTTCGTGCATGCTACCGGTGTTCATCGATTTCATATCGATTTATTTATCATGTTAAAAGACCACAACTACACACTACTGAAATGCGTATGCTTCGTTGGGCAGGAGGAGTTACCCTTAAAGATAGAGTCCGAAATGAATATATCCGGGGCACCTTCAAGGTGGCACCAGTTACCGAGAAGATAAAGGAATCCAGACTAAGGTGGTTCGGGCATGTAATGCGTAGACCCGAAAACCACGTTGTGAAAAAGTGCCTTTCCATGGCTGCAGCAAAGAGAGGAAGGGGCAGGCCAGTAACTACCTGGCTGACGAATGTCCGGAGAGACATGAAGGAGTTGGCCTGTCCAGTGACGACGCATATCAGCGAACAAAGTGGCGCCTCAAGATTAGGAAAGCCGACCCCGCGTAACGGGATAAGGCGAGGACAAAGAAGAAGAAGAAAAGACCACAAAAAATGTAGTATCCATGGACCAGATGGAATGTAGGACCAGACTTGGGAATTGAACCCTATTGGGTCAGAGGGGCTTGCAAGACTATGTCTCAAGCCAATCGGGTCGATAACGCAATCTCTAAAATAATAATATATGTATACTTATGTTGTAAACTCGTTTCTATAGGTCAACGAACATAAATGGAAATCCTTTACATACTCGTATAAGGTTTAAGTCGGATAATTATTGTAGATGGCAGCACTTAGTGACACTAGGTTAATTTTAACATAATTTTAATTTTATAATTTTATTTTAATTCTTATTATAATTGCAACTGTTGTCTTATTGTGTTATGCTTATTATGTATATGGACCAATGTTGTCTGCAATAAATGATAAATAATAAATAATAATATAGATTACTATACTTAGTTATTTAGTTATTCACAAGTTAAGTTATGTATATTTATATATATATATATATATATATATATATATATATATATATATATATATATATATATATATATATATATATATATATATATATATATATATATATATATATATATATATATATATATATATATATATATATATATATATATATATATAAATTCGATGTATATAAAAACTGTAATAGATGTCATATATTAAAGAAAAAGTGACGAAGCCCTCCAGTGGTGAAGGCCGGATTCGAACCGGCGTCTTTAGCTATCGCGGCTAACGCCATGAACCCCTAGGCCACCCCGCCACGGCGGTGCCCGTCCGAATTTCTCGACTATATGCCATCTTAGTAAGACTAGGCGTCTTTGACCAGCTCTAAGGGCAAGCAGTGCGCGCTTGCACCTCCTAAACGAACTCCTTACGGATTTACGTTGTAGCGAGAGAGACTGGTGCTGCCATCTATGAACAAGTTTGGGAACAAATCAAATTATTTTATTAAATATTTTGATTTGTGTTTTTTAAAGTAGTCACACTACTATATATAAATTAAAAACTGTAATAGATGTCATATATTAAAGAAAAAGTGACGAAGCCCTCCAGTGGTGAAGGCCGGATTCGAACCGGCGTCTTTAGCTATCGCGGCTAACGCCATGAACCCCTAGGCCACCCCGCCACGGCGGTGCCCGTCCGAATTTCTCGACTATATGCCATCTTAGTAAGACTAGGCGTCTTTGACCAGCTCTAAGGGCAAGCAGTGCGCGCTTGCACCTCCTAAACGAACTCCTTACGGATTTACGTTGTAGCGAGAGAGACTGGTGCTGCCATCTATGAACAAGTTTGGGAACAAATCAAATTATTTTATTAAATATTTTGATTTGTGTTTTTTAAAGTAGTCACACTACTATATATAAATTAAAAACTGTAATAGATGTCATATATTAAAGAAAAAGTGACGAAGCCCTCCAGTGGTGAAGGCCGGATTCGAACCGGCGTCTTTAGCTATCGCGGCTAACGCCATGAACCCCTAGGCCACCCCGCCACGGCGGTGCCCGTCCGAATTTCTCGACTATATGCCATCTTAGTAAGACTAGGCGTCTTTGACCAGCTCTAAGGGCAAGCAGTGCGCGCTTGCACCTCCTAAACGAACTCCTTACGGATTTACGTTGTAGCGAGAGAGACTGGTGCTGCCATCTATGAACAAGTTTGGGAACAAATCAAATTATTTTATTAAATATTTTGATTTGTGTTTTTTAAAGTAGTCACACTACTATATATAAATTAAAAACTGTAATAGATGTCATATATTAAAGAAAAAGTGACGAAGCCCTCCAGTGGTGAAGGCCGGATTCGAACCGGCGTCTTTAGCTATCGCGGCTAACGCCATGAACCCCTAGGCCACCCCGCCACGGCGGTGCCCGTCCGAATTTCTCGACTATATGCCATCTTAGTAAGACTAGGCGTCTTTGACCAGCTCTAAGGGCAAGCAGTGCGCGCTTGCACCTCCTAAACGAACTCCTTACGGATTTACGTTGTAGCGAGAGAGACTGGTGCTGCCATCTATGAACAAGTTTGGGAACAAATCAAATTATTTTATTAAATATTTTGATTTGTGTTTTTTAAAGTAGTCACACTACTATATATAAATTAAAAACTGTAATAGATGTCATATATTAAAGAAAAAGTGACGAAGCCCTCCAGTGGTGAAGGCCGGATTCGAACCGGCGTCTTTAGCTATCGCGGCTAACGCCATGAACCCCTAGGCCACCCCGCCACGGCGGTGCCCGTCCGAATTTCTCGACTATATGCCATCTTAGTAAGACTCGTTATTCGGACGGGCACCGCCGTGGCGGGGTGGCCTAGGGGTTCATGGCGTTAGCCGCGATAGCTAAAGACGCCGGTTCGAATCCGGCCTTCACCACTGGAGGGCTTCGTCACTTTTTCTTTAATATATGACATCTATTACAGTTTTTAATTTATATATAGTAGTGTGACTACTTTAAAAAACACAAATCAAAATATTTAATAAAATAATTTGATTTGTTCCCAAACTTGTTCGATGTATATATTTATGTTAGTAGTACTCTATGTTATTATATCACGTCGTCCACAACGTGTCCCGTCCCGAACTATGCTGTCCCGCACACTCCGCTGGCTCCACAGAAAACCAGCGCCGTTGACCACGCTAGTCGTGCCAGCTGCATTGCTGAGTGGAGACCATTTCAGCTTCACATCTCTATTTCTACTGTTTCGTTTATCTTTGTCTTGTATTTGCTATATATGTGTTGTATTGATGTGTTGTCTAAATAAATGATTTCTATTCTATTCTATTCTATACTACATTTTGTCAGCTATTAAACGATAGTTTGAGGAATACACGTCAGTTTTATTTGTATTTTATAATCTGTGATGCAAATATTTATCAATGGCATACGTGTGTAGGTTTCAGCCCACATTCAATCTAAGACAATCAAATAATGCCCGCTAATCTTAGACAGGAATAGAACAGAATAGAATAAGATTTTATTCGTAAGCACAAACAAACAAGGCATTACATAATATAAAAGAAAACATAAAATAAGATTAAAGTGCCACGAAATGGCCTCATCTCAGCATGTTGCTGGTGACTTCCAGCGCTGATCTTCCGATGAGACCATCAGGTGTGAAAAATCACGGAAGGTAACAGACAAGAAGAAAAGATACATACAATAACATACAATGAACAAATAGTTAAATAAGAAAAAGGTACACAACAAGAAGATACAACATAACGATTAAATTTGCAAGGAATGTTGCAAGGACAGATAAAATTATACAGGATTGTTTAGTACAGCTTTTCCCAAATTATGGGTCGCGAGCTAATATTAAGTGGGCCCTGAAACTACAGAAAATCTGAGCGTTGCCAATAATATTTTATGCCCTTTTAAGGCGGCCAAGAGTTGGGTCTCAAAAATGGCAGTTTTTGTTAGGTAGGTCGGAGGCCAGTCAACTTTAGGAACCACTGGTTTAGTAAATTACATAGCATACGTAATAATTAAAAGCTGCATTTATTCAGCGGTATAAGAAACATATTGTATTTCAATAAGGTTCAGTCACACACATACAAATATCTGATCACGCCTCTATTGTCGTGTTCAGATATTTTTAAGCACCTCGGCCGCTCTGATATATCTGATGGCGACTGTACCATAATGTTTTTTTCCTGAACTAATTATATCACATCTACGACGCATTACATCGCATAGAATTTGAAATCAACAACTGATGCGTAAAAATATGAAAGTGTAACGAATATAGTTTGACAAGGTTGGTGCTATGACAATGATAGAGAGCTAGGGCAGTATAATAGTATTAAATAAAAAAAGCAAAGGATCATACACAGATCCTTGTGGCACTCCACAATATTATTAAGACATTTTCTCTTTGTCCTGAATTGCGTTCGTGATTTCGACACCATAAAACCTTTACCATAAAAGGGGCCTGGTATTTCAAAATAATGCAATACGTAAATAACCATTTGATTGTTTAAGTCAATGGCTGTGATCATTGATGGTAGACAGAGTCAAACGCCTTACTGTGATCACAAGGAAATATTTTGCTGGTTACTTACTTATCGCGCAGGATCTCGAACCACTCGTCCACGACGTTGGCCGGCGGGAATGTGCCGTCGTCGTAGGCCAAGTCGCGGACCTCGATGTTCTCGGCCTTCAGCGGGCCGACGTCGTAGCTAGGCTCGCAGACGCGGACCACGACGCATACGTTGTGCTTGCGCAGCTCCTGTGTAAGAAACAACGTGATTCATGACTTTTTGTTATAAAGAAAATACAAGTTTATGTGACTGTTAGATAATGAAAGGCATTATACGAAAGCGAGATACACTGCTTTATCTACACGTATATAAGCTCTCTATGATATTTTCAGGAACCGCATGTTACGACCGCCATTGCGGCATTTAATGACACTGTTTGCAATTGACATTTCCTTTCGAATAGAACGTCATCCCGACTGATACTATAAATTAGGTCAAATCACATTGTTTTGATTAGTAATTTGAATGTTTTAATTACGCAATAATATCATTTTCATACCTACACATTATGAATGAATTCATCCATAAATTGGCCATGCAATTTTGCGGCTGGGTGTACATGTTTTTGTCACATTACGGACTGGAATTAAACACGTAATGAAATTGACATTATTTACAACTCAAAAACCCTTTTTATAATCTTACAGACAATGTGTGACTTTCTTACGGTCATCATTATCAGAATGTGACTTTAAATTTAATAGTCATTTCTTATAAATGGCATCACTAAAGTTTGAGAACGAAGATAAAATCAAATGCCTTTTCTAGGAATCTTCCACGTCCATAAGACGTCATAGGATATTATCAAGATATTTAATTCAATTAAAGACTAGACAGGCTATAAATTCAAACCATCGTAAAGATTAACTTGAAAATAAATAAATCATCTGTTTACGATTTACTACAGGTCAAAATGTTAGCTCTTATAATACAAAAATAGAAATTATCGGGGTATTCTCTGAGACCACGGGGACGATGGCGATGCCTTCCTCGATAAGTCCCGTTTTAGTAAACAATAATGCGTAAAAATCGTGATGAAAGTTTAAATCAGAATAGAAATTGTAGGTAAAGTTCTAATGCAATAAATATTGCGAACGCAATAGCGCTCTAGTGCAAAGGTTACGCGATAAAATCCTAGAATTACCTGTAGGTACGACTGGATGGTGACGTCAGAGGGGCGGTCCGTGATCAGGAACCGCATTCCCTTGTACTCGATTAGCGAGGGCGCCGGTCGGATATCCTTCTGCTTCATGATGATTGGTCTTGTTCTTCCTCGCTACGGTCAACACTGGTGTTCACTTCACTTCAGTCCGTCCGACAACAGACAAATTGTCACTCTATTTCCACACAACACACGGCAGTTTCGTGACTTTTATTTAGAAAGGGTCCTATTATATCAAGAGAACCACCCGCATGGATGTCGCTTTCAACCACTAGCGCACATTCGGAGACGGTTAAACTAAAGTTCAAAATGTGGAATGAAACTTAAAGAAATTACGCGAACATAAGTCGCTCCGTACTGAATGATATGCTCCGATTTGCGATGGCTTCAGAATTTAAGGAAGCTGAAACAAAAAATAAATGTTATTAGTTTGACGTAAACAAGAGCTAGGAACTCAAGTGGGATTAAAAATGTGTGCGAAAATAGATACAGATTCGTTAGGTCATGTGAGTGATCGGCGACGGCGAGTATATGACTGAATGCTGATCTATTGCCAACACCGCGTCATTTGTTAGCACTGGATCGGTACACATCAAATTGATAACAGGGATAGTAAACAGTACTACATCGTGTTTATTTTAGTAAATACCTGTGTATTTTAAGCGGCGATATTTCACGAGCATTACAAAGTAAACACACTCGAACGGATTGTCTTGGTCAGGGCACGATAAAGCAGCCTTGAATCTAAATAAATACACATTTAATTCGTCTAATTAACTTATTCATCGGTTGCCAAAAACTAAGCAAAATTCCTGATTAGCTTCGTTCGACGACCTAGTGTTATCTCTAATGAGTCATCAAAATAAACGGGGGCAGAAACATTACTGAAAGCGTAACACTTAATTCGTAGTAAATAGTGCTTCGGGTGTGGTTCGGGTATTTTCACATTAGTAGTTTGACCGGCGAGTCTTCGATGGTATCTACCCATAGCACCAGCACCCTAGTACAAGCTTTGCTTAGTTTGGGGCTAGGTTGATCTGTATAATATTTATTTATTATCTTATTATAAATCTCTCTAATACCATCGATGCAATTGTGCAGGCCAGGGATCAGGCAGACCGAAAAGGAGATGGCGGGACGACTTGGACGCATTTTATCCGGATTGGCGGAAAAGTACCTTTGCCTTTGCCTATAGGACACTAAACTAAGGTAACTAAAAGAAATCTAATGGACGTGTCCTCGGCCCTTTCCAGTCCTTATTCAGCGAACTTAAACCTTTTTCGTGGCTTCTTTAAGAAGTGAAGAACTGAACACAACCACACCGCCGCCATTCTTATCTAGCGCTGAATTTAGGTTATGAATTTAAAAAGAAATCATTGAATCACTGGTCTGGCAGATTAGAACATCTGCCAGTGTTTCTGATTTTGGCGGTAACGTCTCTTGGGAAATAATCTACTTGGTAATGTGCTATAAAACCGAGGGACTTGGTAGTAAAAGCCACACTTACCGGCTAAATGTACATCACATGTTCATCAGAAGCATTGTTGACCGTAATTTTGTTCTGTATTAATATTTAATGGAAGTTGTAAGCTAGGTACTCTAGTAGGTGGAAAGGTGATTAAACTAAGGGGTTATCTTACGATGTTTACCCATTACGAGTGTTGATGTGTTCTGTATCAATTACTCGAGAATGTTGGTCAAAAATGCTTAGTTGCTGGATGTTTATTGAGTGTTTTTCGTGAGATAAACTAGCAAACGTCCGCTGTTGAGTTAGTTAATGGATGTTTGTCATGAAGCTACAGAAGTTTACTATGTTTACACGTTGTGGCATAAAATGTGTGAGTTTATTATATAGTACGTGCGTGTTGTGTTTGTTGTGAAGTACTTGAGAACGAATACTCTTGTCCTTTAGTTTGTCATAAAATGTTCATAGCAGTTATGGGTACGTTCACATTTAGGCTCATTGTTTGTGGCTCACGGCGAGCTATCTGTCAGTATGCGCGCTACGCTACGGCAGTTAAGCAGGTTCGCCTCTTTGAGGTCAAAGAAAAATATATCAGTTGTAGGTACTAATCCCTCTGGATAGGAAGGGTCCTCGGGCTTCTTTAGGATAATACATGGATTGTCATAAAAATATTGTGAGTTAGAATAACCTTTGGCCTATTTAGGAACTGCCATCACCATCAGTTCCAGCAGCATGGATGTAAGGAAACTGGTCTAACTGGTAGAAAGAAAGTATTTGGGTCAGGATCAGGATAGATAGGTTTTCCCTGTCAATCCAACGAATGTTAATTTTTTTATGACCCGGATGCCTAGCCAAAGCCAAATCCTATAGTACAAAACTAGAAACAGAGGTAACCTATGCTGACGCCATCCATTACCCCATTGGGAAAGCGCTAGGGTCAAAAGGTAAGGACATAAAGATGGGTTGCTGTGCACACCCAACCGGAAAGGTATAATGAAACGCGTCTAATACTCTAATCCCGACCTGGACATGGCGTAGTTTTCGCCTTAACTTGAAAAGACTTAGGCTACTTTATATAAAAAAGCACTAAGGACTAGGACACCTGGACTGTCATAAAGATGAATGAGTGCTGACGCGCTCTTATTCACATAGATGTAAGGAAACCGATCTAATCCCAGCTCCAGCAAGCGACAGTTTCCTTTAGGATACAACCCCGGGTTCCTTTAGGATAAAACTGAGACAGCATTAAGGTCAGAATCTTACCTGAATTGTCATAAAGATGGGGTGCAGACTTGCTCCCGGCTGCATGGGTCTCAGCTCGGCGGTCCGCCGCTAGTTTATTTGTGTTGGGCCTGGCAGTACTCCGCGCTGTCCAAGCGGAACTCCATCAATGTCGCCACAGAAAGAATATCCAGCTGAAACAAGAGGAAACAAAGGTTAGGCATAATCAACTATAGCCAGACATAAGCCTGTCACATGGTATGTCAATTAATCCTATCCAGGGCTTAAGAATCCCTATTTTCATGTAACCGCCCCCAGGATTTTTTCTTGCACCGACTATCTCGTAGGTATATGGCTATATGGCCTGCCCCGATCTGTCTACAATTATTATTTGGAAACAATATTAAACACATCGACGTAATATGACAGAGACGGGCTTGTACTATTCACTGACGATACGACAAAACACACACATAAAAACATAATGGATGGACCACTGTTTCATTTTTTCAAACATTCGTCAATCAAACCACCGGGGCAACGGCCTCTTCAGTCACGGTCATTATTAACTGCTAACTAAATCAAAACACAATAACTCGTATTTTCAGGCCGTGATGATCGTGATCGCCCCCGGCTGACCATAGACCTCTCGCCTTGTGACAACAATGAAACAATTGCTCGTAAAACAAAAGTGCTCAATTATGCAAAGTTATTGTCCGATTCATCAATCCAAGCATATCGAATTGAAAGTAAATGTTTTGATCACGAATTCTTTTATAAAAAAAATATTGCATTTGAACACAATGTAACTCACTCAATGACTGGTTGTGCGTAATCCTTTAAAAAAGTTCTATTTTATTTAAACACTGATGAGCACATTACGAAAACACTGAACATCACGACACTTATGCACCAACTGCGGCACAACGGTAAAGAGAGCCAAAACGACAGAGTCCAAGAATTCACTAACCCTAAAAGAAATTGGCATCTTGAGTTGAAGATTGACTGAATACAGTACGTAAAGATGGATACAAAATGAAAATAAGCACAACACGATAAAGACGACGGATTATGAGAACGCCGCGAGGTCGACTCAAAAATTCACGGCGCAACAGATTTTGGCAGCTGCCCCGCAACGTGGGATTCTGGTTTCGCGTCACATGTTTACATTTAAACACTCAGACATATTCAATCGTGATGGATGTAGTTGTTCAGATAGGGAAGTCAAAGTATTTACGGGAATTTGCGTATCTATCCACTTTAGATTATCGAGGGAATACGAACGGCTTGGGACGAGGCCAAGCGGAAAACAGGATTGAGACGATCTTTGTGGTGAATTTCCTAAGGCCTTTTAGGTTATGTACTGTAAGTACTGGATGATTTTGGGGTCGTGATCCCAAATGTCAAAAATGTAATAAGATCAATGTTTATACTGAGCAATGTTTCCCATGGCCCTCATGGGACCGATATGAAAATCGTGAAAAAATATACTCGTGAGCCCATACGTTTCGTCTACTTCGGGCTGTCAAGGGTGTGCATTAAATTTATTTTCGCGATTTTGTGGTTAGTCCCATGGGGAAATTTGTTTATGACCATTTTAACACATTTTTGACATTTAGGATTACGAACCCAAAATCACCCAGTATAAACAAAAGTGGGAAATATTACGCTCTAGTAGGATATAACCAAACGGAGCCGCCACGTCTGTAATTTGCTGTACAAAAAAGTCTGCCAATTTTTGCGGGGGAGAGGAACGTCAAAATAGCCATGTCAGATAAACGTCAGTCCATCATTGTGTATTACCATTGGCCGACTGTTCTCGACAGAGGGGAATGCCTGTTAATGGCTACTCCGTTTGGTTATATCCTCCTAGGTTACGCTAAAGCGACAAGAGAAAAGCAATTAAATTGTATTTGGTTATTCAAATTAAGATCCCAGGAATATAGTGTTAAACGAAATCCAAGAATAACTAAGAGACGGATACGGCAATAACAAATTTCTTTCTGAAAATGCTACAACATTCGTGGGATTAAAACAGTACTTAAGCTTCAGATGGAGGTACAAGTTCCCTTGCAAATAATCGGGAAAACTTGAGGAAAAGGAATAAATAAAACTGCCGTCTCCGTCGAAGAAACGAGTACAAAACGAAATATTGCGGACTATCGAAATCTGCGAAAGAGAATTGTAAAATGTCCCGAATCGTGAGACGCGACCTGACGGTCGATAAACTCCAGACTACACACGTGTCCAGACGTTTTAGACTAATATTTCTAATGTCTCGCCGAACTCTGTCTAGACATTTAGAGAACAATTAAAGTATGCGCTTAGCGACATCACCGACTTTACCTAAAAGATGCCAATGAACGCGCGGAACGAAGGTCTATCGATAACATTGGCAATGTTCATGGAGAGACAATGCATGGATGTGTTAAGTACATGTTTTCATATTTAAAGACCACACGTGGCAAAACAACCGCAAGAAGGACATTCTAACCACAACAAACAACTTCGCTAACACAACATGCAGACGACATAAATTGTCTACAATTTTTAATGGACAGAGTAAATTCGATGAAGACACGCAACATTGCTAATCCAAAAGACATTTGATAGAATTGGGTTGGCCTTAATCGAAAATTGATAGCAAAGTCGATCTAAATATACAAAAGACAGAACTGCTGCGAATTGTTTCTGATCATGACGCAGGCATAGTTATGTAAGAATATGTGACGTTTTCAACCAAAAGGTAACACATTGTCGCTTGTCGATAAGGTTGATTTCAAATTAATGCTATATGGAAATAGCGCCTTATTGACAACCGACAATAAGTACCCTTTTGATTGAGAATGGCACATATGATCAGGCATAGCTGTTTGCGTTCCGCATACAGCGTCCTGCGAGGTCGCCAAGCCTAGTAATTGTTTGCAACTACATAGCCACTGACTTCATTATCTGAACTACACCAGCAGATAGGAAGTGAACAGCTATTATTTATGTTCTTAGAATTCTTCCAACAAATTGTATTTCAGAGATCGGTAGGTAAGCAAATTTGGTTGGTTGATGACAGGCACTAAAAGGTACACCTTTAATTCAAATATTGTGTTTTTTTATTTTATTTCATGACACTCATATCTACTACATCCTATTTAAGTTAGCTACACAAATATCGTTCCGCTATCAGGTAATAAAAAATAGATTTGTCACATATTCGCGAAAATTCTACGAAATTTCAATCACGTCAGTAGATAGCAGTTTATCGTGCAGGATCGGACAAAGTATCACGGCCCCGGCGTGTGGTTCTTTAACAATTTGGTCACGTATCTATCTGCATACATTGGAAGGTCATATAGATATAGGTAAACTGAATCTGTTATCAATTTCATAACACGATAAAAATGCAATTTTTCGTCAGGACCTAGGCTTAGCAACGGGGTAAAAAGCCGTATTTAAGTTGCATTTATAATCCTGCTAATTCAGCTACTAGTACAAAGAAAAGTAAAAACTTAGGACAGAAATCCTATATCTTCTATCTATGATTGCGATATATTATGTGATAAGAAAAGACTTGATAAAAAATAAATAAAAATCGTTTATTTCAGATCTGCATTGATCCATAACGGTATAATAATAATACCGGTACGGTTAATATAATTCTGTGAAACCTGTATTGATGCCACTTAAAAAATGCGAATTTCCATTTTAACATCCTAAATTGCGCAGCGAATTCAGAAAACACGAAAAACATATTACGCAGTCCATTTGCAGGCCGACGTCATAATGACCGTATGAAATTAGCGACAGTGTCGGCGGTACGGGAAACAACGTACATGCAGTCGGGCGAAACTTGCAACTTTTAGGAGCACTGCAACCTAAATTACATGCTGTTGATAGTGTTGATGAAGATTTAACAAGTTCGTATTGCGTCATTAAAACATGTTACTCAGCAGGTGATTTGCATAAACTTATAAAGCATAAATCAGCGGTAAATTAAAACAAATATTTTGTTTATTCATTACGTTATCATTGACTAGTATGCAGGTATCATTAAAATTATGCAAAATGTATTCGGAGATTTAGATTCTTACCTATGTTTATGAATGATTTATAAATAGATTAGATATGTTATTTATTTAATTCTTATTAATGTACTGTTTGTTCAAACTGATATTAGCGTGATAAGTATAAAAATAAGTTGACTGTTGACAGCAAACAAGAAGAAATGAGATAAGGAGAGTTCAAATATTTTTACCTTGAGTGTTTACGGGTGGCGCCAATAAGTCAGGCGCACACAATTTAAAGAAATGATATAAATGGTTCACCATTGGCATATATTTTAAAACACTGAAATGCTTTCTGAAATGAATTTTGCGATAACGTGTCGTCAAATAAAAACCGCAGTTCAAACGGTTGCAAATAATGGTTTCCTTTTCGTCGAAATACAGGTTTTATTGGTTACTGTACTTATTTATTAATATCGAAAACTAGTTATTATGTTGTGATTGATCTGGCTGTTTAGTAGGACAATTCCCCGGAATATGTTTTGAAATTTGAATTAAATAGACTATGCCAGAATTAAGTGAAATGTAAATTTACTTTGAGATCAATAAAAAATCTTTAACCACATAATGAGGAAGTAGTCGAAATACTTAGCAAATTTTGCATTCCAGTAATAATTGTTAATCATTTAGAAGGCAACAAATCCGGAATTTAGAAAGCCGAAGAATTCTTAGCTATCTATTCCCCTATTATAGCAACAACTTCACAAGGTCTATTACTTTCGGTATTACAAGCCGCCCGTCAAGTTGGCACGAGCTCTTCCTGCTCCATTAATTTGATAATGTTAACGATAAAATTGCCGCTTGCAAGCGAGGCCTAACGGTTAGTACACTTTAATCCTCTAGAAATTAATATTGCTTATATAATACAATTTCCTGTATAGATAACGATATACGGCAATATTTATAAACGCGCTACAAATCTTATTTTAGCTGTTAATCGTTTGTCTAATTCGTAATTTTGACTTATGTGTTTGTAAGAGAGAGATAACATAAAATGATTTGAGGCTTGTAAAATTTTCTAAATAAGGGGGATAAACTATAACGAGAAAAAATTGTAACACTTTGCAGTCTGCTCCAAGTGTTTTAATTGGAGTTAAACGCTCAGTCTGTAGATATTTGGTAGGAGAAATTGTTACATGTTTATTTGACGAAAACTTAGTAATTAATATCTATTTACCTCGGTTATATGGTAAATACTTCTTGGGCAAGACTCATTCTATTCATTTTAAACCTTTTTCATTTGCTTTTAGCTATATTTCGAACATAAAACTTACCTTGACGGTGAGATAAATCATACAACTCAACATTTGTACTCCTGCGCATATTTCTCGTTCCGGCAAAGAATTATAGCCCGGACACTCCGTTTGTCCGACGGCACTTATATTTGGTATTGAAATGGTTCCTCTCCACTATTAGTTTTGGTTAAAAACACAAAATTTGGGAACAAATAAACAAACTACATTTGGAGTTCATATCGACTTGACAGCAATGACAAGTGACATGTACGTTTGTATCTGTATTTCAAGATGGCGGTCGATGAAGTGTGGTAGCCACACTCGTTGGTAAAATAACATAATCATTGCCTTTATGAACTTTCTATTTGGAAATGTTGTCCATATTTTTGGCTTTCTAAATATATAATTATTTCCATGTTTGAAATTGATGAAGTTTCTGGTTTTGTTAGTACATTCATTTGGTAAGAGCGAGTGTGTGTCGCGGGCATACGTCATTCGATGCATTCACTCAGAAATGTGTCAGTCGGAATGAACTTGCATTTGTCGAGTCATTTGCTCATTTGCTGTTCAATTGGAGAATTGGAGACATCTTGACATTAAAGGTCGGTGCGTTCTGCCAAAATGGAGGTGAGTAGCTTTGTCTGAAGAAATCTAAACTCAGTTCTTTTTCTTTTTGTGTGATTAGTGCGTATAGTGATAAAATGTATTCTTGTTACAGCGTGATGTGTAAAACAAGGTGTTTTAATCGCCCAACCCCGTTGTAGCAAGCGGGGATTCATTTTGTGATTTCGTCGTACATGTGGTATGTATTCTTGTGAAATCATTATCGATGTGGACGAGGGAACATTTAGTTTGTTTAACAAGTGTCTAACTACGTTGTCGTAAACGATTTCAGCTGCCCGTCTCGAGAATGCCGATCGAAGCCGAGGGGGAGAAGCACGTGTTCCCGGCGCTTCTATAGAAACCGGGGAAATAAACCCGTAAGTACAACTAGACACGTACACACACCTTTGGGTTAAGCATTTTGCCTTGAGAAGTGAATCCTAAATAAATAAAATTAAAATCTAATATTTTGAAATAAATTAGTTTTTGACTGAGAATTTTGTTCTCAGGGTTTTTGGACTTTCTGGAATTTTTGGAATTTCTGGACTTTCTAGTCATGGCGGGAGTTACACATCCCGTCGCAAGCCTTGAGCAGGGTGGCTAGTTCCCGGCTCATATCCTGGAGGCACTACAAGATCTCGGATGAATAGTGTTTCGAGTTACGTATGAGTACCATATATTAGTAGTTGGGTTTGATGGGATCGATACTACTCCCTGTACGAAAACGTACTAGTGATAGCTGTTAATTTATACACCTGGTGGAGACGTTGTAGCAGCGTACTCCCAGATGCCTGGTGACCGAGCGAGGTGACCCCTTATTATTATTATGTCTGGCCAACTTTATGAAGTAGATTAAGGCGAATGTAAAGAAGGCAATGTATATATCCACCTAGTTAAGGGTTTCCAACCTCGCTCATGTCTACGCCTGTAGTAAATTAATTATTATTTTATATTAATAGCACAGACAATAGTACCTTAAGCCTCTCTTAAATTTAATATTGTAATCGGTATAACAATTTCGTGTATTTGCTAAGAAGAAGAATACAGTGTATATTTTAAGTAACTTGCCTTTTCATTTGGAACCTGTCATGCGTTTGCTGGAAACTTCAATCCAGGGCGTCCTCTTTTAAAATACTGGATTGAAGTCTCTACTCCAAAGTGGCCTGAACCTCGACCCTGTTCACATGCTCATCTAGCCGTAGGTATATTTCATAATTTTGAGTATTTTTAAATTTAAATTATATTAATAATTGTGGCCTTGCTCACAACAGTTCTGTGACACCTCAATCCCCGGGTCATAGACATTTCAGTGGCGCCCAACGTGGGGCCTTTGGAGCGTGACAATTCCAAGTGAACTTAAATAATTAATTATAAATTTAATCTAATTAAACTAAAACTAAGACTTATGCTACTTATGTTAAATGATTAGCGGTACTTAAACTGAGAAAGAGTGACAGTAACTCTTAATGAATGATTAAAAAGGTTAGAATCTTATCAAATTTTAACTTAACTTGAAAAACTACAAATAATCAACTGAAATTATCTTTCTTGATATTCTGATATTACATTTAACTATTAAAAATGGACTTTCTTGAGGCAGGGTGCAAAATAGCACACCTACATAAAGATGAAATAACACATGAGTTAGCGATTCGCAAACTTCCGATCAATCCTGTATCGCGCAGACCTAGCTTATGCCAGGCGTTACAACAAACAGCTGATCTTGTTAAAAAGGTAGCTTAAAATTCCAGGATCTCACTCCGAGTGATCCCGATTCCGAATTAGCAATTTGTCAACAAAAGGTGGGGGTTCTCCTGATAGAATCCGAAGTAACTGAGGATTTGTCTGCGTCCACTGTAAATAGATTGATTTCTAGAGGCAAGTATCTGTTATGTCGTATATCTCGCTTGTCGCAAAAATCCGGAGAGGTTCAATTATTAAAGGCCAAGATTAATACTATGATGGAACGGTTGGGTGATCAAGATCCTCCAGCATCATCATCTGATTCCGAAGATGAAAATCATTCCGCTATCGAAACCCGAGTAGTTAGGGAGGTAGTGTATAAACCGGAAAAGACTTTTAACATAAACTCGTTGAACTTGAAATTTAGGGGTGACTCTTGCGTTCGGTTGTTTCTGTCACGACTTGAGGAGTTACGGGATGCCCGAAGAATTTCAGAGAATAGAATATATAGAGGGTTTCCTGAAATTCTCGAGGGTCCGGCGTTATCGTGGTTCCGGTCACAACGAACGAAGCTCTCGTCTTATAAAGAGGTCATCGCCGCTTTAAGGGAAGAATTCGATATTCCGGATTTGGATCATCAATTATTACAAGAGATTCGTGCTAGGACACAAGCTAAGTCAGAGACCATAGTGTACTTCGTTTCAACGGTACTAGGGATGTACGAACGTCTTTCTAAAGAGGTTCCGGAGCAGGAACAGTTAGACACAATGATGCGCAACATCCGTCCTGAATATTCGAAAGATTTGGCGTTGCATGACGTGCAGTCAATTCAGCAGCTGAAAACGCTCTGCAAACGCATAGAGTTAGCTCAAGTCAGAGCCAAACAATTTCGTGAACCGGATTTGTCAAATAAGGGTGGAAATTTTTCCTCGAATATTCCTAAGAAAGGTGTAGAATATCGTCAGGGGGCGTACCCTTCGCGCTCACCTAATTCTTCAAAAGCTTTTGTTGCCGCTGCCGCACAAAGCTCTTCTAATGTACAATGTTTCCGGTGTGGTAGAGTCAACCACGCTACTAGGTCATGTAGGGTCTCTCAAGAGATCGTTTGTTTCAGGTGTGGAGAAAAAGGAGTTCGTACTCCGGAGTGTTCAAAATGTAACTCTCTTCCAAAAAACTAAATAGGGTCTTTTCTGCCAGTAATAAATGTCGATCTTCTGCTCCCTGCCGTGCTGAAAAGACAATCTTCTTTAATCCTCCTAAGGGAGACAATAGAGTATATGCTTTATTAAACATACTCAACTTAAATTTTAAGGCGTTGTTAGATTGTGGAGCCAGTGTTAGTTTCCTGGGTCACAACAGCCATTTAGTATTCGCCACAGGTGGGATACCAATTCAAAAACATACAAAACCTGTTATGGTTAACGTTGCGGACGATCATCGTATCGTATCTACTGAATACATGATTTTACCTGTAAACTATAAAGGTCAAGTTAAACTTATTCATTTTAATATTCAACCGGAGATCGCTACTCCGATGGTACTTGGTTTAAACTTTTGGAGAGCCTATGGCTTAGCTCCAGGCCTCATTACTAATGTAGAGAAGACTGATTCTCATTATATAGCTAGTCTTGACGTTTTACCGTCAGAGACCGGACTAAATACTTATGACTCGTTATCTGCTGAACAGAAATCCCAATTTGAGGATACTAAATCTCTTTTTGATCAAATTGATACTGATAAGGGTGGGTTGGGAAAGACCCACTTAATTGAACATGTTATAAATACTGGGGATACTCCCCCTATAAAACAAAAATATTCTCGACTTAGTCCATATAAACAAGCTGCCTTAGCAAAGGAAGTTGATCGCATGCTTAAAGAGGGAATCGTTGAACCTTCTCACTCTCCTTGGAACTCTCCCGTCGTTATGGTAGAAAAACCTAACGGGGATTTAAGACTTTGTTTAGACAGTAGAAAAGTAAATGCAGTTTCAAAATCTGATGCTTATCCTGTGCCACACGTTCAGTATATTCTGGATAATTTACGCGATGCGAAATTTCTTACTTCTCTTGATTTGAGTGCGGCATATCATCAGATCCCTCTTAGTGAAGACTCCAAGGAGAAAACTAGTTTTACCGTACCAGGGAAAGGATTATTCCACTACAATAGAATGTGTTTTGGTTTGGTAGGCGCTTCTGCGACTATGCAACGTTTGATGGATAATCTCTTTACTTCCCATTTTGATCATAAAGTTTTCTGTTATATTGATGACATAATTATTTGCACTTCTGATTTTGATGAACATATAAGGTTGTTGAGAGCAGTTTTTGAAAAACTGAAAGCAGCCAATTTAACTATTAATATGAAAAAATCGTCCTTCTGTAGGAGTGAACTTAAATACCTGGGGTATTTAGTTGATAGATACGGTCTAAGAACTGATCCTGCTAAAATTGATGTAATCTTAAACTTTCCTACTCCTAAAGATGCTAAGGATATTAAACGTTTTCTAGGAATGTGCGGGTGGTACCGGCGTTTCATAAATAACTTCGCTAAAATAGCTCGACCCTTATCTCGCTTAACGAGTAAGAAGGTAAAATTTGAATGGACAGATGAAGTTAACGATTCTTTCAACATACTTAAGTCTGCCTTAGTATCTTCTCCTATTCTTAAATGCCCCAATTTTAAAGAAAGCTTCTATATTCATACAGATGCATCTTCTTACGCTGTCGGCGCGGTTTTGACACAATCGTATCAGGGGATAGATCATCCCATAGCGTATTGCAGCCGTACTCTTAACCAACCAGAGACGAACTATTCGGCTACCGAGCGCGAACTCTTAGCTGTGATTTATGGTCTCGAGCAATATCGAGCATATGTAGAAGGTAGAAAGTGTTATATTGTAACGGACCATGCATCTTTAAAATGGTTCCAAAACTTAAAAAACCCTACAGGACGTTTAAATCGATGGGCGTGTAGATTGAGTCAATTTAACTTTGAAATAATTCATCGGAAGGGCAAAGAACATGTCATACCGGACTGTCTCTCGCGTATACATGTCAGTTCTATAAATTCTGTGACTATTCAGGATCCATGGTATCTTGATGTATATAAAAAGGTATCTGAAAAACCTTCTCTCTTTCCCAACTTTAAAATTGAAAATGATAAACTTTTCCGTTACTCTAAGAATAAGTACCGTCTGACAGCTCAATTTGACTGGAAGCTGGTACTCCCTTATGAGCACCGAAATGAAATATTAAATAAGTATCATGATGATCCTACTGCTGGTCACTTTGGTGTGGCTAAAACCCATTCCAAAGTAGTTGACTTATATTATTGGCCTACTTTGTTTCAAGACGTCAAAGAATACGTAGACTCTTGTGAAATATGCAAAACATATAAGCCTGTTAATCTAGCTCGTCCTGGTTTAATGGGTAATCCACGACGTATATCGTCACCAGGCGAAGCAATATCTTGTGACATTCTTGGTCCTTTTCCTCCATCTTATCTAAGGAATCAGTATCTTTTTGTATGTGCTGATTACTTTAGTAAGTATGTGACTTTGTTTCCACTACGCACCATAACTGCGAAAGCTATAGTTAAGTGCATGGAAAAAGGAATATTCCTTGTACATGGGGTTCCTAAATATATATTCTGCGACAATGGCGTTCAATTTATTTCTAAAGATTTTCGAGACTTAATGTCCAAATATGATGTCCCTCATATTTTCTATAACCCTAGATATCATCCTCAGACGAATCAGACGGAACGAGTGAACCGTGAACTAGTGAGAACTATTGCCTCGTACGTGCGTTCTGATCACCGTAACTGGGATAAGAACGTAGCGGAAATTCAGTGTGCCTTAAATACAGCTCGTCACGAAGTCACTAAAGAGACACCGTACTTTCTAACACATGGTCGTCAAATGATTCTAGACGGTTCTCTTTATAATAGCGAAGGTCCCATAGACCAAAACGCGCTCGAACTAGATACCAGTGGTACTTTTTCAGAGAAACTTAAAGAGCTCAAATCTGTATTTCAAAAAGTGCGTAGCTTGTTGACTGCCTCACATGAACGTAATGCTGGGTATTACAACATGAGGAAGCGTCACGTAGAATTAAAAGAAGGGCAAATCGTTTATAAAAGATGTTTCCCATTGTCAAATGCAGCTAAACATTTCTCAGCTAAATTAGCTCCCCGATACGACAAGTGTGTCGTCCATAAAAAATTGAGTCCTCTAGTGTACTCCTTAAAATCCTTAGAAGGAAAACTTCTGGGTAACTTTCATATAAAGGATATTGTTCGACCCGGTGAAGCTGAGCCGTCCCCGTAGCGGTACTCGTCTGTACGCCCATTGGACAAATACCTAAAATTCAATTATCCTCGGTGATACTTGATATTAGAACCTACTCTCTGAGCTGAACGAAGCCTGTCGCAAGCTCGTTTTCCTCTGATATGGTAGTCGTTCCCTATAATTTGAATTCTATATATATTGGTATCGGATGCATACGAACCAAACTGTTCTTTATTATGTTCTTATAAAGACATAACCTTGAATTAAACTTATGTAATCTGAATAAACTACAGAAACTTATTTACATACAAACCCTTAAATGGGACTACTTGCTATGACAATATTAAATCTATAAAGGGACTGCGTTCTCCTATACTTTGTACATTGAAAGAACTTCTGTTCGTGAAATAGGAATTGTGTGATAGCTGGGTAGTAGCTTTTTACATAGTTCCACCATTGTCAGTGATAGGCAATTTCTTTAATAAAGGGAAAGTTTGTTAGTGTTGCCATCTTTGACATTTTCTTTTAGATTTAGGTTTAGATAAGCGCGCATTAGGATTAAGGAGATACGTATCAAAAGTAGTAGTAGTATTTGTCTGGTTGAAGCTGCAGATTCACCAAGTCATAGGTTTAAGGTTTATCGTAAGGTTAGTATTTCTTTACAGATTATCAGTGTTTTCTTAGTTAAGGTGTTTATTTCGTGATAGGCTTAGTTTATAAAAAAAAAAAAAAAAAAATTTTTTTCAAAAATTTTTTTTTAACCCAACTAAAGATGAACTGTAACACTTTGCAGTCTGCTCCAAGTGTTTTAATTGGAGTTAAACGCTCAGTCTGTAGATATTTGGTAGGAGAAATTGTTACATGTTTATTTGACGAAAACTTAGTAATTAATATCTATTTACCTCGGTTATATGGTAAATACTTCTTGGGCAAGACTCATTCTATTCATTTTAAACCTTTTTCATTTGCTTTTAGCTATATTTCGAACATAAAACTTACCTTGACGGTGAGATAAATCATACAACTCAACATTTGTACTCCTGCGCATATTTCTCGTTCCGGCAAAGAATTATAGCCCGGACACTCCGTTTGTCCGACGGCACTTATATTTGGTATTGAAATGGTTCCTCTCCACTATTAGTTTTGGTTAAAAACACAAAATTTGGGAACAAATAAACAAACTACATTTGGAGTTCATATCGACTTGACAGCAATGACAAGTGACATGTACGTTTGTATCTGTATTTCAAGATGGCGGTCGATGAAGTGTGGTAGCCACACTCGTTGGTAAAATAACATAATCATTGCCTTTATGAACTTTCTATTTGGAAATGTTGTCCATATTTTTGGCTTTCTAAATATATAATTATTTCCATGTTTGAAATTGATGAAGTTTCTGGTTTTGTTAGTACATTCATTTGGTAAGAGCGAGTGTGTGTCGCGGGCATACGTCATTCGATGCATTCACTCAGAAATGTGTCAGTCGGAATGAACTTGCATTTGTCGAGTCATTTGCTCATTTGCTGTTCAATTGGAGAATTGGAGACATCTTGACATTAAAGGTCGGTGCGTTCTGCCAAAATGGAGGTGAGTAGCTTTGTCTGAAGAAATCTAAACTCAGTTCTTTTTCTTTTTGTGTGATTAGTGCGTATAGTGATAAAATGTATTCTTGTTACAGCGTGATGTGTAAAACAAGGTGTTT
Organism: Cydia strobilella; assembly: GCF_947568885.1. Classification (NCBI taxonomy): domain Eukaryota; kingdom Metazoa; phylum Arthropoda; class Insecta; order Lepidoptera; family Tortricidae; genus Cydia; species Cydia strobilella. The sequence goes on along the minus strand of NC_086043.1, from coordinate 1,787,438 downwards.
TAATCGCCCAACCCCGTTGTAGCAAGCGGGGATTCATTTTGTGATTTCGTCGTACATGTGGTATGTATTCTTGTGAAATCATTATCGATGTGGACGAGGGAACATTTAGTTTGTTTAACAAGTGTCTAACTACGTTGTCGTAAACGATTTCAGCTGCCCGTCTCGAGAATGCCGATCGAAGCCGAGGGGGAGAAGCACGTGTTCCCGGCGCTTCTATAGAAACCGGGGAAATAAACCCGTAAGTACAACTAGACACGTACACACACCTTTGGGTTAAGCATTTTGCCTTGAGAAGTGAATCCTAAATAAATAAAATTAAAATCTAATATTTTGAAATAAATTAGTTTTTGACTGAGAATTTTGTTCTCAGGGTTTTTGGACTTTCTGGAATTTTTGGAATTTCTGGACTTTCTAGTCATGGCGGGAGTTACACATCCCGTCGCAAGCCTTGAGCAGGGTGGCTAGTTCCCGGCTCATATCCTGGAGGCACTACAAGATCTCGGATGAATAGTGTTTCGAGTTACGTATGAGTACCATATATTAGTAGTTGGGTTTGATGGGATCGATACTACTCCCTGTACGAAAACGTACTAGTGATAGCTGTTAATTTATACACCTGGTGGAGACGTTGTAGCAGCGTACTCCCAGATGCCTGGTGACCGAGCGAGGTGACCCCTTATTATTATTATGTCTGGCCAACTTTATGAAGTAGATTAAGGCGAATGTAAAGAAGGCAATGTATATATCCACCTAGTTAAGGGTTTCCAACCTCGCTCATGTCTACGCCTGTAGTAAATTAATTATTATTTTATATTAATAGCACAGACAATAGTACCTTAAGCCTCTCTTAAATTTAATATTGTAATCGGTATAACAATTTCGTGTATTTGCTAAGAAGAAGAATACAGTGTATATTTTAAGTAACTTGCCTTTTCATTTGGAACCTGTCATGCGTTTGCTGGAAACTTCAATCCAGGGCGTCCTCTTTTAAAATACTGGATTGAAGTCTCTACTCCAAAGTGGCCTGAACCTCGACCCTGTTCACATGCTCATCTAGCCGTAGGTATATTTCATAATTTTGAGTATTTTTAAATTTAAATTATATTAATAATTGTGGCCTTGCTCACAACAGTTCTGTGACACCTCAATCCCCGGGTCATAGACATTTCAAAATGAAGGTGTAAAAGAAAACAATAGTGTTATACTGTCTAATACGGACAATGTAGAAGAATTAAACACCAATATGCATACAAAGAAGCTGTTATTACTAGAGATGGGCCAAATATTCGGTATTCGGCAATTTCCGCATATTCGTCAAGTTTTCTAATGTTCGTATTCGGCCGAATTACTCGGTTGAAGTGCTAAATTTTCGGCAGATTTTTTTTGTTTGTTGCAACACTATAAAATAAAAGCTTCTACCAGAACTTTTCCACAACCAACTCTCTTTCATCTGGTTACATTTTCCCATTATTCCATTGTTACTAAAACACGCGTTGAAATATGTTGTGTTTTGATTATCTGGAGAGTTGAAAGTTTGTTGCCGAGTCCCGTGCCTTTTGATCTGTTTGTGTCTAAGCAGTTGCCTAGACTAGAAAGCGATTCATCTTTAGTTGCTAATGTTATTAAAGCGTTTTCAAATGTTTTATTAGAAGGATACAGTTGAACCGAATAGTTCGGCCGAATATTCGGTTCGGTAAGATCTGAACCGAATATTCGTATTTGGCAAAGTCCATATTCGGCCCATCTATAGTTATTGTTATTACAAACAGACATTTAATACTGGAAGAAAATTATACAAAAATATGATAGATTTGAATTAAAAGCTAGTTAACTGTCAAATGTTAAGAAACCACATTGTATTATTTTTGTTATATTCCTAGCTATAACGTTTAAGTTAAATCTCACGATAAAGACAATACCTAGCACATTAACGGATAAGCACACACTATCTATCTTGTCAGTGGTAATCCGATTCCAGTACAAGTTAAACAGTGTTTTATTATATCCCCACTTGTATAGTAAATAGTTATTCAAGGCAAGTTTGCACAGCCATAACAATTGTTGAACAATGAAGTAACTAATTACCAGTGACGTGTCATACAATATGTACTAGCTAATGAACCCATTTACGTATAGTACGGGCGGGGACCGTATGATCTACTACAAGGATAAGCCCCATCGTGGCACACGTTCATAAGAATGATGCTAAATTTGGAAACAATAGTAAAAAAAATTGAATTAGCCGAAAGCACGAAAAAAATACCACTTCCGGTTACAAAAAAAAGTGATGTTTAGGTCATCTGATACAAAGATAAGACTGGTGGCAACAGATAGGAATTTATATGTAGTTTCAGAAACCTCTCGTCTGCCGTGCATTTAAAGGTATCCTGCTAATGCTTTAAACTTTAAATGCCCGGCAGACGCTCTTCCGGCCATTTGGGAGCTGGCAGACGAGTGTTTTCTGAATCTACTTATAAATTGCTATATGTTGCCACAAGTCAAGTCCCATCTTTCTTTGTATCTTTGTATCAGAGAAATTCCACATTTTATCGTACCTTTAAAGTGCCCGGCAGACGCACTTTCGGCCATTTAGGAACTGGCAGACGAGTGGTCTCTGAAGCTACATATAAATTCCTACCTGTTGCCAATCCACCAGTCTCATTTTTGTATCAGATGACGTAAATTTCAGTTTTTATTTGTAACCGGATGTGGTATTTTTTCCTGCTTTCGGCCAATTCTATTTTTTTTAATATTTTTTCCATACTTAGCATCACTTTTATGAACGTGTGCCATGGGGCTTATTCTTGTATCAGATGACGTAGTAGATGATACGGTCCCCGCCCGTACTAGTAGATGCCGTAGATAAGTATGAATGTGAATTCGACTGGCCATGACACGGGTGACATTGGCGTTGGACGCGGTTAAGGACAAAATTCATTCATTATAGATGATGTAAGAGTAACTAGTTAATATAAACAGTATAATATAGATCAAAATTGGTGGTCTAGCGGTAAGTGCGTTCGACTTTCAATCCGGACTATCCGGAGGTTGCAGGTTCAAACCCCGGCTCGTAGAAAAAGGTTTTTTCGGAACTTATGTACGAAATATCATTTGATATTTACCAGTCGCTTTTCGGTGAAGGATAACAGCGTGAGGAAACCGGAGTAATCCTAATAAGTACCAGTACCATGAGTCACTGACAGTGTCAAAACTGACATATACTCTAACGTTTACGTAATTTACTTTCTATACATCTCGCTCGCACTAATATGTCAGTACGAGCGAGATGCATAGAAAGTAAATTACGTAAACGTTAGAGTATATGTCAGTGCCGAACTGATGGTAGCCGTAAAGGTCTAGTTTACCCTCTAGGTTGGAAGGTCAGATGGCAGTAGCTTTCGTAAAACGCCAATTCTCGGGATTAGTTGCCAAGCGGACCCCAGGCTCCCATGAGCCGGCAAAAATGCCGGGATAACGCGAGGAAGATACTGACTATAGATCAAAATCAATTCGTTGGCAACGGTTATACCTTGAAGAATTGACCGGCATAGCAACAGCAAACTAAAAAATCGTGAAATTGCTATTTGTCACAAAAAGCAATCTATAAAGGTGAAGATAAAGAATTATCAGTTGCTGGTAGAGCAGGAATGTGGGGCGAATATAAAACAAACAATTGCCAAGAGACCTAAAAACTTCGTTAAAGTAAAACGTGTTGTGCAATTCGGTAAATGTACCACACCCTCGTAAACAATACACTAGGTATATATTTGCCCTGTGTAATTTACAGAGCATGCGAGACCAGACACATTACGGGTAGTTTAGTTGTTTAGACTACTTACGCTGATTAAAGCAAATAATACTATAAACTAGAATCTACGTCATTATGTACGTGAGACCTATAAGTACGTAACAAATGTGCGAACATGTAATAGGTATCAAATGCGTATCGAATGCATCTACGTCAACTGTTCACAACGAAAGTGTGGGACAATAACACTGATAAGAATTGCGTGCGAGTGCAGAATTAGAGAACGTGTGAATGGGATATTTTAAAAGCCAACACCTGTTGCTTTCAGAAAAGCGAACTAAACTGAACAATGACGCAAACTACGAAAAACTTGCACTAAAAACAAGTGAGGAAACTAAAACAACCTCAAAATTACCTGATCACCTACTTTAACCATATCCAGCAGAAACACTCGACACTTTAGTCACCACACGGCACAGTAAGAAATGTAAGAATTCGGCGCGCCGAAATCGTGTCAGCGAAACGGGCCACGCAAACGATGACACAAATAACACCACTTACATGTATCTGGCGCTCGTTTAACAGTTATTGGAACACAAAATAGTTAATGGGGAACTTAGCACACGCAACAGAAGCTGTCGTTTTAGACAGTTGGCGAGGTTAGGCGTTCACATCGCAGCGGTGACGTGCGGGCGGCGGTTGTGCACAGACTGCCGCCAAGTGGCCGCGGCCGCCGGCGCCCCACGACACGACGTCACGCGGGGGCGTTGGCGTCAGCCGCCCGACGAGCCCGAGCCACGAGCCGACACCCGCACGCGGACCGCTATTAACAATGAGAGAAACTTTTCGCAAGTTCGTAACGAATTTAGATCCGCTATTTAGAATTTTGTTAGAACTTAGAACGTTTCTAGGTCAGAATAAAAATTCCATTAATATTCCGCGAATAACCTGAAACAAATTTTATAAGGAACCGCAACTTCGCAGAGAGAATAAAGTTTAACCAAAATCTGAATGGCCGGTCACCTTCGAATGAGATTGAGCAAAAGCTGAAGAAAAGTAAGCCAATAAGCATCAAGAAAACTCTTCTAAAACCAACATTTTCTGAAATCCTTAAGCAAATATCAATGTAATTAATAGGTTATACGTACCTACAGAAATCAAAACTAACCAGCACCAAACAACACAGTCCGATAACTCCTGATCGCCAACCGGTAAGGAATGAACTGAATGCGTATCAATACAGTTGGCGACACGCAATTCAATACGCATAGCTGTTGACAGACCCAGCGACTCAACATTACCTATATAATGCTTTTCTGAAGACTAAACTTTCTATAAAGGCATTGTGATCCAAGTTTTGACTGGTCAGGTGACACCGTCTGGCTACAGAGTAAATTTATTGAATTCAGTCTGAAACTTGGCGTTGGGTTTCAAAAGGACGAGTGGGTTAATAATAAATTTGAGCACGTATTCAAATAAGGTATTAATACCTTCTTGAGTTTCATACTTAATTGAAACAATATTTGGCATCGAGTTCAAAAATGCTGCTGCTATTAATTAGTACTATTGCTTGCGGTTTTATTTTTAATGTTGACGTTAATAAGAGTTCACCGACTTGTTAAAAAAAACTACACTGTATTCGTTTAGAATACATTTTGAATAATTTAATAAATGACCGGTGATGAAGTGAGCAATGTATTTAGCTAGTCTTGGTCACGTTCTAAAAATACCAGGATAAATTTGCCAAAGCGACAAGTAAAACGCTCAGTGCCGTAATTGCTGAAGTTATTTCAGCTTCTCTAATTAACACATTTAACGTTACTGCCAAATTGTGTTAACAAGCGACATCGTCGCATTATGATTACAGCGATCATAATAATATACGATTATTACTTATTACTCTAGCTAGACGAGTACGTTTTTTATCTTAGAAGATTTATAATACGAATGAAAATCCGTTTCGACACCGATATAACAAAACTATTTGCTGATAATAGAAATATATTCTGAAAGGGGTCAGTAATGGATAGATTGCAAAGGGAATACACTTCAGCGCTTTCGCAAGTATATTTAGATTCAATACAAATGAGTTCAGAGAGGGGCCTTCTCAAAGAGATTGAAGAGAACAACGTTAAAGGCAGCCATTTATAACACGAGACGAGCTCATAACGAAATACATACAAAAAATGTTTCCTCGAAGCACTTTTACGAAATTCACGTCACGAACAAGCGAGTGGCGCATTATGAGCCTATAGCGGGAGCAGGCTTTCCCTTATACAGACGCCTATACAGAAGCTTATACGTATTTGTCCATAGCACTACAGGATAAATTTAGATCCGCCCACTCTGTACATGGGCAAATTTTCCGCTCGGGTTCAAATTAAACGCTCTAGAAACTCCTACGGAAATTTTCCATTACTCTAGCAGATTGAAAGTGCAGATTTAATTTCGCTTTCATCTATTTCCCATTTAGATTTATGACTTAAATGTCTTGGGATATGAAAGATAAAGCCACAGCTTATCGCTTAGTTGAGGCCAAACGACGCAGTTAATGAGCGATGTACTCAGTTTACAAGAGGGATAATGATTTCATCTAATAATCACGCGTGATGTCGTGCACACGTCTGTGGTCTAATGCGCAATATAATGCAGACGTTGTCGTTTGGACCACCCAACAACAAAGGTGAGGGACACACGTAAGTTTCAAATGCAATCCTCGCCCAGGGACAAAAAGTTACGAGCAAGGTTACGGAAAAGGCCAAACTGCCTTTACTGTCTCCCGTTTCAAGGTTCGGGAAATATGAGCCCAATTAAATGAACAATAAACAGACTTCGATGTAATTTGCTTTTTGTTACTTAATGGTTTCTCAAAGATAACAAAAAGTGTGAGAGTTTTTAAACAAGATCTCTTCAAGCTCTCAACGAGGCAAAAGTGGCCACTTAGTCTCTAGTGGGCTGTTATTGACGCGATACAGTTAACGGTATCATTATCCAATAAAGCAAACGGAAATTTGAACACAAAGGAATAAATCTAGCGCCGCAAATTGGTCAGAAAAAAAGAGGAGAAATTCTTTCATACAGGAATATAAAGTGTCCAGGTTTTACTTTGTATATCCCTTCTTGAAGGGCAAGTTATTTTTGAACTGCGTGGGTAGAGCGTGTCCTGAACCCGGGTTCACATTCACGTGTTTTAGACACGTGACAGTGGAACGAGCGTTGCTTGCATTACAATCGTCCCAGTATTGTCTTCTGATTCTGGGCAACGTGATTATGTGGAACTGAAACACCATTGGCTCGGGAAACTTTGAGGAACCTTGATACAACGTGACGGGTACGCGTGAGTTTGATGGAGTAGGTACGTGAAATTGTTTCCAAGTTGAAATAATTCTGCAAAGTAAATAAGGAACCTTTGCCTTGAAGATCTGAAGTGGCGCTACGCAAGGTATTGTGTTTTGGTTTTGAATTATTGCTTTTGAGTTGAGGTCATAGAAAAAACAATAACATTTAAAAAGACTTTTTACAAGTAATTAGCTGAAATAAATAAGATAAGACTGCAATGTATTCTAAAGAACCTTGTCCTTCAAAAATCTAGTATTGACGCAAAGATGGCTTTGCATTATCTTTTCAAGGTTTTTGTTCAGTATCAAATACAAAATACACCATAATAGTAATAGGTATACAAAATGAATTTGCACACAACACTGAAGAATCTTGCCCGTGAAAGATCTAGAATTACGTTACGCAAGGACTCTAGCTATACTTTAATAGTTATTATTCTTGGGTAAGAACTCAATAACAAATAGTAATCTTAATCTTAGATATACTTAATGAAAACATAACAAAGCACTTTGAAATGAAAATATAACAAACAACAACACAAGAATATTGGCCCTGAATGCCTAGGTATGCGTATGGTGGTTATTTTTATGGAGATCTAAGAGCAGAAACAATGTCAAATAGAAAACCTCTACAAGCAATCAATACTAATGAATACTACGTCCGGCATTGTCTCCATTCTAATAGTCGCTGCCGAAGGTCGACCGACACATCAGTCCCATGACATAGCAACGGAATTTTTATCATTGACATTACGACTGTTATCGTTTCCTCGTGGACAATCTCTAGAAAATTCGTTCCGCAGTGCGATAATAGTTATTTTCACCACACTAGCTGGTAAAGGCTCTCTTGATTGTTCAAAAACTGATAAGAAAATTTCATTTTATCCACATGTGACGCAAAGTAATCAAATGCAAATTTTGAGTTGTTTTCTTATATTTGCTGGTAGAATTGACTTAAATGATGATTTTGCATGATAAATATTTAATAACATTAATTTTGAATCGATTTGCTTTGATTTCGTTTCATATTTTACAGTTAGTATTTTCCACGAGGGTTAAACAAATTTAGTCACCGAGTGAAACACCATTAAAAGTCAATTCTACCAGCAAACATAAGAAAACAACTCAAAATTTGCATTTGATTGCTTTTCCTCACATGTGAATAAAATGCAACTTTCTTATCAGTTTTTGAACAATCAAGAGAGCCTTTACCAGCTGGTGTGGTGAAAAGTACTTTAAATCCAGATAAAGCGATTTGATTATGACGGGTAAGATTTAGAAGTATCTAAATTTTATTATGTTGGAGGTTTTAAGATACAAGAAATAAACTTCAATAGTTTTAACACGTCTATTAAGACATCTTTTTTTATGATATAGGAGGCAAACGAGCAGACGGATCGTCTAATGGTAAGCGATTACCGCCGCCCATGGACACCCGCAACAACAGAGGGGTTACAACGTTGCCGGCCTTAAAGATGGGAGTACGCTCTTTTCTTGAAGGTTTGAAGGTAGTATCGGTCCAGAAATACAAAATGACAAATGAGAAGTAATATAGAATGCAACAGGTAAAATACACCATTTTACATATAGGTACTAAGTACTAAGAGTTTTACGATCAGATCCAGTCTCAGTCAGTTAAAATTATAGAAGGAAAAGGACAAACAGTCCCGGTTAGGTTCAAAAGAGAAACGTGCAAGATACAATTTTGCTTCGTGGAAAGGTGGGGAGCGCTAAGTGCAAATCAACTTTCACAACGCAAATACGTACCGGGTATGTAGGCATTTACAACCCAGTCAACCAATCGCAGTGCAACCCACCAGGCATTCCCGAACTATATTCATGGAAATGAGACCGTGCAAGCCTCGTCCTCGGTACCGAAACTCATTACCCCAACATGAATTATTCAAAAATTCTCCTTGCAACAAAATATTTCCTTCCAGTTTCGCAAACTTTGTTATCTGCAGATCTTCCAACTTTATGGTTAGGGGACAGATTCGTTTAATCGTTCTAGAACTTCTTGCAAATAACTTTCAGAAAAGGTTATTTATGGATGGTATAAATTGATCGGCAGTGCCGGTTACGGGTGACAGTAAAATATACGATGCTGAGCCACGAAGTCGTATCTCCACGAGTCTCGGAATGACATATTGGCTTTTTGACTTACGACAGCAATAAAGCGGTATTTACTTACGAATCGCATGACTGACGACAAAGTTTATTTGAATAGATCTATTAGAACGAAGGTTGACGGAATTAGAATCCAGGACAAACATCGTAAAGAGACGTTTGAAGTCCCAGCAGTCGTGTCCGTTTTCTTCCGTCTTGTTTACTCGTTGGAACGAATCTAATGGATCGATTAAGCGTTTGCAGCTTATGGCTAGTTAGTAGTTTCTTGTAAAAACACGCAAACCGGTGTTTATTGTACCATTTAATAGCGCCACTACCTGTGTAAAGATAATGGTGTCGGAGCTTAACATGATCATTGATCAATTAATTCAACCATTTATGGTACAAACATTTGATAATCTTTTTTAAATATCTTAAAACTCCATTATCCGTTTACGTAAACAAACAAGTTAAATACGAGGATAGAAATTCTAACGGTGCATTTCAACAGAAAAATCCTTAGAGAATAAAACTGTCGAAGGAAAAGAACTTGAAATCCTAAGAAAACCGTTCAGATCTGTCGGATATTGGCATTGAAAAGCAACAATCCAATATCGGCATCCTAGCAGCGCTTCGCAATGGCCAATAAGTCAATCTGTGCAAATTCATCTCGGAAGAGTCAGAAGGATCGCAAGATGCTGTGTTTCCTGCGTTACCACCCTAGCCTCCCATAAGGCGGGTTACTAGGCGTAAGCTTACTTGCCATGTTAAAAACTGTTTACAGGAAATTGCGCAGGTTTCCACATCCTGGCAAGTTTTGATTTTGACCACATGGGGTATACTAATTTTGTGACCTTTAACATATTTTATTTCTCATGAAGCAGTACCGTAACATTGGTAGATGTAGATGTGGGAGTTACTCCCAACTTCCTTCATGGAACAGTGCAATCGTTACAAAGAAAGTTCACACTCATACAAAAAGTTATCAGTTCCAGGAATTGTACAGGCTATTTAGTAGCAAAATGCAGGATTTCGTCTTTTCACAGCTTTTACCCGGTAAACCTATATGTGGGTGCACCCCATGGGTGAATGCAGCGGGAAACGGGTCGCGACCCACATCGCCGGGATCAATACTCGGTCATCGACTCGCCCTAGCCCGCCCGAGTGTCTACCACTAAAATTACAGCTTGGGAGTTCAAGTTCTTGGAAATTCCCGTCAGTTCGATTTGAGGTTAATTGGTTTGATAGAGTGTGATCACATGTTGTAGTAGATTGAATATTTATAGTCTAAAATATGTGGATGAAGAACTAAGTCAACACGAAAACTTTCAGATGTCACTTAAGAAGAAGTTTTTTTAAATATTTTATTCATACAAGTGTCCTGAGACCTAAAAGCAGCTGTTTTATTTATGAATAAGTCCAAAAGGTATCTTTTTTATTCAAAATGACCACGAAAATAAACCAGATAACCATTTTGTTTGTTCTTAGTTTAAAACACCGGAAAACGCAGTATATAATGACCGGAAAATAACACTCGATAATTGGTTGTTACGGTAATTGTGACAATAAGCGTGGATCAATTAAAATAAAATGTAATTAAAATACCTTTGTGTAGATTGCTACGTCTGTGTTAATGATTGATGATAATATATGATGATCGTTTAAATATAAGCGTTATCATACGATATCAAAAGAACTGTTATCTCTAAGTGACCGACATTGCGCTTTGAATAAATAATTTATGCCATGTATTTCAGGTAAAAAAAAGTTTTTAAGCCTATATTTTTGTTACATATCCCATCCGTTTCTGCATCCATATTGGATTTTATTACACGAGTGTACCCTAGATATTAAAAAATACATCATCATACTCAGGAGTATTAATTAGGGTACTCAAAATAGCTATATTATACAGGTATCGACTATCTACAGAAATTCCAAGAATGAGCAGATAACAGCTAAGACTTCAGTAGAATAGAATACCTAGAATTAACATGTCGCACATTAGGTATATGACACAACGTTTTTACGTGCGTTGTTACGATGTCAATTGGATGCATTTAGCAAGTGTGAATAACATGTTTAAATTTAGAACGTAGTTGTATTGACTGCAACGAGAGAACGTTGTCATGAAAATTGTAAGAACTGCAAAAAGCAATGAAATACTGATGTACGTATGCTACGTGTTTAAATATCAGACATATTAACAAATAGTATTTACGGTTTTATGAAAGATTTCCGATAAATCAATCAATAAGGAGTAATTTGAAGGCTAATATAGTATCCCAAAACCATTACTATCTCTTTCACTCCTGCAACGACCATGCAACTGTGAATGACAAGTTTTACGACCCAGTTCGTCAATTTGGTTTATTTTAGGGCCACCCCAGGGCGTCTAATCAACTCTATTGCTCTTGCTCGATGCACCGTTGGCCCAACTGCGCAGAGTGCGCAGCGACGCCATTTTCCATAGCACTGACTAGACGCCGACGCTTGCTCCGGATTCAAGTGAGACGACATTTCTCTGCGTGCTATCTCTTTGTTATGCCGGGGCAACACTAACTGGAAACGCCGGGAAACGAGTTAATTCGACGTTGTTCATATGGCCACACTGGGATTATGGCGATAATCAACGGCGACGTAAGTGATTACATAGCTAGGTGATCGTGAATTAAAAGTTAAGAACGTTCAAAAGAACGTACCGCAAAAAGATCTGCATCATTAACTAGATGGTCAGATATCTAATATATAACAACAAGCACTGGATAAGATTAGCACAGGATCGAGGAGAATGCCGTAAAGAGGCATAAACTCAGCAGTGGGCGGATACAACCTGAATAGATTGATAGAATAGCAATTTCAAGTCATATATACAATCTCAAGATACGTCTACCGTCTTCTCGGCTCGAGATTGGGACAGGCTTTAATGCATTTCCAAGCGCCATCTCGACGATATCCAATTTTAATTACGAGCGAAGTCGAGCAATTAAGCCGAGTGACACGACAGGCAAGCTTGTACGGTTAGCATCAAATAATAGTGGATGATACTGTGTAAAATTGTCTACCATTCTCTAATAGGTTTATAAAAAATGAGATATCCGTACCGTACTAATATTATAATTGCGAAAGTAACTTTATTATAATTACTTAACTATATAAATTGAATTCCGGTATAGAGATAGGAGAGTCCCGAGAAATGCCGTAGGATAGTTTTCATTAAGGAAATCATCATTCTACGCGGAGAGAAGACAGTTGTGTTATAATATAACCTTCCCCGGTAAGACACACCACACCATCTCCATACCAAATTGTATCTAAATCGGTTTAACCGTGAAGAGGTAACAATGAGACAGAATTACTCGTATATATAATATTAGAAGGGATTACAATGTGCAAAACTTTACTTCCTCAACTTTGGGAGCAAATCAAATTATTTTTATTAAATATTTTGATTTGTTTTTTTAAGTAGTCAATTTATATGAAATAAAACTATGAAAACGGATTATATCGCGTATATTGAATTTATAATACATCCCGACGTTTCGAACCCTTTACAGCGTTCGTGGTCAACGGGTGACTGAGGAAAAATTACAAAGTGCAAAAATACCCACATACTAAAAATAATGAACAATCATAGACTATAAAGTTGTATATACATGCAAACTCGGTTCATATCAATATACGCGATATAATCCGTTTTCATAGTTTTATTTCATGAGTAACTATCGCGGTAACCGAAGACAATATTAGTCAATTTATACTTTACTTCCTCGTCAATTTTATCTACTTTTAAAAGCGTATCTGTATTTGTAAAAACATTATGGAGTATCAGATACTTTGGCATGTTCTTTTTTCTATCCGCTATATTGTATATTGTATTGTGTATTGTATATTGGAAGCATGACTGTACATCTGCTCACAATTACGGCAATGTACACTGAGCGAAAGGCAGAGTTAATTTACTTTGTTAGAGGCAAATTGCTGAAGTTAATCCGTTTTCTATTTTTCATATACCTAATATTCATTTCACTTAATATTGTTATTAGAACACGATTTCTGGATTCGTATGCGAGTCGATATCTAAAATAAGCCAAGCTAATCTAATACAAGGCAGCTATGTGGCAGTTTCATTGGGTATGGGTATATAAGCGGGAGCTTATTTGCCTTGCCTTTTAAGATAATTTAGGTTTTATATTATCTTAAATTATTGAGGCAAGCTGGAGGCAATCGAATAACTAAATACAGTAAAACACGCTCAAGAAAATTCTGAACTTCTACAATAGGTATACTCGTATCTAAAACCAGACTGGATGCAGACAGGCCAAACAAGCCATGCCTGGCATCAACGGAAAGCTCACAAGGTTGCTCCTTCAACTAGAGAAGACCCGACTGAGCATGGTAACCAGTGTCATAACAGGTCATGGACTATTTAACAAATCCCCTATGCAGAGGATGCATGGAGACAGAAGAAGAAACAGCCTCTCACGTGATGCTGGAATACAGCGGAGTGGCCCCATACAGGGCAAAACATCTCGGATCCCCGAGAGACCTCCTCGAGGTCCTACTCAACATCGAGGGTTTGATAGGATTCCTCGAGGAGCTTGGCTGGCAGGACTAGCCCAACCCTGCTGTCACGCAAAATAGGCGCCTGTCGTCGAGTTGCGGAAAATCGCCCGAACTACAATACAATAGGTATACTCGTTTTGTAGACAAACTGTCGCCAAAACTAAACCTACATGTAAGCTAAGCGACAGCTGCTGTTTCACACGCCCCAGTTCTAAAAATATTTACCGTGGGGCATAGATTCAATCAGGTCAGGAAAATCGATACTCAGGTACCCAGGTTCACGGAGATGAGTCACGACACAGTTTAGGGACGATGACAGTAATCTATCTTAGGGGCGGGGCTGTACACACAGAACGGGGAACACATGCGACAACATGCCATAACACAGAATAAATAATAGTACTAGGTACAGAAGGTTCACTCTAACAAAATACGTCTATTACGACAGATATGACCGCTAGGTGGCGCAAGCGCGAGCAGGCGTCCGTTCCGTGACGCGCGGCAATTACTATGGTTAGACACCAAAATTGGTGGGGGTAGCATGTACTTGTAGCGACGCGACGAGCCACGCCTGGCCATACGAATAAATGTGCTTATTGTCGTCTACCAAGCTTAAGAACCACTAAGGTCTGTTTTTTTATTCCGTAGACGAAAATGACGTTTCATATGTAAGACATTACATTTCTTAGTACCACATGAAATGTCATTTTAGTCTACGGAATAAAAAAACAGAATATAGGTACTACACGTTTTGATAATAATTTTGACTTGGTGTGAAACGTTGGCAACACACAATGACAAAAGAAAACCAACCCCTGCAATCTTTATGAAAAGTTGCATCATAGTCCTGTCGACTTATAATTCTTATCAAGTCCATGATTTACACTCAAGTCTGACCCTATCTGAGACCATTTGATCTCATAATTTAGGTTCAAAATTCAAATTTGGAAAGAAAATATCCAACCAATCCAAGCTTGTATGATTTGTTTTTTCCATACATGTTTTGCAGATGGACTACTTCATACAAGCCTACTCTGATGACGTCACAGCCGTGACGTACTGCGCATGACGTCACGCGCACTGCCGCCCAAAAGCTAGACTTTTAGGTCATATGGGAGCTAAGAATAGACAGCGTAGACCATTTTATACCATATTTAATTAGTTAGACGTCAATGGGTTTGCGTCAGTAATAACGATTTCACATTGTCAAAAAGATAGTGATGGCCAAATAAGTAACATAGTAAGTAGCACACCTCTGTTATCATAGAAGTAAGGATGTGAACCGCCGCCGCCTAAAAGGTTAGACTTTTAGGTCAGACGAATTGTCCCCCAAGGTATACGATTCTACAAGGTAGATAAATGTCCTATGAAATTGCTTAAATAGTAGCTCAAAGCTATTATAGTACTTGTGAGTGAAAACATAGACCAGTCAAAACTCTCTACTTTATCTAGGAATTGTGTTAGCTGTGTTTTGTTCGTAACTCTTTTCGTTACGTAACGCGTATGATCTCTTATTGTTATAAACGAGTATTTAAAAAGTATTGCACAGTGATCACTTATGCATGTATCTAGTGGGTTAACCGATACAGATTCTCGAGGCAAATTGGTATATGCATGGTCGAGGCAAGATGCCGAGCTACCCTGGATTCGAGTTGGAAAGCTAACCATAGAAGTTAGATTAAATCGGGTCAATAAACCTTGGACATTATTTTTTATGTGAATTTAAATAATTTTAATTTATTATGATTTTTGTAATCAATTTTTATTATGTAATTGACAATGTATGATTAATACCGAATAAAAATCTATCTATCTATCTATCAATTGTTGGACTGATACGACCCTTAAGATGGGGTGGGCGTTGGCGATTTGTCTGCTCGTTTGCCTATCTCTCTTCGCCCTAGCATTTTCCCGCCTAGCGCCACTGTCCGCTTTCCTACTCACTCAAAAAGTGAAGAAGCACTTTGCCCGGTCTTCGGCATCCTCATGTGTGAGATTGTTCTCTTCCGTGTCCACCATCACGACGTCCAGCCAGCGCTTCGTTTGCCTCTTATATCATTAAAAAATATGGCTAAGAATAGATAGCGCGTAGACAATTTTATATCATCTCTGATTAGTTAGGCGTCAGTCAGTTTGCGTCAGCAATTGCGATTTCACGTCACTGATGAGTTAGTAAACTGAATCATGGCTGACATGTCATGGTTTTTTACACAATAATAAAAAAAACGGCCAAGTGCGAGTCGGACTCGCGCACCAAGGGTTCCGTACTTTTTAGTATTTGTTGTTATATTAGCGGCAACAGAAATACATCATCTGTGAAAATTTCAACTGTCTAGCTATCACGGTTCATGAGATACAGTCTGGTGACAGACAGACAGACGGACGGACATACGGACAGCGGAGTCTTAGTAATAGGGTTCCATTTTTACCCTTTTGGTACGGAACCCTAAAAAGGTACTGACTGATAAACGTGTGAAGTCACACATATAGGCCGGAGACGATTCTAGATCTTTGGTATCACGTAATCCGTTTATAACTAACAAAACAAAAAAGGATTTCCCGAAATGGTCCAGCCGCCTGCTAGAAAACGGGGAACATGCATAAAAAAGTAGATGAGTTCAGAATCCTCCTTCCAAAATACATCGTAATAAGTACATACATCGTTATGCTTAAATTCCGAAGACAAGGTAATCATTCGTTCAGATAAGAGAAAAAAAAATCCCCATGTTCACTTCCCCGTAGAATTCTTCGTAATTCTTAAAAAATTAACATTTACATTTCCAGAATGTTGCACCACATTGAGTTTGCAACAAATTCAACATGGTGCAATCCTTGCTAAACGAGTGGGCGTGACTCAGAAACGTTCTAGAACCTAAATGGGGCATTGTGATTCTATGTATTTATATCGAGTATCGAACGGTTTGATTATACTTATTTAGTTAGTAGATTTTTATACGACGTTATAATTGATAAACAGTCCAAAGCGTCTTATCAGCTGGCAACTCAACCGATTATTTCATGTAATGGGCACAACGCCTGGAAAGAGAATTCTCTATTGCCCTTTCTTTTTGACAGTCGATCTAAAAACTTTAGGTATCACGCAAGCAACAAGTTGTTACTGCTAGCTGACCTTTCGTATGTTTTATGAAGCCCTACAGCAAGCTCCGATTTTTTATAGTCAATGACATTACAGAGATGGAGATACAGAAACATACCTACTGTCCCATCCAAATGATTTAACACAACGCATCCTTTGGAGCTATTACTCGTCTCTATGTAGGTATCCAACATCCAACTGCATGTGATGTAGATTTACGTTCTTCGCGGAGTCGGATCTGTGTAGCCATTCATTAGAGGTTTGTTCCGGCGTTCAGTCATGACCGTGTAAATATCAGCGACCAAGCAATGACTAGAATGACCTGCATTCTCATGACCGATCTCTTAATTCCAATGACATGCAGAGCTCGCGCCACACCCTTAAGCTAAATAGTGCCATTATTATCATCTTATTAGCCTCCTATCATTTCCATTATTTACAATGCACTATCCTTGTCATGACTGTGGTAGAATTTTCTAGTGCCTTGGTAATTTCAGGAACGGTCTAATTCCAATCACATACAGAGCTTTTACTAAACTAACCCGTGTAAATCAGTGATTACTTAAAAGATCAAGACACACTGGGTGCATGTATGGACTATGGAAGCATCGAGAATATTCTGACCCCCTTTACCTGCAGTGGGCGAGAATATAACCGTAGCATGGCAACCCGCAAATAGACGGGACGCGACCTATTGGTGGACTGCGATTTGTTTTCTATGACCCATTTTGATCAAGTACAATCACATAGCTGACGATTAATAGGCCTTATGTAGGGGCAATAAGGTTTACTAAATGGCATTCAACACTCAACAGTGTCGAGAAGCGGCTACCGCGAATATTGAGATTCGATCATGTCTGCGTCACGATCACTCGAATAATGCAAGTGGAAGAGATGAAACTGATATCAGATTTCAATGTTCGCGGTAGACGCGGTAGGTCAACGATACTCGAAGAATTTTGACCACGTTAGCAGTCACCTTAGAAAAAGGTTATTGCTAAAGGGACACAAATACGTTTTTATGTTTTAGCAAACTAGAACAACGAGTAATATCGTATAAAAAAACAGTTATGTTTTAATTGTATTACGTTTTTTGTTAGTATTAGTAATTCTACACAACATACATTAGGTACTATACAACATAAAAGGTTTCTAGCATTCTAAAACCAATGCCTACCACAACGTTTACTGATACGGCACGAAAACATCGGCAAAAACCAAAAACAATCCTCAATAACAACGGTTAGAACGTGCCGACTGGAAAACCTATAGAGGCAGGGCGATATAACGTTAAAACTAGGTTACATAATACATATCATAATCAGGGGTCGCGAAACTTCTACAAACTAAAGGTAGTAAAAATAATCGGGTTCAGACAGTTCAAAGGTCCTAATGTTAATTTGGTCAGCAGACTGAGGATGCGAAGACAGCTGTTTGCCGACCCCTGATCTATTACTATAAATAAGCCCGCGTAGAAATTACATTATAACGACTAGAATAAGCCACCTGCTCCTAAGACCCAGAAATAGTTTTGGTTTTAAATTTGGAACCCTTAGTTAATCAAAGTTCATAATCGGGTGTCACGAGGAATGAAGATAGCAATGAGGGCTATCGTTTTTTTGCTCACCAGTTGGCGCCTCTGTTGGTGGTGGTCCAAAAGACTAAAGAACAGCTGTCAATCATTGAAGTGACAAGTGACATTTCGAACTATGGAAAAGACCACCATCTACACTAGCGCCCCTAGCGGCGAATTCATACGCGTTAGCCCTCATTGTGCTCATAGATTAGTATATGTTATATTGTGCTTTTACAACAACATAATATATCACATTTCGGAGTCTGTCGAGTTGAGCATAAAAATAATTTGTAAGGAGCTAGAGCCGAGATCGACAATAAAACAGTATTAAATAAACAAGGTGGATAATTCTCAAAAACCTATATAAAATACCATGAAAATGTCTGTGGTAAAACCTTAAAAACTCAAGGATTAGACCCGACCGGTAAACTCCATATCAATTCAAAACGAGGTTAAATCTTTCATCAATCATCGACATAAAAGACAGAGTACGATGACCTGCGTTTGAAGACCTAACAATAAAAATATTCTATAAAAATATCTGTAGCAAAACAATAAACACTAATTTCAGAACCGTACGGTAAACAAAATTACGCACTTATAACGAGGTTAGATCTTTAAAGCATCAATCTTCGGCATAGAAAGCGTAAGATTGCCTGTGTGAGCTGCTCTGGAGCAACGTCCGTTCTTTTTTTATTAGGGTTCCGTACCGCAAAAGGAAAAAAACGGAACCCTTATAGGATCACTCGTGCGTCTGTCTGTCCGTCTGTCACAGCCTATTCTCTCCGAAACTACTAGACCAATTAAGTTGAAATTTGGTATACATATGTAAGTTTGTGACCCAAAGACGGACATGTAACGTAAACAAATGAATTTTAAACATGGAGGTCACTTTTGAGGGGTAAATGAGAAAATTAAAAAAACAATGTTTTCCAAACTAAATCGTGTTACATGTCAAATGAAAGAGCTCATTGTGAGAATCTCAGTTTTTTTTTAATTAATTTTAGGATAAACAGTTTACAAGTTATTCAAGAAAATAGGCAAAAAAATGACCATTCCCCCCCCCCCTCCCTTTATCTCGGAAACTACTGGGTCTAAAATTTTGAAAAAAATACACAAAATAGATTTTTACTTATAGATTACAGGAAAACCTATTAGAAATGTGCACTCAAGCGTGAGTCGGGCTTACTTACTTACTTACTTTTTGATCCGACCCCGGGTTTTTTAAAGATATTTCACTAACGTTTCACATAAAAAATACATTGTTTAAATTGTGTAATGTACGGAACCCTTGGAACGCGAGTCCGACTCGCACTTGGCCGGTTTTTTTATACTGAACGACTGGGAATATTATAAAATGATATAAAACAAATATGTTTTAGGCAAAAATGTTAGCATTCATCGCGGGCAGGACATCTATTATGAATCAAGTCGATTTTACGAGCCACAACTCAAGAGATTGCTTCGTTTTAATTCATCAAAAATAGAAACAAATGGTAATTCCTACTTCGAAAACCTAAACCTATGCAGTTTTATTGACCATTGATAAATCCAGTACGATTACCCGATCGATATAGGACGTTAAATTGGAGCAACGACCTTTGGTTTCTATCATTTGAATATGGAACGGTTCGAAGTAATTCATAAAATATGATAATTTTACGACATCATAAAACAAATAAGTGTTCCGCAAACCAATTTAGGACGGAAACTGAAAACCCCAAGTCAAGTGTAAAAATATGGGTGCACACATCATACTCAAAAATATGTCCCAAAGCTCTTATGTCAGCGAATTAATAACCATGGGACATATTTTTGAGTAAGTTATATGCACCCATATTTTTACACTTGACTACCACTTATTGTTTAATTGACAAATCATAATCCTTTTTGCGACGGCATAAGGTTGATCAGGTTCAGGGATGGTCAGTATGGCCAGTCCGACAGGATTGTGGTGCATCGACCCTAGGTTCTTATGCTCGGCTACTGGTTTGCCATTTAAATGTAAACACTTAAAGTGCGACATAAATTGTAGACATTAAATAAAGTAGAACGAAAAAAAAAAACATACTAAATTGTTGCCATGATTAAGCATTTTACATCCAAAATTTTCTACAATTTCTTGTCGGACTATATATGCCGCCATTTTTTCTTGCGCAGGCGTTGCGTGTATTCTCTTAATAAAAATAATGGAAACTGGTGCGTGTTGCATGCATCTTTTGTCCTGGTTACTTGTACTTGTTGTCTTCAGATATATTGACGGTTTTTCTTATTTTTCAAGATGATTCCATACAGACGAAGCTATTTGTTTATAAAAGATAATATTCCGGAAAATAAAATGCAGAAATGGTATTAAAACATACTTTCTAGTTAGTTCTCTCATGAGAAATAACTAGAAAGTCCATTCCATAGGTATATGAACTACTCCAAGTATTTATTTTTTTACTTACAAATGTTTTTATACTAGTCTAAGAAAACCTAAACCTTACACAAACAAAGCAAAGTCTTCTTAATGTATGCGAGAAAATATTTGCTTTAGATTTATGCGTACTAAAATATTTACTTAGACAAATTCAAGTTTGATCAATATCGAAGAGCAAAAATCTCGTAATCCTTCGACCTTCGCCGTATGTAGCCATGCATAAGCCTGTAAATCATGGTTTGACAGACATTTTTTACTGTTACGTTATACTGTTAAATAACATACGGGAATCCTAAAATAACTGCTATCATTAACAGCAGATTAGTGAATTGGAAAAACTCCACGATATACTTTCATCGTCATAATATTCTGAATCATATCAGTCGAAAGACGTTCAATATAGAATGAAAAATGCCTTAATTCTTTAAGGATTTTCAATATGGCGTGTGGTACAGTCACCTGCAACAATATGTTACAAACGAAGGCCGCAAAAATATCTGACACGATGTTATTTGTAGAGCCATAAGGACTGGTCTGACCCACACCATAACACAAGCCTTCTTGAGCTCACTGTGGGACTTAGTTAATTTGTGTAAGGATGTCCTATAGTATTTATTTATTTATTCCAAAGTAAAAAGACCGCAAGTGAATAAAGCAAAGAATTTAAAGTGTTCGTTGGGATTATCTATCCACATTCAGCAATGAAGCAATCCTAATCCTAAGGAAGGGCCTTGAAATTTGAAACATGTATTCGTTAATGGGTTAAAAGCTTTTAACGACTTTTATACGGACAAAGTCGCAAACGGAGACTGTAAAATGTAAATATAACAAGTACTACAAATACCGCTACGAGAAATAGAGACAAAGTAAAGATAGGCCGTCGCCCGCGCAGGTCAACCGCCCATCAAGGCCGGGTCGGGGACCCATTAGCTCTCTCCCTTGCCAACTTAGTAAAATAATGACAACGAATATGGACGCTAAGCTTTTAGTAAATAAAATAACCAACTTCACAGGACAGTTTTAATGCCATCATTTTATATAACAGTCTGTACTCTGTAGTATGAGATTAAACGGCATACAATTCAATATGACTCTTTCGGTTAAATGGCGTAATTTCCCACAATACTAGTTTCCATGAAACCAACCGCTAGTTCCGCGATAAAGTAACGTTTTACGTTGCAACGTGCCTAGCTTAGGTTACAGAAGTTGCGAGAAATGTAGGTAGGTTTGATACTAGGAATGGTTTATAAATTCATCGAATGGTTAGCCAGTTGCTATGCTGTTCGAAATGGTTTTCAATTTCAACAACAGCTGATGTTTAGAATTATAAACTAATCGTTTCGTGCCTGCAATACGTAGGTATTGTAGCCACTTGGGCACCAACATTTTTAAAGGAACTACTACTGCTGTGGGGCGACGATCCGAAGTGGATCTTGGCCTCCGACACCAAAGACCGCCATGCTACTCTGTCCAAAGCCGTTTCTGTCCAGTCGACGGCGCCAAATTCGCTGAGGTCTTTCTGCACTTCGTCTCTCCAAACTCTCGTCTCGTCTTTTTAAAGGAAACTTAACTTTATTATTTTTAATTAAGATTGAATCTCCAATAATCATAAATTTTGAGACATGGCCGTATTGCAGGCAGGCGGCGTAATGTTCGTGGGCGAAATATTAATAATGGGATAAAAATATTATTGTGCATTGAGGTGATTTTGAAAGTGAGGTAATATTCAAAATGACTAATATCTACTAAACTAGAAGCACTTTTTATTGTAGCAACACTCAAGAAACAGTGAGAAAGATGCCAGGGTTATACTTTAGCTTTCGAAGTTATCGCAGTGCACTTTGCCTATAAATGGGGCATTTTCTATGAAAAGGGACCTTATTGTCGATGGCGCTTACGCCGCACAACGTCGCGCGGCATTGTATTTATATCTGAGCATCGTTTATAATGGCGTAAGCGCCATCGACAATAAGGTCCCTTTTCATAGAAAATACCACAAATAACAATCTTGTTGTTTACAAGTATTCAAGCAAAATAGTATTGTATGTATATACATCACTACTTTCTTGACAAGAAATACATGTTATTTTTAAAACATTCTGCTTTTCTGCTGTATGATTGTTTACACCAACTTTTTTTTTTTTACCTGACGGGCTCTATTGCACCTAGGGCAATTAGAGCGGTAGGACTGTGTGGGGGGATGGTAGCCTGGGGAAAATCCAGGACCCCTTCCGCATCACACCAACGAACTCGAAGCGACAAGGATAGATGGCATAGTCAAAACTCCTGACACAACGCATCTGTTTACAAAAAAACACTTGTTCAAAACCGAGTTCTATTACAAGGACGATACGTGTTAATTTCCATTACGCTACAATTAAATGTGCGTGTTGACGTCACTGCGGGGGGTCATTGACCGTACGCGCCATTCAAGCTCAGGTAACTCAGGGTCGATATAATGCAAAAGGTAAAACTAAAAAAGCTTTTATCTGGGAAAGCTTATACTGAGACGGAAGAGAATTAAAACTAAACTGTGGAGTTGTGGACGATTGAATAATGAAATGTGTGAATCAGCAACGCGCGTGTAATATAAAATAAGTTTTTGGTAAAAATATCATTTTTGGTACAAGCTTTTATCGCTGACTGTACTTTTCTTTCCACAGGCAACTAATACTCATCGAGACAATTCTAAAAACCCCAAACACAATTAGGTTGCGTTGTTTTATCACAGAGTTCCTATGACCACCTCCTGTCTCCATCATCAGATCAGCTCGATGGTACCATAATATTGCATTGTCACCCGACTTACATATGTATGCAAATTTTCGGCTTCATTGAATGTCGGGAAGTGGGTCAAATTTAACTTGCAAAATTTGACCCGTACAAACATAGGTACACTGCAAG
The DNA here is from genome assembly GCF_947568885.1 of Cydia strobilella. Lineage (NCBI taxonomy): Eukaryota > Metazoa > Arthropoda > Insecta > Lepidoptera > Tortricidae > Cydia > Cydia strobilella. The sequence continues at coordinate 1,763,681 of NC_086043.1, read as the reverse complement.
TTAATAAAAAGCTTGTAAAATTATTTAGAAAGTAGCATTCCCTACATATTTAAAAAAAGTTCTAATATTACCAGTAATATAGACAACATGCGAAATGTATGGTTATGGTTCTACAGCCAGAGATTTCAAACAGTGAAAAGCTTAAAAAAGCTCAACACTAAAATGGAATCCCTGTTTGATAGGTATCTTGTTTCTGTGTAAGGTATAAACACACTTAAATACACTGTGATACACTAATCTAAAAAGCTATACAGACCCTCAAGCAGAAAGCAGGTAAAAATTCCTTTTTAGGATTCCGTACCCAAAGGGTAAAAACGGGACCCTATTACTAAGACTCTGCTCTCCGTCTGTCACCAGGCTGTATCTCATGAACCGTGATAGCTAGACAGTTGAAATGTTCACAGATGATGTATTTCTGTTGCCGCCACAACAAATACTAAAAAGTACGGAACCCTCGGTGGGCGAGTCCGACTCGCACTTGTCCGGTTTTTTTATATAACAGTTGTTCAAGACAAAAAAGGCTACAGGCGATGATCGCGATCAAACAGAGCCAGAACAGACATGTTATTGTACCTACTAAAAAAATTCTAAGTCTTTTTTGCACCCCCTTTGCTTTAGGCCAACCCATTTTGCTATTTGTGTGTTAGAAAAATACAAGCTAAGTAAAGTTTTATGAATAAATTGGTAAACAATGTATTTTTGGGTTTGTTGCTTGTATTTTAATAATCCTATTCATAATCTACGCGCGTAATCTGGGTCATCATTGTTCACATTGCCACTGCATGATGCTTGCAAGAGTGGAAGCTTGGTTCATGGATACATAACATTTTCTGTTGTTCACGTTATTGACCAAGAATTAGTGAAGATCTCCATTTTAGCTTGGCAATAATACTCTTTGTTTCAGATTAGCGAAAATGCTTTCATATGTCCAAATGTTCTCCTCTACAGGTCCCAATTCTCAACCAATTTTCTTGAAATGTTGTGAGAAGGTTCAATAATTAAATATAATATTGTTCGTTGATTCAGCCTTACATTTGTTCAGTTTTAAGTCCGCAGCAAGCTCAGCTAAATTTCACCTTCCCATACAAACAATGTTTTGTTCTCATTTTAAAACTATGTGTTGGATTGTAATGAAACTTTGCACATACAATGACATGAGGTGTATCTATGACTGTAATTAGTTTATATAGCTCCAGCTGATAAAACAAATAAAAGAGCTAAAACAAGATTTATATGAAAGAGTTAAATTTGCTGTATTTTTTTATCTATGGTATCTGAAGCTATATAAACTAAATTACAGGCATAGATATACCTTATCCTATTGTAAGTACAAAGTTTCAAAGCAGTCTAGCTAGTCATTTTAAAATGAAAATGAAACTACGTTTGTATGGAGAACCGAGCTTGCTGGGGACTCTTAAACTATGATCACAAGGTCTACAGCTCACAAAGCCACTAGTACAGGGGTCACCATTTAGTTTCTTCAGGGGTCCGGTTCTCTAAATAAGATGACCATTGCGGTCCGTGTTCCTCCTTAAGTTTTATAAATAAGCATACAAAATAAAATAGATGGCAGTCCGGATGTGGACCACGGTCCGCCATTTGGTGACCCCTGGGTGAGTCAAAGATAATTAAGGGGCATTAAAGCAATGATCCTGGTTTAACATTGTTGGACATAAAAGTAAAACAATGTAATGACAATGGCTATTATCAAAGAACACAATGGTTGTTTATAAATTTATGAGGCACAATGTAGGTAGTCAAGAAATGTCAAACTAATGTAGCAAAAAATTTCAAAAGACTGGACTAAGAATGAAAAGATTCAATAGGTCCTCAAGTATTGCTTGTATATTTTGTATAAAAACTAACATTATTTTGCCAAACAAGTGTTTAAAATACACGTAATCTATACGTAAACACATAAAATACCATGAAAACAAGGAAAACCTTCACTGTTTCAATTGTTATAAGCATAACTAGAAAACATTTAAAACAGTCTACCCGACGCCAGTCGCCAATTTCATACTCAATTCCATGCTATTAGTAGCAATACAACTATCAACCACATTAAAACCTTTATATTATAGGCGTAAATTAACCAGAAGTTATGTTAAGTTCTAACTGAACGAGGGCGTGAGTCATTCGGAGCGCCGTTGTTCGAGCTACGCACTATTCAACAACAATAAATAATGGTCGCAAATGTTATAATTACAATCACACGGAAGACAATTACAATCATACAGCCACCTACGGCACAAAGTGTATCCCTGACACCTGTAACTTGGACCAATCTAAAAGGTTTAGCCCGTTATAAATCAAACAACAAAGAGCTAGTGAGTAGTAACTGAGTCCGGCGTGAATTTTTTTGGTTGAATTCAGAGAAAAATGTGAATATAATTTTAATTTTAGATCGTTTCATGACGCTTGGCTGGTGACGTCTATCGCTGGGAGGGCACGACCTTCGCAACTAACAGTGGAATTCACATAAAAAATGCAATGAAATCAGAAATATAATTTGTGAGTTCACTTACCACCACAGCCATACACATTGAATAAAAATTAGACGGATTTAGCCGTGAACAGCCAAGAGAAAACACCACACACGCCAAATACGTGTGCCTTGCACAAAAAAATAGCTGCACTAATTCCAAGTGTTACCAGGACGTAAAAATAGCTAAGAAATCTACTATTTTGTGTTGCCATTAGACATACTAAGATATTCTACCATCATCGTTCTGCCGCAATGTTCCGTAGAGCCAGGCTAAGCTACCTAGTCGGCTCATAAGTTCTGTCATATACATAGTATCAAATAAAATCAAAAGTTTAAGTTTATTCCGTATAATTTGTACAGCGTTTGAAAGCTTATAAACTAGAGAATCTAAATGTATAACATTTATTCAAAATGACCGCCATAATTATCTACACAGGCTTGAAGTCTTCGTGGCCAGTCGTCAATGGATTCACGCACCACTTTCATGTCGATATTGGCCACTGCTACGGAGCAAGAGATTTTTTCAGCGAGTCTAGATTTGCATGAGGTTTTAAGCACACCTTTTCCTCTAAATACTGCCATATTTTATAGTCTAAAGGATTAAGATCTGGGCTAGAGGAGGGCCAATCTTCATGCCGTATAAAGTCGATTTTATTGGAGGCGAGCCAGGCTTGTGTAGACTTTGCCTTATGGGCTGGAGCAGAGTCCTGCTGGAAAACCCAATACTGGTTTAGAAACATCGTATGGGATAGTGGTTTCACAATATTAGTCAACACCGTGTCAAGACACGACCAACGACGTACCAAGGTACACTTTGGCACTAGTTTTTACTCCTTTCTCACAAAAATGCATACTAGTGACGCCCGCATAAGAAACTCCCAGCCAAACCATCACAGATGAAGGGTGATGACCTCTTTGAATACGGGGAATGCTATTAGACGCTTCTTTACTATTGCGAGCGTACACTCTATCATTTTGTTTATTACAGTTTTCTTCTATGTCAAAAATTTTCTCGTCCGAAAACAGTATACAACGGTGCTTATTTTTAGCGTACTTCTTCAATAAAGCTTTAGATCTTTTAAGCCGACCATTGAGAAGATGGCCAGTTTTTCGTTTATAAGCACGAAGTCTCAGGTCTTGATTAAGCACTCTTTTCACCGTGTTTTTGCTCAAACCCATCTGGAGGGCCATAACTTTTTGTTTCCTAGCGGGATTTCTGGCAATGCGTGCCCTAATTGCTTGTACAACCGCTGGAGTCCTAGCTGTACGCGGACGACCGCTTCTTTTCTTGTCATTTAAACTAGAGACCTCACTGTATCTTTCTATGGTACGATACACAAATCTTAGAGAGAATTTTAAATTTTCAAGTAGCTTAAAAATTTTAGTCGGCGAGTGACCACAACGATATAGTGCAATTATTGCGGTACGGCTATCTTTAAGCGTCCACTCCATGTTGAAGAAAACAGAAAATTGCAAAATTATACTACTCAAATATTTAATAAAGATTCGAAATTCAAATGCAAAACGGTTTTTGTTTTAGGAGTTCCAAATTTAAATTTTAAAGGCCAGTGACAGAACTTATGAGCCGACTAGGTATAGTCTGGAAAACACACTTCCACATTTGTTGACTGTTTTATTTATAATAGAAACTTATTTTATAGAAGTTTATTTTATTGACTACGTAATAAGCTAGAATTAGACCAAGCTAAGTTGGCAGCAATTTTGATAGCACAGACTGTGGGACTGTGCAAGTGTTATTCTAAACGTCATTATTTGAAAGATTTCATAGAAGTTTGATGTTTAAAATAACAATCGCACAGTCTGTGCTATCAAAATCGCTGCCAACTTAGTATGGTCTAACTCTATCAATATTACACTTTAAACAACATTGACGAGCAACAAATAAATTAAAATATTATCGAGACGCCTTCGCCATTTAGAAGCTCAACTGGAAATCCTAAATTTGATCTGATCAGTGTCAAAAACGGTCAAGTGATATTTCTTTCACCAGAAACGTCACTTTTGTGACTGATAGGTTATTACAATCAGAATCATGTTTGCAGACTTACAGAATGAGATATAAATTATAAATTATGTATGTAATGTAATGTATGCAGCCCGCCCGCCTTAAACCTATTTGGAAACTAAAATTGGTTTATAGTATTTTTCAAGCTCGATAGGTACGCTGACAGGTGTCATTTAAATGCAATTTTGCGAGTTTTGGCGTTTAGCTTATAAATTATATGGAGATGACACCTGTCACCCTACCCATCGAGTTTTAATTTAATTATTTTTCTACCACTTTTTAAAACATATATGCATAATTTTCTACTATAACTAAATATCATTAATTCATGTGGCAACTCTAAAAATGCCTCATGTCATGGCGGCAAATTTTAGCAAAGTATGCCGCTAGGTAGAATTTTACATATCAAAAATTGTTGGGAAATTTAGTTAAGACATTATACTATATATTTTTTTATACCACGTCGGTGGCAATCAAGCATACGGCCCGCCTGATGGTAAGCAGTTACCGTAGCCTATGGACGCAATGCCACTTTTTCACTCGATTATAGGGTATTTGACAACATTAAAAATATATAGACTTCCGGTTCGATCGCCATCTTGATAGTAGCCTCGTGATTAATTTCTTTGTTTTTTGCTCATTAACATTGTTTAATGTGTAATATCGATAGCTTTATTATACAGTAATCTAATGTGGTAGTGTGCAGTGAATGGAGAATTAATCTCAAAGCGTGTTTAACCACCATTCTGGAGTCAACGGCCGGTAGTCCACGTGCTTCTCGTAAAATCCAGCTATCGGTTTTACGAGACAACTACAACAACCACCGAACAACGTCGTGCTCTAAGAGCATTTGGTATTTCTACCTCTAACCGTGTCTGGCTAGAGCCCTAGAGGCCCATAATTTTATTGTTTACCGTACACTGGCTATGGCCGATGGCCGATATGTTTTAATCAAGAAATATTAATTCGATCCCACGTGGATCCCACTTTAACGTTGGCGAAATCATCGACACTATCGATGGAGCCATACTACCAGAAAAATTGAAGTTGAAAAATATATAACGAATTGCTGTCATCCTGAAAGATAATAAACTAATAAAGTATATTAAGATTTGATTATTCTTACTGTAAATTATGTGTTAGATATAATTAGTAAATTGCTCCACCCTATCCGGGTTCATGTACCATAGTAATGTCCTAGACATAATTCATTGTACATACATGACTGCAATAAACGAATACGAATATATTTCACTATATTTGAATGTAAATTATGTTTATTTTTGGAAAATAAACGAAAGAAAATTTAATATTACAATAGGTATAGGTATACGTAATTTTGCGAAAGGGATCCAGCCATTTAATTTAAACACTTCTTTTTGACAGAAAGTTTCCAAATTTTAGTGAATTGGATCCTTTTCCCTAAATGACATAGGCTTAAATTTCTAGGTTTTACTTTAAAAAAACACGCTCCGTTTGTGGGTGCCGTGGCCCTCGGGTTAGTCTTTTTGTTTACCACATGCCACAGGGGCCCAGTAATGGAGCGCGCGCGATACGAATGTCGGGCTTAGCCCGACCTTTTGCTATGAAGGTTGCTCAGGGGTTCAGTAGTAAAAGCGCGCGCGTTACAAGTTTTTGCTATAAAGATGGCTTAGCGTGTTACGAATGTTGGCCTTCGCTTGATCTGTCGCTGTGAAGGTTGCTCAGGAGGGGTATAGGGGGGTAAGGCATAGGGCCCAGTAAACAACAAAACTTTACAAATTCTATATTATTCGTGACGGTCAATAGGTTGAAATGAAATAAAAAGTACAACATCCAACAAACAAGTTTATTAGCTTTATCGGTTAGAGTCGGCTACATGAACATGTGGTCGTTGAAGCCCCCGGGCGGCGGCAGGTGGTCGGCGTCGGGCGGCGGGCGGCGGCCGGGCGCGGGCGGGGGGCCGAGCGGGGGGCCGAACGGGTCGAAGCGGGCGCCTGGAGGGACTGCACCTCTGGAATAAAAAAAAATGTGGATAAATGCGTAAAAATATTGATATTATGATGTAAGTTACATCAGTAATCCACCAGGCACACCAAATCCCTTCTCAAGATCTCGTCGAGGTCCCAACGTGTTGAACAGCATACAAACACCTGCAGCAAAGGGATCTATATCTGAGCAAAATGTAATCCATCAGGCATACCAAGTCCCGGGTTGTTAAGGTTTCGCTGGGTCTTAACAGGTTTTTCAACACACTTGCTCAAAACGACGTTTTTATTCCACCGATATTTGGCTCATAATCCTAGATATTAAACACGCGTGCTCTTTCAGTGTATTATTCCACTCGTGCTTTTTAATTATATTATCCGACTGAGTTAAGAAGCTAACTGAATGCTAATAATATGCATGGAGAGGGAGCCTTCTTTAATTGGTCGGTCTATCGGCCGGGGCGAGGGCAGGCCGGCAGTACGAGTATGACAGATGAAACACACAATACTGTTTTAACTATTAAAATTTGATTAATATGAGTTTCTTTTTTTCTCGCAAGTGTGTTGAAAAACGTCGTATGAAACTCTCGCTCGCTTACAGCTCGCGCGCACAATATCGCCTCGTGTGTAATGACCAACTTAGCACACTTGTATCATAATGTACTATTACAGCATACCACCGCCGGGAGCGATGGGGTCTAATACTGAACCAGTTGATATAAGTTACCTCGGCAAGCCTCCAGGTACGCCAAGGCCAGGATTCTCAAGGTCCCGTCGAGGTCCGAATGGGTTGAACAGCATACCACCACCGCCTGGGGCGAAGGGGTCTAAATCTGAGCGGCCAATGTTTGGTAGAGGTGCTGTCGGAGGCTCCCTGAATGAAATAACGAAAAGATTTAGTTCTAGTCTGTCTAAACTTTGCACTGATTTGAATTGAACAACTTTGTTCTCTCACTTGAGACATCATTATAATTTATAAATGTCATATTGATGACATTGCAACACACTGTCGTTGCAAATGCTATGCAGTTAAGCTCGATCCAACTCTAGGAGTCACAAGGAGAAACAAAGCTACAGGGTGTCTTAGGAATTATTTGACACCACACCATTGATTTATTTAGCCTAGTCATCATCATTACCATCCTGTCCCGGCCGGTTTCGGCCTCGGCGACTGAGTTTGTTCTGGCTAGTGAGAGAGCGATCGTGGCTGACGTAGCCTATTTTTGCAGTGAATGTACGGCCACACTCACCGCAGGTCAGCACCCCTCGGACAAAATTGTAGTTTATGACCGCATGTGGTCGGGCCTTTAACTCGTCACGCTTCGCGTCGAGTTCGATTCGACTCTGCTCTTCAAAAGCTTGCACTTTTGTACTCACTGTATGCCTCCACTTCGGATCTTGTGCCGAAGTCTCGCAGTGCGATGGTTCAAAGTCACATCTCCGCATGTGACGGCACATCTTTGTAGCCCAAAAGTTGGCTGCCCTGTTCCACTTGCCACTTTGCAACTCTAAGTAGAAGTTGCGCTTAGCAACTTATGGAATGTTATATATTAATCTTTCTGCACTTCGTCTCTCCAGCGGTACCTGTGGCGTCCAGACGGTCTTCGGCCACTTGGTACTCCAGAGTACGCCCTCCAGACTGCGCGATCTTCCCCCATCCGGACTACGTGCCCGAGTCATCGGAGCCTCAGCGAACTCGGCGCCGTCGACTGGACAGAAACGGCTTTGGACAGAGTAGCATGGTGGTCTTTGGTGTCGGAGGCCAAGATCCACTTCGGGTCGTCGCGTCACAGCAGTAAGTAAGTAAGTATATATTAATCTGTCTTAAAATATTATATTAATAGGTAAATACCACAAATCCCGGGTATCAGGGTGCGGGCCTGATGGGTGTGGCCTTGAAGGCACTCTCAGTGGATCATCAGGAAGCCTTCTATTTGGTTCATCTGTAATAAAAATATTCTTAAAACGTATTTGTTAAATAAAAATGCATAATAAGATTTCTTATCTTCTTTTTTCAATAATTACCTTGTTTCTTTCCATAACTTAGTGTTAAACTTTACTGATATTACTTCCAATTTTTATCTAAATCATCTTATATAATCTGGCGTTGACACCATTACATTTACACCTATGGCAAAGATGAGACTTTGTTTACTGACAATTTATTGTAAAATTAAATCAATTATTTTTGATTGTTCATTTGCAGCCACAAATACGTGGCGTTATTAATTATGCTACTTTCATTAGACTCTACTGTTTTTTTTTAATTTATTAACTTAAATTAAAGTATTAAAACCTAAAGTGAAAAACAATCACCTTTACTATTTATGCTACTCTTGAAATACTTCGGAAACACTAGTAAGCTAATATTTGGTCTTATGATATTCCCTGGCTTGGTTTAAAAATAAAACTCTACTAAATAAAACAGTAGCCTAGCATTCCCCAAAAGACAAGGGTAGTATTTGTGATACTTTGACTGAATGCTCCCAAAAAAATAAAGCTATAGTTTGTCAAAGGACTGTCTTATTTCAAACATCTTCTTTTTCTTCGTTGTTCCCTCATGACTGAAAATCGTGACCAACAACTATATCCCTCCATTTAACGCGATCAAGGCCTACACAGGATCTACGAGATTTAGGCATTTCAAACATAAACAGAGAGAGAGAGAATCATACTATCTTTGTCTTACACTAGTACTAGCACCCTTTTTTTGTTCTTATTTACTGACAATTTGGTTTGACCAACTATAATTTCGTGGGCCATACTTACTTCTGGTCGAAGTTTGCGTTTCAGCAGTAGTAGTAGGCCTATCTGTGATAGTATCAATGAGATCCCGCTTCACATTGTACATGAGGTCCTTGTAGCCCGGCAACATCTGGGCTATTGAGCCGCTAGTTTCTTTTACGGTGTCATCTATCTTCAGGGCAAGGTTGGATACTGCTAAGTCTTCGGATCTCTGGAATTGTTAAGAATGTGTAATGTAACATCATAAGGCATAAGTCACACAAATCTCTGTTTTGACATTTTGCTGGGACATCAGTTAGCCGCAACCACGACCAGTGAAACCTGTGTCGAAACGTTGGTAAATAAAGGTAACAAAATAAATTCGCGATATACCCGATTGTAAATGTGATTTAATATCATGAGGCTGTCTGAAAATAGATTAAATATATTCTGAACCCAGATTAATATATTTTATAGGATATAAGATGCTTTGGTACTTTGAGGCCTACAGAATTGCCAAAATAAAGGTAAACCACTAGAACTCATAATCTTCTAGGTTGTAATTACCAATACTTTATAATTGAACTCAATTTACATATCCCAGATACTGAAATAAATTATTCAATCTGTCTGGTTTTATACTATAACGACAAACAGATGGATTGGGCAGATCAGGTAGTATTCAGCCGATCAAACTGTTATTTTAGTTTCTAAGATATAAATACAGAGCTTAATGTTGTTGAAACTTGCTTTTCAGCACAATTACGATAGTAGGTTGGACTAAAGCAAAGGGGGTGCCGACAGAAAAATTTTCATCGGAGTGATGTTATTATGACACCTATTTTTTATTGTTATCGTAGAGAATATGCTAAAACAAGCATGTTTTGTAGGAAAAACTTCTCTAAAATCAAAAATGGCCGAGATATTTGACCCACAAGTTGAAACCACTACTTGACAAATTAAAATCAATCATTTGGAACAGTAAATTTAAGAAACAGAGACAAGATAGGTGCGACGACGAGCGAAGCGAGGAGTGTGTTAGATTGACCGCGATGATCGCGATCAAACAGACAGATCAGACATGTTATTGTACCTACTAAAAAAATCTAAGTCTTTTTTTGCACCCCCTTTGCTTTAGGCCAACCCGATAGTACATTACCATTAAATTGACAATGAGAGTGCCATCAGTGTTCAATCCATGTAGAATGTACAATTTGCCCTCCAAAACATATCTCAAAGTATAGTTGTCCTTATCATTCCAGCCCGTTGGCAGCACCTCGCTCTTGTCCTCATCTCCTGACAGGGTTCTCTGTAAATTTAATACGTATTTACCAGCATGGATAAAATGCGATGTGTGTTCTGTAGTAGTTAAAAGTTTATACAAGGTTTCTACCTCGTCGCCTATTCCAATGGTGCGCAATCCTCTTTTTGTCAAATTCCAATGTATGAAAGCAATAAGCACATCAGACTTCCGTTTTATATCTTTCTCAACAGTTTTAAAAGTTAAATCCCAGCCGAATAGCGGATCTGCTGCCATTTTGATTGCCTTTGGAAAAACTTTACCTAATTTGTTTGGACCTGTAACAAACTTTATGATTACACTCAAAGCAGTCACAAATGAACATACAAGTGGTTTTCTTTTGCGATAAATTTATAACTACCAAAACAAGCACCGGGTTTGAGTTAAGTCGTAAATAAAGTGTTTTGCGAAAATAGATTCGTAATTATTATGACATTTAAAATGTCAAACTTCAGCTGTCAGTTTTAAAAGTGTTGCAATTTGAAAATCATGCGCAAATCAATTATTCCTATTTACTTTAATTCAGAGTTTCATGAAGCAGAACATTGAAGAAAAATAATGTTTCTTATGATAATTGTAAAGTTTCTTATTATTGAAGCAACAATACAATAAATATTAAAGAAAAGTCTGCATTTTAGAAGTTCTTGAAGATTTTACATGACAACCCTATACTAGTGATGTCTTACTCTCATAATATTTTACGATTCACATTTTAAGAGCAGCACAAGCTCGGCCGAATTTCGCCTTCCCATACAAACAGTTTCGTTCTCATTTTCAAACTACGTGTTGGATTGTAATGAAACTTTGCCTGTAATTAGTTTATATAGCTCCAGCTTGTAAAACGAACGAAATAAAGCAAAAACAGTTTTTGTATGAAAATTTAATTTTGCTGTTTTTTAGGTATGGTATCTAAAGCTACAAAAACTAATTAAAAGCAAAGCACCTTATCCTATTCTAATTACAAAGTTTCAAAACAATCTAGCTAGTCGTTTTAAAATGTGACGTAACTACTTTTGTATGAGAAACGATCAAGTCTATACGTGTCATATTTGACATATTTCTGATATGTTTCCAAATACAACGCCAAAGTGAGTTGTGATTATGATAAACATTGAATGTAGAATAATCATTTGGAAAACGTTAATTTAACTTTGATTTGATTTGATTTGGGTGTGCTTTATCTTTTCTTTATGTTTGTTTATCATACCTGCTAAAAAAATATTATTGGAAAGAGAGGCAAAAAGCGATTACAAAACTTTTAATTACGATACGACATCCTGACGTTTAATCTACCAAGTGAATGGTGGGCTTTATTACCGGTTTACCGGTTTGCTAAACCGTGTCAAATCACTATTTCCATGTAAAAACAACATGGCGGACGGGCAGTGTCAGTTTGGGAACGTCGTGATCGTAACGTAAAATAATGGATTTTGTTGTTTTAGAATATGGGTGAATATGTGCAATAAATTATTATACTTTCATGTGCTAAGTGTTGTGTTTTGATTGTATTCGTGTAAATTAAGTGAAACAATGGCCTCGGATAAGATAAAAGTAGCAGTTCGGGTACGACCCTTTAACAGGCGAGGTAAGGAGGTTTCAATTGCTAATAAATATTTTGCTATCTCGCAGGTGACTAACTGTATACACTACATTATCTTTTAATATCGCTCCTTTTACCTCTTTGATAAAAACGTCACTTGTTAAACGTTGTAGCTAAAAGTTAAAAAAATCAACTATTGGTGAAATTACTACGTTTTACCTTGAATTTAGTACATTTTAATATTGAATCACTTTGTTCTTGGTTTATATTTCTTGTCTAACGTTATCTTTGATTTACGTGCTTCATTTTGAATGCATGTAGCCTTTTATTTGATTCAGTATGATGTAGTTTTATTTAACAACACAGTCTTTGTTTATGAATCATTGTTGTTATTTATTTTTAAATTGTTTTACATCTTTCAATTCTATCTAGTTTTTTTTTTAAATTATTTTATAGCTGCCAGTACCCTTACACCTTATGTCAAGAAATAAAGGAACGAAACTTTTTAGTTAACTTTACTAGTGTAGTGCATTTTTTGTAGGTGTATATTTTTTGTTCTAAAAAACCTACTTGTTAGTAAAAAATCATCATTGCAAGGCTATTTATTTTAAGAAAATCAAATGATTATTTATCAATTTGATTTCTGTGTAACATGTGATTTTATACATAAAAAACATCTTATTTACCAAAATTTCAAATATTAGCGGAGAATGTTGAAAAATTTTAACAGTGTAATAAAATATTGTTGTCATCATTGGAAGAATTTTAGCAGGTCAGTTTATGGTTTTGTTATAAGGAGTTAAATTTATCTTAGAACCAAAGGAGTGATAGCACAATGTATGTATGTTGGTAGTAACAAAAAATTGTGACCTGTAATACCTTATTACCTATAAATTATGTCTATGTCTATGCAGCATGAAGTAGCATTGTGTCATGTGTGGTATCAATTCCAAATACAATTGATGTTAATGATAACTACAATCAGTTACTTATGTTATCAGCACCATTTATGATGTACATGCATATGTAAATAATTAGATTCAAATATGTAAATAATTAGGTTCAGTTAATTTCATTTACTCTAATGTTTAAAGCTATGGTATTGCTAATTTTGTATAGCAAAAACTGCCAGTACTTGTACTATTTATGTATATAATCTGGGGGCATGGTCGTGCCCCCGCCAAGATGAGACAAAGGGCAAAAGGCTATGCCTATCTTTTCTGGGCACGTTTCGTCGTATTTTCGAACCCTCGTACATTTGGTAAGGTTTACAATTACCTTTTGAGACAACAATGTGTTAATCAGTTCAAGTCTGTAAACATTTCAACATGGCAGATACCATTCACATTTATACCTACATTATTCTGTAATATGACTCATATGTTGCCATATCACCCACCACCAGAAAAAGCACATCAAACATTTATTCAGCAAATAGGCCACAGGGGCACTTTTACATGTCAATTTTTACAAACAATAAAATTAACCCAAAATTACAAAAAAAAAACAATTACATAAATATAAATGTCAAATTACACAAAAAAAGCTAATAAAGAAATATACAAACAACAGAAGTACTAACATTGTTTAGAGATGTAAAAGTCTCTAGGTGTCAGAGATAAAATGTATATAATAATAAAAAAGATCATCAAATTATCCAGAGATGTAAAGGGTCTCCAAGACTTGAATTGTTATATAATTAATAAAAAGACAAGATATTAAATCAGACAAACAGACAAGAACCTGAAGTGCCTCACGTTAATGCCACTCAAAAGTAAAGTTACATAGGTAAAATGAAGCCTGTGTAAACTTAAACAAACCGGTCTCCACAAACAGCACCCGTTCACGAGTATGACGCGTATCTCAGCCATCGAGATGGTCTGATGCTGTGAAAAACGGTTGGTGGCAACATGGAGTACGTGACCCATATGGCTAATGACCGCACACTATGGAGACGGAGCATACATGGTCGCGATCCTCGGCAATGAGGGGCCGAGGAAGAAGATGTTGCCATAACATACAAGACATTTGCAATTTTGCACCTGCACATAAAACTGTATTTAAAAAGAAGCTAAACAGGTTTCCTGTGTTTTAAATGTCATGACCTTGGTTAAGTCAGCGTCAACTTGCAGATATTATTACACTTTCTAAGGCTGTTATTCTAGAATTTAGAGCCGTAAAAAGGCATGACACATATTCAGGTAGATATACTAGTAAAAATATCTTTGTTTATTTAATGGTTTCCTTAAAAAAACTAAAATAGCAAGAACAATGTGTGTTTAAATAATGAACAACTAATTTTAGAAGAATAGTTAAAGCAAATGTTAAATACATAACTACAGGCCTACAGCATATTTAGGATCCAGCAAACTGGTCAAGAATTAGGACTGGGAAAATTGGTTGGATGGATCCCCGATTATACTACTATAATGAATAATAAATGACACTGGTTACAGACGTGTGTTCGAAACCCACCTGGGTCTTTTTGGATCTTTCTTTGAAATTAGCTCTCACTTCAAATATTGAGTAACATAATCCAAACTATCCAAAGCCACATTTTCCCTGCCTCAAACTTTTGTTCTACGCGCAACCTCAACTTTCATAAGCTGGCTTCTTTATAGTATTGTGACATGGAGGTAAATCCACATCGTCTAACTAGCTTCTTTATAGTAACCTTGTCACTTGTAGGTAAATCTACGTCTCGGTGCCGCTCTGAAAAGCCGCCATTCGGAGAAACGGCGCATCATTTGCAATGCAGCGTGCACCACGCGCTGAATTGCACACATACATATGTTCGTACATATTTGTGTGTTAAATGTACACGTGCGAGGATGTTGCAGTTTGCACCGTGAATGTAAAGAGAAACACGAGAATTGACGATTTTCTTGTATCGACATTTTTACGATTAAATGTGACATTTATTTTGCCGGATTTCCTCACATTCATACCCATAATCGAAATTACTAACTTTATAGGTCTCCAGGACATAAATTAAAAGTACAACATTATGGGTTGATAGTAAATTGATTGATTGAGATTGATTGAGAGCGCTGATGGCCTAGCGGTAAGAGCGTGCGACTTGCAATCCGGAGGTCGCGGGTTCAAACCCCGGCTCGTACCAATGAGTTTTTCGGAACTTATGTACGAAATATCATTTGATATTTACCAGTCGCTTTTCGGTGAAGGAAAACATCGTGAGGAAACAGGACTAATCCCGACAAGGCCTAGTTTCCCCTCTGGGTTGGACGGTCAGATGGCAGTCGCTTTCGTAAAAACTAGTGCCTACGCCAATTCTTGGGATTAGTTGCCAAGCGGACCCCAGGCTCCCATGGAGCCGTGGCAAAAATGCCGGGACAACGCGAGGAAGATGATGAGTAAATTGACAGATTAAAAGCATACAAATAACTGTCTGCATATCTATGCAAAACACGGCATGCGATACTACTACAGCTGTATATCTGAATCTGAATGTATAATACTATGTGTGATGTCAATATGATTTATACATTATTACCTGTATTTCCCAAACAGTCAAAACTGAACAAATTCTAATAAAGAGCGGTTTCGGCGGTGTCCCCTAAACGATGTCTTCACTGAAATTGTATCGCAATTTTTTATGGCGAAAGTACATTACAAATGTCCGGAAAACAAAACCCAGGATGATATTACGTAAACAAAGCAATTCGCACAATCAGCACTCGTCACGGTAGATAACCGCTGTACGACTGCCCATTGTGGACTTAATGTATTTGTAATAGGGTATATTATTGGTCAGTTCGTTGTGGTACCTTAATAAGATTGCTCCACTTTCGAAGAAGTTTGCGCAATCGTATTGAATTGACGATTGATGTCCGTTGTTTACTTTTACAGCTGTTTAGAGACCCATTATAAGTGTGTATTTCCGTTACACATAGTTTGTATGGAATTCTAGACCAAGTTATATTAGATTATCCTATTGTTGTAACATTAACTGGAAATATTTTTTTTTTTTTTTAATTCACAATGAAATAGTTTGTGAGGGAGGTAACAGTTTGGCCGTGAATCGTAATGTTTTCAGAATGTCATTATCGCTGTTGGTCACTCATCGCCATTTATTTACAGTGCCTACTAGTTTTTTTAGTCTTCATTGTAGGCCGAGCACAAATTACAAATACAAACAATATCTCGCGGCGAGATACTGTCGCGTCATTTTGTATCATTAGCAGAAACACGTCCACTGCTAAACAAAGACCCCAAGAATATTCGATGCTTCTATCCAACTGTTTTCTGTGGTCTTGATCAGATCTACAAGTCCAGAGATAAGCCCTAATTTAAAAAACAGTTGCTCAAATGCATCATCGTATGATCATTATTGTCTTTCACAGTTTGGCCCTGATTTAAAGTTCTGAGAACGTGACATGACACTGTCAGCGTTTTTTACACGGTCCGGTTGCATCAATGGCAATCAACGTAAATATACTTCTCATGAAATAAACTACATATAGCAAATACAATTTCGATTAAGTACAGGGCTTGGTGCAACCGACGAATTTATAATTAGCTTTAAATTAGCATTGAATTGAAATGACTCATTGATGAATATAAAACATTTATAACTACGCCAATGTATTTAAAATCCACTACCCCACAGTATAATGCCATATTCGAAAAATATTCTAAAACAATCATAATACCGGAAGGTAGATGGCGGGACGACTTGAACGCGTTCTACCCAAAATGGGTGGGAAAATACCAACGACAGGGCCGATTGGAGAAAACGAGCGGAGGTATTTGCCCAGAAGTGGGACACTATGTTAGGTTAGGCCGATAAAAATAAACATAATACCACGTCGCCTTATCACCTTTTCGAATTAACCTTAAATGACCAATGAAAATTAAATACCAGTATTACGAGTTGGCATTTACTCTGAAATAGTAATTTTATCTTGGTGTCCGCCAACAAAATTGCCCTGTTACATATTTATAGGCTTTCAGCGACCTTAACACTCAACCTTGAACTATAAAAATAGAGCCTCCATCTTGTTGTACACGTAACAAACAAGACGTTACGTGTTGATAAAATAATGTTTGAGAAATAAAAGAAACTAGATATTATTGAAATTATTTTAAACGGGTTCTCACGTATTATTAAGTTGAATAAACGCTCAACATGTTTCGATCCAAAGGCGGTGCAGTGCTCCTAGTCAAAAAAACAGTATCTGTGATGACTGAAAAAACAAATCCCGTTGACCGTGCTTTACTTATAAACAAACTCATCACAAAAGTGTTCGTTTGGCTCTTGACCCGCTAACAGCTTATTTTGCCTAGAAACAACGCCGTCTAGTACCGTTTACATAGTCTGGCATCAAACACGGCCACAACCGGCTTCAAGTAGGTATCGGCTGACTCACCGTCTGTGTTGCATCTAGTATTGCAAACACGCCACGGTTGCTTTAAAGGCTTTGTGATGAATGGAAATTCAGGAAATAATGCGAACATGCTACAGGAAGTACGGCGAACATGCTTTGAAAGGCTTTATGATGAATGAAAAAAAGAAAAGATTTTTTTTGACTTATCTGCGCAATAAATTGATTATGCGGGTACGTCATTTTAATATATCGATAAGTATTAAATTAGTCTTTGTCCATCTCTGACGCAGTTAACTTACCTTTCGATGATCTTATTATGATGTTGTACCTAATACAGTCGGCATCAAAAAGATAGTGACAGCCAAAGTGTCAAAATATACCGCGCGCGCCATACGTTCAATTTATAAAATGAATGTTAGAGATTCGCTCAGAAATAAGTTCAAAGATATTAATATACTAACTGTATACTGCCAATACATTTACGCAAATATTGTGTATGTTCATAAACATATCCATAATTTTAAGAGAAATTGTGACGTACATAATATTAACACAAGAAACAAGGACAAGTTAGCAGTGCCAGCCACACGGCTGCAAAAAATTAAAAATTCCTTTGAAGGTAATTGTGTACGGTTTTACAATAAACTGCCAAGTAGTATAACTAAGCTTCCAATGAATAGATTTAAGACATACATTAAAAGTAAATTAATTTGTAAAGCTTATTATAGTACCAAAGATTACATTAATGACAAAACTGCCTGGGACTGAATGATATTTATGTTTGTTTTATTTCTTGTGCTGACATTTTATTCAATTTTTTGTATGTAATTTTGATACTGATTTTCTATTAATTTATTAATTGTTACCAATTGTCTGACATTTTATTCCCTTCTTGTATGTAAATTCTCTATTAATTTATTAATTGTAACCAATTGTATTTGTTCAAAATTTTATTTTATTCAGTGAATGTTTGTTATATTTTATTTTCTCTTGATTATGACTGTATGACTTGTCAAAAGTGCTTATTTTTAAGCCTACTTGAAATAAATAATTTTTGAGTTTGTTTTTTTTAGTTTTATCGCGACACGCTTCCTACGGTAATGCAATACTTGCAATTTATTAGACCAGGTACGTGAGCCACCTAAGGGCGCACCAGAGAGTGGATCAGCTATACACTCTAATAACCCGAATTAAAAATTGCCTACTCCAGAGCACACAGTCGCTGTGGCCGAAATCGGTCGGGAGAGCATCAATGCAGTTCTGTTGCAATACTTGCAATTTATTAGATCACTTTAGATTTTTTAAAATTAGAAGGCAAACGAACAGACGATTCGTCTGATGGTAAGCAATTACACCCCCAACACCAGAGGGATTGGAGTTGCGTCGCCAACCTTTAAGATGGGAGTACGCTCCGTTCTTGAAGGTTTGTTTGTCACTATCTCATGCCGATTGTACAGTCGCCATCAGATATATCAGAGCGGCCAAGGTGCTCAAAAATATCTGAACACGCACTCTAACGCCTTGACAATAGAGGCGTGTTCAGATATTTGTGAGAGCCTCGGCCGCTCAGATATATCTGATGGCGACTGTACCACTGTGTATAGGCAGCAAGATAATTAAAATTAATAATACATACATATAATAGACGTCACGAATATTGGCGCCTTTTCTCGATACCGACGCACTTACACAATCATTGTTTCTGAAATGTGTCATTAAATATCGCTGATAACATATTTTTCATTGAATTGAACTCTAACGAAATGATTCATAATTCAGAGTGACTTAATGTGTAGCTGTGTTTAGGGTACACTTTGACATTCTAGAAACAGCTACACACAGATACACGACGCGGAGATTCGTCGCTATACTTACTCAACCTCATATCTGCAACAATCATTTGATGGTAATGTAGCTTTTCTTTCATTCGGAATACGGGTGTTTTTGTCATCAAGTGAGTGTTGCAGATACGAGGTTGAGTAAATATAGCGGCGATATGAAATTACGAACATTGTGCTTGTCAATCAGCGGCGTTCCCGTTTCATTGGCATTCGGAAGGCGCATTCAGTTTGTATTCTGTACTCGGAATATGAATTTGAAGTACGTGCCTGCTCTACTAGACTTACAAGCGACATTCGTAGTGCTGTGATTTTGATATAGTTTGCGTGACTTTAAGGTCATCATAAAATTCACGTCGCTCTTGCAATGTATTCACGCTCTCATTTTAATGTAACATCGATTAGAGGAGAGCACGGCTAGACTAGGCATTTGTTGGATTCCAAAAGACCTGATCACATACCTCAAACCAGATTTGAGGACAAAGACGGCAGGCCCAGAGTCTGGACAGACCCTATAGCGTAGAAGAAGAGGAGAAAAATAGAAAAGACGATGGCAACAACAATGGTTATTTTAATAATAATACTACATATGTGGTATTTTCTATAAAAAGGGACCTTATTGTCGATGGCGCTTACGCCGCAAAGCGTCGCGCGGCATTGTGTTTATATCGGAGCATCGTTTATAATGACTCTGGGCCTGCCGTCTTTGTCCTCAAATCTGGTTTGAGGTATGTGATCAGGTCTTTTGGAACGAGACCTGGCCACGCGTTTGCTCCACCTCCCAACTCTACCTACGTGCTTTTTACTCTACTACTACAACTACAGAATTCTGAAAATTTTAAATCATTCGAGCTTAGATTTCTATCATCATTCGCTTGCCCTTGTCCCATTCACTTGGGGTCGGCGCAGCATGTCTTTTTCTTCCATACATCTCTGTCACCCGTCATCTCATCATTCACTTGCGTTAGTTTCATATCATCTTTCACACAGTCCATCCACCTTTTCCTTTTTTCTCTTTTTTAGATTTCTATCTAAGCTCGAAAAGCCTAAGGCTGCGTTTCCACCAGATGCGATGCGTAGCGAGGGATGTGTTTATAAATTTGCTTATCCTCGCTCAGCGCAGCCCTTTCTATTAGCACAGAATAACGAATAACTATTAGTTCTTAATAAACACATCGTCTAGTAGAAAATCAGCCTAAATGGCTCCATTGACTTAATTGTGTGTTATCAGTGCCAAACTTGCTTAGATTAGACTTGTTAATGTCTATGAGTTGGAACGTTAGATAACATTATTAATTAGCATTAACACTCTGAAACTTGATTAGATAGACGCAAATACACACATGTAAAGATTTAGCAAAACATAATTTATAAGATAAAGTCTATCTTGTGTGACTGGAGTTTTTTGTGAGAAAAAAGATCACACCGGTAGAGCCTAAGAAAAGTTTTTATTATTATTTTGCTCAATGGGACCATCATTGCCCTGTTCCTGTGACCCTGCCTGTGAAGCCGATGGTCCTGGGTTCGAATCCCGGTAAGGGCATTTATATGTGTGATGCGCACAGATATTTGTTCCTGAGTCATGGGTGTTTTCTATGTATTTAAGTATTTATATATTATAGGTATATATATCGTTGTCTAAGTACCCATAACACAAGCCTCCTTGGGCTTACCGTGGGACTTAGTCAGTCTGTGTAAGAATCTCCTATAATATTTATTTATTGCCACGTCGGCACTTGGCACACTTGTGCCATGTGTTTATTTTTACTTTAAAAAACCGGCCAAGTGCGAGTCGGACTCGCGCACTGAGGGTTCCGTACTTTTTAGTATTTGTTGTTATAGCGGCAATATAAATACATCATCTGTGAAAATTTCAACTGTCTAGCTATTACGGTTCATAAGATATAGCCTGGTGACAGACAGACGGAAAGCGGAGTTTTAGTAATAGGGTCCTGTTTTTACCCTTTGGGTACGGAACCCTAAAAACAGGATGACTGGGCAGTAAATGGGAACAATTTAAATTTGGTGCAAATTTAATTAAAAATTTGCACCAAATTTAAATTGTTTCCACAGATAATCACCGTTCGTAAATGCAAACCACAGAGTTCACATATCTCGTTATGTGTCAGAAGCGAATTAATTTACTTCACCGTCAGCGCCGACAATGCAATTATTACATGAACGATGTTTGATACGCTTTCATTTCAATCAACATCTCTTAATGCGTCAGATTCACTTATTTAATCAATACAATAATCTGATTCCTTGGTTTTGAAGTATATTTACTGCTCTCAACAATCGAGATAATAATTTATATTAAAAATAAATCCATACTTATAAATCTTATTATAATACTAATAATATTATAAATGCGAAAGTGTGTCTGTCTGTCTGTCTGTTACTTCTTCACGCTTAAACCGCTGAACCGATTAAGTTGAAGTTTGGTATAGAGATAATTTGATTCCCGTGAAGGACATAGGGTAGATTTTATCCCAAGAAAACATCCTTTAAGGAGGTGAAAAGGGGGATGGAAGTTTGTATGGGGAATCGATAAAAAGCAGATTGGATAAAAAATAAGCTCCCCGAATTACTAACTCCACGCAGACGAAGTCGCGGGCAAAAGCTAGTAATATTATAAATGCGAAAGTGTGTCTATCGGTTACCTCTTCACGCTTAAATCGCTGAACCGATTTGGACAAAATTTGATATGGAGATAGTTTGGTTTGGGCCCCGAGAAAGATCATCATCATTCCACACAGTCGAAGTCGCGGGCAGAAGCTAGTTATGAATAAAACCAGAATTTTAGCTTTAATGAAATGTTATAATCGTCTCATAACGACCATTAAAATGTTTTTTCCGACGCTTAGGTTACACTTTACAGTATTGGTCCCATGGTAAAAGTTGTCCATTTATCCATCAATGTTCATAAATACAGGAATAACTTAGATTTCTGCTTCATAGGCTTGATGTTTACTAGGGTAACGGCTTTTTGTTACTGTATATTTTGTACTGTACGCTGCATACAAGGACTGACATTGACACCGTTATCAAAGAGATTATGTCGCCAACTTTTCGAGTCCCCTTACTTTCCGATTTCCGACCCAATTTGCTAGTTAAATAGTCCGTGAAATTATTTAGACATCTAGTCTTCCATGTTTCACTTACATTGATGAATACTTCGTCATATATTTGGGTCATCGTTATTCGACCTATTTCGTCCAGTCTCATACCGTGACCGCAATATTTCGAATTTTAGAAAATACTTTGCCATTGTGATATAAAATGTAAAAACCCGTTGGAAATTTCTATACAATGCAATTACAGTACCGGCGAATAATATATCACCTCATATGAAGTAGGCAGTCTACGTAAAATGGTAGCATATTTTTTTTAAATGAATAACGGAAAAGTGTACTATATACACATGAGAGTACAAACTACAAAATTTGATAGTACATATTCCAAATTTTGAGAACTGGTTGTTTTGACATATGTCCGAATTTTTGCTGCAGTGACTTAATTTATGTCTTAACTGTAATCATGTTTTTGTTCGTTTCCAGAACTCGAACTTGGCACACAATGCGTGGTGGATATGGAACAACAGCAGACGGTGTTGCAGTATCCACAGGCTCACGACAAAGACAGGTAAGGTCAGGGCTCCATACTGTGACGTTGACCAGGGCTAGGCCCTCGCCTAGTATGTTATGAAACTTATGAAGAACTTTTTGATTTGATACCACCGTTTTTACCACCTTTTTTTTTTGACGCAGGGGTAAATGCATTTACGCATCTCACCCCCGGGCTGGGGAAGCCCATTGGGGGGTGGTATGTGGGACTCGCTCCTCCCATAACTTCCTCTGCTAGCCAGAGGAAGAGGAGGAGAATACCCACTAACATCCCCTGCGGCGTTTCCGTCTATGCCGTTGAGGGGGGTGCAATGGGGTCGCGAGCATGTCGACCACGGGGACTTCACACCAGGTTCGGGGAGAGTCAGCAAACGCATAACTAATCCGTTTTTACCACCTCCTCCAAAGCTTTGTTTAAGCTCATCCTCACTTTCTTGACACACCGTGCCAAATTAAGAACAAGCGGGCATCTCGCTCGTTTTTGCCCAGAACGTGCAAGTTGTTGAATGAGCTACCTTCTGAGGTGTTTCCCTAGCGCTATGACATGGGATCCTTCAAGAAGCAGGTATTTAGGGTTCTCAAAGGTTGGCAATGCAAAAGTGGCTCCTCTGAAGTTTCTTATGTCCATGGGCGGCGATGACTGCTTCCCATCAGGCGGCTCGTCTGCTCGTTTGCTTCCTATTACATAAAAAAAATCTTTGATCGGATAATATTTTTCTACAAATGACAGAACCTCTGTAAGACTAGACTAAACTAAGACGGACGAAAAGTAACTCGCGGGCCGAATCTTAAAAACATAAACGAAAGTAAGTCTACTTTAGTTTGTTAACTCTCAGGGTGTGTTTTCACATTCGACTGTAAAAGTGCTTAATCTATTTTCAACGCCCAGTTTTTTGCAACTGATCTGTATTTTTACTTCAACAGCGCTATAGTCATACAAATACGAAAACCTTTAAACTTTTCTATTCACAGTTCTACCGAGTAAGTTGCAAAAACTGCACGTTTACTCGGATACCAGGCCACCGTCCGTCGGGCTTCCGGCTTTCCGGAGCTCCGGACGGACTTGGCCTTTTAGTTTTCTTACTCTGTGCTCGATATCTTTGTACTTTTTATGTCACAAAACGGGACTGGGAAAAACAAGTTTTTCTTCATTTCCGATGCTTCGTCCGCACTGTAAAACCTGGTTGAGCTAAAATATTTCATGCACTAACCTAATTTGAACAAGTAGCATTAGGCTTGCCGTGAGATTCACTAACATTATAATCACTACATAGTATAAAACAAAGTCGCTTCCTGCTGTCTGTGTGTCCCTATGTATACTTAGATCTTTAAAACTACGCAACGGATTTAGATGTGTTTTTTTTAATAGATAGAGTGATTCAAGAGGAAGGTTTATATGTATAATACATCAGCATTGCACCCGTGCGAAGCCGGGGCGGGTCGCTAGTTAAATATATTAAAACGGACCGCTCACGTATTTTATAGTCGAAGACCTCGACATCCATAACAAGGAGCTTCAACGGAAGCCCCATTATTATTATTATTATATTTTCCACGTTGAAGCTCCTCGTTATGGAGCGAAACATGTCGAGCAATCTTGGATTTGAATACGTGAGTGACCTGGGGGCCTAGCCAAGGAGACAATCGAAATTAAACTATCGTGAGACATATTTCAAAATATTTAAAAGCTACTAAAAATAATACTGAGTGATACCGTCGTGATCTAAAGCCTGACCAGTAATATATGATCATTTTCAAGAGGGCGCTGTTATTCTAATGTATATTGTGACAGTTCAGTATAGTATGAAAAAATTAGTTCCAGTGAAATTCCGCAACATGGCGCGTGATCACATATTCCTGCGGGCGCAGCATGGTTCCATTTTTATCGCCTGTCACTATGCCCGTCACTTTCGCACTTACATACTTGTTAGAACGTTTCAGGCATGGTGACAAGCGATAAAAATGCGACCGTGCTGCGCCCGCTGATCAGGCTTATATTTTGAAGATGACAATCTTTTGCAGAAAACGAAACGAAACTAAGCTACTTACGCATTTAGTGTGTCTTTTACTTTAAGTATATCTCTTATCCCTTAACTTAAAACAAAACACTTGCATTACAATCAATTTCGAAACGCATATGCACGTAACATAATGCATTTTTGTGTAACAAAAGTGGCCTTAGCACAATCCTTGCCCTAGTAAAAGCGTGCAACGGAGGAAGACCGCTTGAAGGCTATATGATATTTCCTCGACTGGCATTTGATAAATGCATGTTTAAGTAATTAGTGTAATTACTACGGAAGTGTAGGTTTCTTTCTCTTGTATGGCGTGAATAGTTGGATCAATTCAAAATATCAAATGTCCTGCTAGCAATCGGGCAAGCGGGAAGTAGCTATAGGCTAAATGACCATGCCGGTTATACCTATACTACTTTTTATGATACAGGAGGCATATATGGGGTCCCTTTGTTTGACATAATTAATGTTGAAAATCATAATGTAATGATGGTCATATTATCATTAGTCATAATTCAGAAACCGTTAAATTTTCAGGATTTTCCTCAGGTTATCCTATGATACACATTTTCGTTAGTCATAATTTGGTTTTTCTCAGAAACGCGTAACTTTTCAGGATTGCCATAAAACAAACCTAACCTAACCTAGGTCATAAAACAAACCTAACCTAGGTTAGGTTTGTTTTATGGCAATCCTGAAAAGTTACGCGTTTCTGAGAATTATGACTAACGAAAATGTGGACAAACAATACCTACATTATGACTTAAAACTATATGGGAAACAATAGAGACCCGATATATAACAATATCTCATAAATATATAAGAAAAAATCGGAGTGAAGTTGTTATATTGGTCAATTAAAGTTTTGATTGCCTAAAATAAATTTTATAAATGGTAAACGTGTTGCAAAAATTTGGGGTTGTCAAACATACATGAGGTCATTTTTAAGCTCTGTTCAAGTTTCTATAGTTAATCTAGTTCGTTAGTACTACAACGTCACGAATCACATACAAATTGGGTTTTTAATTTTCATAGATAGCTTCTCTTCTTAATTACGTACTCTTCGGAAAAACTCTTGGTCGTGTTCTTAGTATGTAAATAAGTACAAGCGGTGTCTATTGAAACTTACTATGGCACTGACTTACTTACGTATGAGTCACACTTCAGTAATTAGTAGCACCAGCTGGTCTGATTCAGTTACATAATTTAATGGTTGTATCTATGCCACGATTAAGGGCCTATTGTATAAACTGTATAAGGTACGTTCGTTAACGTTTGATTGTGTGGAAAATGTGTTTCTGTATGATTCGTTATGATATTTGACAGTTGCTCGCAATATTTTAAAGTTAATTTGATGTACGTTGTTTATGTAACTCGTAGCGCCAAGAAGCATGATATACCTACGGAAAATTTGTTCAAAACCGCAGCGGGGTAAAATCGGGAAATACATTTAGGCGGCACGTGTTTCACACACTGTTCTTTATTCTTTATTCAAACAAACACAAGTATAAGTTTACAGCGACCTACGCCAAGACACTTATACTGTTAATACATAGTCAGTATCATAAACATGTATACATTTTTCGAACTACGAGTATCTCTAGGAACTTAAATTAAACATACATACTACAAAGTTACATAGGTAGAGTTTAAAAAAATCCTGACACTACTTTGTAAGGACGGCCACTTGTCTGCGAATATGTCTGCGTTTTGGATTGAAGCTAAGAAGTTATTTAGTAATTCTATTGCTCGGTACGTGGGTGCGTTTGAACCGTGATAGGTGCGGACATTTGGATATGCGAAAAGGTTTCTGGCTCTACGTGCGCTACGCCCTACTGCAGCTATGTAGTTGTCTGGGGTAAAAATACGCATACGCTCCAGAACAGATGGGTTGTCAATTTGATTTCTTAGAAGTAGACAGTAGTGTAAGGCAAGCGTTTGCTTACGCCTTAGCTCGAGAGACTCAAACCCTACCATTCCCAGTACAAAGGATGACGGAAATAAGTACGGGTAGTATCCATAATACCTTTTGTAAAGATGTCTAGTAAATTTACGTTGGACGCGCTCGACCATGATGTTATACTTTGCTTCCCGAGGGTCCCATGCGATGGAACTGTACTCAAGCTTGCTACGGACATAGGCATTATATAGAATTATTGCAATTTTTGGGTCACGAAACTCTGAAGTCGTTCTTATAATGAACCCTAAAATTTTGTAGGCACTTTTGCAGATATTTATAATGTGAGAGTGCATGTTTAGCTTAGTGTCGAGTGTTAACCCTAGATCTTTTATTTCTGTTACTCGGTCAAGGGGAATGTTTGTAAGAGTATATGTCTGGAGGATAGGATCTAGAGACCGGCTAAAACTTATTACTTTGCACTTAGATTCATTTAGGTACAAGCGGTTTGTTTTACTCCAGCTGTCGACCTCGTTGATTGTTTGCTGTAGTACCGTACAGTCAGATGCATTTACGACCGGTTGAATTATTTTAAGATCATCCGCATAGAATAGTGATTCCACACCTGATATATTACTTGGTAGATCATTAACCATTATTAAGAAAAGAGTAGGCCCCAGAGTGCTACCTTGACTAACCCCGGAACGTGTGTAATACCTTTCAGATTGGTAACAGTTTAATTGGACATATTGTTTGCGGTTCCTGAGGTAGTCAGAGAAGAAAATAAGAAGTTGAGGGGTGAAACCTAAAGCTGATAGTTTGCATAGGAGAGTATCATTGTCAACTAAGTCGAAGGCTTTCTTAAAGTCAAAATAAACAACATCAACTTGTCGTGCAGTATCCATTTCGCGTAAAACGGATGTTGCCTCACATCAAATTTGGTTTCATTTCTGGAACGGTATTTGACTAATATTATTAATTCATGAATTGTCAAATCGCATAGGTTTCCATGAAAACATAAATTAGTCTAATATAATCTAATATTTTTTTAGAAATAATGGTTATTTAGTAACGTCTTAAGATGAAGCTCTCTGGGCTATAACCGCGAAAATCGAAGTTCGCAAATTGCGGGCATTTTTCTCTGTCACTCTAATTACGCCTTCAATAGAGTAAAAGAGAAAGATCCCCGCAATTTGCGAATTTCGGTTTTCGCGGTAGCCCCTCTGATTCAGTATAATAGTAGTATATTTATTCCTTAAATCATTCACAAAACTTCGTGAATATGTTTTGACCTACTTCGCAGTTTACGTTACATGAACTTTCTCAGTGCCAGTGTCATATTTTATATAACAGTAAAGAGTAAGTAGATAAACGTGTAGTCGTTTCGCTCTTATAACCGCGAAAGATAAGATTATATCTAGACATTAGTGACGGTACTTCACATCATTTCTTAGCAGACCGGACCTTTTTAGCTGCTCAAATTTAACAACTTTTTATGATGCCAAAGGCCAACTGGCATTATTTTTTCATATAGATTTTACCATCTAAGGCTTGTCATCATATTGTAGTAACTATAAGGCTAAGACACAAAATAAGTAATAGTATTATCATACAGAACGGCCACGCACCGGCCCGCCCCGACTCGAATTACCTCGCCCCGCGACAGAAATCTGGCGGACTTCTGGGGTACTCTCAGTACTATTTTTAAGCAACTTACACTATAACGCATGACGCGTGTACGGACGTGCCGTTCACACATAGAAACGCAAGTGATTTTTGATGTATAAGCGTGTCCGCCCTGTGGCTAAGACATCGCATCGCTTTAATTCGTGCGTGCATTTCGCTCGTTCTTCTCCGTACAAGTATAGACACGAGCGAGACGCACCGACGAATGTGAACAAAACGACATCATTTCATCAGTTTGATGTCAAAACGTAAGTATGAATTGGCCTCCTAGTTTCGTTTACTGCGATCTACTGCGTTGCTAAATAAACGGCTCTGAAAACGGCGGCCATTTGCGACGCTCTGATTGGTGCGTTACCTCGGTCGTTGCGCAAGCGCTCACACAGACTGTTACCGTATTTTATGATAATAAGTTCGAAAACGTTTCAAAAACATAATTATATTGTGTTTTTTGTTCAGTCAAATAAGTCCTAATTTGATGTGGTTGCATTGCTTCCACCTTTCCAGCTTCTGATCACCTCAGTGGTTCCTAACCTTTTCAGTACTGTCAACCCTTTGACTAACTAGGGAACTCGGTTTTACCCCTCCTCCATAATCATTAATATTCTTTCTTATAGATAGGTCTTTGTTATCTTTGATTTTGAAACCCGTAAAATGCCAGTTTTTCCCCCAGGTTAGGAACCGCTGGATCACCTGCCTTGCGTAAATGCTACCTTAGATAGGTCAAATCTAATAAATATATGAAAAACGAATACATACTCTAGGAGATCTACAACCCGATATCAAACAAGGCCCTTGTTTGAAAAACCTAGATAAGTATGTATACCCAAACGTATTAAGATTTGTCACAATAGACACAGCATTGATGCGACATGTCAACAATTCAATTTCTAGTGCATTTTTGACCGATTTGTTGGTTGGTATTCAGTAAGTAACGTTTTTATTAAAATATTTCACTCGATTAATAAGAATTAGTAATTAGTTTACCCCACTTAAAAATCATTTATTCTGTAAATGTAGCACCCATTTAGAAACAAAGCAACGAAATTCGCCCATTTCGAAAATTAAGAAATACGTTTAAACGCCAAGGCTGTTTATCACAAGGCGGCCTTAATTGGTTGCTCGGTTTTGCAAAGGAAATGGCACAGCGGGAAATAAGGCCTGGACGGTTTTCTATTGGATTTTAAACCCGTTTAAGACGGGCTGCGTTCAGCTCTTTGAGGTATAATCTCAATAAAATTAAAAAAAGTCGCTTTAGAGTTAGTCGCCCGTCACCCTTAGAGTTGGTCAAAGACGTCTATTCTTTCTAAGATTGCATATACCTGAGAAAGCCGGTTCGAATCCGGCGTACGCCACTGGAGTACTTGGTATATTTTTTCTTTAGTTTACGACATCTATTTTAGTTTATAAAAAAACGTGTCGTACTTTTGCGGTACTCTATGATAAAATGAGACGGAAAAGTCAGTTATCCCGTTACCGATGAGGAAGCGAATAGCTATTGATCGCTGATTTTTATATCTTTTTTACTAAGACTCCGCTGTCCGTCTGTCACCAGGCTGTATCTTATGAACCGTGATAGCTAGACAGTTGAAATTTTCACAGATGATGTATTTCTGTTGCCGCTATAACAACAAATACTAAAAAGTACGGAACCCTCGGTGGGCGAGTCAGACTCGCACTTGTCCGGTTTTTTTATATATTTTTTTCCAGTTATCCTCTAATCGCACACGTCAAAACCTGCCAAGACAAGTGCAATTTTGTTTGTCAAAATAAAGATTCATAATAGAATGATATGAAAGACCTTATAGACCTTAGAGAGTTATTATAGACCTCAGGTGGCTATAATATATAGCTTTACTTGCTTTCGCTAAACGCTAGCTGTGGGTATGTACATTAAACCATTTAGTTTGATCCGGAATAGAGTCATTGCAGTCTGTGACCAAATAGGGCGTTAGGAATTTTATAACGACTCGGTATCAAATGTTGATCGAGCTAAGACTGCAAGACGACATGTGGTTCCCGTTGAGAACACGTGTTTGTTGTTTGCTCGTTATACTGTCCAGCTTGCTACATTACATCAGTATAAACAAAATGTACCGTTCTGCGTAGATGGGTCTCACAGGAGAAAGGTAGCGAAAGATATAAACGTTATTATGTACGCCAGGAAGCATTATGAGGATCTTCCAAAAATTTGTGACATACATAATACGGGAAATACAGGAAAACTTGCGGTGCTGCGGTTACGATTGGCAAAAGTCAGAAAGTCGTTCGTAGGACAATCGATCCAATTTTTACAACAAAGTACCTAGTCACATAACAGATTTACCATATCATCAATTTAAAAGAGTTGTAATAACCAATTTAACTGAGAAATAAAATATCAGATTATTTAACTGATAAAAATGTTTGGGATGATTTGTAGCGTAAAGAGTAGATACTAAGTCTGTATAAGTGTTAATTATTACTACTAATAATTCAAACTGATATGTAACAAGTGGTAACAATAATGTAATGTACACGACGGACACAAGTGTATCTTGTATACCTATAAATAAGCCATAAAAAACAGACACAAGTGTACCTTGTATACGCATGTGGAAAAAAAAGAAATAAAAAAGATTGCGTGGCTTTTTTGATAGAAAACGCCAATCTGAAATAATGTATGGAAAATAGTCACGTGACTTTTCGTTTGTAATCATGGCTAGGCCCCTGAATTTATTTGACCAACAGCGGCTTCATATTTTCTAATTATAAAATATTGTGTAGTGATTAAAAGATGTCTTACATCAAACATTAAAACATTAAAACATGTCTTAGGTATGAATATATTCTCTGAAATATTTATTGCAATGCAAAATATGATGTTATTTTTTAATAAATTGCAGCTTATCAGTACCTACAACATAACATCCTTAAATCGCGTCATCTAAGATCATAGTGCTAAATGATGTCACATGACAGTATATATAACTCGCTAATAAGGCTTGACGCTCTATTCCATTCTACGTGTAGCACGGAATTATGTCTAATGCTGCGGAAAAACTCAACTCTTGGTGTACTTATCGGCTTATTGATTTGCAGAAACATGCATTGTCTTATTTGTCTTACTTGAGTTTTCTGTAGAAACAAGAGCCATTTCTAGAGGACACTAAAAGTATTGTTTCAAATTTCAAGACACGTAGACATCACATACAATTTATAATTTGCCTCTACGATATCACAATTCACACAAACGCTCGAAATCAAAACAAACACTATGATATGACCTGGAAAAAAAAAGGTTTTTCCACGCGTTGATTGCGCAAAATAAAAACCAAGTTGATTGTACAGCTAAACAAAACGCGAAAAAGTAACTCAATTCCAACTCTATTGATCTGAGGGCCTAACGCGAATGTCGAAATTTCGTTATCTTCCTCTCTATCGCACTTGCTACTATTGTCGAAAAGAGACGCTTTAACGAAATTTGAACTTTCGATGTACACAGCCCTCTGGTGGCGACGTAGGTAATATTCGTGTATAATTAACACTCGACCGATATAGCCTTTGCGATGACGATTCGCTGTATGATTCACTTAGACTTAGTCGAGTCGATCGAGCGTAATTCAATAGAGACGAGTCAATTTATGAAACATTCATTTTGTGTATTTAGGACAATAAATTGTATCCAACGTACCATCGAACACACTTAACCTTTTGGACGCGTATGACGTATATATCGGCACCGCAGGTCCAACGCCAAAGACGGATTAATCGGTCACAGACCACAGAGCAACATAGACCTACGTGCATGTGCATAAAGTTTAATTTCAGTTTTGACACTTCGGTAACGTGTCGAAAAGGTTAACTGACATATGGTAATCCTTATCTCAAAGACATTAGATACGCCAATGGTCAGTTAGAGTCGGTCTAATCTAAGTTTGCGCCGACTTGAATAGAACAAAGTGAAGATTGCCATGATAAATGTCATATTTTTAAAAATTTGACATTATTGAAGACATGGCCACACTTTTGTCATTACAAATGGCATGCAGAATTTGCTTGGTCCGACCCTAGCGGCCAGATTCGAATTTTAAGATCGCCATACGCTCTTCAAACAAAAACGTCACTTTTGACACTGACATAATATTTAATCCATATCGTATCTAGACTTAATATTTGACATATGTTAAAGTTCGAATCGGGAGTGTTGTTGTTGGTTGGCACTGTTTACTTCGCATCATAAGTAGATAAATAAACGAATATTAGCTTTCCATTTCAAAAGTTACCATATATTGTTACCAAAACATATCTTTTAATATGGAGCGCTACAGAATTGGAAATGATCTCCACGACCGTAAATTCACGTAACAATAATATCGTGTACAAATCATTATGAACACTTGCACTGTTAGCTATTTTTGCTGCTGCTTTCATTTTCTGCTCGTCAAAATTCACGATAGCAACGCAATTTGCGTCAAGGGAATACAAGGATAAAAGATATAAATAAACAAGAGTTTCTTATTTGGCTATTGTCACTCTAATTGCTTCCTTGAGATAAAGTGACAGAGAATTGGCGTAGCATCTTTTCGGGGAAAATTGTCAGCCAATTGTGTCTGATCTAATGTCATTAATTAAAAATGGAATAAGACAATTTTTTACATGCTTTCTTTGTAAGCAAGGGCCTGACACTCTTTGATAGAGAAAGATAGTCTTATTGCGATTCCTATGAGAGGAAAGAGAAAATAGTGCCATGCTTTGTCTTTATCACCGACCGGGCATTTTTTCATGGTCGGGTTATGGCATCATAGCAAGGAGGCGATGGCGAAATACCGAAATTTATAAGAGTGAAGGAGAAAAAGGATTATGCTGCCATACATGAAACTGTCAATACATGAATATGTCTTTCTCTTACCCCTGGTCGCTCGGTTTCACGTCTAACTACTTGTATATACTATGTTTATGTTTGTAAGCCAGATTTTAACCAGTCACCGATTTATGTATTCTCTCGACGCAAGTTGCGTTGTTTGCTGTAACTATTTATCGTGTAGATGTGTGTTAAAACCGAATTTTGTCGTTTCAGCTTCCCTGCCGACTGGTCCCTAACCTTAACTCCTGAAGAATCTTTCCCGATTTGAAGAACCTCTCCTGAACTCTCCCTGGAACCCTTTCCTTAACTACTTATAAGTTTCCCGTTCAATAAAAATGTACCTTACTATTTAACCGTATCAGTGTATTTTTTACAAGCTTTTATGTAACTTGCCCTTAGTACGATGTGAGTGTGGGTCAAATCTTGAAAGCTAAATTTGATCTACTTCCCGATATCCGATTGACCAGGATCCCTTTGTTTGACATAATTATTGAAAGTCATAATGTAATGATTGTCATATTATAATTCTGAAACCGTTAACTTTTCAGGATTTTCCTCGGGTTATCCTATAGATAGGTTAGGTTAGGTTTGTTTTATGGCAATCCTGAAAAGTTACGCGTTTCTGAGAAAAACCAAATTATGACTAATGATAATATGACAATCATTACATTATGACTTTCAAAATTTATGTCAAACAATAGAGACCCTTTTGCATACATATGTAAATCGGATGACAAGGCAATATTATGATGAAATGGAGCTGATCTGTTGATGGAGACAGGAGGTGGCCGTGGGAACTCTGTGATAAAACAACGCAAACTAATTGTGTTTGGAATTGTTAGAATAGTCTCGTTGAGTATTAGTTGCCTGTGGAAAGAAAAGTACAGTCAGCGATAAAAGCTTGTACCTAAATGAAATTTTTGACAAAAACTTATTACATTTCGAAAAAGCAAAAGGTACAACAAGCTGCAAATTGACATGAACACATTATGAATGAATAAATTAATACTTTTTGCGGCTGAGTGTTCACTGCACGTGAGCTGTCATTTTTTTAAATTATTTTAACCCTCTTGTAAGTTCTGTTTATTATCCCAAATAATATGATAGTTCGTTTGACGAATTTTCTACATAATTTCTTGCTTTGGTGCCCATATTAATAAATAAGGTTTTACGATATTTACATAAATTTTAACAAACTGCAGTGAATCTCCAAAACTATAATAATAGAGCTAAGTGGGTGAGTTGAAAGCTGCATTAATGTAACAGCACTATCGCAAGTCGCAACCGCCGCCGACTGAAAGGTGGGATTTGCATTTCATTAGCTTGGCGTACAGATTTACCTACTGGCCTTACTACGGATTTTATATACCATATCCATATCAAATATTCCCGATGAACACATAAATACAATATTTATGTGTTCCCTTACAAGGGTTCAAATTTAGGGTCTCCAGTATCGTAGGCCAGGTGTGCCGATACTGCCTCCACCGTAGCGGGCTGCGCAGGGCTCCGGGGGAGTCCCTGCGGTTTTTCTAGCTCACAGGACTGGTCACTCACCAAGTGGCACCCTTGGGCCTGCGGGGCGCATGCGGTCGAATACTGATACGCGACCCTGCGGCACACGGCAAAAAAAAAAAAAAAAAACTGATGTGCCGTAGGAAATTTCTGAAACTCCTCATATTTTTGTATTGGAATCGGAATTTTCCATTACCAAATTGAAAGTTTTCTTTTTTTCCTGTAATTTTTTCCTGAAATTTCCGAGAACACTCACTACCGACCAGGCTAGGAGGCTGTAATTTTTATTTTTTATTTCTATAAAATAAAAGGTACGGTGTTCTAAAAAAGACCGGAGTCTGACTCGCCCACCAAGGGTTCCGTACTTTTTTGTATTTAATTTGTTGTTATAGCGGCAACAGAGATACGACACCTGTGAAGATTGAGATACAGCCTGGTGACAGACAGACAGACAGACAGACAGACGGACAGTGGAGTCTTAGTAATAGGGTCCCGTTTTAACCCTCAAAAGCCCAATAGATGCTCAACTGTACAGATGAAATAAACAGAACATCCATTATTCCAGAAATTTTCAACAGTATCAGTTCTTTTGGCGCCTATAATCAAACCTTTAATTAATTGTCCATACAAAGAGTCCCGTTGTCTTTGCTCTTGGGTCTACCGATCGATTGCACGTGACTGTTTCAACTTTGACCTTTGCTTCGTAGGATTTATCAATCGTATAGCCTGACTGTTGTGACTGTATGGTAATTAAAACACAACTTGATTGCTCGCTTCAAAGTGAAGTCTTATATATACTAGACCCAAACCAAACGGACGACTGGGATCATGTCTCTATCTCTCTTACCCTATTTTTGACCATGCGAGCGTGAATGAGAAGTTTTACGATCCCAGTCGTCCGTTTGGTTTGGGTCTACTATTGTAATAGGGTCCCGTGTTTACCCTTTGGGTACGGAACCCTAAAAACATCGAATTGAATGCGGCCGTATGCCCAT
This sequence comes from Cydia strobilella, assembly GCF_947568885.1. Lineage (NCBI taxonomy): Eukaryota > Metazoa > Arthropoda > Insecta > Lepidoptera > Tortricidae > Cydia > Cydia strobilella. Next base: position 1,727,873 of record NC_086043.1, on the reverse strand, counting down.
TTGTGTAGGACTAAAAAATGCGGCTACTTGTAAACATTAAATTTTCGTTGAGGCATTATGCATGTGCACTCTTGGGACTTTGCTTTCTGCTTGTTCGATTGCAAGTTTATCTGGCATGGTAAGGTTTGTATGGATCTAGACGAATTAACTTGTGACCTTTACAGTAGTGTAAAGTTACCTAAATCTATTCAAATTCAAATAACTGCAGTGTGGTTACTACCTATTTGGCACTGACATAAACGCTATTGAAAACTTAACGTACTTTCTATGCATCTTGCTCGTACTCGCACATTAGTGCGAGTGAGATGTATAAATATAAAGTAAATTACGTAGACGTTAGAGGATATGCCAGTTTTGACACTGTCAGTGACTCATGGTACGGGTACAGGTCACAAACACTTTCCTGGCTACTGAACAAGAGCTATTTTGTTTGCCTATTTGAGTGTCCCATTGCTGGGCAAAGGCCTCTCCCCTAGTTATCCATAACTCCAGATTCTGTGCTTCCTCCGGCCAGTTGTAAAGGAAGGTGTCAAAGTCGTCTCGCCATCTCCTTCTGGGCCTACCCCGCCCACGCTCCTTTACTAAAGCTTAGCGCTTAGAATTTATTATAACCTTCTAACAATCTGCATTATGCAAATCATTGCGGTAAAACTTTTTAACATTAATTGTCTGGTGAAGCTTAATTTGAATCCTAAGACATTCATTTCTGAATATTTCACTTTGTTTTATAGCATTTAACATGTCTTTTACCTGTTAAACAATTTCGTATCGAGTTACGTAACTTTTAGATTTATAACCAGAAATAAAGAAGTATAAAACTAAACTATGCTTTTTATGTACTTAACCTCCTTTTCGGAAGTTATGTCACCCGGGGAATAAAAACGAACCTATTTGACACCTCATTCATCAAATCCGCTCAGTAATAGTATGGATGGTATAGAAAGGATCGCAATCTCTTATGGCAGAATTGTTGTAAAAGTGACCGCGTTAAGCTTTAAATAATAGTTCTTAATCTCTCCGGTGGCGCTAGTTAGGCTCTGGGACATGAGTATAACATGAACCATATAAGGCAACAAATAACCCGACCAAATTACGTAGGTTGTTTTTGGTAGTATTTCGGTGTATGGTGGCGCCGCCTAATTACTGTTTTTTGATGGACACTTTTCATACATAGAGATTTGGCTCCTATACAGTCTCCATGAGTAATAGGTTTGATACTTTTGAGGCTACAATTACATTGTAACAAACAAAATTTCATATTTGAATTTAGAGAGAATTTCATATCAGCAGTCGTATGATGGATGGCGAAACTACACACGCATATTTATGACAATTTAAAAATTTACAAATGAAACAAGACGTGACAAGATAACCCAGTTGTGATCATATATCAACATCAACCACCCCTCACCCTCTCTACCTTAGTACTCTTATACTAAATTGTAAACCATATTGCAACCTTTACAGCATGAATTGCGGGATAATTATGAAGTAACAAACAACAAACATCAAAATAAAACATGCAACCGAATTGAAAACCTCCTTTTAAAATCTTGAAGTCCGTTGTAATGTACCCTGCGTCCTTTTCTTTTCTAGGACTAATCGAAATCTATTTTTGCGTGAAAGAGGAACAAACATTAGAATATGCAAATAAGTAAGATTATTAACACACCCTAAGCCTTCCTAAGTTCATAATCTACACATCTTATGATCATCAGCCTCCTTCGCAAATAGATCATGGCAGCTAAGATGCGCGCGAGTTCGTTGACCTAACCAGGAACCTTGCCTCGTCATAACAGTTTTTGTCGACTTGCGACAGCCGATGAATTAGCTAAGCTTTTAAACTAGTGTTTCCATTGACTCGTGTTACCGGTTTTTTGTTGGTAGTACCTATTGCTAGTATTTTATGTGTTTGTGTACAAATTTGTTATATATAGTAATTTTAGAGAGTTTTCTCCCTTTTCGTCCTCTCTAGTTTTTAACACATTTTTGACGAAGTGTATTGTATTGATGAGATTTGCGGTATAGGTCCTCAACTCCTCAACTGTTTTGAAGAAAAATCGGTTTAAAACGTTGTAGACTTCAAAAAAGTGTTCAAAGAAATTAGGCGGCCGAAACGCTCATGATAAGTACCCCTAGTGCTGAACTAGTCCGCGGCCTCAGTTTTCGCCAATTTGACCTTAAATTACACCTGAACAAGAGTCCTAAGTGTCCGTCATACTATCGTACAAACCTACTTCGTCCTTCTATAATTTTATGTCTGAGATATCTTATCTACAACTTGAATCGTTAACAACGATACCAGTCCGCGTAGCCAACATGCCTTTCGCTTACGCTCCGTAGCGATCGAAGCGCAACTGTCACTGTCGCACTAATATGGAAGAGTGAAGAGAGACACAAAGCGTTTCGTTGTCGATTGTCACCTTGGCTAGGCCGGCAGAAAGTGAAACAGGAACCTGGTTTGATAGTGATGAAATCCTAATTATTGCAAGAGCGTCAGAGTTACAAACTTCGGCCATCGATTTCTTTGGCCAGCCCAGCCCGGTAGTTACAAAACTAAGTATCACTTATTGACGTCAAACCGTTTAAAACTATCCGTTTTCATAAAGTATGGATTTATGGAAACCGTTTGAGTATCTATGTGCCAACGATATGTTGTATACGCAATGTGTGTAAGCTTCTTACGGCATTCAGTTGAAAATATGTTGGCGTATCCATGGCTTTTGGTACGGTCGATTTCACAATCGTCTACCTTGTCAGTGTCTTAGACTTGAGGCATGTAAATATAATTTTGAAATGTTGGCTTGTTTCGAAAGCTGTCTGTGAACTCGACTTTACAAGGAAAAGCACCCATGCCTACTTGGCAATACACTGGCACTTTGAACTTTCCATCATCACATCACTAATCGAAAGAAAATGTAGGTAAATCTGTTAACAATCTGCTGCCGGCGGGGTGAGGTAATTACATTAGGGTTGGGTGGAGCGTGTTCGTTCTATATGAAATACTAATAAAATATTACTTATTCTGTCCGTTGTCATCTTTAATGGCCTCCGATCGAGCGTGCTGTATGAGCTGTGTCGTATTGATTGACCCAAATGCCCGCCGTACCCGTGTTTTTATTATTTAGCACTGAAGGTGTGTCTGGTGGGAAATGGATGCTATTATTAACTTCGTCACGGGGCGGGGGTGTCGCCGCGGGTGTACCTACGCGGTTAGAGAAAAGTCACAATGCTTAGAAATGAAGGAAAAGTAAAAAACACACTGTCTCGGGCCAAACTTGAACTTGTAACTTCGGCGCACAAGCCCGCCGCTCTACCAATTAAGCTACCGAGACTGACCAGTGACCTGTTGACAGCGTCTATTTCAACCATAATCCTTCATATGCGCCTTAGCGGGAGAGCAAAGTCACTTTTTGTCTCCGCTCTCTTATATGACGGTCCTCATCGGTTGGTAAAAACTTATGTTCTTGTCGAGATTGAGTAAGTATATTTAGGAATCTGGAACCGGAACCTAACTATCTCGGATTTCCCCAAATACTCATCTGATTCCGGTCGCGGTAGTTATGTATCCGCTCCGTGTCTATGATAGATGATTCTTTGAAATCTTTTATTTTTATTTTTTGTGGTTGTTGTGTAGAAACAACTAACCATGTTAATACACTATAAATTGTTACAATTCAACCGACCTGAGCAAACTGTTGCCTCGAAAAGTCGCGTCATCACCAGAAATCACTACATATTAGAACTGCGAGATAAATTAAGTAACAAAACAATGTAAAAAACAACCAGTCAATGATTAGTGGTCAGGCCACAGTCACAAACACAAGAAATAGAAATATTTTTATTTTTAAACACAAACGAAACAAAATACAAAAACATTTAAACAAGAAAAACATACAAAAAAAGTGCCACGAAATGACTTCATCTCAGCATGTTGCTGGTGACTTCCAGCGCTGATCTTCCGATGAGACCATCAGGTGAGAAGAATCGCGGCAGGTAAAAAGCAACAAGCACAGAATATAAATATTATAAATGTCTAGGTAGGAATTGGCCGACTACGCCACTATTTATCGCGTTCATTACTTACTTGCTTCACTGGCTCAGTGACCCAACCTCTGACACAAGAGAGTGCCACTGCCCTGTTCTGCGTCACTTCACGCCTCACGCCAGTTGGGTATTCCGAGGCCCGACAGGTCTTTCAGGGCTTCGTCACTCCAGCGGTATCTGGGACGCCCAGACGGACGTTTTCCGCCCGGGTGCCTAACATACGCTCTCACAGCACGCTCCTCTCCCATCCTCTCCAGGTGACCAGGCCAGCGGAGTAGTGTGGCTTTGATCTCGCCAATTATATTGGGCACCGCAACCAGCTCTTCTAGCTCCCTATTCTCATCGCGTTCATTAACACTACTGAACTGGTCCGTAGGCAAACTATAATTTATTTATTTAGTCGTATGGCATATTACAATTTATGGTCGCTTTACAAATTTACAAATTAATAGTTAGGTTCTTCAGTTCTTCACCCAATGGGCTGCGTTGCGCGTTGTCGCTTAGCCAGTAAGTCCAGAGGATCACCTGTATACTTCCTTTTTGGGCACTCGCGGACTATGTGGTAAATGGAATGTTCAGGTGCTCCACAGTCGCACTTCGGTGTATCTCGCCACCCACACTTAAACATAAATTCTCCGGATCGCCCGCTTTCAGTGCGGAGTCTATTTAGTTGGCACCATTCCCGTCTCGGGGCCGAAAAACCTTGCGGTTTGTGGGTGGGATCGTAGCTGGCATGGGATGCCCTGGGCAAGTTAGCAATCCAGTCCTCTCTCCATTTATCTTTGATGTTAAAACTGCTAAAACTATAATTGTTTTAATTTTATACAGTTATGCACGGTTATATGGCGTCGTCGCTACAGTTAATCGTAATGAAATTATACCAGTCGTAGGAAAACTGTTTACCGGCATGACATAACTACAGGAACTTGGGTGTAAGTGGTGTAACTATTAATAGTATTCATTAATTATCATACGTGTATTCACCGTAACAGTTTACATGTGTAACTGAACAATACTAACATTTGTAAACCTTTACGTCAATAAAAATACTCTCGGATTCTCTTTGGAAAACCAATGACAGTCATGACAGTAATAGCACCTGTTAATCTTCAAGACACTATTATTTCTTTAAAAATAGGTATGCACAGTTTCTCCAAGTGCTACGACGAAGGTATTTCATTTTATTACAGTAATTAAGTTTAGCTTAGTTTAACTCAAAGTTCAGCTTTGTTTTCATAACTAACTGTGTTAAATTCTAGTTTGACCTAATTTTAGTCTGGTTGTATTAAATTTTGGCAAGAGCGACGAATCACTAATGTCAATGCATCATTTTCATAACTATCTGCGGTTTTTGAAATATCTCGCAGCAAAATTGTTAGAATTAAACGAGCCAACGATTTTCACACATAATTATTTACTTTAAGGCCGTTCCCTGAGCCAGAAGGCGAAAAATCTCCTTATGTGATCATATTTTTCTAAGAGACGTTGATATTCGTAGACTTGGAAAAATATATGTAGTTCTTGATTATATTATCTTTAATAACACAGCTTACGATACACGAATTATGACACTTCGCTCGATACAATTAATTCCCAAAGTAACCTCTAACTCGGACTTTTAATCAAACTTTACTCGGTTATTTATTATGTGACACTATAAACGAAAAAAAGAAGAAAAAACAATCTTAACTTATATAGTAATTTGACAGCTTTCGAATTTCGATATTGTAAGGCAACGTTTTTAAAATAAATAAAAATCGACAAAATTCGATCGAAATTGACACTTGGCGCACATGGTCTTTCCCGTTCTTTCTTGCGAAATGTGACAGTGATAGCGGCAAACCGATGGAACGGCCTTAAGTTGACATCAACATCTTTTAGCTGTGCCAGATTTTCGAACTACCTGTCAAGTCAATATGAATCAACCAATACGATACGGTCTATTTGACAACGTTTCACCAAAACGTCGAATTTCTGGGTTATAAAAGGGGCTAAATTGCCAAAGGGAACGCTCTTACAGTGATATACCTACAAAGAAAGTCGCCGTCTCTAAGGTAAACATTCGTTGTAATTTCAAAAGTTTTGGAAGCAATGGATTTCATTTGATTTGTTGCGAGTCCGCTCTGACGATCCATATAAAACGTAAACAAGCGCTACAAAGTTGAAAAATTAGGACACGCTTTTTCTTTTTTTAAGGGGATCCCATGCCCTAATGACCTTCGATATGAATCCCTTAGTTTTCTAATGTTTTTTGTAGCTTATCATATTAACAGCAACGGATTTTAGCAATACAGTATCCCATATTTACTTCAAAGTTCATTGTTTTCGAAATATTTGGCATGAAAGTTGAACAATTTTAGGCCAAAAAACTGGTTTTCTGGCCATAACTTTTGTGTTAATTAGTTTAAAATTAAAACCTAAGACAAATTTTTTAGAGACGTCTAAGACGAACCCAAATACGTAGATTTCGTATAAGTAAGATCTTTCACAGCAATCGAGATACGAAAAAAGTGTTTTTTTAGACAATGTTTAAAACAATCATAAATAAATAAGTATTCATTTTTTTCTCAATCCGGTAGACAAAAATGGAGATAAAAGATTGAAGAACCGATAGCCGCTTGTCTTATAATTCTATATGTAGTGCAAAAGTAGGAGATACGATTCAAAACAAAAAAATCGATGAAAACCTCAGGTAGCCCCTTAATTTAAAGATTTTTCTGATTGAATTACCAAAGATTATCTAATTTTGCGAAGAAGTAGGATGAAATATATTTTTTGTCGAAAACGCCATATTTATGCCTACGCCATGTTTTTCAGTCCTAGATTCTAACTTAAATGATGGTTAGACTGGTTATTGGTTGGTTAGAATCTTGATTTTGCACTATTAAACTACTACTAAACCTAGCAAACCTTATACCTACATGGACATATTTTTGAGTAAGTTATATGCACCAATTTTTTTACACTTGACTGTACCTTTTCCAATAGCAAAGCCTTTCCCATGTCCCGTGGTCTCCCGCGGTAACAATCTCTCTGTGCACGACCTCATTTTGCTATAATGCGCCATAATGGAGCTACTGTCGGAAGTTCGTGAGATCCTTGAGAGTTAGATAACACACGGAAATGTCGTACGACTAGTGAGAGATAGAAAGAAAGATACCTAGTGATATTTATTCGCACACCTAGTACTTAAACCACTTTTTAATAACCCAGATACTAAAATGGCTATTGGCCAATTTACTGCCCAGTCATCCTGTTTTTATTAATTTGTCATTTCCTGTGGGATATAAAACACACGTCATATGTAGGTATTAGAGTTGAAGTCACGCACACAACAATAAAATCATGTGATCACAGCATAGACATAGTATATACAAGCAAAGATAGATATAACTCCGTAATAGATGGATACAGTCTAAGAAAAAAACGTGCCTCAAAAACCAAGACAATTTGATTCTCGCTCAGAGGGCGCTACTAGCTTTAGCCTACTGTCGTATAGATGGCGTTGACGGTTTCGTTTGTTATTTAACAATTTTAACGCATATCAGTGAAAGAACATGGGTCAAAATTATAAAAATAATTAATGCAAATAAAAAAAATCATTTATCCATGTTTAAATACATTTTATCGTATTTTTATAAATTTTCATTTTTAGTTTTAAAGTGTGTCGATAGATGGCAGTGAATTTACTGTGGTTACAAAATTTACTATGACAGTAACGCTCTAGTATAAGTTACTTTATGATACAAGGTAAGAGAAAGAATAGTCATATAAAATTTGGGCAGCATAGGATTTTTCTCTTTTACTCTTATACATTTCGGTATTTCGCCATCGCCTCCTACCTATGATGCCACCCGGTCGGTCGGTGATAAGGACCAAGCATGGCACTATTTTCTTATTCCTCTTATAGGAATCGCAATAAGACTATCTTAATCATAATCATTTATTTGCACATAAAAAGGGTCTTTATCTATCAAAGAGTGTGAATCACAACGAGATTTTGAAATTAGTGTTCTTTTTTCGAACCGATAGCAAGTTGTACCGCCAACTGCAAGATGGAGCAAAAATTAAGTCTCTTCAATGTTTTTTTTTTCGCTTAAGTCACATTCACTCATTCATTCATTCAATACTGTTTTTGCGATTAGTACTCTGTGTAGTTGTGTGTCACTCTCCTTAGCTCTCCTGGCGATACCTATACGCTAGGTACACAATGATTAGGTAAGATGTCGAAACATAGTTGTTTATTTTTTTTATTTAGAGAGCAGAGGACTCGCTGTCGTCTGAATGGAAAATGGACCGGAAAAACTATCATTGCCAGTCAAAGCCTGTAAGATTGAACTTATATTTTTATTTGTCGAAATAAGGTGAGTATAGTCTGTCAAGCTGGATATGTCAGTAGTAATGTAAAGCAAACTAAAGTATGGTATCCCTAGGAAACGAACAAAAAGCAGCAATGTACATCGAACAACGATGAAATGTAAACAAAACAGTACCACAGATAAGATATAAATGACACGCGATTTTCGAACAATTCAAACGTAGTGTTGCTAACCCGCGATTTTTCAAATTTGCCGCCTTTTTCTACTGACAAGATTTGCTTGACCAAATATATCTATTTCTTTCAAGGTACCTAAGTCCTAAGGCTGAATAAACTCAATCAAGCGTTCATGATCAATAGTTATTGCGTGACAAAAAAACATCTGTCCTTTATGACGCGAAAAAGATAAGATAAATCCGTCCCTTTTTGCCTGTCAGAAAGTCGAAGCTGTCCACCTCGCCTAAATACGCTAAAAACGTTTCCAGAAAACTAAAACACTAAACTTTAATACTCTAGCGACGTGGCAGTTATCTCTTTAAACAGGTAGCATATATTAAACCTGAAGTTCTTGAGCAAACTAAACCGTAACTCAACCTTTTGCAACGAGGTCGCACGAATTCAAATTAGGGACACTTTTAGCTTAAGGGGCTGTTCAGTTTAATTAATTATGCCAAGACGAGATAGTGGAAAGTCTACGTGAGCAATTTCGGCGCGCTTAAGAGGTTACGAGGCGCTAACTCGCGCTATAAACACCGAATTAACGGTAACAGTACTTATAGTGGCATATTGTTATATGGGGCATTTTCTATGAAGAGGGGCCTTATTGTCGATGGCGCTTAAACCGCACAGCGTCGCGCGGCATTGTTATCGTTAGATAAGCCAGGGTCGCCGGAAGGAGTCACCCAGCCAGCCCAGCGTTAGCCAGAATACCCACACCGATGGAAAGGATACGATGGATCTGACTACGTGGATTTAGGATCCTACATCCGATATCGGATCAGACAATGTGAAAACGCTCTTAGACTGGTGTTGCCAGTAGGCAGAAAAGATGCCACTTGTTACTTTATGAAAATAGGGCTCTAAAATAAAAAGGAAAAATAACGTTTCAAAGGAAAAACGTGAGATAACAAATGTCAAGCCGCTGTTATGATAAATGAGCGTCATACATCAACACTATAATAGGCGTAACGACGTGGATTTTGTTTTCGCAAAATTTTGCGATTCATCGCTGAATATTTTTGGTGAACCACTTTGTAAGGTGTTTCTTTTTTTAGAACTCGTAAACCCGTTTTTACCTAGCCTTATGGAGTCCGATTAAACTAACATTGCATCGACTTAAATAGAACAAAGTGAGGGAGTGTCATTATTAACCGTCCGCCATTTGTATATTTTTCTTTGCTTGTGCAATAAAGTTTAAATAAATAAATAAAATAAATTATTAACATGATAATAATTTAATAGGGAATATTACGCGAAACTCTGCGTATGGGGCGCCACTACCACAATCTGAGGGGTCTATCGCGAAACAAGAGAATCGAAATTTCGTTATCTTATATCTCCGTCACTCTTGCATAATACCTAGCGAAATTTCGGATTCGCGTTTTCCGGTAGGTCCTCTGTAAACAAGCCGCCTTGATGCATCAATGTCATATTTATTCGCAACAAATTATCTGTGAAAACTTGTCAAAAAACTGTTTAAAGCGTATGGTTTAGGATGTGCGCTAGAGCTGCACTCTGGTGGCATTACATTGCACTCTTCGTGGATTGAATACGAAAATGCATGTAATTTTCTGTTCAAGTTCCGAAAATACCATACGTTTTCGTAACTCAAAAGAATTTTTTTTAGGACATACCTATGTTATCAAATCATAGGGTATCTGGTCTCTCCACCAAATTGAATCGTAATCTGACAAAAAAAAATCAACAACGAAATAAAAATCTGCCGTTATTTACCGTAAACTTGACCGCTTAACATATTCTTATCACGAAAACCCCGGTCGTTGTCGGGTGATCCCGCTTTCTGGAAGCATTTCACAACCGACCAGCCGATAAACTATCCAGCTAAGATTACCTGCGGGCTAGTTACCGAACACCCAATAAATTAACCCTCATCCTAACATAGATGCCAATTATGTTTCTACAATACAGGTTTTCGTCTGGTTTTGATACGACTGAGTCGCGTGAGGCATAGAGTAACTTATACTAGAGCGGTACTGTCATAGTAAATTTTGTAACCCCAGTAAATTCACTGCCATCTGTCGACACACTTTAAAACTAAAAATGAAGATTTATAAAAATACGATAAAATGTATTTAGATATAGATAAATGATTTTTTTTATTTGCATTAATTATTTTTATGATTTTGACCCATGTTCTTTCACTGATATGCGTTAAAATTGTTAAATAATAAACGAAACCGTCAACGCCATCTATACGACTGTAGGCCAAAACTAGTAGCGCCCTCTGAACGAGAATCAAATTTTCTTGATTTTCGAGGCACGTTTTTTCCTTAGACTGTATCCATCTATTACGGAGTTATATCTATCTTTGCGTGAGATGAGCAGCTCACTCACGATTGGTACGATTGGGTTGATCGTAAAATAATGTAATCTGTCTCATGTAATTAAATTTTTGACGTGTAATATGTAATAATATTATTAATAAATGAGTATGAGTACGTGAAAAATGACTGCATTTCATTTGACATCTCGATAGCACTTATGAATAAATGAATGAATGATTGACCAGCCGATAAACCGGCTAAGATTACCTGCGGTCTTAAAGTTTTCATATTGTTTTGATATAGGAAAAATGGAAAAAACACTGCTTCGGGCAAGATTCGCTTTTGACCACCTTTTTTAACTAACCAGCTTTTGGAACACTGTTTTACTCTTAACCAACTGAGCTACTGGATTTTACCAGAAGCGTGGAAAAATTTCCGTTACTTTTTTTTTGTTTACACATCCTAGGGAGAGGCTTAAAGGCGTTAAGATGAGACATTCTTACGGTACTTAAGGCGTGTAAACAAAAGCAAGTTGATCAAATCGGTGCAATTTAGCTTAGACGGACTCCTGTATCAAAACAAGAGGGAAACTTTAACAAATATTTAGTACAGAATCGGCACCCTAACTCGTACCTACCGATTATTCTGAATCGTTTCTCGTTCACGTTTCTGCTTACAAATCTCCATTTGGCCCACGATAAATCGTTATGGGTAAGCTCATTAATACTGTATTTCAGGTTGAACCTATTACGCTATATTTTCGTTTTAGTTGTAGCTATGATTTCGTTTCGCATTGGATTTGGTCATTAACATGAGCAATTTTACTGTTCTACAAAATAATAGCTATTTATGCAACAAGTGCGGAAATCATCTTTACGCACGTGTATCATACAATGTTTTACTATGCATTGTGCGAGTAAATAAAAAAACATCATGGCAAATAAGTTTAATTATTAAAAGGAGTGTTTTAAATCGACACGAGTTGCAAATTACCTATTCGCACGTGTATCGTACAACGTTTTACAGTACATATGGCCCTTTAAACTTTCGACATATGCACGAAAGGTGCTCTTTTCCGCACTAGTGCGAGAAAGTAGCACCATATGTACTGTAAAAAAAATTGAAAACAAAAAGCACTAGTGCGGAAAAGTAGTACTTTCCGCATATGGCTCCGTAGGAAACGCACTTTTCGAGCACATGCATTGTAAAAAACAATCAAGTATCAATCAAGTGATTGCATGCTTTGCATGAGGCAACGGAAATCGGAACTTTAGAAATATTAAGCAGTTTTTATATATAATTATAAATCGTAGCTATCTAAGCTTGGGTAATGCGTCACTAAGAATTTAATATTCAATGTAGATATTGATATTTCGTATATTTAGATCATAATAGGTTTACTCTACTTATTTATAGTTTGTCAAAGAACTGTCTCATTTCAAACATAGCAGAGATAATCATACTATCTTTGTCTTACACTAGTACTAGCAACCAAAAGAAAAGGAGGAGTATAGTATTTTTGGTTCTTATTTACTGCCAATTTGGTTTGACCAACTATATATAGACTATGTTAGGTACTTTAGGTAGATAGGTTCTTATCTGTGGTATACTCTTATACCACAGATAAGAAAATTATCGAAACGGTCTCAAATTGTTGAGTCATGCTAGTCATTATGCTAATATTACGGTTTAACTCGCGTATTTTAAGTCACACGCGCGACATGTTTCGGAGAGCCAAGGTCTCCATATTGTGAATACCCAACCTAAAAGATTATGGTGAAATTGAAATGCAATGCAAGTAACCAATCCTTGTACTTGTAACTTCGCATTTGCCGACAGTTCTACGGAAGCTGCTAATTGTATTGCAAATCGAGCGTTGGATTTGGATAACCTTTTAGTGAAATTGACTTTCCACGCCAATGTTTTTAAGAATAATAATAACTGCATCAATAAATTGCTCTGATATTTAGATTAAAGTAATATTTGTTAAACTTGACAATTTAAAAGTGCTTGTTGCTAGGCCTATTTGAATAAATAATATTTTGACTTTGACTTTGATATCAATAGGGACCGTGCGCGTTGGAGGGTCTGCCATCTTGTGGCCTGAATCGGAACCATAAACATGTACATCACATGTACATTGACACTTCATGCCAAAGCAAGTGCTGCCATCTTGTGGGCTACTTTGGAAGCATAAACTACACATTTACGCCTCGCGCCAAAAATCTGACGTCTCCTGTCCTGTGCTGCCCCCTACAGTTTATACACGCTCCCTATAGTAAGCAATCGCATGACTGATATAGCATTACCATTTAATCCAAAATTTCTAGAAATTGAAGACTTTGACTATGGCTATTCTAGGAAAAATAGAGAAATTTAATTTATACACCTCACACAAATGGTGGTTCAAATGATACTTCATAAACTCCTGTATTTTGTTAAGCAACTCGCATCATATCCGACACACAATTATACCTACTTGTTCTACACTTGCCTTCTTTCATGATAGAGCTACAACTGCATATATTATAAATAAACAAATAAATGGACCCGGGTATGTCCTTAAACTACGTCCAAAAGAGAGGTATGGGCACTGTGAATGACATCTTGCTTTGTGTGGTAGGGCACAGGACAGCGGATGTCATTCCAGTTCTAGAGCAGAGCCCAACTGGGGAGGTACCTCCACCTTACAGAAAACCGCAGCCAAATAACACTAGACCCTACTAATAGTGTTGTGTTCCTGCCGGTGAGTAAGGTTGCCAGAGCTCGAGGGAGAGGAGTGTTAGGGTCGGCAACGCACATGTAACTCCTCTGGAGTTGCAGGCGTACATAGGTTACGGAGACTGCTTAACATCAGGCGGGCCGTATGCTTGTTTGCCACCGACGTAGTATAAAAAATAAAATTCATTTATTTCGACCAACTTACGTATAGTTTCTCAAAGGACTGTCTCATTTCAAACTTCATCTTTGACTTACACTAGTACTAGCAGACTAGCACCCAAAAGAAAAGGATTGAGTATGTTTTTTTGTTCTTATTTACTGACAATTTGGTTTGACCGACTATATATATGGAATTTGCAATGACAAAGTGTGGCAATATCTAAATTATATGAAAAATATGATGATTATAATAATAATAAACGGAAGTTCCTGCAAGAAGATGAAAAAACTAATTTAACTTAAGTGTCACATATCATCTACTTGGCTCCGGCCCGTAGATAATATTAATTACCAGCTTAGGCTGAGAAAGAGAAATCTTAGAGAAAATAATAATAATAATAATATATTCTTTATTGTGCATAATTAAAACAAATAATGACACTGCCTCACTTTGATTTATTCAAATCGGTGCAACCACAGATTAAAAATTATATTCAATTTCGGAGTCTTCGCCGGGTTCCAACTTGTACCCGTTTCAAGTTAACTCCTTCGTACTATCATTTAGGATGGCTGTCAATTTGAGTTTCATGACTGTCACTTTAGTTACTCTTTACAAGGATTTAATGACATTATCCTTTAAGTCAGTTTATCCTGCTGCATTATTGAGCACTTTATCACGAAGCTCTAAGACATCGTACAAAGTGGGTGTAGTATATAATAAATCCTTAGCTCACATTGCCTTTAGCTTGTTTCGGTTCCTGGCAGAGAAATAAAGGTAATTGTATTTTAGGACCCGAGGGTTTTAAGGGATTTTGGGATAATCGCACTGGCTACACTGTGGCTGGAATGGTACGATGGAATTACAGGCTATTTGTGAAGGATGATTAAAAACCTGCCTATGTATAGTTTGCAAAATATGTAAAAAATATTTTCACATCACCTTTTCGAAAAAGGGCTTTTTCTTCCCTGCTAGGATCCCTCCTAGCCTCCCAAAGTGCAACTTTTTTGAATAAGTCGTAATGAAAATAAAATCAAAATGAAAATGATGTCCTAATCCTAATAGGTTATGTGAAAAGCAGTATATGTCACATAGTAGCAAAATTATTTCCACCTCGGGCGTTAATATTTGAATCCCTCACTACGGTCGGGATTCTAATGTACGCCCTCGCCGTTAATATGTAATTTTGCTCCCTTGTTACACGATCTAATATTAAAGATTAATTTATTATGTCGGTAAAACTCAAAACCGCCTTACATATTAAACTAGCTTTTGCCCGCGACTTCGTCTGCGTGGACTTAGTAACAGCAGCTAAAGTAAGTATAGCGCCTGGTAAAATTCTCATAGCAATCATTCAATTTGAGCATATTATGCACACAAATTAACAGGCACTTCATTAATTATCTCAATTCCACCCCGCTTTTTACTTTCTTAAGGGTGATTTTCGGTATAAAAACTATCCTATGTCCTTCTCAGGGACTCAATCTATATCTATGCCAAATTTCATCTAAATCGATTCAGCGGTTTAAGCGTGAAGAGGGAACACACAGACAGAAAGACAGACAGACAGACTTTCGCATTTATAATATTAAGGTATGGATTTTAGGTTGATATTGTACTGATGCAGCTCATTTCACAGATTATAAATACTAGTGTTGCCATAAGCTTGTTTAGGCTAAAATTAAATGACATAACATTGTGACAAAAATAAAAATAAACCCAACAGCCGCGTAAGAATAGCACAGAAATAACACCCCACGGAAACGGGTTCGAGGAATGTTTGCGAAGCTATTTACAAAAACATTCAAGTATAACTTCGGAGTCTTCAGACCAATCCTTTCTTTCATAAACAAATCTTGTTACTATCCCTTGGAAGTTTTGAAGGGTGTGTTGGGCTAATGTCGAACTATTTTAGGCGAGTAAGCCTTTCAGGGTTCATTCTGTTTTGTGTGGTTAAATCTCTTAACGAAGTCTTTAAACGATTTATATAATGTATTTAGAGTACATATTTTATTTAATCATACTGTAGTGTATAGACGTCTCGAGCGCTTACGTCGTGGGGACGTCACTGACAACGCAGTCTTTTCTTGTTTACATCGGTGACATTCACCGTCTGCTGCCTTCTTGCTAGTAAAAGTAAATGAGTACCACTGAAAATTCGCAACATGGCGAAGGCAAAATAAAATCTTGTCAATTGTGCAGATTATCTTATCTGTGTTGCGTCTAAAGTCTAAACAGAAATTCGTAGTATCAACATAACGCGCGACCTACAAACGCAGGTACTGCCAACCTAACGAACTGGAACAACCCTAGCGCATTAGTCCTGCCTCATCAGCTTGAGTGCCCCTCGCGGTCAGATTCGTTCGCGTTTGTGACAGTGTCGTTGCAAGTATGCCGTTCCAATTTTGAAATAGAAGAATGTAAGCGCCATTTCACTCTTACGGACAGGTATTTTCTGCTTGGTGGCGTTAAAATACGTGCTTCTATGTAAAATTCCGGTTTTGCAGTAATTTCAGCTGTTAAGTCCCCGGCAAACGGCCGAATTTCACCTTCCCATATAAACACAGTTTCGTTCTCATTTTAAAACTACGTGTTGGATTGTAATGAAACTTTGCACATACAATAACGTGAGTTATCTCAAGGTCTGTAATTAGTTTATATGGCTCTAGTATATAAAATAAACGAAATAGAACAAAAAATAGATTTTGTATGCAAACTTAAATTCGCTGTATTTTGTTTACTATTGTATCTGAAGCTACATAAACTAATTACAGACCTAGTTATACCTTATTCTAGCTTGTCGTTTTAAAATGAGAGCGTAACTACGTTTGTATGGAAAACCGAGCTTGCCGGGGACGCTTAAAAACTAGGTTTTTGTGTTACGCGAACGTAGAACTATTATAAAAGGATTTTATCTAACAAAAAACCTAATATCATCGAGTAGTTTGAGTTCATTGCGACGTTTTATATACTATGTCTATGCATGCGGCAATGCGACCTTCCGTTGGCGTTAAAACGACAGTGACGGAACCCTTACTTTTTTAACTTCAACGCACATAAATAACAAGACAGATGATAAATGAATTTAGTTATATTGCCAGTGCTTCTCGTGGGAGTGGAACTAGATAGTGTTATGACAAATTAATAGTAAAACAGCTATTAGTTGTGCTGCAAAGTTTATTAGATTAATGAACAAGTCAAGCGTTTTTGCGTCTGAAAACCGCGGGCAGTAAATAAACAAACAGGCCGATTCGTACGTACACTTTACTTAAGCATGACATCAGAATGATGTAATTTATATAGTTATCGTGCATTTATGTATTGGCACGAGTGAGACGCACGATAACTAAATTACTACATTCAGATATCATTCTGATGTCAGTAGATGTTCGAATTAGTCTGAAAGTGCTTGTTTCTTTCTGAGAAGATAACTTCGTAAATTTATAGAAAAATATTATGCCTAAGTGATATCTCAAGAATTTTAGTTTAGAGCAAGTGAAAGAAAAAGTAGGGGTCGTGTCGTATTATAAAGTCAAAGAGCTGGCGCAAGATAGGGAAAGCTGGAAGATACTCCTACTCCACCGACAAGAGAATAACTTAAGTTAATGATGATGATAGGGAAAGCTGGAAGATACTCCACTGACACGAGAATAACTTAAGTTAATGATGATGATAGGGAAAGCTGGAAGATACTCCACCGACAAGAGAATAACTAAAGTTAATGATGATGATAGGGAAAGCTGGAAGATACTCCACCGAGAAGAGAATAACTTAAGTTAATGATGATGATAGGGAAAGCTGGAAGATACTCCACCGACAAGAGAATAACTTAAGTTAATGATGATGATATTTAACCATGTATTTTGTTGCAGGTATATATCGGTGATTTTGCTGAAGCGCAACAATTCAACGAACTACGTTTAGTAAGAGATAGCTTTAATCCTTGCAGCTATTTAAATAACACAAAAGAGTTCTTTCTGTGTGTCAGCGAAGTAAATAAGTACGTATACAAATACGAGTTCTTGCCCTATGACGGTCTTCCCAACAATAAATATTTGTCGTATAGCATTATAGTTACTGGATTCAAATTTAACATTAATCTAGAGATTGAGGTTTGCACTCTTCAGATACCCGATGGCCTTTTCACTGAGATTCGCGTGGTCTTTAATCCGTCCCTTGAATTTGGTGAGAGGGCATTCCAGAAAAATGTGTTCCACCGTCTGCTGGGTCACCACACACGCATTTGACCTTATACAAGCGGTATAGACTTGAGTTATCTACAAAAGTTATCCACACAAAGCAACAAGCAAGTTTGAAGTAGTTTATGATCACAATCACTGTCAAATACAAACTTTGTAGCCTTGCAATCTTGACTTGCAGAATTGTTTGTACTGACATAAATTTTCATGAATATGTTATCTGTGCAAACAGCAACTGTTGTAACTTACCAATTTAGACCTTATCTCTTTGTTATAAGCTTTAAAATAGAAATGGCACTTGCCAGTATTCTCTGTGATAAAAGACAGTGCAGACGGACATCGACATTAAAATTTTAGAAGAGAAACGTCAGCATCGTAAAAATATACACGGCTTATATGACTTTCTATTTCTAAATCTGACTTATCGACATAACTTTCGCTATCTTGTATTACTGTTCACTTTTACATTCGACTTTAAACCTAATGCACTCATACTAAGGTAGCAAATCGGACTTATTTAACGGGAGTGATATGAGAAAGTGCTTTTGCAGTGTGCAGATTGCCCCATTCATGCAGAATGGTATTTTAATCAGAGGGCCCTGCAAAGTAATTGATCAGAGCAAAAGAATGCGATTTCCTGTTTTCGTTGTGCTCTTTTTTATGTCATGGATGAATAAAGAGTGTTTCTGACAGAGAATGCAAGTGAATGGGACTTATGGAACAAGCGAATGATAAAGCGTATCTGTTTTAGCATGAAAGAGATTTTCCCCGGTACAGCCAATGTTGTTTCAACGTTAAATATATTTTGACAAGCCAACGTTGTCAAGAAAAAGGCACGAAATTCAATATTTGTATCCATCCCTCATCCATCCCTAATACATTTGTCAAATCTGCCACCTTTTTCTACCTACAAAACTGGCCAGTGTACTATATGCCTAAATTAACATATTAACAGACTTAACCACGTTACTGCCTGCAACATAAATAAGCGACGCACGTAATCGTATAAATAGCATGTAAGCAATAATAGCCTATAAATACCTATCTTTAACTTTGCTGGCTCTCTATACTTGAATAATGAGAATATTTATAACACATCTTCGGTAATGTTTGGTTTTACTTGATCTCCATTCGACCCTCCAACTATCAACTTATTTGATGGCGACCATACCGGAAGAGGCAGAAGAGAACCAGGAAAATAAAGAGCACCACGGTGCATCGCATACGAAAATGAAGACAGAAGTTAAGGCAAGATCACCCTAAACTTTAAGGTGATCTTGCTTTTCTTTAGGGCCTAAAGAATATTTAAGTTGAAGAACCTAATAATATTTATTTTTGTATAATATTTTTCATTCTTAGCCTCATGTTTTTTACTCAGGCCAAACGTCTGTGCTATCTGATTTTAAAACAAGTCTACGAAACCTGAGACTTTCTAATTTAAGTTTCCTAATCTAGACTGACTTTGCGCCGGTCACCTTATCTTTCAGTGTAGACTAGACTAAGATAGCCGTCATCTTGACTAGAATAATTTAGATTGAGATGGATCTAAATTTAGATTAGAAGCTTTGTTGTTAGGTTCTGATACCGATTGGAGAAACTTACACTAGAAATTAAAAGGTTTCGAATCCGATTTTGGCTCTTTTAAGTCCAGTGTAAAAGTTTAAGAACATACCAAATTGACTAAATTAAAGTATAAAATGGAAATATTTCAACCTTTTTCTGCGATGCCCCCTCCGCATTTTTTGTGTTATTAATATTTCTAGAACAGCCTTTCTGAAATTTGTCCAAGTATCTTGAAATCCAAAGGAAATTTACCAACTTACGTACTTGTAGCAACGTTTCTGGATATCTGCACCTAAAGTTTCCACTAAACAGCCTTTCTCATACATTTAGCAAGAACAGCATCCAGTCAGAAACAACACTTGTTGAAATTTAACCACCAGCAAACCTATACTGCACAATAATAACGTTCCATCGCCGACTAACCCATTGTAAACCTTATTCCATCGACATATGGCCCACAAATGGTCAATAAGCAGCGTTACTGTTCATTCAAGGTTCAGCAATCCACAATGCACTGCTTGTAGCTAATAGCAAAACACTCGACTGATCGTTTGTAGACGTTATCGCCATACCAATAAGGTTCAGGATTGATCAGTTTACTGTGATTGTAGTTAATTAGGTGGTGAATACAACGCTAGCCGCCCGTGTGATTACCGGCCTGCTTTATCTAGTCTAGTTCATTGTTATTTATCTTGTTACGTTCTGTTGTGGTCTGTGATTTTCTGGCATTTGATTTTTATGTTTTTGACTGGTTTGTGATGCGAGTGAGTGACATGCCTTATTAAGATAGGTAAATATTGTATATAAATAAATATCCTTTATTGCACCAAAATCATACATTTTACATACATGTAAAACTACAAACAAATTCTTAAAGAATAACAACAACATATACCTATATACCTACAACTTACACTTTGTTAATGTAATATAAAAGTATTAACCTTAGTAATATAAGTTAATCATTAAATTTAGATTAAGGTACTAACATTGAAAATGAGTGCACCATTTCGCCGTTAAACGCAAGTTTGGCGAAACTTGTATAAGTTTAAAATGTGTTATACTTTTTTGAAAAAAAATTAAAAAAAAAAAATTACGATTGTGTTATTTGTGTACTCAAAAACAAAGAAAACGGATCACATTGTAAATTCCGTCTTCTTCTATATTTGCAAAAGAATTTGACATAGATGTACTCTGTCATATAAACGTATAAATAGTGTCCTATTTTAACGCTTTATAGAAAACGACAGAAAAGCACCGATATTTTTGTAATCTATCGTAAATTTTTGTATCTATAACGATATTAAGACAATGTTTTACTCTCGTACTGAATTAGTATTTAGTATTTCAAAATAATCTTTAATTACGGTTTTCCGGTATGTACTCGTTGTTCAAGATTTCGCGGAAATTTTAGTGAGAAAGTATTGTTAATCAAGATATTTCCCACTAATCAATTATTAAGGTATTGAGGCCGATGAGGGCGTTGTAGTGAGCAATGAATGACTCAAACTGTATGAATCAGCTAGAATAATCTATTCCTTGTTCCTTTATAAACAGATAGTTTTGTTTATGTTTACGAGTAGGTATGTGTTAGTTTTGGGCTTGGTTATTTATAGATATAATTGTTTACTATCATTTATCCTCCTAAATTATATTCCTATGAACGTAAACTCTGACGATCATTATAGTAATGCGTTTTAGGTTTGATTGAAGGCAAATTTATAATGTATTTTATAATGAAATACAGATATCTTATCTTTTATCTTATCTTAAGTCCCAGTCATTTTTGACATTTTAAATCTTAGTAGGACGATGTATTAGGTATATTATAAAAATACATAAGGACTCCCAGGTATGTAGTATAACTCCTTATTTTTTAGGTCTAAATGTATTGTCTAATTTCATGCGCGAGTCTCTTTTCAGTCTATATACAAACATACAATACATACATACAATACATACATACAATACATACATACAATACATACATACATATAATCACGCCTATTTCCCGGAGGGGTAGGCAGAGACCACGGATTTCCACTTGCTACGATCCTGATCTCTTTCGCTTCCTTCACTTTCATAACATTCCTCATACACGCTCGCCGGTTTAGGGTGCTCTTGACCTCAGTCTATATAATAGTAAAATGTGTATGTTGTGAAAAATAGTTTTGTAAACATCAATTTCAAGGATCTCGCATGAAGTTAGCATTACTTACTTACTCCTCTGGCGCAGCGAACCAAAGTGTGTCTTGGCCTCCAACACGACAGTTCGCCACTGATCCAGTCTGTGTCGTCTGTCTGATGAAGTTAGCATTATTAGATTTATTCGCCGCCTTAACAAAAAGAGAAAATAAATAACGAAAAGGTACAACTTAAATGATTACAGTGATTATTGGATAGAATGGATAGTGTCCCTCGAGATACTAGTAAAGTGTCCTCCAAGTTGTTTCCCCATCTTTATGTACCCCTGTGTACAGAGTTTGATTAGGTAACAGCAGCACTCTTTATCCGACTCGGAGGAAGGACCTTATGATTGAGTAATAAGGTTTAATGTGAAATGATAAATGTCAGTTAACAGTCGGGACGTTGGTACATTATTTATTTATTGAATTGTCTATCAAATGCATTTTGTATCGTCCGCTACGGGAGTAAAATTTCAATGTAATGGGGATTAATCCTTTTTTGTGCACCATTGAGCCCAACACGATAGAAGTTTACTTTTAGTCATAACATTTCTGAAAAATAAGTTCTTAGTTAACAACTTTAATTCAGATTTTGAAAGTTGCGGTAATAAAAAAAAACTAATTCAAAAATTCGATCTTGCAACAGTTGCATTAGAGTTAGACCAAGCTAAGTTTGCAGCGATATTGATAGCCCAGACTGTGCAAGTATTACGTTAAAAGTCAAACTTCTATGAAATGATGAAGTTTAAACAACACTTGCGCGGTCGCATCAAAATCGCTGCTAACTTAGCTTGGTCTAACTCCACAAGTGTAACTAGAAATACTAGAAATAGACAAAATATTCGATTGCAAGCTTTATGAATGTTTTATGATATTAAGCGAATTATATGTTATAATTACCTGAAAGTTTCATTTTGAACTTACAAGGAAGTTAAGTATAAATTCTGCTTTAGAAACTTACAAGCTACCTATCAGTACACAAACAACATTAAATAAAGCGTTAAAGAAACTTATCAAAACATTCGAACATCAAACGCGTCAACGCACCCCTATCTATCGTAACGAACGTAAACATTCCGTTTCACGTAAACACTCTTTTTATAAATAAAACAAGATGGCTCCCCTCTCGCCATTCGTCAATGCCAGTAGCAATCACCTGATGTGGGATTCAGGTGTTCTGACGAATGTGGTGGCTGTTTAATACACGTGCTGGGTCACTGCGGTGTTTAAAAAGTTAGGTTAGGGGAACGTTCGAAAACGAGTAACCGTAAAATGTGTAGCTATTTTGGCTAAATGAGGGCTAACGCGTATGAATTCGCCGCTAGGGGCGCTAGTGTAATCAATCAATCTTTAGGTAGTATGGCTCCATCGATACTGTCGATGATTTCGCCAACGTCAAAGTGGGATCCACGTGGGATCGAATTAATATTTCAGCCAGTGTACGGTAAATAATAAAATAATGGGCCTCTAGGGCTCTAGCCAGACACGGTTAGAGGTAGAAATACCAAATGCTCTTAGAGCACGACGTTGTTCGGTAGTTATTATTTGTAGTTGACTCGTAAAACCGATAGCTGGATTTTACGAGAAGCACGTGGACTACCGGCCGTTGACTCCAAAATGGTGGTTAAACACGCTTTGAGATTAATTCTCCATTCACTGCACACTACTACATTAGATTACTGTATAATAAAGCTATCGATATTACACTTTAAACAATATTAATGAGCAAAAAACAAAGTAATTAATCACGAGGCTACTATCAAGATGGCGTTCGAACCGGAAGTCGGCGCTAGTGTAGATGGTGGTCTTTTCCATAGTTCGAAATGTCAAATGTCACTTGTCACTTCAATGACTGACAGCTGTTCTTTAGTCTTTTGGACCACCATCAACAGAGGCGCCAACTGGTGAGTAAAAAAACGATAGCCCTCATTAGAATATAACATTGATCGTTAGTTTTCAGAAACAAGTAATTTATTTAAAACTATGACGTTTATATTATAATTTCACTCCCTCACTTTGTTCGATTCAAGTTGGAGCAAAGTTAAATAGCTTAAACGAACTCCAGCGTACTATTTTTCGTATAACATATTTACGACAAATAACAAAATATAATTTGGTTATATTACAAAACACAGTGTACCTACACATTCCTGAAAATATGTTTTGAAGTTTTTTTTCTTATCAGAACAATTTTGTTGAAAATTTAACACTCGACATTAATATAAATGTTTTAAAAAAGGAAGTAAGGTCAACCGGGATAAATGCGTCAATGGGCAAAATGCGTCTTAAACATTTCTTCTAAACGAAACAACTATTGCAACCCTCTGTGTTCCAATGTGGTCACTGAACTTTTAATGCAGACGGCTATAATACTTAGTTATAATAATAATAATATGTCGCGTTTCGAAGATATCTTCAAAAGACGCATGAAGGAAGTTTTTCTAATACCGTCAAATATAGTCCTGCACCGTTATTTTTCAAAGTATATTAACTTTTTTCCATTGTAAAAATGTAAAACGTTGGTAACTGAATTCAATTTAAGACTGTAACTTTCCAAAATACATTGCAAAAATCCGCGCTTACCTAACATAACCGTACATTATTGTAGTCTAGACGAAATGTCTAGCCTTTGAAATTGCTTGCAACCGATAAAACTACCAGCTAATTTGTTATTTAGACGAAAAAATATTCGTTAGTCTCGCCAGTTTTATTTTAGGGCTTTTGACTTTGTGGCGTCTCCTCTGTCACTGCCAACGTCGTGCCACAATGTTCGAACAGATGGCGTTAGGAAGATATAACGCAATTTGGTAGAAACCTACATCGCGCTTACGGAGTTCCAAATGTCAGTTGCTATATATTAGAACAAGGGCCTGACACTCTTTGATAGAGAAAGATAGTCTTATTGCGATTCCTATAAGAGGAAAGAGAAAATAGTGTCATTCTTTGTCCTTATCATCGACCGGGTGGCATCGTAAGTAGGAGGCGATGGCGAAATACCGAAATTTATAAAAGTGAAAGAGAAAAAATCCTATGCTGCTCAAATTTTATATGAATATTCTTTCTCTTACCCCCGGTCGCTCGGTGGCGCATCTATAACTACTTGTTTATAATATGTCTATGGTCCCCAGGCATAACACCCGCCTGGAGAGAGTTGTTAAACAATTCATAGTCACAATAATAATAATAAAAAACAATTACAATTAAAAATGTCATTCCTAATAATCACAATTTAAATGCAATGCAATTCATTGAGTGTCAGAGTATGTGGCAGTCAACTCGGTTGGCAATATTTGTCAGGATGCTGTTAGGACTGCCACGGACGCGCCGCAACATCGAGGCTGCCCTCTTCCTCATGATTCCGATTCGATATCGGATGTAGGATCATCCTTAGAGAAAGGCAGCTGCTAGAGTGTGGCCTATTAGTGGCCATTATGGCGTCAAACCCTTCTTTGTTGGGTTAAAGTTTTATTTTGAACAATAAACATTAACATCAAACTTAGTGTGGAACTGTGGACGGACCCTAAAGCGATATTACAAGTTTTCAAAATTCTTATTTTATTTTATTAAAATATAAAGGGCTACTCACATTTTGGCTCACGAAAGTTCTCATTTTTAGCCATAATACTTGTGCATTGTCGTATTTAATTCCACACTTGTAGTACTTGTTGTACTTATATAGTAAGATAGATATAACTCCGTAATACATGGATACAGTCTAAGGAAAAAAACGTGCCTCGAAAATCACGAAAATTTGATTCTCGATCAGATGGCGCCACTAGCTTTGGCCTACTCTCGTATAGAGGGCGTTGACGGTTTCGTTTGTTATTTATAATTTTAACGCTTATCAGTGAAAGAACATGGGTCAAAATCATATAAAAATAATTAATGCAAATAAAAAAATCATTTATCCATATTTGAATGCATTTTAACGTATTTTTATAAATCTTCATTTTTAGTTTTAAAGTATGTCGATAGATGGCAGTGAATACAGTGGTTACAAAATTTACTATGACAGTACCGCTCTATCTTATTATATGCTCTTTGTTTCCCACTTAATAAAACAGCATTACTCACACTATCGCCCGATGTTGTCCTTGCGCTCGCGCCTCACAACACAATAGATAAAATTTGTCGGTCAGTGTATAAGCGTTGAAGGTCGGAGGCTCGTGACAAGAAAAACCTCATTTGCGTAAAAACCTACTGCAAATGGGTAAGTTATACTTCCATTTGGGGATTTTCAATATAATGAGAATGAATGATAAGCTAAATAAATGATAAGTTGATAACATTATTATCACTATTATAATTGTTTGATGCAGTTCGCGCATCGTTGGTTTTGTAATTGATAAACGTAATTATCCCGTCTCATCCAGTCTGCCAATAATCAATAGCCAATAATAAGCAGTGAAGGGAAATGGTTATGATTATTATGAATAACTGGGTTAATAGGTTGGTAAAATTCTAGAATGTTCATAAAAGTTTTCGTACGAAATCTTAAATTAAATGTGTTATTTTCATACAAAACAATCAACCCATACATATTTATGAACCACTATGAACATTATGAACGAAATCGGCTAGACTCCGTTCCGAAGGCCGCTAAACAAAATACCTTGACCCGGTGAAGCCCGACCAAGGTCTGCAAGTGTAGGCCGACAAGAAAACTACTCTCCTTTTCGATATACATAATATCCACTGAAACTCCTGGACCAAGAACTTCTCTAAAGGATTAAAAAAAGATAAAAGATATTTGTTCGTGACGATCACAACACAAGTACGAACATGTACAGACAACAACAGCAAGAAAAAAAGAAATCATCAAGTGTGCATCACGAAATGGACCCAACTCAGCATAATGCGAGCTATAAAGCCAGCGCTGGTTTTCCGTAGGGCCCATTCGGTGATGCCACGACAGATAACACACAAACATTTGTACGGCGGCAGGTAAATTCGATTAGATTCAGCTGCAAAAATCGCGAAAAACTGTGATAATTCGGCTAGACTCCTCTCAGAAGGTCGCAAAACAAAAACCTTGACCCGGGGAAGGCCGACCATGGACTCATGGACTGTGTATATAGGCCGACAAGGAAACCCCCGTTACAAAAATAAATCGCGTAAATTCTGACATTTGTGATGGTCTTTGCAACAGTAAGCATGACTTCTGAATGAACAATAATAATAATAGGCCTTTTCATCTGTGTCAGATGTTTTAAGAGCGTTCTTACAAGAAAAGTCGAAATAATGTAAAATTGATGATATTCCCGACAAGATTTAAGATTTTACGCTCATTATTAGAAATAAAGAGTACTTGTTCCAGTAAGAGCGTCTTCTTATCTTTAGGAATATCGTTGTACATTTTAGAAAAAGGACTAATTAAATTAGTAATGATTTTTTTTCTGATGGACGTTTACGAAAAACCGCGTGAAGCACTGAATTGTGAGCTCTTATTTGTAAATTTTGAGAAGTTTACTCTGCTAAAGTTGGATATTTTGTATTACTAATATCCTGTACTTTAGGAATATCGAACGATATTCTTCCTACATGCTTTTAAGAAAGAGAAAATCAATGTTAAACGAATTGAATTTTCTCTTCGAAACAAGTGTAAATTCCTACGAAAATCTACTTAGTATCGAAGTCATTTTTATACACGAGCAATCTACAACGTTTGCTTATACTGTTGGTATACATTTGTGTTTATCAAATTCTACTTTAATTTTTTAGCAATTTTTTGAAAACTACTCTATATTGCCGATGACGCGCGCTGGCGATCTCAGTACCGCGGCAGAGCTTGAAGAGGTCGGACCTGTGTCGGTCGGCTCCGCACGTTTTCGACGGCGACAACGAGGTTTTATATCGTTGTGTGCGGCAGGCGCCGTGTAAAACGCTATACTGTGTGCGTGTAAACTGCGACTGAGAAACTTTGATCCGAGTACTGTATTTGTTGTTATAGTATTATAATATAGTATAGTAACATAACAAACTTCCGAACAACAATAAAAATATTTGAAATTACCTGACATTTTATAGGTAGTAAATTAAAAAAAAAAGCCAAGTGCGAGTCGGACTCGCGCACAAAGGGTTCCGTACTACGCACAAAACGGTAAATAAATCACGTTTGTTGTATGGGAGCACCACTTAAATATATAGGGACCCTATTACTAGGACTTCGCTGTCTGTCTGTCTGTCTGTCCGTCTGTCACCAGGCTGTATCTCATGAACCGTGATAGCTAGACAGTTGAAAGTTTCACAGATGTATTTCTGTTGCCGCTATAACAACAAATACTAAAACAGAATAAAGTGTGGTATTTCCTATAAAAAGGGACCTTATTGTCGATGGCGTTTACGCCATTATAAACGATGCTCCGATATAACTAAGACTGAACTTGTATAAGTTTTGAGTATGTATTACTCATCCTCCTTATGAACCCTGGCAGTACCTACTGGAACTTAGGTTTGGTGCAACATAGGCGCACACTGTTTTAGTCATCCGACTCGTCTTGATGAGCACTTAGGAGAGCAGTACCCATGATAGAGCTGATGCTGAACCCTGGCAGTACCTAGTGGATCTAAGGTTTGGTGCAACATAGGCACACGCTGTTTTAGTCATCCGACTCGTCTTGATGACCACTTAGGAGAGCAGTACCCATGATAGAGCTGATGCTGAACCCTGGCAGTACCTAGTGGAACTAAGGTTTGGTTGACATATCAGTCAAATTTGACAGATTGACAGTTTTTTTGTCATTTTCAGGGAAAAATATCTTTTTGGGATTGAATTTAGCACCAAGTAACATTGTTAAGTGTAGATTTATACTATCTGTCAAAATTGACATTTTTGACAGTTTTGGATCCCAAATCGAAAAGGTTTGTCCGATTTTGATAGGACCTTCAACATTAGTCATGGGATGGAAAATGTAGTTTGACACATCTGTCAAAACTGTCAAAATTGACAGTTTGACAGTTTTTGTCATTTTTAGTGAAAATTAACATGTTTTGTTGACTTCCGGTTCGATCGCCATCTTGATAGTAGCCTCGTGATTAATTTCTTTGTTTTTTGCTCATTAATATTGTTTAATGTGTAATATCGATAGCTTTATTATACAATAATCTAATGTGGTAGTGTGCAGTGAATGGATAATTAATCTCAAAGCGTGTTTAACCACCATTCTGGAGTCAACGGCCGGTAGTCCACGTGCTTTTCGTAAAATCCAGCTATCGGTTTTACGAGACAACTACAACAACCACCGAACAACGTCGTGCTCTAAGAGCATTTGGTATTTCTACCTCTAACCGTGTCTGGCTAGAGCCCTAGAGGCCCATAATTTTATTGTTTACCGTACACTGGCTATGGCCGATGGCCGATATGTTTTAATCAAGAAATATTAATTCGATCCCACGTGGATCCCACTTTGACGTTGGCGAAATCATCGACAGTATCGATGGAGACATACTACCTGAAAAATTGAATTGAACATGTTTTGTTAAAGTTTGGTACTAAGTGACATAGTTTAGTGTTGTTTAACATATCAGTCAAACAAAAAAAAGACAAAAACTGTCAATCTGTCAAATTTGACTGATATGTCAAACAACACTAAACAAAACTTTAACTTCAATGGCCATTAACGTCTCAAAAATTTAATTCGAATTAACTTTAATGCAATTGGTGCGTAATGCAATTGGTTAATGGCGTAACTAATGGTTAATGCAATTGATCAATGGTTAATTAAAATTAACAATTACGGCCAACACTGCTACATATAGCTAAAATAGTTTCGCTACCCAAGCGGGTACGGTTACCCTGTACCTGTACCAAATGTAATGACGAAACATGTAAACAAGCGAGTATAATTTCTTTCTAGTATAAAATAATTCTTTTATAATACAAAAGTAAGTACATTTGCACTGGATTTAGTATTTTCGTACCAAATAACAATAATTAGGATTTTAAAATTTAAGTACAGTTAGTGTCGTTATAATTGTTTTCAGTATGCTTCACGAAGGATCAAGATTATTTTATCCATCATTGTAGAGGGAAAACGTGGTAGAAGGGATCGGCATACTGAGCTCGCACAGCCCGCCGCAGCGCGTAAAATACCTAAACTCGCTCAACGCCGAAATGTAATAGCGCTCTTAAGCAGCATCACACACTTGCGTTCGTGGCTGTATAGCCCTTTCCTCCTGCAAGGCAGGTGGGCGAAGTGCCCTTTCCGCGGATGCTGCTGCGCCTGGGAGATGGGACAGACGACTTTATGGCAACACGGCTTGCCCAGAACCCGTACCACCCTCTCTTTCCTCCCGGACATGTTCCACAGGAATGAAAAATTCTTGTCCTTTTATTATAATATCAGCTGAAAGTCTGTTGTACAAAGTCCTCCTTCGAAGATCTGTACTACGACCGGCGACTTCGGCCGTAAGTATATCTCTCCGAACACAACAGGGAAACCAGTCGTTACACCACGACAACATTAGATCGCGAAAGTTCTTCGATAGTGTAGTTTTCACGCTTAATGGATTTACATGAGCCAAAATTTCACTTGGTCAAGGCCTTAAAGAACTCCGCAGTGACCAATTCGGCTTTAAAGGACACAAAACACCTTGACCCCAATGAAACTCAGTGATGGACTATTATGTGCTGTGACATTCTTTAACATGGCTATTAGAGGAGACTAGGACTTGTCAGTTGTGTGACTTGTGTGTTGGTTTGTCGCTTCAGAACAGTACAGTCGTACATACATCCGTACTAAACAAGCAGAGAAAATTCAGTGACAATTTACTGTCCTCGCGTTTTGGATTTACACATGTATTATTTTCCTTTCACAGAATTCGACTTGAAAAAGATTTCCCTGAAAACTGGAGCACTTGAATTTTACATCCACACTCCGCAGTAAATTTTCTCTTCAACGAATATACAATGGAATCCAGCAGTAATTCCATTTAAATTCTTATACCGCCATGAGAAATTCTTTATGTACGTTTTACAAAAAAACTATCCAGCCGCTTTAAAGTGTTTATGAATACTAACGTTTGTACTTGAATAAACTTGGCAAGAACGGCAAAAAGAATGGTAAACAAAAAAGGCCTTCTCAATTTGTTCTCTTTGTTGCTAATGTGGTGATTTGTTAAGGTTCAATTCTGAACAGAGCGGCTGCGGCGTCACTAAGAAAACGTCAC
Source organism: Cydia strobilella (assembly GCF_947568885.1). Classification (NCBI taxonomy): domain Eukaryota; kingdom Metazoa; phylum Arthropoda; class Insecta; order Lepidoptera; family Tortricidae; genus Cydia; species Cydia strobilella. Next base: position 1,697,010 of record NC_086043.1, on the reverse strand, counting down.
GTATGGGAAGTATATTATAACGTGTCGCTGTACGTAGAGTATGAAGACTTCCAACAAAGGCATATATAATCCTTTGCAAATCGAGTGTTAAATTCAAGGCCTTTGTCCCCAGTTAGTTCGGACCCTAATGACTTTTCGATATTTTTTAATGACAGAACGGAATTAATCATGTGTGTCATGTAATTTAAATGCATCGATCATCGATCGAACTCGGCGCCGTCGACTGGACAAAAACGGCTTTGGAGAGAGTAGCATGGCGGTCTTTGGTGTCGGAGGCGAAGATCCACTTCGGGTCGTCGCGCCACAGCAGTAAGGAAGTATTGATCATCGATACAATTGTAAATAACATTTAACAATGTCGTCCTATATTGCACTGTCATTATCGCTGCATCGTGCCGAGCCAAAGCTGCAGCGATCGGAGTCGCGCCTTTACTTTGGCAATAATTTCCGGACGACTGCGTCCAATCATCCGATCTTGTACCCGATCGGCCTATAAATATTTATCGGCTGTTTAACTTCCAGTAACTGTACGACGGGTTGACAGACGGAAGATTAAAATCTGTTTCAGTGGGCTAAACGGATTGCTTTAATATTAATGACCCAGTCAAATGTTTTGGTAGAAATGAAGATAACGCGAAACACCTGCTTGTATTGGCTGTGGTACGTTACTTTTTGTATCTTTAGGCTCATATATCAATATCAATCAATTTTTTGGATAAAGTTGCAGAACATATGATATATATAGATTCTGACCTGGAGTTATCCAGGTAATTTACCAATGAAAACTAAAATTAAACTAATACTCGTACGATAGGGTTTTCAGGCTCCAAAAGAAAATACATCGAATAAGTCTTTCGAAACAAAAGTGAGTACAGGCGACTTTTCCAATAGTGCGGTCATGCTTTGCTGTGGTTATTATATGGCAAAAGCAGACACTAAACGCATTAGATTTTGTAAACCAGATTAATAAGCAAGATTTTAATATACCAATGTGTTGACCTTTTAATAAATAGCGAGCGGGAATAAATTGAAAAACTTTAACATTTAAAAAGACCGCGTAACAGGCGTTCTAGACGGCGCTAGATTTTTATTATCTTGTAAACTTGAACGAGCCACTTTTATTGTGCTGTAAAATCGATCAAAAACATTATTCAGACTATATTGGAGTTTAAAAACATTCAAAGTTAGCGATAGCTTTTGAATGAAAGTTGTTTAGATCCGATTTAATTTTCTGGCATCAACGTTCGACTCTGATGTTTAAGTTAGTGTTTTATATTTTAAACCACACTTCATTTGATATGGAGATGATTTGTGTCCTGAGGAAGGACATTGGATATTTTTATTACGGAAATCATGATTCTACGGTAGAATCAAGTATTTAATGTTTTGCGTTCATGACACCAAACCCAACTTCTTCCGTCGAAATGCGTGAAACTGTTGCAGGGCGTGTCAAAGTAAACAATGATCTCCCTTCGTGTTATTGTGGCGTGTTCTGCTGTGATTTGACGCGTTTATTTTTAGCTTAACGCTCGACTTTACAAGTTAGAACACCTTTCTGCGTTGTTATTTATGTCAACTTGTTTCTAATTCTTTTCGTATACTATGGTACCTATAAATGGTAAAAAAAACGCGCTATTAGTTTTCAGTATTCTCTAAAATTTCCGTAAGGCCACACGCCTAGGCGGGGTATGTGCCAACTCTGTTAGTAAACAAACCTATGTAGACCGTTAGGTTTTATTCTATGCATTATATGAGCCAAGTGAAGTGACCTTTGTACGTGAATCCGTGAAAATATATATTATGGCAGGTTTAGTAGTTATGATCCACGGAATTAGGTTAAGCTTTAGGACCTTTAGGTACTCTCTAAAGCAAGAACAATCTGATAATGTAAACTCACAAGACCACGTTGGCTTGGCAAGACATGTGCCAGCTCCAGTAGTAAACATAACGATAAGACAGCCATATGAGCTATCTACTTTAGGAACCCGGTCTTGAATCAATTCGGGAACTATTTAGTTTTCAACCGAGGATGACAGTTTATGATTATCATGACATGAAATCCATACTAATATTATAAATGCGAAAGTCTGTCTGTCTTTCTGTCTGTGTGTTCCCACTTCACGCTTAAACCGCTGAATCAATTTAGATGAAATTTGGCATAGAGATAGGTTGAGTCCCTGAGAAGGACATAGGATAGTTTTTATCCCGAAAATCATCCCTTAAGAAAGTAAAAAGCAGGGTGGAATTGAGATAATTAATGAAGTGTCTGCTAATTCGCGTGCATAATATGCTCAAATTGAATAATTGCTATAAGACATTCTCCAGGCGCTATTCTTACTCTAGCTGGAGTTACTAAGTCCACGCAGACGAAGTCGCGGGCAAAAGCTAGTACAAAAAGAATACTTCAAACCATTCTAAAATTAAACTAAATTCTATAGCTTTTTATCACTTTTGAGTTGTACAGCCTCAATCTTAAGCCTCCTACATTAGCAGTGTTATTTATTAGTCATGAGCAGCAGAAATAATAATGTAATATTTTAATCCCAAGATTTCTAAGTAAACAGAATCTGGTGATGTAATCTCACAACTCACAAGGCTACTCGGTGTGCCCCGTAAGGCCAGACGTCTCGTCGGGGCTTGTGCCAACGGCTGTTAGTAAACAAACCAAGTCTGCTAGATTTTATTCTGGAGCCATGACCCATGGAAATATAAATTAGATATATGTTAGCATTTCATAGTCACAATTAATTATTAAAATATGTATTTTAAATTTCTGTATATTATGATAAACAGTGTTAAGACTGTTTATCAAAATATATTCATTTTATAAATAACGGAAGTGAGTATTTGACATTTCGAGCTGGCTCCCGATTGGTCGCACCATTTTAAGTCGTAACGCTTCCGGTGAGGCAAGATGGCGGCAACTGGCACTACGATTGGGAGGCAGAACGAGGGAGGCTACGAACGAGTGCAGATCGAGTTGTCATATTGTAATAGCCAAACGTTATGATTTGAGGTTAAGTTACTTGATTATGTCGGAGTGTACGTGAATACAAAGCTTGCTGGATCATCGGATCGTTTTATTTGACCTTAACATATGTTAGCCACAAGCTGTTTAGAAGTGGTTGGTAACTCGATGGAGAGAGAGCCCGACTGTGGTCATACCAAGTGCTACGCTGCTATATCAAGTACGGCGCTCCTATGAGATATGTATTGTATGCATTATCACTGCTAAGTGGGTGAAAGTAAATCTTTCTTTCCCTATAACTAGAAACGTGTGATGTAACACATTGGCACGCGACGTGCACCGTGCGGCAGACGGGGCACGTGTAGCCGTTAGTAAATACAGGTCGATAGCAGTTCACGTTTCATGACCCGTGGAAGCAGGGGTCGGAAACCGGTATTTGCTCCATACAAAAATACCGGTATTATTACGTTCTTTTTCGTTCTTTTGTTTATAATTTAATTTTTAATGGAACGTTTTAATAATGCAAATTTTTTTCCTAAATACATGATACAGTACTACGTAATGAGCATCAAATAATTCAAAATATTGGGCTAATTCGGGGTTTTTTAAAAATACCGGTTCCGAGCCCTGCGTGGAAGTAAATACTTTCACATTATAGGTACGCTACGGCCACTTTAGTTGAGGCAGGCGTGTCTCACTCCGCGATTTCATCGCGTCACTACAAGTACCTGCGGCCGCCTCAATTTTGAGGTTTGCCATAGTAATTGCCGCACACCGCTATGGAAGAGACGCCTGCACGCGCTTGCGCAGCTTTGCGCGTAGTAGTCGCGTTTTATTAAGGAGTGAATCTTCTGTACCTAAATCTACTATATATTCTGTGGTTGAGGTTACTCAAATAACAACATGTCGTGTAATGAAATTTGCGTTCTTCTTTTGTACCGATAGGAAGTTCAGAGTTATCTTGGCCCGACTGTAACGGTTAATAAATGTAAATATGTAAAAGTCACGTTATAAAGATTGACAGGTAAGGAATATGATACATAATAACTATTCTTCATGTCGTAGAGCTCCGCTAAGGATTTTTGGAAATTTAGCCCCTAAAAGGTAAAAAGGGGGCACTTTCTGAGAATATGCATTGTAATACATAGTACATTTTCATTGTAAGTAGTACTTAACGATTAAACATGACCAAAGATAGATATAACTCCGTAATAGATGGATACAGTCTAAGGAAAAAACGTGCCTCGAAAATCAAGAAAATTTGATTTTCGTTCAGAGGGCGCTATGGCGTTGACGGTTTCGTTTGTTATTTAACAATTTTAACGCATATCAGTGAAAGAACATGGGTCAAAATCATCAAAATAATTAATGCAAATAAAAAAAAATCATTTATCTATATTTAAATACATTTTATCGTATTTTTACAAATCTTCAATTTTAGTTTTAAAGTGTGTCGACAGATGGCAGTGAATTTACTGGGGTTACAAAATTTACTATGACAGTACCGCTCTAGTATAAGTTACTCTATGACATGACCTTGAAGACATTTGCGACACTCACAAATCCAATAACACCATGACTAATTCGTTAATTCTTGCTACTAAGGATTTTATCGTTTACTAAATACAACTTTACTTAGCCGTTTTTTTGGTATTTAATTTTTATTTAAAAATTACACATGTGTAGTGCTTTAATAAGGTACACATTTCGTCCTGTTAACTCAACGTAAAGCATATTGTTTAGACAAAATGTAATCAATTTTCCCGAGTAACAACAACGATTTCGGACAAATAATACAAAAAAATTTACGTTGTGCGCCCAAAACGATATTGCACAAAAAAATCGTACTATGCGAACCGCAATCACACGTGATTCGTAAATCGAAACATCTGGGCATAGTCTAATCATTTCTTTTAGTTAAAAAAAAGGTTTCGATCTGTGCATGGTGACCTTTTAGAGAATATGGTATGTTACTTACGACTACTCCGACTGCGCCGTGCGCGCGGCGGCACCAACGGGCTCCTGAGTGCGGTCGCAGGGGCATATGACAGCCCGATAATTGGCCACTGGGCGAAATCGCACGCGCCACGTGCAGTTTTTAAAAAGTAATTTTTTTAAATATGTTTAGTTTAAGTTAGTTTTAAGTTTAATATTAATTTTTTTTAAAATTTTAATTTTAATTATATGTAATTCTATGGATGTAATTAATCCGAAATAAAAGCTTTTTAATTTAATTTAATTTAATTTTGACATCCAATATAACTACCATGGAGCGTTTTCTATTGACTGAAAATCAGATTACCTTTGCCATGGCTAAACCGATAGAGTTAACTTAGACTACGATGTTCTATTTTCTAAACTAAAAGTCAATAACGGTTCCAGATAATTACTAATCGATGACTGTTAGTAGCAGTACGAGTATAACCGTTTCGCAGCAACTATTATGCTAAACAGAGCGAGTTTACTTCGCGCAAGTACCTATTTTGTGATATCGGGACTAAATTATGGCTCGTAAGTTTAGGGTTATCAGTTTTAAGTATTTTCTCAACGGTGGAACCGCTCACTGAGCACCATACTGGGCTGGCTGAGATGTAGGATTAGTATCGCCGTTATACGCGCCACCAGCATGTGCATCCGAGGCACACGTCACCGTTTTAAGTTCGCTGCCAACTGGCTTGTGTTTGACGACGATGCCGCTCTTCCACATGTGGATTGAAACCCCTTTTCTACCTACCCTACAATTTTCTATTTGTGTTGTTGATTACGTAAATAAACTAAAAAAAAAAAAAAAAAAGGATTTTTAACTAAAAATTGATTAAATTAGGCTTGTGGTTATAAGCTGGATTATATCACCGTGGATTCCGTTATCGCTGACTTACTGTTATCTTCATTAGGCCTTAATAGTTTAGGGCAGACAAATACATCATAATTATCATACCATATTAGGTAGGTAGTCATCATTTGTCAATCAGACAGACACAGCAGCAATGTATAACTAGTTAACTACACAAATAAAAATATTTACTAATGAGTGAGAAACACACCTCAAAATATGATATCGTTTTTGCCGTACCAACTTTCAAAATGGCAAGTTTTTCACCTAAAGCTCAAATTCCGTCCAACTTTTTGGCAATAGACTTAAAAAACCGGCCAAGTGCGAGTCGGACTCGCGCACCGAGGGTTCCGTACTTTTTTAGTATTGGTTGTTATAGCGGCAACTGAAATACATCATCTGTGAAAATTTCAACTGTCTAGCTATCACGGTTCGTGAGATACAGCCTGGTGACAGACAGACGGACAGCGGAGTCTTAGTAATAGGGTCCCGTTTTTACCCTTTTGGTACGGAACCGTAAAAATAAGTAAACGTGACGGTTGCTCCTTTTTACCGACAAAAATATATTCATCTGGTAACCCTAATCCCAAGACTTGACGCTCTCATTAAATGTTCGCAACTTTATATTAAGAAAAAACGATATTTGTAGACTTTAATGTCTTTGCAATAAGGTTTACGTATGATAGTTTATAAAATGAAAACTTCACTAACTATTGGTAGACCGTATGTCCATGGAATAAGGATTAGTGCTGGTCAATTAATTGTGTGGACAATGAAGGTACCATCCTCCGTACCATCGTCTACACTTTTAACTGATAATTTAATTTGTAAGCTTAATCGCAAAGATTATAAGGTAGACCGATGGTCAGGCTGTATACTAATACTTTTAATCGAGCATTGGTAGGCCTTATATCGATACTATAAGGTTTAGATTAGGTTAGTTGTATAGATGGTACCTTATAGGAACAGGCCCGCCTACGTCGTTGAGTCAGCGGCCATTGAGATTTCGCCGCATTTACGACACAGCTGAAGTGAACTGCATATTCCTACTAATATGGTAACATTATACAATGCAATACAATACAAATACTCATTATTACACACCTTAATAGAAAAGACTATAGAAAGAAAACAGCAACATAAGTAGACAATGCTATTCGAAATTAATGAAGGGGTTAGGGGTTGAATTTTCAAAGATCCTAGATAACTCATAGATTGTAAACAAACGAAGCCGACTTTTAAGTAATTAATGTGACTGGAAACGTCTTCACTCTTCAACAGCTGAAACGATTTAGATGAAATTTAATATGGAGATAGTTCGAGTCCTGGGGAAAGTCATAGAACAGTTTTTATAGCGGAAATCAATGAAATTATCATTCAACGCAAACATACTCGTGGACAAAAGCAAATTTTATATAAGTACAAGAAACATCATAACTTCCTAAGGTCAAGAATGCCTAAAGGCATTAGGTCCGCCATTTGTTTCCATGTTCCGTGCAATAAAGTATAAGAAACGGGCTTAATAACAACGGTCATAAAGAATGTAAAATATTTGGTAATTGCAGGATCGCTACATTTTGAGGATAAATTATCTCATAATTCTTGTTTCCTAATTAAAAATTCCAGAAAAATATTTTTTATTAGTGTTATTGTTGAAGAATTCAAGACAAAGGCGGGTGTCGCGTTCAATGTGGATGAAATAAAGGCCTTGAAAGAAGATCTGAGGGCCACCGATTCTACCCGTATGAATGTTTAGCGAAAATTGATGGTTTCCGTTCATGGGCCTTAAATAATACAAGTACCTACCTAATTACTTTTTATCTTGGGATTCAAGTAGTTATATACTAACCTTATCCAAATTATGGACATACAAATTGATTGCAGCCAAATAACCCGCAATCTCGGACCGGATGAATTATTTAACGCGGATAAAGTATTCCAGGCTTATTAATTCAATCGACGGGATAGAAATTGAGATTGTCCGTTCGCCATTTGTAGAGGAAACCTTCGAATTCTACGTGGAGAGTTCCCGAGGGAACTGGCAGCTTCGTTTGAGAAATTCTAAAGGCTTCCATAGTACAGACGAGTCGAACACTCCAGGGAACCAGCATGAGGCCAGTGGCTTTTCAATCAATTGTTAGGACGTGCTCATCTACAGCCCTTGGCGCAGAAAAAAAGTGAAGGCATCGGTTTCATACGCCAGGGAGGGACAACGTGATTCGGGACTTTCGTTGTGAAACATCTGTTTTGATGCACAATGAAAATTCTGTACGTAGTACAGTCAAGTGTAAAAATATGGGTGCACTCATGTGCACTCACTTATGTCAACTTTGGGACATATTTTTGAGTAAGTTGTATGCACCCACATTTTTACACTTGACTGTACTATTAGTCTATTAGGTACGGTGACGTTCGGATGTCAACTGCAGCTGAGGCCTTACGGCGAGCCACATGTTCGACGTGTTGCTTCTCTGTCGCACTTGTAAATTTTTACGTAAGTGTGACAGGCAGGCAACACGTCGAACGTGGTTCTTCTTTCAGACTTCGTTGTTGCCGACGCTGTATCTGTCAATTTCCTTGATAAAATGAGTTACATTCGCCGCCACATAACTGTTGCGATTATGATGTTCGTTCCGTTACTAATTTTAGGGAAATTGGCAGATGAAACGGCGGCCTGCCGTTGACATCTGAACGTCACCTTTATCTAGTCTGTGACGTTGACGTATACTTGTGAAGGACCATATAATACTGGTTCGGCTAAGCTTTTAAATCGTCTGTACTCAGTAGGCAAAGGCAACACGAGCAGCACTTAGAAGTTTCATTTGCAATCTGTACGTGACGCCGCGCCGAAACGCGCCCTTCCAAGGGTCGAAACTCGAAAACTCTTTCAAACTAATCCAGCACGCTACAATGGCGGAGCCCGTTGCTGTGAATTGGACACGAACACAAAGATCCCATATACGAGATTCAATTTCATGAGACCTTGAAGAGAATACGCTAGCGACGGAATATATGTATATACGAAGCGAAGTGTAGGACTTCGTTCGAACGCCATCTTGATAGTAGCCTCGTGATTAATTCCTTTGTTTTTTGCTCATTAATATTGTTTAAAGTGTAATATCGATAGCTTTATTATACAATAATCTAATGTGGTAGTGTGCAGTGAATGGAGAATGAATCTCAAAGCGTGTTTAACCACCATTTTGGAGTCAACGGCCGGTAGTCCACGTGCTTCTCGTAAAATCCAGCTATCGGTTTTACGAGACAACTACAACAACCACCGAACAGCGTCGTGCTCTAAGAGCATTTATTTTGTTCCTACCCTTTTACGTGACATTGGCTACGGGCAACACCGCCCTCAAGTCCATCAAGAAAAGAAAGAAAGAAGCGAAGTGTAGATGTACCAAGCATTTTTGACTTCGAAAAACGGTCCATATGACTGACACTGACACATATTACTCCGTAAATTTATGCTGCCCGCTGGTTTTAATAGTACCCCATACACCATTTCCTGCTATAAAAAAAAGTTGTGATTGGTTAATAAAAGTTCTGATTGGCTAAAGCTCTGTTTTCCTAGATAGCGGTGCCGTTATATAGCGGCATACGAAATAATACGGCTAAATATGGATGAGTAATATTTTGTATGGAGACTGGAGACGACCGACCGTTATATGACGGCACCGCTAAGGAAACCAGAGCTTTAAATTACATTCAATCATCATTCAATATGTCAAATTCCCAGCGTTTGAGTCGCTTGTGGCACAATTCCCGTGCGGTCATTTTTAAGCTCTAGACTTCTATGTTATTCTAATTCGTTGGAATAGGCATGTTGACTAGACTATTAAGGCTCCGTCACATTGACGCGGAAGCGTGGAGCGGCCGCGGAGCGGCGCGGTAGTAAGGCGGTGATGTCACATTGAGCGCGGTCGGCGGACTGAATGCGTTTTGATCGCGGATCCGCGTTGCAACCGCGTTGTAAGTTACCTGCTACTGGGCGTTCTGTAATATTTGTGTCTTAAATCATATAGACATGAATATTGTCTAACACTTCTCCGTAGCATCCGTCATTGCAAACAATATTGTTATATACTTTGTGCCGCACAACAGCTCCGCCTCCGATCCGCGCTCAATGTGACGGGCGAGTAGCCGCGACCGCGCCGCTTCCGCCCCGCGATCGCTCCTCGTCGGTTCCGCATTCGGTCGGCGTATCGAGGATTCGAGGCCGGATTGAACGCGGTGCCACGCTTCGGCAATGTGGCATAGCTCATAACGTTCCGTGCTCCCAGTTGCACGGTACCACGCGCTATCCGCGTCGGTTCCGCTACCGCGTCAATGTGACGGAACCTTTAGGGCTTTCTTGTGAAACGTGTACAAAAGAGGTTTGTGCTAGTTTATCCGCGGTTATTGTGCGAGTAACAATGGTAGGTCGAGTCCTTGAATGCTGCAGAACAATAACTGAGTCTTTGTGGCGCGGACCGTGAAAATCGTTAGCTGTTGTAGCACGTGCGCTACGGTACTACGAGTTTAGTGCATTTAACGTAGACTAATAAACATATCAGATTTCAATCTGTATTCAGTGTATTCTTTGCCCGTTTTCTAAAGCCCATCTGCGCAGTTTTATTATACCACGAATACCACGATCATTGGAGAGATGACATAAATAAAATTGGAGGAACAGAATGGCCTAAAAAAGCTAACGACAGAGAGGAATGGAAGAAGCTGGAAGAGGCCTTTGTGTCACAGGACACGCTGGACACCTCTCCCTCCCTCCTTCTTGCATCGGTTTCCTCATCACTGAGGGTCGTGGTCACTTCTAGGGAGCAGCTTCTTTCGCTGGACACCAAATCAAGAAAAATGATGCGAGGAAAAACTGGTAAACAATGATGTGCAGTTTAGTTACCAGCAATAAAGGCTATGATAATAATAAAAAAATGCCCGTTTTCTAAAGCCCATCTGCGCAGGTTTATTATACCACGATCATGGAACTTTACGTATATACATTAGTAGTTGATATAGTAAGTTATTTCATTAAGTTCGGGCTATTGAAGTTTGCAGCGGAGTTGGGAACTTCGAGCGGGTCCTTCACGGCTAACCTGATGCGAAATTCACTCGTGTTTATCAATATTGGAACTGCAAGTTTTGAATACAGTGCAGTTCTGACCTCTAATTACGTTAGTTTGTTATTGGTTATTGGTGCCATTGGATAAGATAAATTTTGATAAAGTAGTATCTAAGCGTGTTAACAGACGTTTTAAAATTATAGTTTAAATGTTAACAAATTTCGTTTGTGTTGTTTCAGGTATGCTTGAAAACCGTCAAGTTCGACGCAACGATATTTCCGAGTTTTCCGACAGCTGGTGACTATTTCATCCGATATCATAGGGCAAGTATATTGTATCGAAGGTGTACTATTAGTACCTTATGCCCTAAATTGACCTTCGTTTTTAAATATACACGTACCATAGTTTAGAGTTTAGGCACAAATTACACACCCTTCTCTAACGAATGGACGGTTCGTAGTCCAACTAACGACTTCACTCCCACGGGAACACATGTACAACGTACATATACAGGTTTTGTTCTTTTTAAGGCCAGGGTTCACTCTAATTGCCGAGGGCGTTAAATAAATAAGTATGCCCCGACCTTCACCATCTGCGACCGCTCTTGAAATAACAGAGATTCTGGGATCCTGGTGGAAAAAGGATTATTTTTTGTGAATAACTTAGGTGGTTAGGTCTTTTTTGACTTCGAGAATATCTTGCACATTCCTGTTACATTAGTTTTAGTAATGAACTTTTCGTAGATTTTTTTTGGTTGTTTATCAGGGGGTTTTTCAAAAATCCTTTGGAATATCCTTGTTTCCAGCTACACACACGTCTATCGCTATATATTTTTCTGTAAGGTAGGTACAAAGCTTAAACACGTCTCTATTTATTTAAAATCTCTTTAATGACTAATATACCAACTTAATAATAATAAGCTATAGTTTGTCAAGGGCCTGTCTCATTTCGGGCGTAGACGGAGAGAGTCATGCTGTCTTTGACTTGAACTGGTGCTGGCGCCCAGAAGAAGGGGATGAGTGTAGTTTTTTTTGTTCTTATTTACTGACAAGATTTGCTTGACAAACTATATCTTAGCCAACATATAGTTTACTTACATAATTAGGGACATAGCTATACTACAGAATGAGATATGAATATCGTTATCTCATTCTAGCAAATAGCTTTGTCCCTACTTACGTAAGTAAAACTTACAAGTGTAATCCTGGCTTAACATAAAATGTCACCGCTAAAATTAACTTTTTTAATTCGTCAATACTACCAACCTTGATAGCGAATCAATGAGTGAATGAAATAATGCAATGCTTCAATGTGCGATCGAATTTTATCAATGGAGTCAGTCAATGAGTCGAACATCATAGTCTTAAAAAAATGACACTTTTTTTTTCAGGCTTTTATTTAATTTATTTACAATAATTAACAATAAAAAATGGTTCCTTTTACAAAAAAAAAACTGAAATTTTGGATAGTGTAAATTCAAATTCAATTCAAGTGTTTATACATACATACATACATACATACATACATACATACTATTCAATCGTATGCCACTTCTTTTGCCTCATATCTCTTTTATTTGGCCTCGTTTTCTCCAAAACAAATTGAATGAAGTAAATAGAACAATAATCTTGACCAGATAGCTCTGGGAATAGTAGGGAATACTTTCTTCTCAAGTTGGAGGATGAAATGTTAAGTACAAGTAGGTAATAAATTCTCGGATTTCATTCTTGTTACTTCACAAATGTAAATAATGTAGTGTTAAATCAAGTTCTTTTGGTCCGGAATTAAACCTTTTGTGAAATAAGGGAGTATTACTTCAAAGTACAAGTTTGTTGTATAGAATAAATTCAGTTTTCGCTCAAAAATCGCAGTATATGGAATGTTCTATATTTCTACTAATATGGTAGCAGCAGTATTTATTGAACAGACACCATCAAAAGTAGCGGATCAGACTACAGAATAAAATTTTAAATAAATAATATATACCAGTTTAGGAAAGTATCCCAGGGTGGCAGATACTTTTTGCGCGTTCTTTTATACACTATTTTCGATGGTGACTGAATGTGAATCATATCCTATAGCAGTATTAAAAGGCAAACTTTCCAGCCGTCAAAGCCAATATTATAATGAGTATCATCGCGTGCCTCCACGCCATTAGGCCGCGCCCTGTACCTGTCATTCTGAGCTTATATAGGTGAAATTGACTGAACATTCGTATACCTTATTGCAACTACATAAGGCATATCGATGATCAGTTGTAAGTGTTAGTACTAACAGCGATACAGAATACAGAATACAGAACTTTATTATACCTACTCTTAACTGGCCGTCTGAGGCAAAGGTACCCATAGAAGTTTGTATGTTGTTAGTACCTTTTCTCTGCTGGCTGTACATCACGGCGCGGCATTGCTTCTAATTTGGCTTACAGGTTTTATTTAAATCTAGTAATGGCTCCTCTACACGATGGACCATCATACTGGTCCACTAAGATGGGCCAGGGTGTAGAGAGGTCGAGGTAGTGGTGTCGGGGCTTATGGCGCGGCGGGATGGCGATGAGATGGCCAAGGTGTCGGTTTTTCGTCCGCACATCATCCTGTCTACTTGTCCGGCCTAGTGGGTACCCTGCCTGTGAAGCCGATGGTCCTGGGTTCAAATCTCTCTGGGTAAGGGCATTTATTCAGTATTTATATATTATATATATCGTTGTCTAATAAGTACCCACAACACAAGCTTTATTGAGCTTACCGTGGGACTTAGTCAATTTGTGTAATAATGTCTTATAATATGTATCATAGGTAGTGGGCCAGCGATGGTGCGTACGCATCTACACGTGGCCCATGCTATAGTGCGTGCTCTCAACCATCGCATGGCCATGTCGCTGGTCCAGCGGTGGGCCATTGTGTACCCTAACAGCATTTATACGTCATAATGACGTCAGCAACTTCTTTATGACGTCATCATTATTACGTCACTTTGCTACCTGGGTAGAGGAGTCATAACCATAATAGCATGGCCATCTCGCTGGTCCAGCGCTGGGCCATCGTGTAGAGGAGCCATAACACGTTTAGTGCCAGTGCGAGCTACGCGCTACTAGCGCGAGTAGCCGATAACACGGGGAAAATATTACGTAGCAAAAAGCGCCTACGAACAGAGAGCCCTCCTAGCTGGTGGCTGGCAGTTAATTTGTTAAATATAGATTTGAACCGCAAAAGTAAACAAACGGTATGTCCTATCCTAAATACTACCTATACAGTAAATTGCAACAATAAACAATGAAAGTAGCCCTAACTCCATTAAAATGTATACAGTAGCTATTGTAGCTAGTATAGTCAGCGTTTTGTTATGACCGCGCCCACGCCCCCGCGGTAGGGTGACGATAAAATTATACCCGTCATTAACTCCAGGGTTGCCATTTGCCAAGGACAAAACTATTTATTTTTATTATGTAATTAATCTTTTTATCGGTTTTTTAAGCATTATTGTGGTGTGACCCTGAGCACACGGTCGAACACAATCATTGTTCTCGAGTGCCCTCTCACCAAATTCAATCGGATTGAAAACCTCGCGAAACTCAGTGAAAGGGCCATCGAGTATCTGAAGTGCAAACCCCAATCTCTAGATTAATATTTAATTTAAATCCAGTAACTGTAATGCCATACGATAAATAAATAAGCATCTTATAATTTTAATCATCTTTTAAACAAATTATTCTGTAAATAAGTATTCGTAACTCAGGGGAAAATTTTTAGGACATACATTGCGCTTATATTGTACCGTATAGGGAACTCTATCTATTCAGCAAATTTTAATAAAATCTGACGAAAATTAATTCGACCACAAAAAAAAATTGCCCTTACTTACTTTTGTATTCTCCCCCTCCTTGCTTCGTTCTCCTCAGTGCTGAGGGTCGTGACCTCCTACGTGGAGCACATGATTCCGGATAGCAGATTTCCAGGCATTTCGATCTCTTGCGACTTCTAAGGCATCATGGACCTTGATGGATAGCGATTACGATGGATATTCTACTAATCTTCAAATTTCACCACTGGCAACCCTGTGCGGGCTCAACCACGAACGTTAAAAACCCCGTAATGTTTCGAATTTCACTTAATGCGCTATAAAATGGGATTTCGGGAGCTTCACACTGAGCGACGAGATTGTCGTCCTCACGTTTGTGTGTTTGATGTGTGATAGACACGTTTTATGGACCATATTCATTGTTTGATGTTTTTATGACATCTTTCATGGACTTTAAACTGTCGTGAGTCATAATAATTTTATACTAAGGCATGAAAATTGACCACAAATGTCTATGAACTTAGTGAAAAGCTGGAACACCGCTGGGACGATGTCACGCGAGTTTTATTGTAAAATTACTGACTTACTTCGCTGGCTCAGCGACCCGAAGTGAATCTTGGCCTCCGATACTAGGTTTCGCCATTCGTTCCTATCCTGTGCGATCCGGCGCCATTCAGCCGCCTGGATGTCACATAGGTCCTTCTGGACCTCATCGATCCACCGATTATTCTAGAATTAGTTTAACAATTTTTTTTTAGATGTAATATTTTAATTTTATATAGATAACAATGACTCGGTAGCTTTAAAGAAAGAAGTCGTTAATTAAAGAAAAAATACCAACCAATGTTTCAGTGACTCCAATGCTGTGCACAATAAAAATCTTTCTATCTTTAAATTACTTATCTAACAACGCCATTACAATAAAACAAACAATCTATTATTATTATTACAAAACTACTAAGGTATTTTATTAATATGTGACGTTTTCAACCAAAAGGTACCACATTGTCGCTTGTCGATAAAGTTGATTTCTAATTGAAGCAATATGACAATATAGTCACAATAAATATATTATGATTATGATTATGGAAATAGAGCCTTACTGACAAGCGACAATAAGTACCCTTTTGGTTGAAAATGGCACATATGTACGCGTACATGTAACAGCTTTGAGCTCAAATGGTTTGTTCATAAAAACGTTTCTTTTTGTAAACGCTTTGATACCAAAGTCAAAAGAATCGTTACAAAACACTCAAAGAATTCACATTGAAATAAATGCTTTCAGAATGTATTATTCCTTTCATAAATATTTTTTTTCTTTAAGACGATTCGATACTTAGGTGCTCTTGCGAACAAAAGTTTATTTGCACCGTTTCTACCTTTCGCAGTTCAATTGCAAAATTATACAAATTTCGAAAAAGATGTTGGAAAAATTCTAAGTTAGTTTCAGAACGTGAGTTGAACGTAGTTGATATGCTTTATGTTGGCAGCGCTGCCGTGGGTGCAATTTGACGTCAGTTTTGGAGGATCTGTGGCACGTTTTAGCTTTCCAGCTTTGCGGCTATTTAATGTTTCGTGCGAATTGCGCTAATCTGTGGCAGTGATTAATTTTTGGTGCACGTTTTTTAACTGGTTTGTTAATTTAGTAAAAATACTGCTACACTAAAGAAACCACTGGACAATGGCCAGCAAAACTATAAGCTTATTAGCTTAGCATCCCTGCATACAAATATAGCCTGACTGTACTTGGGCGTTTTCTAAAATAAATATTGAAAACCTGATGATTCTCAAAATTCTCTGTAAATTTTACCATATTACAAACATTTTGAATGCAACACGCTCCGCAATCTTTTAACATTTAAAGCCACTTTTAGACTTGAAAAGGCGAATATGCAAATTCGCAGTCTACGTTGGATGTTTTAAGTTCTTTATGCATGTTTAATGTGATATTAGCAACCCAAGCTTTACACACTTCCTACAATTTTGAATCTTATGGCTTTGAATTAAGGTTGAATATAGACACCTTACATTTGTATGGCTTTTGCAAAGTTGCCGCAAAAATATGGCAATATGCTTAAGGTAAAATTAATTTTAAAGTTTGTTTTTGAAGAGTACGATTTGGTGTGAATGGGATTTAACTAGTTTTTTAATGGTTTTTAACAACGTTTTATTTCTGCATACACTTTCCACAAGTACTTCAAATATTCACGAGGAAACTACAGTCTCGGAATACCTGTCTTACATTTTTATGCAAAATAGGACAGGGCGCTTGACCAAGATGGCCATCGTTGACACACAGAGATGGGCAAAATGTAATCGACTAACGATTAACGATTACGATTACAAGAATTAATTGCGACTGACGATTGAAAACGACGATTGATCAATCTTAGTTGTATAGAGTGCAACTAATTTAGTTGCAACTAAATTAGTTGCCGATTGATTTCGGACAACTAAATTTTGTAATCGACTAATTAGTTAGACTATTTTCTCGCGACTAATGTTAGAAGCAAATTGAATAGAATACCTCGGTATGGCTTTGTTGACAGACTGATTAGGACATCTTAACGGATGTTTAAAAATAAAATAGTCATGTATTACTTACGATATTTTGACCGTTTCTAAGGAGTGAGATCTGTTCTCACTATTATTTTGCTACTAAATTGGATTAAATTTCTCTTATCTAAGGGTAAATAAGAACTGGGTACTTTGTGCATTAGTAAAATAACACTTAAAAAAACACAATTATATAAATCAAACTTTGTATATTAAATATAAAAGCAACCATGATATTTATTTAGTTAAACTATATGAGTTTAGTCTTGCAATCGTAAAAATAATAATTAAAAGCAAAAATTATCAACAAATCAACGTTGTTTATACAATAACATGTTCATATGTGATAAGATAAAACATTAAAAAACACAGTTATAATAAATCAAACTTTGTAGGTATATGAAACATTCAAAGCAAAAAGTATCAAAAAAATCAACGCTGTTTATGCAGTAAGATGTTTATATGTGATAAGATAAAACATTAAAAAACACAGTTATAATAAATCAAACTTTGTATATGAAACATTCAAAGCAAACAGTATCAAAAAATCAACGCTGTTTATACAGTAACATGTTTATATGTGTTATAAGATTTAAAAAATACAGTTATAATATGGTCAATGCTGACTTGTTTCTTTCTCCAGAAACACTAAATTGTTCTGAGGAATTTGAAGAGCTCTTCCCACTAGAATCCTCATCATCACTGATGGAACTCATTTTAAAACAGTTTTATACACAAGTTTTTTGTCGCGAAAGGGTTTGAACGTTGCATTCGGTTCGAGTGAAGTTTAGTGACTAATTAGAAATTATTGCATTTTCAACTAAAACTTAACTAGTAAACAACTGATAAGACGGATGAGTAAAGTAGCTGTCTCGCTCTTTCATACATTGTTCTCTTTCTATTTTTTTACCTGCACTCCTTTTTCTTAACCCCTTATCAAGATTTGCCATGCTTATAACAAGTAATAACCATCCAGTATTTATTTTTTATTATTTCAGTATTATATTTCCGTAATAAGTAATAAGCACCTAGAATCTAAAATAATTCATGACAACATGTTCAATACGAGTATGTAATATAATATGACCTAGAAACCTCAAACCATCTATGAGTATGAATTTATGAAGTATGAGCCTTACATCGAATAGCGGCTGATCGACCAATTCGCTACCGGTCCAATATATTGGCAATAGCGGTAATAAATAAAATATGTATGTTGATTGATATATTTGAATGTAGAATGACGCAAGGAAAATGTACAATAGTTAACGCTGAGAGTTCTTTACAAAGAGGTTTAAATATTTTTAATGACCACACGTTGATAACAAAATAGACCGCGTAGATAATAAACAACATGCAGATGTGTCATTCAATAGAACGTGTTATTTTTAGAAGATGCGTCGGCACTTGCACCAAAATGCAACAAACAACTTCCAGGTAAGAGTAGGATTATCCCATTGTTTTGTCACCGCGTGACACTAAAAAGAGTTTTACTATTGTCAGAGACAGCAAAATATTGATAGTTTCTATGTCTAAGATTTACTCAGTATCGTATAATTCAAAGTATTAATAATGCACCAACCTACTTTATTGTTTGCGATTTGTAAACAATGCAGTTTTTCGCTATTTGTCGTTATTACCAATATATCGTTATAATAATATTATGGCATTATTTGCATTGTCATTCAAGCATTTCAAATTAAACGTGTATACATAATTTTAGCTCAATCGGATAAAGATATCTGCTTCAAAATAAGTCGCAAAATTCTACCCAAACTAACATAGTTATAACATACGAGTACCTCCGTATGTTACATACATACGTACTTGTAGTTACATATTGCAAAATAAAAAATGCAAAAACGGGCGACTACGTAATTTTAATATAGATTTAATCGTGAAATTTAGTCGATTGAAACTAAAACTAATTTAGTTGTTAGTCGAACATTCTCACAACTAATTTAATCGCAACTAAATTAATCGCGATTAAAAAATGACGATTGATATTTTTAATCGATTGATTAGTTAACTAAAAGATTAATCGATTAATGCCCATCTCTGTTGACACAAAACGCCAATTGAAAGTTAAATAATGTATGGCAATAGTCACGTGACTTTTCGGAGCATCTGTCATCCCGATACATTAAATCTCTTCTTCTCTTCTCCTTTTTCTTATTTCTTTAAATCTCGTTTAGTGTCGATGTACCCACGACTGTTCTACTGAGTTTGATGTAATCGGAAATTTTGTTTTTTTAACTGTTTCGAAAAGCGGCCAAGTTAAAGTGGGACTGGGCTGGTCATGTCTGCCGCATGCCGAATGACTTGTGGCCCTTGTGGGCCAATATAACCACAAAGTGGGTGCCCCACTGCCCCATGAGTCAAACCGGGTATCCGGCAAACCTCGTCGGCGATGGCGGGATAGCTTGGTCTTCTTTTTGAGAGACTGGCCAGATGTAGCTCAAAACCGGGAGGAGTGGAAGAAGAGGGGAGAGGCCTTTGCCCAGCAGTGGGACACAATAGGCTCGTAATAATAATAATAATTAACTGTTTAAAAAAAATGTGAGAACACACTTGGTTTGCTAATAAACTCGACAATAAGTTAAACCCAGAACATCACAACTCAAACATCGGTCACACAGTGACGTCTTCGAGGTCGCTGCGCCCAAAATCGATATTCTCACAACTAGCACGTCACTATTACCCGCCCAACCCTCGCAACCTCCTATCTCAATCGTCATCGATGATGCAATCATGACCTTTCTCACAGGTGATAGAGTTCAAACTTCTTTAAAGCGTTTGAATGGGATACGATGCTCGGAAGTTGTTAATAGTGTTTGCGTTCCGTTACTATGGTTACCGATTCGATTATTAGTCGCTATTGTAGATTTTTAGGGTTCCGTACCCAAAGGGTAAAAATGGTACCCTATTACTAAGACTCCGCTGTCCGTCTGTCTGTCTGTCACCAGGCTGTACCTCATGAACCGTGATAGCTAGTCAGTTGAAATTTTCACAGATGATGTATTTCTGTTGCCGCTATAACAACAAATACTAAAAACATTTAATACTAAAAACTTGTATAAGTTTTTAATTATGTATTACTCATCCTCCTTATGAACCCTGGCAGTACCTAGTGGAACTCCTATATATTGAAATGTTAAATTTAATTTAATTACTTGTTAATCCTTTGAAGGGTTGGCTCTGAATTCAGTCTTAATTACTTTTAAAGCGTAATGCTCTTTATATAAATGTTTACTGCGAACATTAATACTCATATAAACTTCACACATGGCTTATTTAATAGGTTTAGTTAAATGCAGACGAGTTTATTTTATTACCTACTAACGGAAATACTTACACGTCATGAATAACATAAGGTACTATATACTACCTCTGTGAAGTTTCTTTGTTATCTTTATTTACTTAAACCTTCCTTAATATTTAGATCAGTACGGTTTTTACTTCTATTATTTTTAGTCGCTTTTGAAATATGTCTCACGATAGTTTAAGTGCGATTAAACATTTCTTATTTACGAAAAGCTGAAATATAAATACACAAAAAAAATCAATATCTGATGCTTATCCGCATTATACTCATTAAATTCAGGAACGTTCAGTATTCTCCTTAAATAACTTTAGGGAAACCCTTGAGACTTAATACGAAAACAGTAAGAAAAATACAGATATATTTATGATGTACTAAATTGTACGTTTATTAGCTGAAAATGGGAAAACTCACCTTACTCGACAATTATTGCCATCAGAGATCACTTATACTAGATAGAGCATCGGCCATTTACACTGGTAGCTAGAATAACCATGTAGTGATGTCCTCGGTTTCATAGTTTTATTTCATGTACAGTGAGCTGCAAAATTGCATGGAGAAATTATGAATGAATTCATTGATAAAGTCGCCATGCACTTTTGTGACTGATGGTACCTAGTATCAAATCAACGTATTTTTATTTCGTTATAAACTTTTTGACAGACAATAAGGTGGAAACTTCCTATTAAATTATACCTATTTTTTATATGATAAATAGGCAGGCGTTTGACCACGATCCCACCTGATGGTGAGTGATGATGCGGTCTACGGTGGAGCACGCTTACCTATGAGATACCTATTAACTCTTGCCTTGAAAAGCCCCAGATTGTACTCATGCGGAAACACAGACTCGAGCAGGACGTTCCACTCCTTGGCAGTTCGCATAAGAAATGTGGAAGCAATACGCTTCGTGCGTATTTTTGGAGTTCCTACCATGAAGCGATGCCGGAGTGCCGTTTGTCTTGTAGTCCGATGGTAAAAATGGGACGGAGGAATAAGGTTGTGCAGTTCCTCGGCACACTCTCCGAAATGTATCCTATAAAAGATCGACAGGCTGGCAACCTTGCGACGATGCTCCAGACTTTGGAGTCGAGCATTCGTCAGAATTGCTGTCATTGATGATTCTCTTGGCCCTCCTCTCAGGAAGATTGTGCTCCTCCATAACAATTCGTCCATATAATTATGGTGTAAAGTAGGTAAACAAGTTAGGTATTTTAACAAATTAAAAACGTAGAGTATATTGACAGTAAAGATCAAACGAAATGAATTTAACTTGTCGCGAAACGATTTCCATCTTGTCTGTGGCCCCTTCATTACTATATCGACATGAATGCTGAATACCTCAGTAACTAAAAGTCTGTTGGATTATATCTACAATGTTTAATAAGTAGATGTGTGTTACTCAATAACGCATTAAACGTCTAAAAATAAAGCTAGATAAAAAGTGTGAAAAGTTGCAAAAGTGAAGATACTAAAATATTTTATTCATTTTATCCCGAAAATGATTACCTAAAGGAAAAAGAAATGGAGGGTAGAAATGAGTATGGAAAGCGGGTCACTTTAAAGATTGCAACTCGGAAAAAATCGTGGGCTAGTCCTTAATGCGACCTCTATTGGAGATGCTCTATGACTCCCAGCTTCCATTTTGAAGTAAATTCCCGCTTTCGAGGGCAGCAGGTATTTTTGCATTTACGTAAATATGCCAGAAATGTGGCCTTTTTCGTGCAAATTACATTATAATGTGACGGCCGCAAATAACACTGCCGGCATTCTTTTGTGTGGTTAATTATTCCAGCGACGTACGTTTTGTAGATAACATGCAAATTTTAATTTATTTCAAACACATTTCACAATATAAATAGAAAAATGCTAAAGAAAAACTGGCCAAGTGCGAGACGGACTCGCGCACTAAGGGTTCCGTACCATTACGCAAAAAAACGGCAAAAAACTCACGTTTGTTGTATGGGAGCCCCACTTAAATATTGATTTTATTATGTTTTTATAGTATTTGTTGTTATAGCGGCAACAGAAACACATCAAATACACTATCACGGTTCATGAGATACAGCCTGGTGACAGACGGACAGACAGCGGAGTCTTAGTAATAGGGTCCCGATTTTACCCTTTGGGTACAGAACCCTAAAAAAGTGATCCATGCTTCTAACAATATGATTATTCGCCAATACTACCTATAGATCACCCGCCCAAGTCCTATACTTTTCAAACGTCGTCTTGACCATAATGTACCTAAAAACTAGCACGTCTGTATACGCGTCATGCGTCATAGTGTGAGTAAGTTGCTTAAAAATAGTATATATATATATATATAGTCCTCCTCATCGTTTTCGATGACGGCGACCCCAAATAAACATAAACATTATGGACGTTGTCTAGCGTGAGCCCTAATGTAAATAGTACTGAGCGGCCGGCAAACGGCCGTCAATCTGCCGTCGCGAGGCGAGGTAATTCGAGTCGGGGCGGGGCGGTGCGTGGCCGTTCTGTATGATAATACTATTACTTATTCTGTGACGAAAGGTACCTATTGTCTCACGGCACTTTGTTCGCATTACGCTTGACAGTAATAAATGACTTTCGTTACAGCCCCAGCTACACAAAAGAACACTCACTATTAATCTACTTAAGGGCACTACAGTTAGTTTCAGAATGATGCTATCTATTACTCGCCCACCGAGGGCTCCGCACTTTTTAGTATTTGTTGTTATAGCGGCAACAGAAATGCATCATCTGTGAAAATTTCAACTGTCTAGCTATCGCGGTTGATGAGATACAGCCTGGTGACAGACAGACGGAGCGGAGTCTTAGTAATAGCGTCCCGTTTTTACCCTTTGGGTACGGAACCCTAATAAAAACAGAATAAAATAAAGATTTAAGGGGGCTCCAATACAACAAACGTGATTTTTCTTGCCGTTTTTTGCGTAATGGTTTTTTTTTAAATTTGCCGACTTTAGATACTGACAAAGTGGCTGTGTCAGAGTATATCTTGAGAAAGTTCATTTTCCATCTACATCTATCTATCTTAACTTATTCCAGTAATCTCAACATTTGTAACTTTTTGACCGAGCGAAAGCGAACGTCTCCCACACACAACAAAAAAAGAAAAAGAAAGAAGAGAAAGGAGCTTGGGCAAAAATTCTTTCCTTTTCCACTGTCCGGCTCTTCTCCTCTACAGGTCGCATATTTTAACCGGTTCTCCTGAAATTTGTTGAGCCGGTACTATAATTAATTAGCCTTTATTTGTTCGGTTTGCTTTCCCGCTATATATTTTATCTAGTTTTCTACAGCATTAACGCCACTGTAGATGCAGATTTTAGGTTCTAATTAAGATTTTAGCATTTGTGACTTTTTCAACCAAAAGGTACCACAATGTCGCTTATCGATAAGGTTGATTTCGAATTGAAGCTATATGGAAATAGCGCTTTATTGACAACCGACAATAAGTACCCTTGTGGTTGAAAATGGCACATTTAATGTCTATCGTATCTCATGACTTCATCATGAACAAATTAACAGCAATATGTGCCAAACTTAATCCATATCTATTACGTATGAGTATGACTGATAACTTATTATCAAAGGCCTCATATCGGAGCGTTATCGATAGATTAGACTGGCTGAAAGCAGATTTAGACTAGATTAAGGCTAGGTTCACACGGCGTTCACTCGAGGGCGTCATGGCAGAATGTTCGCGATCCTATGACGTCTTCCATACGGCAATGCGGGTAAAGCCGATATGGGTTTGTTGGGTAGGACTTCTCCCCCTTTTCTCGCTAAGAGAAAGGAGTGGGAGATGGGAGTCCCACATAACCCCCGAAACCTCTCTAGGTCACAGGGGGTATGCGATATGCGTACAGCATTACCACATCGTTAAAAAAAAGGTTCACACGGCGTTAATTTTTCCCGTATACCGTATACGGGATTTTACCGAATAACGTAGTGACAGCAATAAATATGAGCAATAGTATGAGAAAGAAAGGAGTGAGTGCTGAGGTGACAAAAGATAGAGGAGAATGGAAGAGAAAAACATGTTGTGCCACCCCACATAACGTGGGATAAGGGCAGGAAGGAGAGAACGTAGTGACAGCAATCTTTGTATGGTAACGTTCATAATCGTTCACACGGCGTCTATGCGGGAAAGCCGTCTAGCAGTGTGGTACGGTATTCTATAAAATCCCGTATACGGTATACGGGAAAAATTAACGCCGTGTGTACCTAACCTAACACTATCGATTTTGTTGATAGACGCAATTATGCTTGTCTGCGCCCTATTTTACTATTATACGTAGTATGCTTTTGTGTAATTTATTATATTAGCCTCCTCCATACTTTGCAGGCTGTATTTGTATGCTCTTTGGCTCTCCCTTTCTTTCCGTGGACTGAAAGATGTCGCAGGCTAAAGGTCCTGAAAATACAGTTACATAGTTTGTATGTTTGTTTATTTATATAGGTACTTACTGTCTGCAGTGTATAACTAGTCTATACAACCCGTCACTTAAACCCTGCTACAGCCAAATTTAAACTGCAGCGGGGCGAACCGTGACGTCACCGTCACCCGATGTATAAACACGACATTGTTTTCATCTCATGTAAACACGAGACAAACGGAACGGTGACGGCGCGGTGTGACGGACAGGAAATCCGGATACGGATGGACGGAGACGAGGAAAGCTAGCTGTGAGTCTGGTTGGCTTTTGCGATGACCCGTCTACAATCCTATCACGTTTAGGGACAAATACTAGGGATTTTTTTTTGTAATATTAACGTGTCTATTTATAAAATGAAAACAGTTCTTAAAAAATTGTCGACATCCCTATTGCCATATTTTGTGACTCAGAACAAAATAATGTCTTCTAGATATTGATTCAGATAATTATATTAATACATATTATTTGATGTATTCCCGATAGTCAGCCAGCGATATCAGCGATAGGCAGAGAAAAGGTACCCCACGTCCATTCTAATTTACAGAACTTTGTATGCAGGGGGGGGGGTGCCTTTTCTCTGCAGCTGACTAAAAAAAATACAATTCATTTTAAAAGAATGATAGTGTGTCATTTTGTTGGTTTTTTATCGATTTGGAATAAACGTAAACTTGTTAAACATTGCTTATGCTTATGGTCGTTAAAGGAGTTGAATAGTAGGTAGAGTATGCATCTTCTCAAATGATTATTACGCTTAAGACGGTAATCTGTTAAACAAAAGCCATTGTCTCTTTTGTGCGAGCGGTCGGCATTTTTGTGCCATTGTGTGTTGGCGCGTGCCACGGCGCGCGCGGCGCTCACACACAATGGCACACAATCGCCGATCGCTCGCACAAAAGCGTAAAAATCATTTGAGAATATGCAGACTATAGACAGTTGTATATTTAATAGAGAATCACTGGTTTTTCAAGCCGTACAATGTTGGCAAGCTATGGTAACCAAATTGATGGTACCCACTACAGGAATTTCAGACGTAGACAGCATCCCAAAGTTATAATTAACACCTTAATACTTCTGCCTAATGTCTACATACTTCCCTAATCTGTTGGATCATTTTATCCAACCACCGCTACTATCTTATTGCATTCACAATAAAGTCTACAATCGCTCTTTATTTCTTACGCACATTATTAGTGTAGGCTTCCAACCACTGCCACTATTTACTACCTTATTGCATTGAAAATAAAGTCCATAATCGCTCACGCACAAAATGAAGGCGTGTCGTGTATTAGTACGATTCGTATGCGAGTCGTCTCCGAAAACTTATCTCATTAGAAGTTCTGAAGTCCATTTTGGCGCGAATATATGGGTATTTCGAGGATATTTCTTACTCATGGTTATCCTTCAGACATGCCAAATATTTATTTATTTTACTACAACATAAAAATAAACTGTTTAAGTTGATAGTTAGCTAGTTTACAAAAGAGATCAGCTCATTTACAGTATCTACTCCCGTGCTTTTTAGTGTTTTTAATATTAGTTCCTGTCCTCGTCTGCGTATAGAATTATAATTTCTATATACCACTCTCATAGTTAGTTCCACCCCTTTTTCATCCCATTAAAGAAAGATTTCCGGAATAAAAACTATCCTATGTCCTTCCCCAGGACTCAAACTATGTGCATACCAAATTTCATTTAAATCGCTCCAGCCCTCTCAACTCGGTAGTTCACTTTTAGAGTGGGATTTTACAAGTATAATTGAACCTACGTGTGGTGTCAACCTTCGGTCCATTCGTAAAAGCTTCACAAGAGCAAACGGACGTAGTTTCATGTGAAATTACGTGATATATATACTGATTACGCCGCTAGGTCAAAGCAATGACCACTATTTGTGTACAAAGCCAGAAAAACAAAACAAAACCACAATAAGCCACTTTCTAATGCCTAGTTTGCGTAAGCGCGTAACGACAGTTTCGTCAACTTTATGATCGAAGAAAGTCAACATGGAGACAAAACTAATGATCGAAGAAAGTGAAAAGTGAAGTATTTTCACTTTCTGTGTATTCTAAAGACGACTTAAAATGAGCTGCCGTTTGGGTAATTAGAGTTTTGAATGATTTACGGTTAGTTTCACTAGACTTATATTGACCGGGATATAGACCGCGATTACCTTTTGTATTATTTGTGAGCTCCCGAACACAAAATAATAATACAAAAGGTAATATCCCGGTCAATATAAGTCATTTGATTAATTTTAGCCAATAAAGATTTTGTCTGCCGTACGCAGCTTTCCGGATGTTTGTAGTCTATAAAGTTTCTGGCCAAAGGGTGTCGTATTTCGGAGGTTCCGGGGCAACCTGCCTTATCCGACACAAGAGCAGACGATTCAACGAAGCCACGCTGTCGCCAGAATATTTAGTGTTTATTGTTTAGTTTTAAGTTTATGAATAAGTAACTATGTTAGTCTGCAAGGATTTTTTATTTTCTTGTCTTTCCCATTACGGAACAATGGTGTTCCGGACCTTTGGAAGGCGTGCGCGGAGCCGAAGCTAATACGTAGAAGACTTTTGACACTTTAATGAAATGTAAGGGGTACACAGAGCGGATGCTGCCCTTGCGCGTGTCATGGGACGAACGCAGAGGCAGCACCCGCCAGGGTGTAAGGACACTAAGGACTATTGGGAGTTGATGGAAATTGGAATCTAAAATAAAATGAACTAGGTTATTGAGTGAAAGCGATGGACTATGCTATGCTATGGGATAAAAATACGGATTATTTTAAATAATTTCACGGTTTACTCACTTGTTTTAGTCACTCGCGCGACATGTTAGTATGTCTCACAACAGTTTAAGTTCGATTACGGATTATTTTATTTATTTTCGATCTTGATAATAATCTCGCGTTTTATTACGTCCACGTTGATCGATGACTATTCGGGTGTAGTTTTTATAAGAAAAATTACTTTTCCCAAAGAAAAAAAACATTTCTTTCGCTAATTGTTGCCGGTCAAAAAAGTGCCTCGAGCTGAGAGTCCTCAGTCCTCACATCTCACCTCTCGGCTCTTTCTACTGAGAGATGAGGATCCTACACACTAAACCTTTTTTTATAATTCAATTTGTATTTTATATGACATTAGCATGTTTTTTCTCTTTTGTTGTTATTGTATGTATAGATTTTTTATGGTACTTTTTGTCTGTTTTTTGTATGTCGTTGGCGTAAGTGTCGGCACTATCTCGTAGCTTTAAGTCAGGTCCCCACTGAAAATCAGCGCCACGGATTACCGCGGCATTATGCTGAGTGGGGGCTCCTATTTTAGCGTCCAATTATTTTATGTCTGTATATCTCCTTTTCCTTATGTAATTGTTGTGGCGTTAAATAATAGTACATTTTACAACTAGTGTGAAAAGAATGTCTTTTTACCAGTAGTACCGAGGTATCTTGCCACAAGCTGAAAGCGAGTGGCAAGACTCGGTACGAGTGGTAAAAAGACATTTCACACGTGTTGTAAACGACGTTTTTTAATACAATTGCGAAAAAATAATAAATTAATATATCATTAGTAGAATCATACCACCAAACCAAACCAAAACCAAAAGTACCTATACAGCCCGCGATACGCGAGCTGCCGCAGCCCGCGATACCTTCATACTCGTGCGCGCCCCGGCCGCGGCCGCCGCGGGCCCGGCGCGGGTTGGTCAACGACACCTCCTCATAACTCATGAGGCCCTGGTACCTGCTCCGCGCTAAATTCAATTTTAACTGCGTTTCGAAAGTATAGTTTGGAACTAAAAAGTAAAAAGCACTAGTTCGAGAAATTGAGCTTCTCACACGCTACGCAGCCACAAAAAGTACCACTTTTTGAGCAACTGTATTAAAAATGTATTTTCTTGCTTTCTTTCTTCTTTCTTAAACCAACACCGGTATTTCCCACAATGTTCTGATTGGGCGTCCTGGCGGCCTAGCCAAGGTGACAATCGCTATCGCTTCGCCATCGAATCGCTTTGTGTCTCTCTATCACTCTTCCATATTAGTGTGACAGTGACAGTTGCGTTTCGTTCGCTACGGAGCCCTAGCGATTGACATGCTGTCTACGGGGCCTGGGATCACCGTTCTACCATGAAGCTCCGCGGATTACTTAAAATAACTAGATTCAGTGGTTGCAGTGTAAACAATACCTAACCGAAGACCGGAACGCTTTCTCAGGTTAAGTTCGTGCTCCAGTTAACAGTCTACTGTAGGTTGCGCCGGTTGCGGTCACTTAATGCAGGTTATGTTTGTTTTGTGCTGGTAACAGTGGGAACCAGAGTTAAATGTTTGAATTCGCTCTCATTTTAAAACAAGTAGCTAGTTTGCTCTGAAACTTTGTACTTACAATAGGTTATATACCGGGTGTTTCATGTAACAGGAGCAATAAATTAAGCTCTAGGCTGTACGCCTCAAACTGACCAACTTTTAAAAATAACTTGTTTTGATGTTTATTACACTTTAAAGTTTATTCTAAGAGCAATGTATTGCAAAATTTGTTATGTTTGAAGGGTGACAAGCAACGTCAAACACACAGATGGCAGCGTATATTGAAAATAATACTTAATTAGTATGAAAAAGGTATAATCTAAAAATTTCATAATTTTAAAAAGTTGCTGAACAAATGTTGGTCAGTTTGAGGCGTACAGCCTCCAGTTTAATTTATTGCTCCTGTTACAGGAAACACTGTGTATATGTCTGTAATTAGTTTATGAAGCTTCAGCTACCATAGTTAAAAAAAATACAGCGAATTTAAGTTTTTCATACAAAACTTGTTTTTGTTCTATTTCGTTTGTTTTATAAACAAGGGTGTCCTTTAAGGTGTTTGAAAAGAAGGAGCGAAGGTCTTCCTTTCTACTTCTGAGCAAAGCACGTATTTAAATACGAGAATTCTTGCCCTATCTTGCCCAATCTTTCCAACCAAAAATGTTATATGCCGGTATTCTCCACTTGACCTTATGTTGGTTTCCTTCAATGATCTTCTCTTCTTTGCCGGCCCCTCATCACTGAGGATCGTGACCACTTGGTTTTGTAGCTCCTGTGATTTGTCTCCATCGGTCTCGGATATAGAATAAATATCCATACTAATATTATAAATGCGAAAGTGTGTCTGTGTGTCTGTTATCTCTTCACGCTTAAACCGCTGAACCGATTTAGTCAAAATTTGGTATAGAGATAGCTTGAGTCCCGGGGAAGGACATAGGGTAGTTTTTATCCCAGAAGTCATCCTTTAAGGGGGTGAAAGGGGGGGGGGGAGTTTTGTGTGGGGAATCGATAAAAAGCAAATTGGTTAAAAAATAAGCTACCCAAATAACTAACTCCACGCAGACGAAGTCGCGGGTATAAGCTAGTTTTAAATAAGGTGTTAAGCTGAAACGCTCCCATAACCCTCGAGGTAAAGGGCCTGAAAGGCATATTGAAGTCGCCAGACGCCGTAATCCGCAATATCGCGGGATTCTCGGGACTCATAACGAACAACGAGCTTCAGGGGTCCGTTTCTGAAAAGCTTGAAACTTGTAATACAAATGGAAGTCCCTTTCTAACAAAAGCTGTTACAAAGTGACATCCGCTTGTATTACAGCTTGAGAAACGGGCCCCAGCACCTCTATTTATAGACCATCTCTTGTTATTTTACATGCATTAATCTCAGGGTAGTCAACTTGTCTTCTTATTTACGAGCCCATACAAATCAATCAATCAATATGTTTATTTTAGGCAAAAAACCCATAGATAAAAATTACAAATTAAACTTAATAATACATAAAATAAATTGAAATTACATTACATTACAATTAGATTAGAAAACAAATTAAAATTAAAATTACAATACAGTCGTCATCAGATATATCGGAGCGGCCGACGTGCTCACAAATATCTGAACACACCTCTATTGTAGAGCGTTTTTACATTGTCCGATCCGATATCGGATGTTGTATCATGAAGGAAGTAAAATGTAAGATATGTGTTTCTCTGTATTTATTTATGCATTTAATAAATAATTATTACTAAAAAACTATAAATAACGCAAAAAGGCGTACTTAATGCCAATGGCACTCTTCTGCAGCTGTTTTTGTCATAGGCGCCTTCTGACATCCGATATCGGAAAGGCGCTTCCTATAAATTCAGTCATGTCGGAGTCCCCGTCAGCTGTATGTGTAGGCATAATGCTTGTTATACTGTGCGTGACCGCTAAAGACGGCGCACGGGCGCGCCCCCGCTACCTGTCTACGCGGATGTAGGATCCTAGATATCGGATGTGAAAACGGACAATGTGAAAACGCTCTAAGTGTAAGGCCTGAGTGGACGCTCGAAGCGGAGCGTTCGGCGGGGCGTGCAGCGTGGCGTCGGGCTCACAAGTGATTTGAGCAGCGTGCACTAAGGCCGCTCCTATACGTTTGCATTTGTTTAACATGCACGCCGCACGCCCCGCCCCGCTGCACGCTCAAAACGAGCGTTCACTCAGGCCTTACACTTAATGTGCGTGTTCGAATATTGTTGAGCACCTCGGCCGCTCCGATATATCTGATGGCGACTGTACCACTCTTGTAAAATTGTAAGACGTTGGATGTATGTATTTAATGAGTCGTAAACGCTTTATCTAGTAGTTACAGTAGCTGTAGTATTGTAAACACACAGAGTAATGGCCCCTTCGATTATCGAGACACGGCCGCTATTATATTTTATCGGAACTTTAGTCAATGTATTGTATAGCGAACATACTTTGTTGTCACCAAGGCTCGGAACCGGTTTTTTCTACATACAAAAAAATATCGGTATTATTACGTTATTTTACGTTCTTTGGTTTATCATTTCATTTTTAATGGGACAATTTAATAATATGAAGTTTTTACCTAAATACATAGTCATAGTCATAGTCATTTATTTTATAAAGCCAATTTACAAGTCAGTTGCTAAATATAACATCAAATTACTATACAGTAAAGTTCATCGATTTAGTTACATATTAAAATTACAATAATTCATTAAGTACATAAATAGTAAAGTCACAAATTCTTTGAAATTATTATAACATCCATAATAGCAATATAAAAATAATACAAATTCAGTTCTTCGTAAAGAGCATAAAATTATTAAAAATATTGGGCTATTTAGGGTTTTTCAAAAAAACCGGTTCCGAGCACTGGTTGTCACTTAATTTTTCTGCTTAACCTTTCGTATGCCTTGTTCCGTCATACGTCCCAAGTCCCAAAAAATTCGGATTGTTATTTATAATTTCAATATTATTAATTCAGTAGCAACATTTTGATACGGACATACTGAGGGTTATTATCAGTGTTACTGATTTGACATGACTTTGATATTAATAATAACTAGGTATTTAATATAGATATGTAAATTTATTCCGCATTCGTGAGTTTGTAAGGAAATTATTTAAGTTTTTGTAGGCCATCAGGCAGGGTACGAAATAGGGTGTCACGAAATGGCCCCATCTCAGCATGCTGCTGGCGACTTCCAGCGCTAATCTTCCGATGACACCATCAAGTGAGAATGACAGAAGGTAACAGACAAAAAGAAAGCAACATAAAGGAAAGAACATAAAATAAGACGAAAAATTAATAACACACAGTTTACACAAACTAATTCAAACAAGTGCGAGTCGGACTCGCGTTCCAAGGGTTCCGTACAAAAACCCGTAGGGGTCGGATCAAACCAGGGACCGGCCCGCTATCCCTTATCGGGGGTTTATAAGGGTATTGCATAAGGCTTAACTCACCATACCCTTTGCCAGACGAAACCCTTTGTTTTGGTTTTAAAAACCCTTATATAAAGCTACCACATTTGAGTAATCGGTAGCCCAAATACCCTTATAAAACCCTTATCATCCGCTCACCAACACCTTGCATATTGCTTATAAGGGTTAGCCTTATAAAGGGCTTCCCTTTTAGCATATAAGCGTGCTAATTTAAGTCATCTACCTTGTTCATAAAGCACACATTACTTCGAATCCGAGCGATCGTCGGCGGCGACGGCGGCGTTCTTTGACTAGACACGTATTTTCTTTCCTTTTCATACCCTACCGTAGATATATACTAATCTTCTCTCTATCACGCAAAGGGAAACCTTTAGAAAAAGCGCTTAAAGATAAGGGTAACCCTTATTAAGAGCTAGCCTTATTTTTGGTTAGCTTTTCGGTGAGGGTTAGTCAAAGGTAAGGGTATGAATGGGCTTGCAGTTCAATAGGGAAAGTCTTTCAATGTGTTAGCCGTGTTTAAGTGTCGCCCATTGAAAGGGTTTTATCGCGGAAAGGGTTGTCCGGTCCCTGGATCAAACACTAACTAATTAAGTCCGACTCACGCTTGACTGCACATTTTTATAGGTTTTCCTGTAATCTACAGATAAAGATCTATTTAGTGTATTTTTTTCAAAATTTTAGACCTAGTAGTTTCGGAGATAAAGGGGGGAATGGTCATTTTTTGCCTATTTTCTTGAAAAACTTCTAAGCTGTTAATCCTAAAATTATTTAAAAAATATACTTGAGATCCTCATAATGAGCTATTTTATTTGATATGTAACACGATGTAGTTTGAAAAACTATTTTTTTTAATTTTCTCATTTACCCCCCAAAAGTGGCCCCTATGTTTAAAATTAATTTGTTTACGTTACATGTCCGTCTTTGGGTCACAAACTTACATATGTGTACCAAATTTCAACTTAATTGGTCGAGTAGTTTCGGAGAAAATAGGCTGTGACAGACGGACAGACAGACAGACGCACGAGTGATCCCATAAGGGTTCCGTTTTTTCCTTTTGAGGTACGGAACCCTAAAAAGAGATACAATATGACGACATAAGTACATAATAAATGTAAACCCCGTTTGTGCTTACTGGAGTTGTTTACGAGCGCGTAAATTCCATTACTCGGAATAATTGCTCTCTTGAGGCGATTCATCAATATGCTTACTTCAATAAAGCTTCCTTTCATTACAATAAATTACATTTTAGGGGTTTAATAATATTAAACTGAGCCTAACCCTAACACAAAGTCATAATGGCCGCCTAACCGAATTCGCTTCGCTTTGAACACCTTTTTGCGTTTTACATTAGGTAATAACGAAACAAAATATATAAACAATTGTGTCGTTTTCAAGCAAAGGTACCACATTGTCGCTTGTCATAAGGAAGCTCTGACAGGTTTTTCGTATAAAGATACAAGCAACTTTTGTCCTTATGGTAATAGACAATGTGGTACCTTTTGATTGAAAACGTCACAATTGCTTGTATAAATACTGACAGGCAACGCAGTCTTTTGTACGCAGTGCTATATTTGTCTACCGTTCTTCATCAATTCTCATCTACTCAAAGGTTAACTGGAAGAAATTCATTAAAGGAATAAGTTCGCCTTTGTACTGCCTATTCTGTGCCATATTTGTGTTCTGTGTTTTGTACAATAAAGAGTTTATACATACATACATACAACGCACAGCCTAAAGGGGCCCACTGATTACCAGTCCGCCGGACGACATCGGCCTGTCAGTTGTTCAGAACTTTCAAATTTTTGTTCTAACTGACAGGCTGATATCGTCCGACGGACTGATAATCAGTGGGCCCCTTAAGCCGTTAAAGCAGTAAAGAGCCTATTAACTTAGGTTAGGATTCGATGAAATTAAAACATTTACGTAAAAATTGAAAATTGGATTGAAAGCTTTTAACAACTTCTACGCTCACGTAATGGAGTTGGCTGAAAGTGTATCTAACTTAATGGTATTGTATTAAATAGCCTAAAGTCCTTTCTCATCGCATTCGATCGGCGACCCTAAATAATCATTATGGACGTTGCATGTCTATCGTGAGCCCTAATATGGCTGGCTGGGCCGAACTTGTTCTTGAATGCCCTATTGCACGTGTGACAATAAAGTTGAACGTGTTGAGAACGTAGGAGGGCTTGGATACGAGTAGGTACTTATAACTTACCACTTAACACTACTAATAACAATCCATCCAATAATATTTTAAGCCATGTTAAGATTACATCAACCATAGTTGAAACTTATTTAAAATCATTACAGGTTTCCAAAGGAAGTGGACCTGATGGAATCCATCCAGTTTTTCTTCATAGATGTCGTACAACGTTAGCAGCACCAATTAGCTTTTTGTTCAACCTTTCTTTGGAGACCGGTGTGATGCCTGAGGCCTGGAAAAAATCGATTGTTGTTCCTATCTTTAAAAGCGGTGATAAACGGAATATAAAAAATTATCGTGGTATTTCAAAACTATCCGTAATACCTAAGCTTTTTGAAAAAATTATATATGATACGCTATATCGTGTAATTAGACCAATGATTATTCCTCAACAACATGGATTTATTAACAGAAGATCCACTGAATCCAACCTTTGCGAATTACTTGATTATTCTCTGGTCGCTATGGATAAAGGTTCTCAGGTGGACGCCATTTACACCGATTTTTCTAAAGCGTTTGATAGAATCCCTCATTCCATACTTATAAGCAAATTAGAATCATTTGGAATTCACGGCAACCTTTTGAGATGGCTCACATCTTATCTTCGTAACAGAACCCAAGCGGTGGCGGTTAAAGGTCACACTTCTAGCTTTGTGCCTGTGTCGTCAGGGGTCCCTCAAGGCTCCCATCTTGGTCCGTTGTTATTCAACGTTTTTATTAATGATGTCATTGATTGTTTTCAGCATTCGGAAGTCTTATTGTACGCAGATGACATGAAGATATTCAGTGTTATCACGTCACATAACGATTGTCTCAATCTACAATATGATCTCGACAGATTGAATAACTACTGTCAAAACAATAAACTAGGCCTTAACATTGAAAAATGTTGTTCTATCACATTTTCCCGTAAACGTAACCCCATAGTTTATGACTACTCCATAAATGACAACCGCCTTAAAAAGGTGACGGAAATAAAAGATCTTGGCGTAAATATTGACCATGAGTTGCGGCTGACCGCCCATGTTGATAAAATTGTTCGGAAGGCCTACAGTATGCTCGGGTTTATATTTAGGCAGAGTAAAGATTTTAAAGATCCTAAAACAATTATTCTTTTATATAATGCTTACGTAAGATCTCACCTAGAGTATGCTTCCACAGTATGGAGTCCTCATTTCTCTATCCATATTAATGCAATAGAAGGAATTCAAAAAAAATTTATCAGGCGGATGAAGTATAAATTCAAAGAATTTGATTCAAATAATATTATACCCCTTCAAATCAGACGCGAAATTAGGGATCAAACCTTACTATATAAAATCCTAAATGGGCTGGTCGACTCCCCCGCGCTACTCGCCCGCGCCTCTCTGCGCTGCGCGTACCCCCGCACGCGCTCCTCTAAATTATTCGCTGTCCCTTTCCATCGAACCACTTACGCAAAGAACAGATTTATCGTAAGAGCGTGTAAAAATTACAATGACAAATATTCTCATGTTGACTTGTTTTTCATTCCGTCAGTACAAAAATTTGTTTCTGCAATTAAGAGCAAATGAACAAATAATATAATATAACTCTGCTACTATTAGGGCAAATAATATAATTGATTTTGATAGTTTACTATTGTAAAATTAAGTTAAATTAATGCATGTCACGTTTGTGGTTTCAAATTCGCATTGTTTAGTTCTTTAGCACTAGATCTAGAGATAGTTTAATTGAATTGTACAAACAAGTCTTGTCTGAGCAACCATAATTATCTAATTTCAGTAGTGGAAACTGTTTTGGCTTATGTATGTATTTAAGTGTAATTATCTATATGTGTCATCTTTCGCTGTTTGTTTCCCATTATCAATAAATAAAAAAAAAAAAAAAAAAAAAACTGCAGGTTATGAGTATGTATATAAGTTTTTTTTATTAGCCTGTTAGTGTGTCCCACTGCTGGGCAAAGGCCTCCCCTCTTTCCCGCCACTCCACATAATGTATCAAGGTCGTCCCGCCATCTCCGTTTGGGTCTGCCTCTGCCCCGAGTCTGCCTCTACCAAAAAGAAAAGCAGGTAAAAGTGGACACTGTGGAAGAAATTTGAAATTAATTATTATTACCACTATCAGATAGTGAACTTTCTTATCAACCTTTGTTTTACTCTACTTCCTACTTAGTTTTTATCTACGTAGTATCAGATATAAGTATCTTTGGCAGTAGTTTGTGACACAAACAGATTGTGTTTGTTTACCTGCGAGATCTGAGATTTGAGTTATGTTTGTCTTGAAACTAGGACACCTTGGACGGCTTCATGTTTTAGCTTTTAGGTATTTTTGCTTCGCTAAGATGGTTCGTAGCGGAGTTTTGTTTGAAACTGCTTCAAGAGAAAATGTTCTCTATTTTTGACGTTCTTTTACTCCAGTGTGAATTTTAGTTAAGGCACAAGCATATTCAGTACAGTCACACCATCAGATATATCGGACCGGCCGAGGTGCTCACAAATATCTGAACACGCCTCTATTGTCAAGGCGTTAGAGTGCGTGTGCAGATATTTTGAACACCTCGGCCGCTCCGATATATCTGATGGCGATTGTACAAAAATGCTTGTGCGGCACAGTGACGCACACTGGTGGAATCCCGCCTTTCCAGTATCTTTAAACGATAGATATTATAATAAGTACATATTTAGTTGGTTGGTCTAAATGTTATGACGTCAGCTGCGAAGGCTGAAAGCGCTGGTTCAAATACAACCCTATAGGCAAGCGTCCAGTGCCTAGGGCTGTATAGTGTATGTGAACCAGCGCCTTTGTTGATCTAGTTATCCCGGTCAATATACGAGTAAGTCTAGTTGATTTTGTCCGTCTTTTTAAGACGAAATTTACTGTCGTTAATATCTATTAAGAGAGTTATATAACGAACACTACAGTCATAAATATGTTAATGTTCATAATAATGAACCCTCTAATTAATATAAATTGACGCCAAAATTTCTACTGATATTTTTATGAAAATCGTTTATCTGAAATGAATGTATTTGTTACAGGTATGAATTTTGGAAGGTCTTCCTAATTCATCGGCATCACACATTCACATATCATGAAGGTTTGGCACTTAGTAATAGTAAGATCCGACACAAAACAGTCTCAAGTTACATCATTTAAAGTTCTGCAAGTTGATGGATGACAGGCTGTCCAGCACTTATGTTTAATGTCACTTACATTAATTGTCTCTTATATATATTTCATGTGTTTGTATACTGTGTAATCTGCAATGTTTAATTTCTCGGTGTATTGGCTTGTCTGTAATGCCGGGTAAATATATTGTTAATAATAAATAAATAATAAATCATCTTATGGCGTTTATCAGAGGTTCCGTTTCACCAGATGGCGCTTTCCGAGAGAAATACATGAGTGTGAAAAATACCCAAATAACTACTTATATACATATAGATTTGGAGTTGGGCGGGACATGTTGCTAGGCTGAGTAATGGCAGGTGGACTAAAATGTGGTGGCCGCTTTCCGTGCCGCTTTCGAATGAAAGAAGCCCCTGGCATCCGTTGGCTCGTTGGGTGGACGACATCCGGAAGATTGCGGGTCACTTCTGGATGAGATTAGCTCAGGACCGGGACAAGTGGCGTACTGGAAGAGAGGCCTATGCTCAGCAGTGGGCGATAAAGGGCTGATATGATGATGATGATGATATAGATTTGAACATTTTCCTCAATTCCTCCAGGCACCCACCGTCAGATCCTGACGTTCTGGGCACAACTGTGATTGTGATCAAAGATTGGTCCAACCGTTTGCAAAATTGGGGTTCACAGGTCCGTAAAAAAAATAAAGGTCCCAACGATTTGACAACCTCCCTTTTTGAAATTGGTAAAAAACCTGCCCCGAATTTACCCAAGGGAACCGCCCAAGTGGCACGAAGGCCATAACTTTAAATTGCGTTTACTGGAAACAAACCGCACCCCGAATATTCCATCGCTTTTAATTAAAACTAAGTGAACGACTTTGACGCTAAAACGTAAGATGTGACTTGTAAGCTTGCGGAGATGCGGTCTTTTAGAAATAGGTTAGTTTTATTTGTCACGTTCTTCGTAATTGTCCTACAGTTTGCTCAATTTACTAGGAGTACGCTTAGATATAAATTGCGACGCTTTTAACTTAGTTTGTGTCATTAGAGGAACAATGGGAACTGAAATTAAATTAAGTTAACATAATATAATATGTCAAAGAATACTCTTGGTGTGCCAAGACGGTCGTCAAGGTCGTTTCAAAACCAGTTCAAAACCATCACAAATTCTTAAATTCGAATCTACGGCTAGGAGAAGGTACTTTTTAATATAAATTGCGACGCTTTTAACTTCGTTTGTAACATTACCTAGACTTGGAAGAGTAAGTACCTACTATAATAGTAAAATAACTAAAGCCAAGAAAACTTCTTAGCGTTATAAAAAAAGCTACATCTTTCCTACTTATTCGTATAAAAGAAGATAGGAAAATATAAGATTACTTATCACAAAAAAGTATATACAAATTATTAGCCGTATTTGAATTTTGATCTATTTAGAGCATATTTAGAGGCTCTCTAGAGTACAACAGCTACATATTTAGACGAAGCTTAAGCTTTTATTGCTATATTAAAGTTTAATAGTATCCATAACCGTTTGATCATAATTCGTGACCTGTAGGCTAAGAGGAAGAGGCTGTTAAACGAATAACTAGACAATATTTAGATATACGCAGCATGGTTAACCGCAATATTAACCGTAGACCATAACCCATTACCTATTAGTACATCTAATCGAAGAACTAATAACTTTTGTGTAATAGTAGTAGCAAGTAGCAATATCTATATTTATTAATAAATAATAGCGTCCAGTAAAGGATGTACGCTATGGTACTCATATTTCACGGACATTTTCCGAAAGCTTTCGTCCTGTACAAACATTCTAGTAAATGAAGATTCGTGCCAAGGCTTTCTTTGTTTGAACAAGCGTAGAAATATTTTAGCCATAATTATAACATTCATGAGGAACTTTCTTTGATATTTCTAGACAATCTTCTACGGACGGTTAATGGATCTATTAAACTAAGAGCGTTTTCACATTGTCCGATCCACAATGTAAACATTCAATAGAAAAAATTAACATTTGTGATATTCCCCTCTCAATTGCTTAATACTTTTCTTTTTTTCTTTCTTTCTTTCATACGCGGATGAAGTTATGGGCAGGGGTTAGTAGAGGATAAAGCATGAATACAATTTCCATGGCTCTGTGCTGTTAGCTATATCAGTTTGGCAGCGGTCCAGCCATTTATGCATAATGTGACGCCGCGCCGCGGGCCTGTCTTCGGGCAGGCTTTCTAAATAGTTTGTTTATTTTTTTCCCTTTTGGAAGTATGTATTTTTGCTGACGGTTGTGCTGAAATTATTGAAAGTATAAGCCTGCACTCGGGTGCTATTGTAGGTGAAGTCCTATCTTATTATATCCTCTTTGTCATAACTGAAGCTTCCATGCTGCTGTAATCTGTGTTCTACGGCGCACCAGAAGAAAATTGAATGCGTTGTTCTTTCGGGTCGATGTTTTATTGAAGTTCAGGCCTTGTTCTTGTTTGACGCACATCGCATGCTTCTTAGAAACGCTAGGACGTAAGTGACAGGGATTTTCAAAACAATCACGGCCATTTTGAAATATTGCCGTTTAGGAAAAAGTAATATAGTGTCGGAACTGTCGGATAAGCTTAGGTACTGAAACTTT
The DNA here is from genome assembly GCF_947568885.1 of Cydia strobilella. NCBI lineage: Eukaryota > Metazoa > Arthropoda > Insecta > Lepidoptera > Tortricidae > Cydia > Cydia strobilella. The sequence continues at coordinate 1,656,353 of NC_086043.1, read as the reverse complement.
GTCTGAACTAAGTTAATTGAGGTAAGAGATTCTTTTTTTGTGCTACGTCCCATGATGTTGCGGTCTGAGAAAATATATTTAAAAAAAAGAGGAAACCTGCTGAGAGAAAAGTATATTAAAACAGATTTTCATGACCTAGTTCCTCGAGTGATAACTCGTATAGCGTTTAAGGGAAGTGTATTATGAAGCCTCGTGAACGTCAGCTGCCCCGCCGTTGGTGTTTTGATAAACTGCTGTAGTTTAAACTCGTAGTAAATGACTGGCATGTGGTCTCATATGGTAACTTCTATTTTGGTTCATTTTATAATTGATGGTGGCAACAGTTCGGAAGATGGCAGTGTTTTTCCAATTATCCTATATTTACTACTAATTTATGAATCTCTCCTGCACCAACATTTGTCTCTGTTTGACCTAATGGTTGACTGGTAGAGAATGCCTTTTGGCATTACGTCCGCCATTTGTACATTTCTCTTTGTTAGTACAATAAAGTTTAAATAAAAAAAAAACTGTATTATTTACAGTAAATACTTTAAATTTGCTTTTATTTTAAGTAAAACTACTATATAAACCGGCACCTGCCGCGATAGCAGAGGACGCTGGTTCGATTCCAGCCTGGGGCACTGATGGAGGCCTTGGTCACTTTTTCTTAGTATATGACGTTTATTTCAGTTTATCCTATATTTATTTTATTAACAACCGAGTATGACAAAATGGCCCCCACCACGTAAGAAGCCATTCCCCTATCTGGATGCGTATCAGTAATTTATATCGACTAGTTACTGCTGGCAACGTGACAACACCAATTTTTCTACAAACTGCAATTTCTGGGAACATTTTGAAAAGATTTATCTTGCGTATTCTAACTTCAACCTTGTGTTTTCAACTAGAAGGTTCATTTTCAAACTACTTAAAGAGGAATAGGATCGTAGTAAAAGTCGTTCCTAGTTTGTAGTTATTTGTCGTTATTTGAGACGAGACAGTACGCCGCAAAGTTACTAGACTTCTGTTTCTCAATTTATTTTAAACCTAATTTTGTTGGAGTTACGGTTGTTTTTTAAATAGGTACATCTTACTGCTCTTACTGGACTTCTAAGTGTCAACTTGTTTTAAACCTAATTTCGAATGACTTATATTGACCGGGATATAGACCTTGATTACCTTTTGTATTATTTGTGAGCTCCCGATATTTCGACGCAGTTTCATGCATCATGTTCACGGGTAACTGAAGATAGCGGGTGGGTGTCAAAGTTGTGTAGACAGCGCTCTGTCTACCCTCATTCTTGCGCGTCGGCTGCGTTCACTTTCAACGTTACCAACGGTCGCATTCACACTTGTTGGTCCGGTCGCGTTCACACTCGTTGGTCTGTCCAAACACACTACACTCACGGTGTCACTACGCGTGTTTGATTCGGATATCACTGGTTTATTACACAAACAAATCACAGGATTCCACACATTTGACAGTTTAAACCCATCTTCACGATTGAAATTTTTGTATTTGTGAATTTCAACGGCTTCTCTTACCAATCTTGGTATATAGTGAGAATGAGGGTAGACAGAGCGCTGTCTACACAACTTTGACACCCACCCGCTATCTTCAGTCACCCGTGAACATGATGCATGAAACTGCGTCGAAATATCGGGAGCTCACAAATAATACAAAAGGTAATCACGGTCTATATCCCGGTCAATATAAGTCTAGTGAAACTAACCGTGAATCATTCAAAACTCTAATTTCGAATGTCATACAGTTGTGTTTAAATCGTGTTAAATAGTTTGGAAACTACAGAATGAAATGGTGGCAGACAGAAGTTAAACTTGATACGGATGAGTTATAGATACAAGTAAAGTTTGGCGTTTATCTGTACGAGTCAATGATATCAAAGAGTACGTAACTGTGTATGGCAACTTTGTTGGTTGTTGTTGTCAGATTATGATATATCTATATGTTATATTCTATGATATCAGTGGCGAGATGTCTCACCGGTTTGGTATATTGATACAATATTTGACAAACACCTTATTAAGTTAAGATCTGCAGAATGAATTCGAAAAACTTCCCTAAAGCAGGCGTGTCTCACTCCGCGATTTCGTCGCGTCGCTACAAGTATCTGCAGCCGCCTCAATTTTGAGGTTTTGCCATAGTAATTGCCGCACACCGCTATGGAACGGACGCCTGCACGCGCTTGCGCCGCCTTGCGCGTTGTAGTCGCGTTTTGTTAAGGAGTGAATCTTCTGAACCTAGTACTATTATATATTCTGTGCCTAAAGGCGGGATTCCTCCAGTATGCGGCACTGTGAGGCACAAGCATTTTTGTACTGAATTTGCTTGTGCCGCACAGTGCCGCACACTAGTGGAATCCTGCCTTAACATACCTATTTGTTAGATGCCCTAAACTCAAACACAATATTCTTTTCACCACACCAGCTTGTAAAGACTATCTTTCTTCAAAAACTAATGAGAAAGTTGCATTTTATCCACGAGTAATTTTAAGTTATTTCCTCATGTTAGTTGATGGAATGACTTTTAAGTGATGATTTTTAATGATATATATTTAAAAGCGTTCTTCTGGATTTGAATTGTGAATTGTAATGTTTTACAGTTAGTATTTTCGCTCAGTGGAAATGCAGCTTTACTCGGAAACACTTGAATGTATAAATGTATTTAATTACCTAAGAATTCCCTAAGAGTTTAGCGTTCAATAGGAAAAAATCGGCTCATTGCTAAATTATTCATACAGTGACGTTTTGAATGTTCTCAAGTGTACGCAATTCCCTAGCGACCTGATAAGCCGCGAGTTATTAAATGAACCCGCTCCTGAGAGTCCCGAGATTAGACAGTCGCCATTAAAAATTCCAAGGATTTAATAAATACCTTAATCTTTTGGAGGGTTGAACCGTAATCGTAAGTAAGGACCCTTATAATTCTATAATAATTTTAAAGTTTTACTGAAGGAGTTTTGATCACTACGTGCGACATCAAGTAAGGAGAGTGCTGAGACTATTAAAATGAATTACTTTAAATGTTTTTCTAGAGTGTAAATGATAACTGAGACTGTTCTTGTAACGTTACAATTGTTTTAATTTAGGCTTATTGTATTTAGGTTAACTATATTAGCAGGTAGGAGAGGAGAGAAGAGGAGTTTGTTGAGAACCATAGAAAATAGAAGAGGAAAGATGCTTGGACACCTGCTACGACACGACGAATTTATCAAGAACATAATTGAAGGGAGAGTTGAGGCAAGGAGACGGAGGGGGAGACCAAGGAGAACATACATAGATCAAGTAAAGGAAAAACTCAACGTCGTGTCGTATCAGGCTGTCAAGGAGAAGGCAGAGGACCGACACTTATGGAAATCGCTCCACCGACAAGAGTATAACTCTTAAATATATGATGATGATATTAGCAGCAGACGCTGCAGACCTCAGGAGGGCTAAGATGGTCGGTTTTTAATCATATGCCATCACTCATCATGCCTGTCACGTTCTAGCAAGTATGTAAGTGCGAAAGTGACGCATGACATGACAAGTGATAAAAATACGACCATGATACCGCCGCAGGTGATACGTAGAGCGGCTTGTATCCTTAGATTCGAGAGATCAAGTGAAGGGTACACGGAAAAACATGTCGTTACTTTTTACGGAAAATGAGATTTTCATCTCATAATGTAGAGCTCTTGATGAATTTAGTTAAAAAAGACGTGGTCACTGAATTACCATACATTTTGACATTGTTCCAAATTTTAAAATTGCGATTACTCAAAATGTGACTAGCCATGTTCTTTCCGTGAACCCTTCAAGTGTCGTCCATGGCAGTTAACTTATCGTTTATTTCAAACAGAAGAAAATCCTAAATGTATTTAAGATGCCGCGGATTTAATTTTTTACTTAATCTTAGGGAGGGTTCACCCTAATCGTAAGTTAGAACCCTTCTTATAGGTAATTTTAGAAAGTTCGTGAGTTTTCAAAGAAATTACGGTTTAATTTTTATTAACACCTTTCTAGTGCTATATTAAGCTTGTATCTAGTACTTGCTTGCGCTTGTTTCTAGTATTAAGCTTGTATTTCGCTTTCTGTGTATTTTTTTAACTTTATGGTGCACAATAAAGTATATTTACTTACTTACTTATTAATTCGTAAAATTCGAATAGCTCTGCAGTTTTTTGTTTGCGGTATTTGCGGTAGCCTATTAGTCTAATAGCGTTCTGGATTTACCGTCTTAACCGACGACCTTCCCCTGTGTCTCAAGCGCAAACTCATCGACATGTGTATCCTGCCTATCCTAACCTACGGTGCTCAAACATGGTCATTAACTGAGCCGTTAAAGTCCAAACTCAAGGTTTGCCAGCGAGCGATGGAGCGCAGTATACTAGGTGTTCGCAGAACTGATAGAATCAGAAACACGGAACTGCGCTCCAGAACTCGAGTTGTAGATGTAGGTGTCCAGACCGCTAAGCTTAAGTGGGACTGGGCTGGGCATGTCTGCCGCATGCACCCTGAAAGGTGGGCCAAAATGGTTACCGAGTGGGACCCACGGAACACCATAGATGGTGCTGGCCGGGGTGCAGGCAGGCCGAAAAGGAGATGGCGGGACGACTTAGACGCATTTTATCTGGATTGGCGGGACACTACAAACGACAGGGTCGAGTGGAGGAAACGAGGGGAGGCCTTTGCCCAGCAGTGGGACACTAAATTAGGCTAGTAAAAAAAAAAAACCGACGACGGCTTTACGGTTACTATATACTATATATTCGTTTTAGTGCCAATGCGGCGCGATTGTCGAGTTTCGAGTTTTCGATTAGAACCTGGGGAGTTATACTAATCCTTACTGTTTCTAAGCACCACCTTGATATATATTAAGTACGTCGACCAAGAATAAAAGAAAAAAATAAAACTCGCACGTTTTCTGATTTCCACTCTGACCCATTTTACTTGTATACCTACAAAGCTTAGATTACTGACTCGCTGAAAAAATTAAGAGGCCGGTGTCGATTTTAGTCGCAAAAATGTAAAATTGATAGATTTAGTCGGTGAAATTGTACACCTTTTGTTACCTAATTGAAATAACAAGTACTAGTTTCTATTAGCGCATCTTCTTATCTTACCTTTTATCAGATCAATTTGTTGAAAACAGACTCATTAAATTAGTAACGTTTGCTTTTCTGATGGACGTTTAGGTAAACGCGCGTAAAGCACTGATTTTGTCGCTCTTATTTGTAAATTTCGTAAAGTTTGGACGGCTAAACATGGTAATTTTGTATTACACATATCCTGTACTTGACGTTTATCAGACTACATTTTTATTATTATGACTTTGAAGTAGTGTAAATGAAAGTTAGACGAAATCAATTTTCTCCAGAAATTACTTCAAAACAAGTGACAATTTCTCTGAAAATCGACTTAATTTCAACGTAATTTTGATACTTAAACAATCTACAACATTTGTTGAAACTATTCTTATACATCAATTTGTATAATATACCACCATACATTTTTGATGAATTTTTAAAAACTGTCCCTTCTTTTCATATATTACCGGTGACGCACGCTTGCGACCTCATTATTAAAAGGCAAGATGAGAAGACGTGTTAATAGAAACCAATACTTGTTATTTAGATATTACGTAACAAAACGTGTATAATTTCAACGACTAAATCTATCAATTTTAAATTTTTGCTCCAAAATCGACTACGGCCTCTTAAACCGAGGGCAAACGCAAACTTAGTTGAATTTAATCTGCCCTGCTTTTATGTGATAACAAAGGGGTTTTTAAATCTAGGTCCGTCTGAATAATGAGTGAAGAAAAATATACAGGGTTAAAAATAGGTAGAGAATTAAATTCCTTGACTGCAACTACACATGTTGTGCGGTGCCAAAGTGGGGAAGTGCCACCATAATATTTAAATGAAATTATCACGTTTACAGCGGGCATTGCCAGTCTTTGTTACTTTAAAGTCTGTGCAGAGCTAAGACGAACTGTAAGGGGCATACTCGTAGTCGTAGCGCACTGCCGTCGCATGTCGTTCCGAAGTGCGAAGCGACGAATTCGCGTGCGGCGACGAAGGTCCGGTCAAGTCCGGTGGTGCGATTTTCTTCGTATCTTCGTCCGAAGCTGCGATGCGCGACAATTCGCGTCTACGTACAAAAATTCGTACGGTACTATGGCGCTCGGTGTGGCATACCCTGCGGCGCGCATCGCATCTTCGTCCGTAAGCACGAATAGTCGTGAGATTCGTACCTTCGCACGGAGAGACGGAGCCAGTGTTATACCGTGCGATTTTTGCATACAAACTGGGATTCTATATTACAAAGTTAAAAATCGCAGCATGGGACGTCGTCGTTCAGAAGTGCGAAGCAGTGTAGATGTAGATGTAGTGTAGGGACGCCCAGCCGGAAGCAGGCGGGCTGTCGATCACGTGTCGTGTTCATTCAGCCCAGTTTCCTGAAGTTGGAGCTGCAGGTTACTGTCCCGGCGGCATTCCCTCACTGTTCTCCTCAAATCTTCTTGTTTTCCTGCAGAACAGAAGGACATCTTTAAGTTCGACATTCTTTAGTTCATTCTCTTTCAGTGTGTCTCTACCGAATGTATTATATCGCGTTGCCGCATACATAATGCACTCTGCTAGTAAGTGAAAGCTAGTCTCCTCCTTGCCACAATGTGGGCAGGAGGCGTCTCTACTGATATCCATTATCTTAAGATGTCTGTTGAGAGTGTTATGACTTGTGCGAAACAGTGTCCCATGCCCGCTACGGAGCTGTAACAGCCGTTAGAAAATCAGTTTGAATGGATTTATTGCGCGAGAATACGGTAAGCATTTGAATGAATTTTCCAATGAATGTTACGACTGTTATGCGTGAAGGGCCCGAAGGGACGAGCCCGTATCATATCAGTAAAAAATCAAGTTATATTTTTAACGTTGGATAGTTGTAGGACGATTGTGAAAAGCGTGTAGGTATGTAGATGCGAATTTATTGGTTCAACGAGTCGATGCGAGGACGAATGAATAAAAATTTACGGTTCGCTGAAACAGTTGCGAATGTTACCGTTATCTTTTTATTTGGAATGGGATTTGAAAGAATTTGTATGTATTTGTGACAACCCTAGTGTCTTTTTCATCCAAGCACCGTATTCGCTCCGTTTCGTGTCATCATCCTTCATGCGGTGTGCTTAGATTTTAGAGAATCTATCCTCCTAAGGTGAAGATGAAACTGAAAAAAACCGGCCAAGTGCGAGTCCGACTCGCGCACGAAGGGTTCCGTACCATTACGCAAAAAAAAAACGGCAAATGAATCACGTTTGTTGTCTGGGAGCCCCACTTAAATATTAAGTTTATTCTGTTTTTAGTATTTGTTATAGTGGCAACAGAAATACATCATCTGTGAAAATTTCAACTGTGTAGCTATCACGGTTCATGAGATACAGCCTGGTGACAGACTAACAGACAGACAGAGCGGAGTCTTAGTAATAGGGTCCCGTTTTACCCCAAAAAAGTCTCTTTTACTCGCCAACGTCACGTTTCCATCATCAAAGCGCTCAGATTTCAATAAAAAACCCAAGAAAAAGGCGTCGTGTTGTTTTAACAAATGACTATCGTTAGTCTCAGTCTGCAACAAGTGGTTCGCACAAATTGGCGTTAGCTCGAGCTAGTGCAGCGGAATTATGTAACGGTCCTTTTCACACTACATTAAGATGATCATCATCATCATCACTTAAGAGCTTTGCTCTTGCCGGTGGAGTAATTGCCAGTCCTTTCTTTCCTGAGCCAGTCTTTTGATTTGCTCGTACGATGCATTCTCTTTTACTTGGCTCAGGTATGTGATTCTAGGCTTTCCACTGCCTCTCGTCTTTTCAATTTTTCCTTCCAGGATGTCAGGATTAAGATGATAGAGACGAATTATAATCCTTGGTCTTCCAGTTTTTAATAGAGGTGTCACATTTTATTTTTGTCCCATTAACTGTATTTTAGCAAATCCAATTGTACGTCTTAAAAGTGAAACGTGACTGCTTTTTTATTTTATTTATAGCTAAAATACATCTTTTTGTAAGAAAAAAACCGTTTTTGATTCATGCTTTTATTTCCGACTGTACCTACTTTTCTTTTCAGCTATTAACTCATTGAGACAATTCTAAAAAAAATCGGCAAAGTGCGAGTCGTACTCGCGCACCGAGGGTTCCGGACTTTTTAGTATTTGCTGTTATAGTGGCAACAGAAATACATCATCTGTGAAAATTTCAACTGTAGCTATCACGGTTCATGAGATACAGCCTGGTGACAGACGGACAGCGGAGTCTTAGTAATAGGGTCCCGTTTTTACCCTTTGGGTACGGAACCCTAAAAACTAAATTCAACTGGACTACCTACGAGTATGGCCAACTTTGGTCTTCATCGTCAAATTATTTAGATGTCTATGTCATCAGTCATCATATTGTCACTCTAATGGATATGATAGAGTACAGCTCTAAATGCCTTAAAAAAAAAAAGGTCTTCCAAACTCCTAATGTGAGCCTTATCGAATGTCAGGAAGTGGTTATTGTAGCCGCCGTGCAGGTCTTGACGACAAATAAAAAGACTTCGATTTGAAGTAAACGTGTAATCATATAGGTGCTGGTTACTTTACAAGGTACAGTTGACGTAAACAGTTAAAGGTGTAGAAGTGGTGGTAACAGTATGGAGGCTGATGCGAAAGTGGTTAAGCTGATTTTGAATGTTAAAAATGGTAGTCTAAATTTAGGTGCCTCTAATTGGCCGCGATACAGGTTATGTGGAGCGCTCCTATTGGTGCATTTAAATAAGCCTCCGCATAGTAAGCGAGCCCGACGGCTGCGTTTAGCTACTGCATTATACACATAAAAGGTTGCGTTCGCAACAGTTATAATTTAACTTCATAGATTTAACCTTACCAAGTCACATACTAAATAAACACTGAGTTAAATAAAACCATATAAAATAGTGAAACTTAGCGCCGCTTACAATAATGATGACGCACGCGACGTTATACAGGATGACCTTAGCCATTGGACAAACTCCGAAATCCCACGTAGGATTACTTCTCATGAATGCTCTAACGTTAATATTTATTTTATTTTATTCAAGACAACAAATGGTCCAACGAGTGTTAGTTGATCCGTTAGTACTTAATAATAAACATAGATTTTGTCCTTTGACAAAGTTCTAAATATTTCATTAATTAGAAAAAAAAGAAAAAAAAATTTCTAACAAAAGTTATTTCCAATAATCGACAACAAAAAGAAACATACTGTATTCATCATTGGCAGTTTTTTTGACAATTTGTTCGAAAATCTGCGGCAATGATGACAATTTGACAAAAAAGATAATCAACAAGGTCGAAGAAGGTTTCATACTATTTAACACCTCAGGAGCTACTAACACATACAGGCTGCTCCAAAGTAAAAAATCGTAATTTGTTAATTTCTTCGTAACCGCTACACCGGTTGTTATGATACTTTGTATACTTATTCTAAATACCCTAATGCATATGTACATTTCGGCTTTATCCAATGGCTAAGGACACCCTGTATAAATATAGGTAGTTATTTTATATTTTCTAGCTTCGGCTTGTTGGTAAGATGAATGATGAAGAGAAGAGGCGTTAATATTAAATATCATAATTATATGATGGAATCCATCATCCGAAATAACCTGTCACTAGCATGACTTGGTGGAAGATTTATATAGTGTCTTTATTTTGAGATAATATTAGGATAGGACAAAGAGTAGTTTAAACATTGATTACCATCATACCTACAAGTATGTTTAAAATTAAAAAAATAAATTTGATATTTATGTAATTGTTTTTTTTTTTGTAATTTTGGGTTAATTTTATTGTTTGTAAAAATTGACATGTAAAAGTGCCTCTGTGGCCTATTTGCTGAATAAATGTTTGATTGATACACCATGAGAGTAGTACACTACACTGATCAAATGACTAAAAAAAGTAATTTTATCATTGACTGAGTGAAACTGAGCACTGAGCACAACTGAACTAATGGAATTTGAGACAAAAGCATCAGAGACCTACCCTTAGCTCGTTGGTTAATATTTAATGTCTTTTTTTTATTTTTTATTAGCCTACTTTGGTGTCCCACTGCTGGGCAAAGGCCTCCCCTCGTTTTCTCCACTCGACCCTGTCATCGGCATTTTCCCACCATTTGGGGTAGAATGCGTCCAAGTCGTCCCGCCATCTCCTTTTTGGTCTGCCTGAACCCCGGCCTGCACTGTCTATGGTGCTCCGCGGGTCCCACTCAGTAACCATTTTGGTCCACCATTCCGGGTGCATGCGACAGACATGTCCCGCCCAGTCCCACATAAGCTTAGCGGTCTTGACGCCTACATCTGCAACTCTTGTTCTGGAGCGTAGTTCCGTGTTTCTGATTCGATCAGTTCTACGAACACCTAATATACTACGCTCCATAGCTCGCTGGCAAACCTTGAGTTTCGATTTTAGGGCCTCAGTTAATGTCTTACACGAAAAAAATAGGAGCGCCCATAATTCAATTAACTTGTGATTTGTGGCTGAAGAATGTGACAAAGATTAAGAAGACATTCAAAATTATGTGGTTCTTTACTCATTTATTAGAGACAATACCGCCTGCTGTTGTTGTATGGGATAGAGTGAGTATTGTGGCCCAATCCTTCTGGGACATGATAGAATCTTTAGTTTAGACTTATATTGACCGGGATATAGACCGTGATTACCTTTTGTTTTGTCCTTGTGTTTTGTGTTGTTGTGTAACTAACCGTGAATCATTCAAAACTCTTCGTCGCCATACTTACTCAACCTCATATCAGCAACAATCATTTGATGTAAATGTCGCTTTTTTTTCATTCGGAATACGGGTGTTTTTGTCATCAAATGAGTGTTGCAGATACGAGGTTGAGTAAGTATAGCGGCGTCTTGTGATAGAATCTTGCTCTTCTTTGGAATATTGTCATTTGTTTTCTAACAATTTTATCGTTTGTTCCAGAAAACAACCAAAGACATTCGCGTTCGACCACTGTTTCTTCTCCCTGGACTCTTCGCTGCCTAACTTCGCTTCACAGAAGACCGTCTTCGAGTGTTTGGGCAGGGACATCCTCGACAATGCCTTCGACGGGTACAACGCGTGCATATTCGCGTACGGACAGACAGGTTAGAATATATAACTTTTATAATATCTGTTCTTCTTCTTTCTTATTGAAGTTCTTTATAAAATGTGGTCCATGTTCTTTTATTGACCTTACGCAACAATCCAAAATCAAGCAACAGTTCCAGTGCTAGGTGTCTTTTTATATACTTACCTGATTTTAATTCTTGAAATGTATGTGTATTATTAGGTATTATTATTTTTCAATTCACTCACTGCATCACCTACTCACATTACTTGTTTTTTTTTGCCTTGTCTCCACTACCCTAAGGTTGTCTGGAAGAGATCGCTCTTTAGCGATAAGACCGCCTGTTGTCTACCATCGTTTAAGTGCTCAATTTGTATGTCATGTCCTTTTTATATTGGTGAGCAATAAAGAAGAATTGTATTGTATTGTACCTATATATAGGCACGTGGACGTAGAGCCAGATATCGGTTTTGAACGCAATCAGACCATAAGCGGGAAAGTTCCAAATCGCGACCGATCGCGACGATATTTTCCTGTTTTTAGATTATCGAATTTTTAAATATCCATTTGTTTTAAGTACAGTAGACATTAGAACTGTCCGTCGGAAACGTTTTTGTTAATATGTGGTGGATGTTATACTTTCTAGATTAATGTAACATTAGTTTGTATTACCGAATGAGAAATACGAGTACAAATGAATCCATTTAGAGATGCGCGCACTGATAAACACTCGATCTTCCTATACTGAGGGACAACAATATTAGGAAGCCAATCCATCTTATGAGAAATGAGATTAAATTACCACTACGAATTGTAGCAAAAACTTGTGATTATCAATTTCGTTGCATGGAACACAAAATAACAGTCTTGTATAACATCTTTCCTTTTATCTAAATTATCTGATGCAGAAAGCGAAAACAAGTAATAATTTATCGCGAAAGACATTCGTCGACATTGGCTGAGGTATTCATTGAAACGTAGAATTATTTATCAGACTCGCAAAGACACTCAAACTAATTAATAATTTACTGCGAAATGACATTCCACGAATTATTTCGAATAAACAATCCCGCCAATAAATAACCAGAAACCTAAAGCCTTTAACGTCAATAACCCAATTCCTGAAGCTCGCTTCATAACAGGAAAATCGTAACCAATTCAACTCCAAAAAGACAGGATCCTAGAAACTTTATAACTCCTTACGACCTATCGCTTCTAAGGATGATTCTACGAGTTACGAGAACCGTCTAGCCTCAAGAAGGACGTATAAAGTATGAAGAATGTATATAGTTAGGATGTTTTGGAATTAAGTTAGGGTACGGTAGCCGGCATGGCGGCTCTCGTGCCAATTCGATCCCTGTAAACAGTGTTTACGTCCGAAAGATGAATGTAGTTTGGCTTTGGGATAAATGCATCCGTTATCTGTTTAGGAAGAGATTGTCAGAGGCTGGCGAGTAATAAATATCAAGATAATCTAGAACAAAAAAGGGATTTTAAGATTTTTGTGAATGAGTTCTCAAGGGAGTTTTTTTTTCATCGATTTAATTAGTTCCTGATGCTGAGTGTGTTGCTTCTTCTCACAAGATTGAACATATTTAATACGTAGTTTTTCTTCCTTCCGGCCGGAAAGGTTTAACTTTCGTCCCGCTACGCTAAATGAAGTTGCCGCTTTCCGTCTTCGTCGAGCAGAAAAATAGTAGGTATACTAATCTCGGGCATTAAATAAGAAAACCTCAGATCACTTGTTTATCGACCTCGATTTCGCTTCGGCCAACAATTACATGTAATTTGAGACATTTCTTACTTTACTGTCCAGGGTATGTAATACACTATTCCTGCAGGGAATATTATTAGTAGTTTATTAAAATGGTACAGTCACGGACTTTAATTGTTGATCCATTTAGGGTTTACTTTACATTGGAATATTTCATACCGTTACGTTATATATACGTATTGACAACCAAATTATCTTGAACCATGAAATGAATCAACATGAAAATGAATCAACAATTAAAGTCTGTGGCCGTACATACAACATGCAATAGTTATGTGTCGATTTGGAATCGAACAAACACCTTCTGTGTGCGTAAGATCTAGCATTCAATATTGGTCTTCAAACAGAACCGTTTCAATATATGCATTCAGAATGTTACAGCGCATTACCATTAGTAGTATTGTTCCGTTCCGAGTAAATTAAGTTTAATATTCGATCAACATGCAACTGTCAACACTTCTAACATAACAAACTTTGCTTAATCACATTGAGTTATTATTACTATGCTAGCTTTTGCCCGCGACTTAGTGACAGCAGCTAAAGTAAGTATAGCGCCTGGAGAAAATCTCATAGCAATCTAAATTTGAGCATATTATGCACACAAACTAGCAAGCACTTCATTAATTGTCTCAATTCCACCCCGCTTTTTTCTTTCTTAATGGATGATTTTCGGGATAAAAACTATCCTATGTCCTTCTCAGGGACTCAACCTATCTCTATGCCAAATTTCATCTAAATCAGTCCAGCGGTTTAGCGTGAAGAGGGAACACACAGACAGAAAGACAGACAGACAGACTTTCGCATTTATAATATAAAGTATGGATAGAGAAGCCATACCAAACACTGAAATTGTCGCAATCGCAACCTGTACCACGCGACCAATACGTCGTAAGCGTAAAATTTAACTTGCAAAATTTGACCCGTACAAACATAGTTATTTACTTACATAGGTACATTGTAAGTTAAATAAAAGCTTGTAAAATTTATGAATTCCCTCCCTTTGTGAATGAATAATGAGGGCACGGTGATAATTCCATTTCATTTGTATTGTGTCGGGATTCGTTGACTTAGCGCCGTGGGAATTTGTTTAGGAATTGTATGTACTTACATATTACTAGGTATTATTTTGGGTGAATAATACCTAAGTAAAATTAATGATTCCCCAAGACGAATAGCGGTCATCGCGGGGAATTATGACCGCAACCCTCCAACAAAAGAACCACAAACAAATCAAACAAATCATGCGCAACAAAACTCTAACTAGTAATCCTAGCGAAACTAAACTACACTACAGAAACTTAAACAAAAAAACAATTTCAAAACAAATGAAGAACCTGTACGCAGAAAAACACTACAAAATGACATTAAAACCGAGAAAACATTGAAAATTTAAAGTCATCGCGGGGAATTATGACCGCAACCCTCCAACAAAAGAACCACAAACAAATCAAACAAATCATGCGCAACAAAACTCTAACCAGTAATCCCAGCGAAACTAAACTACACTACAGAAACTTAAACAAAAAAACAATTTCAAAACAAATGAAGAACCTGTACGCAGAAAAACACTACAAAATGACATTAAAACCGAGAAAACATTGAAAATTTAAATGAAACCGCAGGGAAAGATAAATGGAGAGAATTGGAGGAGGCCTCCACTCAAAGAGGGGTCTAAATTAAATTAAATTAGTAAATAACATACATAAACTTAACACTAACTACTAGTTATAAGAAAATTACTAACAATACGCAAAAACTTTTAATGTAAAATTGGAAATAAAGGCTTTTTATTTAAAATTTATTAATAAATAAATACGGTCCAGTGGGCCATGTGGCCTTACCGCAACGTACCAACCTAGCATATCTAGATATCTACATCTACCGAGCCCCAAACTAAGCGAAGCTTGTAACTAGTACGGGTACTAGACGATATACTATATACTATATAATTTAGTATATTTAGTATATATGTATAGATAAATATATACTTAATAGATACATCTGGATCATATAGACATAACCCAGAAACAAATATTTGTGATTAACAAAATCACAAATAACTGCTCTTACCAGGATTCGAACCCGGGACCTCCTGCTTCCGACTAGGATAGAAGGCCGTTCATTTATTATGATTTCACCTTCCCATACAAACGTAGTTTTGTTCTCATTTTAAAACTACGTGTTGGATTGTAATGAAACTTTGTACATACAATGACATGAGGTATATCTAGGTCTGTAATTAGTTTATATAGCTCCAGTTTATAAAACAAACGAAATATAGCAAAAACAAGTTTTGTATGAAATATTTAATATCGCTGTATTTTTTAACTATGGTATCTGAAGCTACATAAACTAATTACACGCATAGATATACCTTATCCTATTGTAAATACAAAGTTTCAGAGCAAAATAGCTACTCGTTTTAAAATGAGAGCGTAACTACGTTTGTATGGAGAACCGAGCTTGCCGGGGACCCTTAACTTAGGTTTCATTTTACGTTTTGGGTTTATGTACTCCATGTCAATGCTCTTATAATGATGTTATTTCTAACATATCGCGAAAGCGAAATAGAAACATCACAAACCGGACCGCGATTTCGTGTAAGTAAACAGTGTTTTAAGAGTTATGTTCTCATGTTTGTACACCAAAAGCCAAATAATCATAAAATACGGCGACATTTTGCTCAGAAACCCCACAATTCATAAACTCGTAACTCCTTCGACTAAGCTTTGGTAATATCAACCTTATTTTGTAGTCTTAAGGATTCATTTTGAAGGGACATTATGCTCGTGATACCTCGCAGTTTTTGAACTACACACCTTCGATTACGCTTGAGTAAATATGAACCTTAAAGTCGGTGTGTAAGGTTTATATTTGAAGGGACAGTGGGATATGGGAGCTAGGTATTGTCGTACCTGGTGTTATTAAAAATAAAGTCGCAAGTCCTTCGGCCATGCTTTTGTAATATTAACTTTATTTTTCTAGTCTTAAGGTTTGAATTTGAAAGGATAGTTAGGGCTGTCGGAGATTGTCGTACCTGGTTATTAAAAATTCCTTCACGTTGGGGTAGTCAAAGGGCGCAATAAGAGTACGTGTTTTAGTAAAGGGACCGCAATATGGATGGAACTTTATCTGGGGGTATATTGTAATAGGGACAATTTGGAAAGGACAAGGACGAACGTTATCGACGACGTTAGCGTTAGACGGATCAGTCAGGACCTCTGAAAGAATATTGTTGTGTACGGCAGGTTTTTTTTTGCGTATTTTTAGCAATAAAACACCGCTGTGGCACCATTCTGTCCGTAAGGCCCGTCTACGAAATGCTATATGTATAAGTCAATGGTAATAAAATTACAGACCTAAATATACCTTATCCTATTGTAAATACAAAGTTTTAGTGTAGCTAGTCGTTTTAAAATGAGAGCGTGACTTCGTTTGTATGGAGAACCGAGCTTGCTTGCTGGCTTCTTAAAGACATCTCGTTTCGTTTTGTTGTAAACTTTTTTCAATTTACACAGTGTAAGTACTTATTGGCACTGCCGTTTGTGCCAACAGCTTTCGTTGGCACTATTCGTTGTATTTCCCCAAACTTTATTAATTAGCTTCCACGTTTATTTTGTGTAGTGTAAAAAATACCAAGCGAAGGTTTCAGCGTAAGCAAAAATTCTTTACCTACTCGTATATATTAGCGCTCGCCAGTATTGTTAAGGCCGTTCCATCGGTTTGCCACTGTCTTTGTCACATTTCGCAAGAAAGAACGGGAAAGAACATACGCGCCAAGTGTCAATTTTGATCGAATTTTGTCGGTTTTTATTTATTTTAAAAACGTTACCTTACAATATCGAACTTCTAAAGCTATGAAATTACTATTTATGTTAAGATTGTTTTTTCTTCTTTTTTTGTTTATAGTATCACATAATAAATAACCGAGTAAAGTAGGATTAAGTCCGAGTTAGAGGTTACTTTGGGAATTAATTGTATCGAGCGAAGTGTCATAATTCGTGTATCGGAAGCTATGTTGTTAAAGATAATATAGTCAAGAACTACATATATTTTTTCCACGTCTACAAATATCAACGCCTCTTAGAAAAACATGATCATATAAGGAGATTTTTCGCCTTCTTAAAAATATACCAAATATTTAGATTTAGCTACTAAGCGCTTTGAATTATTAATTCTCTCTGGATTCGACCTTTTTTAGGAACGGCGGGAACAGATCCGCCTGGGACTGGAAAAGATTTTTACATTTATCCAATGTGTATGAAAATTCAGATCTTTTTGCTCCGCGTTCGTATAATCCATCGTCTAGGGAACTGTCCAGTTGTGGACTATACTAAAATGGATACGTTAGTGATACTAGAAAAGTAGTCTAGAACTTATAGCTGTATTATAATAACATACCACATGTCTACTGTTAGTATATACATATAGCCAATATTTACTCTCTTTTAAACCTCAAAAGTCGAAGTGACACCCCCCTGGTAATTCGCAGAATTAAAAAAAAATGTTTACAGAAATGGGAATACCATTTTGGAGAACAAGCTTTATCAAGGGGTGTTGGAATCTGGTACAGAACAATCCAAGATAGACCCTTGTGGATACCCTGGTTTGATTCTGCCAACCTCGCTAGAAAAGTGTTAGTCTCAGCTTTTCGAGTCCGGTCCGGACTAGGGCTCCCGGTATCCGTGTTACACGCCGAAACGTATACCCGTGTTCTTAAGCCCGGCGGTACTAAGAACCCGGTTTACACGGAACCGCCGGGATTCGAAAACGTTTCGAAGGAACGTTCCCAAGAAACGTATCTCAGACACGTATCTCCGTTTACACGGGTACTTAAGACCGTTCCGAACGGGTCTGAATACTCCGAACCAGTTTGAGCCAATGTACAATGGTAACAAGGTCCACTTTCCACTATTATTATGTTGACTTCAGATGAATTCGTTTGTCGTACGATTTTTAAAGTAAAACTTTTTTTCTATCGCCCCAATTTATTAAGTTAACATTAAAACCGCGATTTTAATACCGTAATTCGAATTAATTTCCGAATTTTTTTAGTTAAATGCCTACAATCCGAAAAAAGTTTCACTTGCATCGTGGTTTCATAAAACCGCACAATTACATTTTTTTAAATTGTTTTTAACCGTATCCACCACGTAACCACTACCACTTTATCCTGGTTTCGTAGCTACCTTACTGGCAGACGCCAGCGTGTCAGAGTCGACGACAAGCTGTCCGACTGGTGTGAGCTTTCCGCTGGCGTCCCGCAAGGAGGAGTACTTTCGCCACTTCTTTTTTCTATTTTCATTAATGGTATCACGAAAGCACTTACGTCATCATACCATCTTTACGCGGACGACCTACAGATTTATGCAGCGGCTAATATAGATGATCTTGCTTCAATGATTACTCAAATCAATTCTGATTTAGAGTCCATACGGGATTGGGCGTGCAAATTCGGTTTGAAGATTAATGCCCAGAAGTCGCAGGCAATTGTCATTGGTGGCCCTTACTATGTAGCTAAGCTCTCAGACATGGTGATACCTGACATTTTTTTTGATGGGACTAAAATCCCCTTTTCCTCTACTGTCCGAAATTTGGGTGTCATCATGGACCAGACGCTTTCCTGGGAACCCCACGTGGCTGAGGTGAGTAAAAAAATTTTTGGTTCCCTACACTCTCTTCGACGACTTCAGAATTTCCTCCCTCTTCGTACCAAATTGACTCTTGCCCGCTCTCTCTTGCTCCCTCTACTAGACTATGGTGACATTGCGTTCTTGGATCTTAATGAGGAATTGCTGAATAAACTTGAGCGCTTACAAAATGTCTGTATCAGGTATGTGTATGGCCTCCGTAAATACGACCACATTTCTAATTTTCGTAAGCAGCTCGGGTGGTTACCGATCCGCCAGCGCAGGGATGTGCATGTTTTGTCGTTGCTTTTCAACATACTCTTCAACCCCTGTTCCCCATCTTACCTAACCGAGAGATTTAACTATCTGGCTGAAGGAAGTGATCACCGCTTACGTTCTAGTGCTAATCTTACGCTTGCTATCCCTTCGAATAAGTCTCGAACGTACGCAAATTCATTCACAGTGCGCGCGGTGAAGTTGTGGAACGAGTTGCCCCTGTCGCTCAAACGGTCCCGGTCTGTAGCATCACTCAAAGTTAATCTGAAAAAGCTTTGGCTTTCCCACGAACTGTGATTTGGTTGAGTGCTAATATATATATATATTATTTATATATTATATATATATATATATATTTATTTAATATTTATTTAGTACTATATATTTATGTATGCTAGTACATATTTATTTTATTGCATAATGCAATTGATGTATTTTAGTTATTCGTAGACGTTAATATTGTAGTTTTCCTTCTTAAATATTATTGTACGTTCTGTAAGTTTGTCTATCTATCTAATTCGAATTTTCCACTCATTTACTCTAAGGTTAGCTGGAAGAAATCCCTTATAGGGATAAGCTCGCCTTTGTACCTAAATTTATATGAATTTCATGTTATCAATTTTTGTTTTGTACAATAAAGTGATTTACTACTACTACTACTACTACTTGATAAAACATAGGTACTGAGCCATCTTCCTATGTTTAATAGTAGGTATATAATTTTTATTTTAAACTATTTATATCATTTAATAAAACCGATTGCTTCTAAGCTAATTACATGAATTTGATATCGATCATAGTTTTTTTTTATAATTACATTATGGTATTGTATTTTTTCATTAATAATAGGTGTGCAGACAGAATACAATATTCATTAAAAATAACAGTTTAATTATTTCGTGGTTATTTTTATCTCAGGTGTATTACTGCTTTGCGAAAACAACAAACCTGCCAACGGCGCAAAAAAAGTTAGGTGCACAAAAGCGGGATTATCGAGTAATCATGCTCAAATGAAAAGCAGAATTTTACCCAAGAACCATAAAACCCATACTACCTTGGATAACTTGCGATAATATTGCTAATTACATTAAGATAGATCTTTAAATTGGTAATCATTCATAATTCACTTTGGTCACTTTCTCACTAGCGTTCAGGTAATAAACTTAAATGGTCCATCCATCCATTGTTTTCCAATATCCTTTTGTTTGTCATCGTCGAAAACATGTAGGTTCCCAAACTATTATCACAAGTGTCACCGCGAATTATAAGCTTTATGTCGTTGTAATAAGGTTAAAACATCTGCACAAGAAAATGTTTTCCATTGTTTTGTAGCCGCGCCGCACTAAAAAGCGTTTTATTATGGTAAGAGGTACCTAGAGCAAAAACAATTAGAATTTATTGAGAAGGTGCAATTTTATCAAGTTGATTTAAAATGTTTATTAATAACTAGCGACCTTCGCTTGGAGAGTCAAGCATAATAAAATACATTCTGTAACAAGTATTCACATCGGAAGCCCAATAATACTAAGACTTCCATCCACCTGTCTGTCACCACTCACTAGGCTGTATCTCATGAACCGTGATAGCTAGACAGTTAAAATTTTTACACATGTATTTCTGTTGCCGCTATAACAACTAAAATTTAAAATAAAATTTTGTACGGAACCTTCGGTGGGCGAGTCCGACTCGCACTTGTCCGGTTTTTTTAGAAGTTAATAATGGGTTAATTATTCTTAAAATATAGACAGACAGCCATCGCGCACTTTTTTGTAGACTTTTTTCCACCATACATTGTGTCGTTATATCTCAAATAGATTGGGCAGCGTTTCCGATTAAGTCCTGGCCAGCGTGATTTTTTCTAACTTCATTAGTAAACATCGTCATATTTCTACCAATTTAAACAAAACCTTAACAAAATATACACATAAACATTCCCAAAGAAAAACTTCATTCATAGGTGAGGTCTAGTTATCGCGAACATACAGTCTGTACATACGGACGCGGCGGGGGACTTTGTTTTATAAGGTGTACCTACACTACATTATATGACAAGAAATATAATTTCATATCATGTTCTCAAATTAAACTAAAAATAAAGAAGCAAGTTAAAAATTAACTTTTTTATAAATACTTACCTAATGCCAATTTCGAACATTAGTTTGACTTCCTGCCTACATACTGAACTCGATGGTTCTAATTTTTTTTTAAATAGGTACTAGCAGGTTTTTATTTTATTTTATTGCTAACCCGCAACGTAAAAAAAAAGTAGCTATTTAAAGTGCTATATAAAATACTACTTTGATAAGAAGCGTGAATACTCGTAATACCTATTGCAAGCAAAAACTACCTGCTCAAGAAAGGGTTTTCTAAACCGTTTATTTAATTTCGACTCTACGACCTCACGGAATAAGGTTAAATATGACAGAAACTCGTCATGAATCTTTTGTCTATTCATTTGTAGCTGGCGTTCGTTCCTTCGCTACTATCGTCAAGGACGTGTCCCGGAGCCACGGATAAATAAGATACGTATCTTCGAATACCCGTTTATCCGTGTACACGGGTCTTAACTACACGTTTCTTAATTAAACGTGCGGAACGGGCCAGAAAACCGTTTACGTATTATTCGGAGACGGGTATTCGAAACGTGTAAACGAAACACGGATTCGACCGCGAGCCCTAGTCCGGACACATCCCTACAAACAAGTTCCTGTGCATGATGGGTGTTAAATCGTCACCACTGTGTGCAAACTGTCAGAAGACTGATGACTTGTCTCACGTGTTGTTGGAATGGAATGGAATCCGATATTCGGACTTGAGAAAAAGAATTTTTGGTAGTCTGGGCTCCATGCACAATGGACAGATCAATTGTTGGTTGGCAGAGCCTATATCGGACAAAGCAGTCAGTGTTTACCACTTTATTGACCTCTCCCTTGAGTAGGGAACTATGAAAGCACCCATGAGGCTGACATGTTCACCTAGAGTGTCCAAAGCCTCAATAAAAACCAGATTAGAAAAAAAAACAATAGTCGTTATTTAAAATACACGGTTTAGCTTACCGAGTTCAGGCTCAATAAAGAGGTCGATATCTCTTACCTTGCAAAACATTTAACTTATATAGGGCTAAGAAACGAGGTCACACGTCGTTTAGGGACGTGAGCGTAATCTAGGGTATCGCGTGGAGGGAGGTTCCTTTATGTAAGTACAGATAAGATAAGATTGGCAGACATGTGTTCGCGATGCGGTGACAGGTATTGTGTTGTAGGTACCTATATGTGGCATTTTCTATGAAAAGGGCCCTTATTGTCGATGGCGCTTACGCCGCACAGCGTCGCGCGGCGCGGCATTGTATTTATATCGGAGCATCGTTTATAATGGCGTAAGCGCCATCGACAATAAGGTCCCTTTTTATAGAAAATACCACATATGTTTGTTACTCGAGTGTTAAATATAGCTCTTTGCTCTTAAACTCTTTTCTGTGTATGATAAGGATACTGATTGAATTTTTGATCATCTTTTTGAGTTTTTCGAGAACGATTTTTTCGGCTCTGTACAGTATTGATACCTAAGGTTGAACTCACGAATTTTAATCACCACACACATATATGAAAGGTTAAAATTTGTTTTTGACCCAACATACCGAACTGATCTGTCATCTTAGTACGAAATTGGTACAAAAACTGTATGATTGGAAAGTAAATTGGCCAATAAAACTGTTATTTGTATATCTGGGAGATAAAATTACAGCTTACACAATGCACATACACATTTGGCTTCTTTCCGCCATCGCTCTACGCGGCAACATTTCCATCTTCACCACTTAAATTGTTGACAGTCCTCAACTTTGCGTTTCTCCAGAAACTTCCTGCCTCGCACAGAAAAACTGGAATCAAGTGTCGTCCGAGGCATTTCCGAACCACACCTACAAGAAAAGTGTGTACTCCC
The DNA here is from genome assembly GCF_947568885.1 of Cydia strobilella. Taxonomy (NCBI): domain Eukaryota; kingdom Metazoa; phylum Arthropoda; class Insecta; order Lepidoptera; family Tortricidae; genus Cydia; species Cydia strobilella. Next base: position 1,633,617 of record NC_086043.1, on the reverse strand, counting down.
TCCCACCTAAAAGGTCAGCCACGCACTTGCATCGCCTCTGGTGTTGCAGGTGTCCATTGGCGACGGTAATTCCTTACCATAAGGTGATTTGTCTGCTCATTTGCATCCTATATCCTAAAAAAAACGTCCTCAAAACCATGGTTATTTTTAATCGAACAAAGTGCTGCCTAAATAAATACACATTATAAAATGCTCCAACCGAAATTCTAATTGAAATATACTTAATACTAAATATTATAAAAAAGTTCTTAAGCCTTAGCTTATTCAGTTTCCTTAAAGACACTCTCTTATCTTATCTTCCAGGCCCAAAAAAGTCCGCAAACTTATTATGAAGTTTCCTAAAATAGCTTTTGATCATTCTCAACGCAAACTGTGAGGAATATCAAAGACGGCCTTTTATTGGGGAAATACGTCCTTCAGAAGTTCTTTATATTTTATATTAATTTGTAGTATATTACCTAGGAAGTGTGTATGTAGTATCTAGTCAATACTCGTGGATGTATTGAAGGTTATATGAAAAAATATATGATAGAAAGTTCTATAAGCTTAACACATTCGCGGACACGAATGCTATAGCATCGTTTGTTTCCTTTGGCCTATGACACATGACGTCACTTACCGTCCGCGAACGTGTTAATGTGTTGTGTGTACATAAATAGTCAACGATGATTCGATGTGATATTGATTGGTTGTTGGTCAAGAATGAAAAAAGTGCCCATTTTTTCAAAAAGCAGTCGAAGCAAAGGCAGATGTTTCCATGCGGAAAATGAAGCTTTAATCGGAACAAGCTAACTCTGCATAGTATGTGCAATGACAATTTCAATGTAGTTGGAGGTATGGAATGCCAAACAAATTAATATGTATTATCACAAAGATTTTTCTTGGTTTTCCAGGCACAGTAATAATAATAATATTCTCTTCTTCAATTTAAGAGGTATCCTCTTGTCGGTGGAGTATTTTCCATTTCTCCCTCTCGTATATGCCAAATCCTTGACCTCTTGATACGACACGACACCAGCTTTTTGGTCTACGTAGCTACGTCTTGGTCTGCCCCTGCCTCTCTTTCCTTTTATCTTGCCTTCTACGGCCTTAAAGAAGTTATCGTGCCGTATCAAATGTCAAATCAGTTTTCCCCGTCTGTTGTTGACGGTGTTCAATATCATCCTCTTCTCTTTCACTCTACGTAATACCTCTTCGTTCGTTATCTTCTCCGTTCGTTCTTCGTTCGTTATAATAATATTATAAGCCTGTTATTTCTTAGTCACCTAAATGGACTAAACACCCTTCTATGCTTTCCTTGATGAGAACTAATGGCAATCTTGGTTGATCCCACTTAGCGAGTGACGAGGGATAATTCTCGCCGAGTTTTCTCGTCACGTTGCGGTCCGCATTCTTATGGCGTTATAAAAATACGATAACTTTGTCACTTACTTAAGAGGGGTGTAATGCCGGGAGAAACGGTAATTAGAAGGGTATAATAGCTCTTGATTAAAACATGTACGGTCACGTCTGAAAATATAGATACGGATGACAAAGTGCCAAAAAGGCGCCGTTCATTTATTACGTAAGACGATTTAGGGGGTAGGGGAGTCGAACATGCTTTACTTCTTCTTACAAGGGGGCGGGAGGGGGTTTTCATAGTTCTTACGTAAGATCACAAAGATGCGAAAATTCTCAAATTTCTATGAAATTATGACGTTTAAAATAATACTTCCTCACTATGTTATCAAAACGGTGCAGAGGGGTTCGGCCTATTCTTAATATTTTTTACAAAAATCTGCTTACGTAATAAATGAATGGCGCCAAATATGTATATACAAGGGCATATAAAAAATGTCACTTAAAATATTTGTGTGATAAAACTAAGCAAGTCATGAAGCCAGCTGTATGTATTTATATGTTTACGCGTATCTTTGACACGCCTTTATTAACAAGTGTATGAACTCTTTACGTTTATTTCATATCTTACTCTGAGGCAGTCTAACTACACACGTACTTAAGGCATTCTTCTCAGGGGCAACCTTAAGTGATATTTATACTGTGTACACAAACTCCAGGTTGATTTATCGCTCGAGGAGCAAAGTTGTGAAAGTTTCATAAGCAATACAAAGTTTATCAGTTTAAGTGGCAAAGTTGCGCTTAATTACTTTGATTAGCGCGATACGTGGAATTGGTAAACAAGTGGGTTTTAAGACCTTGCTTGACCTGGTTTATTACTTTTCTTCTGTAAAACATTAATATTTTCTCCAATTTTCACGATTTTTTTTGTTTTAGGTATGTTTCGACAATTATTTCCACGTTTGATAAAATTATTTGAACATTGGCAAGTACTTGATTTTTTATACTGATTGCTTGTATATACGTTTGAATGAAAAACATCCTGTCTGTTTCTTTGACAGCAGTCGTAATATTTTATAAATTATTTACTTTCCCATGTTTGTTTATTCAAATACATCACTACATATAGTATAAAACAAAGTCGCTTCCTGCTGTCTGTCTGTCCCTATGTATGCTTAGATCTCTTTAATGCGGTTTTTTCAATAGGTAGTGATTCAAGAGGAAGGTTTATATGTATAATACATCAGCATTGCACCCGTGCGAAGCCGGGCGGGTCGCTAGTAAATATTATGCATAATGCGCATGTTACAATCAGAGGTATTATAGTAATTTATTTATGACTGTATTCCATCTTCGACGTAAATTTTGTACATGTTTCCGAGATATTTGAGACGTGCCAAAGCACAGTTTTTGAAATAAAGGAATATGAAAAAAAAAACCGGCCAAGTGCGAGTCGGACTCGCGCACGAAGGGTTCCGTACCATTACGAAAAAAACAGCAAAAAATCACGTTTATTGTATGGGAGCCCCATTTAAATATTAATATTATTCTGTTTTTAGTATTTGTTGTTATAGCGGCAACAGAAATACATCATCTGTGAAAATTTTAACTATCTAGCTATCACGGTTCATGAGATGCAGCCTGGTGACAGACAGACAGACAGACGGACAGACGGACAGCGGAGTCTTAGTAATAGGGTCCCGTTTTTACCCTTTGGGTACGGAACCCTAAAAATACCTCTGTGGAAATTCGTACTAGCAAATTCGGGGCGCCGCGCCGGTGTTACTAACTAACTACCGGACCTCACTCAATTTTGTGATTTTCTCACTCCCGTTTAAAACAGACATTAAGCTCAGAGGGAGAATCCCGAATCCCCACGGCTGTTGAAGTGTTGACTGTTGACAGCCTTTAAAGGACACTGCTTTTAACTCACGTAAATTGCAATCAATGTCTCTGTTTTCCGGCCTAGATCGAAAACATGGCCGTCTTCCTGCTAAGAGAAGACCGACATCAACTTAGGCAAGACCGACCGTTAATTATAGAGACACCGTAATTATTCTACGTCTTGTGGTGTTAAGTGAGAATATTTGAGACTCGTACCATTGGCATACGTATGTTCTCTTAGGTGCTCTTTTGAATGTGACTTTCCCTCAGAGAAGGGTCCTTATGCTTCATGTGAATAGGACCAGAGAAGGGTCAAGGTAAGCACACAAAGAACGAAAACTGGTTATTTTCCTAGGTCAGTTAAATGGTGGACATATAGATGCCAAATGATTTTATGATGATTATTGACACACATTTATTTATACGGCATTACAGTTTGTTACACCAATACACCGAGATTTTTTTTTTACCAAATTAACAAAACAAGAATACATAAAAACAAAACATAACAACTAGATATTATCAATTCAGGTACTAGCTAGCCTATCATCCATCATCTCACATTACTTCAAGCATTCAAAAACTGGTCAAATGGAATGATTCTCGTTTTTGTTTGCATCTTGTCCTCAAACGGGATTTCTTAGTCATTACTAAGTCTTTCTTTCGCACTAGAAATCTTAGAAAAGTATGCAGCACTTATGAATATAATAACAAGGAAAATTTCAAGGTGTTCTTTGTACGTTCTCACAAAGGATGGAGGCCGGTCGAAGTACTAAGTAGTTCTCAAGACTCGCTAAGCGGTTTAGTTTTTACTATTTGGGGCATTTTCTATGTAAAGGGACCTTATTGTCGATGGCGCTTACGCCGCACAGCGTCACGCGGCATTGTATTTATATCGGAGCATCGTTAATAATAGCGTAAGCGCCATCGACATTAAGGTCCCTTTTTATAGAAAATACCACATTTTATGAGAAACAGAGTTTTACTTATAAGTCTGTTATTTAAAAATAAATATTGAATAATAAGCTCGATAAGGCTAGTTGATAGATAAATATTTAATTACATAGAACATCCATAACTCAGGAACTATTGATGATAAACACACAAATTAATTAGCCAGGATTATAACTACCTGCTTCTTCAGTAAAGTCACTGCTGACTAGGCTAAAATAAAACGAAACATTAAAACTAAAATAAAATCTTGAAGACTACTTTACAAATAGAATATATAACACATATTGCGTAATATACATAGTTCCAAAAGAAAGCTAGCAGGTTTAAGTCACGATATTTTAGGTCAAATACCTATGCTTGACATCTCTCAAGTAATTAAATCTTTCGCAAGTCATATAAGACATATTTTAACTGACTCAATATCCCTAAAACAATAAATCATTTGCATTTCACACAGCTTCATTAAATAAGTCAAAGCTTAGTACTTCACCGACTCGACGTGTTTAGGAATATCAAAGTATCAAAACCTTTCGCAGTTTTCTATAGGACTTTAACGCTACTGGCGCTTAAGCTGTTTTTACAATTATCTCAATATATAAACATGGCCTTAGGCAGTACTGGCAGTAGGCGCCAAAAACGCTAAGGTGTGTTTTCGTATAAACGATGTTTTAGAATTTCTTACGTAAGCTTTCAGCGGAATACTTTCGAGAAGGAAAGACTAACTGAGGGCCAACTGCGAACTACTTTCGACGTGTTGCGTTTCTGTCGCACTTGTAAATTCGTACGTAAGTGTGACAGGGAGGCAACACATCGAACGTTCGCAGTAGGCCCTCTGGAATACTATCCACGTTCGTTTGAGTTAAACTTCTTAAGGACCTTTTATGTGTCTTGGATTCTAACGAGACTTTCTCATTATAGACCTTGTTAAGGCTCGTTTACATGATACAGTCATCAATAGTAACGGATCAGGCTACGCGTCAAATGTATCTACTGTTCTCTAACAGCTTCAGAATAAAAGACACGTCTCTATTATGTGTAACTGTATCAGATACTTTTTATCGCGGACTGTACATAGATATATCTCTATTTCGAAACATATTCCAGGGTGGCAGATACTTTTGAGCCTTTGGGCGCGTTGTTTCATCCGCTACTTTGATGCTGACTGTAGATATGTAGTTAGGTACTGCAGCGCATCGTCCATGTTCGCCGGGGCGCGCACAGACGGTTTCGATGCCGTGTGGCGAAAGAAAACGGCCTCACTGCTGGACAGAGTGCGCGGGAGTAGCAACAGCATTCTAAACATGATTGCTAATAAGCTAGATTGTCCTTTGTTATGGGCAATGGGTCAGCGGACAAAGTCGTTTTTGTTTGTAATTAATAAATATTTTATTAGGTTACTGTTGTTGTTCTTACTAACAGAAGGTATAAGCTATAACTAACAAATTTATGGACCGTATGTTGTCTCTCAAATAAAGAAATTTAACTTAATTACTAGATTTACGATTATGAGCTTAAATTTGTAGCCTATACTTATCGAGTACTAACATTTTTATACTCATGCGAGAAATTAAAAGGATTAAGTTTAATCACGTAATTTTTTGGCTGTTTTTATCTCTCCCCTCTGCTAATCTTTGTTGGTTTTTAGGGTTCCGTACCCAAAGGGTAAAAACGGGACCCTATTACTTAGACTCCGCTGTCCGTCTGTCTGTCACCAGGCTGTATCTGATGAACCGTGATAACTAGACAGTTGAAATTTTCACAGATGTATTTCTGTTGCTGTTATAACAACAAATACTAAAAAGTACGGAACCCTCGGTGGGCGAGTCCGACTCGCACTTGGCCGGTTATTTTCTGCACCCTCACTAGTCTAATATCCTGTTTTTTGTTTTTGTTTTTTTTTTTCAAAAAAAATATAAATACAAGTTTTCTGTCCTAGTGACCGGCATTAGGCAAAATCGTTTCCCTAATTTTTTTTTACTTCAATTGTCTAAGAAAAAGTTTCATGAAGTTCTCATAAACCCTTCACACCTTTTGGTTATGACTCGAGAGGTCAAGAATACTCATACTCATACTTATACTCATACTCATTTATTTATAATAATAGTAGTAGTAGTAAATCACTTTTTTAATACAGTTGCTCAAAAAGTGGTACTTTTTGTGGCTGCGTAGCGTGTGAGAAGCTCAATTTCTCGAACTAGTGCTTTTTACTTTTTAGTTCCAAACTATACTTTCGAAACGCAGTTAAAATTGAATTTAGCGCGGAGCAGGTACCAGGGCCTCATGAGTTATGAGGAGGTGTCGTTGACCAACCCGCGCCGGGCCCGCGGCGGCCGCGGCCGGGGCGCGCACGAGTATGAAGGTATCGCGGGCTGCGGCAGCTCGCGTATCGCGGGCTGTATAGGTACTTTTGGTTTTGGTTTGGTTTGGTGGTATGATTCTACTAATGATATATTAATTTATTATTTTTTCGCAATTGTATTAAAAAACGTTGTTTACAACACGTGTGAAATGTCTTTTTACCACTCGTACCGAGTCTACTAGTGGTAAAAAGACATTATTTTCACACTAGTTGTAAAATATTTATCAGTACGGTTTTTACTCACTATTATTTTTAGTCGCTTTTGGCGACATGTTTCGGATTCTTTGGGAATCCATCCTCAGGCACGAGTGTCCGCGGCGGTTGTACGTCGTGCACTGCCCGCGCCGCCCGCCTCGTCGCTCGTTGCGCACGCGCTGATGGGGCGGTGGCGGGGGCGGGGGGCGCGGGGCAGTCCGCAGATGGAGTCGTCAAGTGAAGGTCTGGTAGGGCGGCTGTATCGAACGAAGTCAAGCACACTGCACTCACTATGTCCCCGCGATCGTCACAACACACTTGCCGCTTGACCCTAGGTATTATAGGCATGCCAAGATTAAGTTCACCATTGAGAGGGAGTGCAATGGGGCACTCCCGTTTCTGGATGTCTTGGTGCAGCGGGACGAGCATGGCCGGTTGACTCATAAAGTGTATCGGAAGCCCACACACACTGAGCGGTACCTGCAAGCTAACTCACACCATCACCCCGCACATTTGTCTTCGGTTCCACGCGCGCTCATCAATAGGGCTTTACGGCTATGTGACCCGCAGTACGTGCAAGAGGAGCTGCAGCATGTAAGGCAGGTATTAGAGAGCAATGGGTACAATTGGAGACAGAGTCAGCGAGCAGCAAGTACGGGTACATTAAGGCAAGTACAAACGGTCGAGAGAGCACCTGTCGTCTTGCCTTTTATTAAGGGGATAACGGATAGAATTGGACGCCTATTACGCCGAAGTTTTAGCATTAGGACAATCTTCCGACCCCATACCAAAGTCAGGCAGTTGCTGCGCTCTCCAAAGGACAAGGACCCGCTGGGGAGCCCGGGGGTATACGAGATACCTTGCGATTGTGGTAGGGCGTATGTCGGTGAGACCGGAAGGAATGTCTCCACTAGGTTGTCGGAACACATACGCAGCGTAAAGAACATGGACACCAGGAACTCAGCTGTGGCAGAGCATGCGAACGATATAGGCGCGTCCCATTTCATTCGTTTCGATAAAGCGAGATTACTGGTACGGGAGAAATGTTTTGTGCCGCGTAAGATTCGCGAGGCGATTGAAATTTCACGCCGCCCTAATTTCAATCGGGACGGAGGCTGGATGTTGCCACCTGCATGGAAGCCTATAATACCTAGGGTCAAGCGGCAAGTGTGTTGTGACGATCGCGGGGACATAGTGAGTGCAGTGTGCTTGACTTCGTTCGATACAGCCGCCCTACCAGACCTTCACTTGACGACTCCATCTGCGGACTGCCCCGCGCCCCCCGCCCCCGCCCCCGCCCCATCAGCGCGTGCGCAACGAGCGACGAGGCGGGCGGCGCGGGCAGTGCACGACGTACAACCGCCGCGGACACTCGTGCCTGAGGATGGATTCCCAAAGAATCCGAAACATGTCGCCAAAAGCGACTAAAAATAATAGTGAGTAAAAACCGTACTGATAAATATTTTGAAATATGTCTCACGATAGTTTAAGTGCGAATAGTTGTAAAATGTACTATATTGTACAAGTAAAACAAAAATTGTTAACATGAAATTCATATAAATTTAGGTACAAATAATATTTCATATTACACGCACAATATATTATGTAATCCGTCAATCCGTATATAGTTCAACCCTCTTTAAACTGTACAGCCGATTTACGCTCCTTCAAGGCGTTGAGACGACGAAATTCTGACACAGAAAATCACTATTATAAAACAAAGGCTCCAGCCGCGTCTGTCTGTCAGAATGTTCGGGATAAACTAAAAAAAAAACCGGCCAAGTGCGAGTCGGACTCGCGCACCGAGGGTTCCGCACTTTATAGTATTTGTTGTTATAGCGGCAACAGAAATACATCATCTGTGAAAATTTCAACTGTCTAGCTATCACGGTTCATGAGATACAGCCTGGTGACAGACAGACAGACGGACAGCGGAGTCTTAGTAATAGGGTTCCGTTTTTACCCTTTGGGTACGGAACCCTAAAAACGACTGAACGGATTGTCATGCGGTTTTCACTTATCAGTTATTTCAGTTATTCTTGAAGAAGATTTAGGTGTTTAATTTGTTAAGTTTTTGTGTAACCCATGCGAAGCCGGGGCGGGTCGCTAGTAGTACAATAATTATGACTTTTCGGCGACGGTTTAGCGTTTTCGTCAACATCTCTAGCATGTTGATGCCTCATAAAAAGGCGCAACACCTGTCGAGTTTTGTACTTTTAGTGCTTGTTTGTTATATTTGTTTGCGTATTTATTTTCGCGATAGGAGTGTGGTAACATTAATTGTGTGCAAAAAATACGCAACTAAGTATAACGGGTTAGCACCGAGTGACTAGTACGAGTAATTCGTTATTTTAACCTAATTTTGCGGTTACACTCACGTATTTTTAGTCACTCGCGCGACACACTCGAGTGACTAAAAATACGTGAGTGAAACCGCAAAATTAGCTTAAAGTTAGTATATCTCACGATAGTTTAAATTTGAATTTGTTATTTCGCGGATTAGCAAAGTGATATTTTTGTTGAATTAATATTTATTTCCGCAAAGTAATGCCTGATTCTATTAAATATTTATCAAATTTGCGTGTGTTGAAATCTCTATGAGTACCTACATATCGAGTTAAGGCGGCGTTGTCGGTAAAAATAGTGAAAAAAGAAACGATTTGACGAGGGTTGGCATCAGGATTTCCGGACTTAGTTGTTGAAAACTAGATACCTAAACGGGATCCACGAGTAAGTAGAGTGACGCTTTTGTCCCACAAAAAAGTAGCGCAGTCGTACCCTTATAAAGAAGGTTGTTTAGTTTTGTTAGTTCATATTCCGTTAAGTTTCACGATAGACTAACTGCGTATACTATGTAGGGTTAAGGGGCCCACTGACACTCAGTCCGCCGGACGATATCGGCCTGTCAGTTGTTCGGAACTGTCAAATTTTTGTTCTAACTGACCGGCCTATATCGTCCGGCGGACTGATAGTCAGTGGGCCCCTTTAGAAATCTATAGGAATTATGAACTTTTTCAAAGCGAAATCGGGGTATTCTTGAAAATGGAAAATACCCATAAAATCAGAAACACATCGTACTTTAGCAATACTTGTTACTCAACTGCAACGATTACCAAGACAAGCTTAGTGTTGCTATAGTAGAAAGGGTAACTATAACTATAACTTGGAAAGCGGGGTATTATTGAAATTATCCCGCTTTCGAAGTTATCCCAATGCACCGTAATAGCGCTAACTGGTGAGTAAGAACGTCTAAGAAATCGAAACGCAAGTAAATCTCTGCATAAACACATGTAACGCCTCAACTAACTTAGCGGTTACACTCACGTGTTTTTAGTCACGTGTAGCGCGAGTGACTAAAAACACGTGAGTTTGACCGCTAAGTTAGTTAAGTTATTATGTCTCACGATAGTTTAAATTCGATGTAACGCCTCCTTGGGTAAAAATACAAGATATGATGCAAACATTACGATATTTACGATTATGCCAAAGTCACGTATCTAATTCCAAAACTCATTACCCTATTTCCTGTCACCTTAAGATACGTGAAATATTACAAACGAGGTAATATCCAGACACTCACGTATTCGCCGTATTTCGTTTCCGCCGATTTTCGGAAAATTTTAATATCGCGTGGACTTGTATTCTCCGCGGCCATTTTGTTGATAAATTTGACGCAAATTGCGCATTCATTTGAGTTTTCCGTCCTTTGGGGCGTGCCTTGTTATACGGCAGAATTTAGGACAATCTAGAAAAATTGACGTCCATTTACTCGGGAAACAGGTTTTTTGTAAACTGAAATAGATGTCACATACTAAAGAAAAAGTGACCAAGCCTTTCAGTGGCGAAGGCCGGATTCGAATCGCTTCTATTCCGATACCGATTCGAATTTGCGGCTATTAAAATAATTTGATTAATTCCCAAATTTGTAAGTTTTTTGGTTGTGTAAATTGTACGGATCGCAAGTAAGAAGTTATCAGATAACAATGCGTCGCGTCGTCGCAACGCATTGATGTGGCATATCGTAAAAAATAACGCTGCGACGACGCAACGCAATGCACTAATGGGGCCAGGTTACACTAGCTACCGGCAAATATTAAATGATATTTTGTTTCCAAGAAACAAAAAGAAAACTGTAGGTAAATATGTAATATATTTTCTTCAACGTAAAAGTTTGTTTTGATTGCTGTAAGTAGGTAAATATGTAATATATTTTCTTCAACGTAAAAGTTTGTTTTGATTACTTTAAAAGTTTTACCAAGTATCCAGCCTAAACACGGCTCCTATTCGTATTCAAATATACAAAAATAGCGAGTTCTTTAAACAATCCGATTTCTCAGCTATTTTAAGAGACTCGAGCGCCTTACCCGCCTGTCAGTCTTAAGGAAAACGTGGCAGTCGCTCCACCAGTATTAAAATGAAATAAGCAACCGAATTGGTAAATAACGGGGTTTTCTAGCAACGAACTATTGGCTATGTGCGAAGTTGGTGGTGGAGGAAATACAAGTTAAACCAATGCACGACGTGGTGAAGGCGCAAAGGCTTCGGTGGCTCGGCCATCTGGAGCGAATGGGAGGCGATCGGGCGGTGAAAAGAGCGTTTGAGGGAAAACCGACAGCACGCCGCCCGGCCGGGCGACCTATGTACCAATGGGCGGATGTGGTGGACGCTGATCTGCGCGAGCTCCAGGTCCAAGACTGACGAGAAACGGCACAGGACCAGGATCAGTGGCGAACTGTCGTGTTGGAGGCCAAGACACACTTTGGGTCGCTGCGCCAGAGGAGTATGTAAGTAAGTAAGTACGAAGTGGTGAAAATATGAACTTTTGTGGGATCACAACTTCATACTATTTGGCAGCTGCCAATTGTCAAATAAGCAAGGGTGGCCACACTCGGAGCGAATTATTGTAACGCAAGCCTGACACAGTTCCGAACTCATGTCAAAATTTGGAAACGGGTGTGGAGTTTTAGGGTCGGCAACGCGCATGTAACACCTCAGCAGTTGTAAGCGTCGGCTATGCTATGGCTACGGTAACTGCTTATACCATGAGGTTTGCCACCGACGTAGTATCCATACTTAATATTATAAATGCGAAAGTGCGTCTGTCCGTCTGTTACCTCTTTACGCTTAAACCGCTGAACAGATTTAGTTGAGGTAAAGAGATAGTTTGAGTCCCAGGGAAGGACATAGGACAGGTATTATCCCGGAAATCATCCCCGAAGAGGGTAAAAAGCGGGATGGAACTAAGATATTTGATATAATTGCGATGCATCGCCTGATAATTGATGTAAGCATATGCTCTAATTGAATGATTGGCATAATTTTTTACTAGCTTTTGCCCGCGACTTCGTCTGCGTGGACTTAGTAACCCCAGCAAGAGTCAGAATAGCGCCTGGAGAAAGTCTTATAGCAATTATTAAATTTGAGCATATTATGCACACAAATTAGCAGACACTTAATTAATTATCTCAATTCCACCCCGCTTTTTACTTTCTTAAGGGATGATTTTCGGGATAAAAACTATCCTATGTCCTTCTCAGGGACTCAACCTATCTCTATGCCAAATTTCATCTAAATCGATTCAGCGGTTTAAGCGTGAAGAGGGAACACACAGACAGACAGACAGACAGACAGACTTTCGCATTTATAATATTAGTATGGATCTAGGCGCTGTTGTTGTCTCTCAATTAGGGAAGTTTGTATGGGGAATCAATAAAAAGTAGATTGGACAAAAAATAAGCCGCCCAAATGACTAATTCCACGCAGACGAAGTCGCGGGCAAAAGTTAGTAAAAAAAAAAAAAAGCTGTTTTTGAATTTATGTTTATTGCTGGCCTGTTTAATTTCAAAACTTCGACTATAAGCCTATCCCGGCAAAGTTTAAGTAGACAATTACTCGTGTTAATTACACATTCATTACCGAACAACAATTTCTTACGAAACGGGTTGACTTATTTATTCTAAAAGGCATTATGTAACTTGAAATGTTACGGTAGTTAGGACTTTTTAATTATGTGTCCAGAGTTTAGCAGCTGTTTAATGGCGTTATTATCTTGGCGAGATACTACGGAACTATGTAGACGAGATGAATTTAATTACTCTTTACACTTGATACTTTATAAGTTTATATATTGTATAATATAACCGTTATGTTGGAAACCACTGTATGCATTAATGCGTTGAATATAGTAACAAAGCTCTTAAATACATAGAATAGTTAATTTTTTCACTTACTATTTTTTTAACGGAAAAATTACAGAATACATGTTTTATAAGATAGTAAATTTAACTTTTGCTATATTTTTCCTTTTATTAAGTAAGGGCGACCTAAATAGTGACAAAATGTGGCTTTCCAACACAGAAGGGTCCTTATGCTTCAAGTGCAATAAGGACCATTTTATCTAAAATTCTAACAGAAATTCTGATAGAATGGTCCATGAAACATAAACACCCTTCTCTGATGGAAAGCCACACATGCTCTCGTTAAATTTAAGTTTTTTTTTGAAAAACCATGACAGTTTCGATTTTTTTTCTTATCAATAGTCACTAAGGAAAGTTTTAAGCTGACTTTTGGATTAAAATGATAAGTCTTGTAGGTTTTGAGATAATAGCTGCTCAAAATTTAGAATGTAGTTTTTTTAATTTATTGATTGAGTGTACAATTTTATTAACATATAAATGTCGGCGATAAATAGGATATAGACCGATACAATTATTTACTATGAGTTAAAAAAGCGAAAGTTCTAAATTTTATATTTATGTGCGATCTTATTGGTCAACATTATTAATAAATTCATTACATTATCTTAAAAAGAATGAGAAAGTTCCACAGATAAATAATTCGCTGGAAGTTTTTACCGCAGAAGTGCAGCAAATGGGAAAACCTTGTTCTTCTGAGTGGAATTGATGTTCCCTTGCTATAAGTACTGCTGTATGTTTCGGAGATACCTGAAACTTTCCATGCTTAGTTTGTTACTTGAATGGAAGTTTATGCGAGTGAAAGTACATTTATTTGATATTAGCTCTTGCCCGCGACTTCGTTTGCGTGGTGTTAGTAATTTGGGTAGCTTATTTTTTATCCAATCTGCTTTTTATCGATTCCCTTTACAAACTTCCACCCGCCCCCTTTTCACCCCCTTAAAGGATGACTTCTGGGATAAAAATTACCCTATGTCCGTCCCCGGGAGTCCCGGGACTCAAACTATCTCTATACCTAATTTCAACTAAATCGGTTCAGCGGTTTAAGCGTGAAGAGGTAACAGACAGACAGACAAACAGACACTCGCATTTATAAAATTACTTATTAGTATGGATTTTGTAAGTTAATATACAAATACGAATAATTTATTAACGCATTCACTGCCAGGGGGCGTGGCCTAGGAACAAACTTGTATGACGGTGAACGCACATGTGCGTTGGGGGCAGTGAATGTGTTAAAATAGTTATTTGTTATACAAGGGTGCAAAGTTGTATTTTACCCGCGAGTGTAGAATTGAAACACGAGAAGTAAAATACATTTGCACCCGTGTGTAACACAAAACTTTTCACCTCACTATAGCGAGGAAAGTGCAACATCCACAGGAGTTAGATCATCTTCATCACTGGAATCACTCATTTTTTTACGATATTATAACAGAAAACTCTGGAAGTTGTGTATTTTTACGCGAGTCGGTGAGAAAAGTTTTCAAGTTAAAAATTTGTTGATTTGTTGACAATGCTGACATTTCTGAAGTATGAAATGTCAACGATGCGTTTTGAAATTGCATCGACTCAACTTGTGCGTTCAGAATTATATTTAACATCATAATAAAAAAACAAACGTTTCTTATGGAATTTTAAGGTTTATGACTTAAAATCATTAAATAAAGCTAAACTATAAAGGTAACAGAAAAAATATATAAACAAGTATTTAAAGTAGCAAGTATTTAATCAAGCCCATCAACATTATAATTCAATTATCTCCAATAAGCTGTATAATTCATCAATTCTGTGCAGCAGGTCATCTATCTTGCCAGCGTCGAACATTGATAAGCTTTCTATATAAGCATACGTACGATCGATAGGTCAAACGACCATGGTGCAAGTCAATGGTGAATTGAGTAGTTATTGTAGGTACAGTACCGGCTAATAATATGTGGTATTTTCTATAAAAAGGGACCTTATAGTCGATGGCGCTTACGCCATTATAAACGATGCTCCGATATAAATACCTATACAATGACGTGCGACGCTGTGCGGCGTAAGCGCCATCTACAATAAGGTCCCTTTTCATAGAAAATTCCCCATATATCACCATGTTTTTACGGTACAACTTTTTTTTATATATTTGTGAGTGACTTCCACCTCACTGCTTTAGGTAGACTAGTACGGGCGATGAGAAAAATTAGTATCATGTAATAGTTTTTTCATAAAGGTTTTTTTTATGTATTGTTAACTTCATTTTTTTACTAGAAGTTTTTTAGTAATATGCTGAGTATCCTATTGTAATTCACAGTATTTCATTGCAATATTCATCATATATTTGTATAAAATTACTAGTAAAATATGCAATCTACAAACTAACTAAAAACTAAGTAACTATCGCGGTAACCGAAGACAATACTAGTTTTCGATCATCTTTATTTTCAAAATCATATTAACATTACGAATGAGCTTTTTCAAGATTTTGTACAAGGGGAAATAATAAATAAAACAAACAGTTTTATGTATGGAAAATCGAAGGATTTAAATGTTAGATTTTTATACCACCGGGTTTTAGTTAATGTATAAAAAATATACAGGAAGAGTTTGTAATACTTAATTATTCTTAAAATATTTTTTCGCCTGTTTGTTGTTATGTTAGTCTTCTGGCAACATAAATAAATTGAGTATTTAATTACCAATTGATGTAATTGCAATTACAAATTTCAAAGCAAATTGAATTTTCATGTAAGTAAATTACAAACAATTTAATTACATGCAATTCAATTAGTAATTAAATTACACAAGTAATTAATTGCGCCCAACACTGCTGCTTTGTAGGCAGGGTCATTACCGACTTGGCTAGAAGGTAGTCAACGTTAGAGTTAGACCAAGAAAAGTCTGCAACAGTTTGGATAGCACACGCAGTGCAAGTGTTATTTTAAACGTCTAACTTCTATGAAATTATGACGTATAAATAACATTTGCACTGCGTATGCTATCAAAATCGTTGCAGACTTTTCTTGGTCTAACTCTACATGAGTTATGGCAACACACATACGCATATCAAATTGAATATTTGGCAAGCGATATGAAAAACTCTCGCAACTGTGCATTTCCTCACAATTTCAGCACATAATTATGTCACTCAAATAAAATATAGACGCGCACATGATTTCGCTATTTTAATGTCTATGACGCATTTTATTACGTTAGTAATGTATAGGTAGAATGCGCCTGGTTGTGCAAACACGAATATTTATCGGTTGCCAAGACTGCGTTTTTATTTATACACCAAATAGTTTTATCAGACAAACAAATAATTCAAACTCATCACTCTATTTTATACTACGCCTTCGGGATGTGTTTCATTTATATGTATAGCAAATACGTATTAAACGACACTGACGATTAAATATTATTTTGAATTCATCAGTATAATGTGATGTTATTCTTTATATTAAATAAAAATGTTTATTATGATCCGTGTCTAGGGCTGCGGGCTGATATCTCGGACTTGCGTGTTCAAGTCTTGCCTGAGGTGGTGGTCAAAATCAGGGACCGGACAACCCTTTCCGCGATAAAACCCTTTCAATGGGCGACACTTAAACACGGCTAACACATTGAAAGACTTTCCCTTTTGAACTGCAAGCCCATTCATACCCTTACCTTTGACTAACCCTTACCGAAAAGCTAACCAAAAATAAGGCTAGCTCTTAATAAGGGTTACCCTTATCTTTAAGCGCTTTTTATAAAGGTTTCCCTTTGCGTGAAAGAGACAGGATTAGTATATATCTACGGTAGTGTATGAAAAGGAAAGAAAATACGTGCCTAGTCAAAGAACGCCGCCATCGCCGCCGACGATCGCTCGGATTCGAAGTAATGTGTGCTTTATGAACAAGGTAGACGACTTAAATTAGCACGCTTATATGCTAAAAGGGAAGCCCTTTATAAGGCTAACCCTTATAAGCAATATGCAAGGTGTTGGTGAGCGGATGATAAGGGTTTTGTAAGGGTATTTGGGCTACCGATTACTCAAATGTGGTAGCTTTATATAAGGGTTTTTAAAACCAAAACAAAGGGTTTCGTCTGGCAAAGGGTATGGTGAGTTAAGCCTTATGCAATACCCTTATAAAACCCCGATAAGGGATAGCGGGCCGGTCCCTGGTCAAAATATCGTATTCATATTTTGTTTTATACTAGCTTTGCCCGCGACTTCGTGTGCGTGGAATGATTATGATGATGATTAATAAAAACTATCCTGTGTCCTTCCTCGGGGTTAAAACTATCTCCGTACCAGATTTCATCTACATCGGTTCAGGGATTTACGCGTAAAGAGGTAACAGATAGACAGTTACTTTCGTATTTATAATATTTGTATGTATAATATTCGTTTTATTGTCATACTATATTGGTGACTAGTTCGATTATATACGCTATCCGCTCCCGGCCCCGCTACCTCTTACTCCAAGCAGCCATTATCGCTAATTCTTGCACCGGGCAGACGGAAATTGGTTCAGCAGTGTTAATGCGATGCAGTTAACGTTTCATTTTACACTTTCATTTACTTTGTTAGCCTTGTCGGTAGTGGCCCTCCCTACGAAGCAGGAAGTTTTGGCTGAGAATCAGGGACCCGTCCACCCCTTCCCGGTAAAAAGCCTTTAAATGGCTTAGTCTTTTATCGAATAGCCCCAACGACTGGCTTTCCCTTTGAATTGGTTACCCGTTCATTTGACTAAGCTCTAGGAAGAAGTTTCCCTTTCAGGGATACCGCTAAAATGAAAAGGTATCCCCTTCCTAATTCAAAAAATTATGACATCTATGCTGTTAACGCGCTAGACACCCAGTTCTTCACTTTAATTAAACATAAATAAGCCATATTTGATTCTATTTTTACGAAGAGAAAGATGAAAATGGCATATATAAGCGTTTTAATTTATAATCGATACCCCTTCAAGAGGTTAGCGCTTCAGGAACGGGTATCAGCTTACCCGTATTATGAAGCGCTTAAAAAGCCAAATGAAAGGGTTTTAGTTAGCAACGGCTTTGGTAAGCAAAGCCTTACGAAACCCTTTAAGGGGATACCGGGCCGGTCCCTGGCGAGAATCCCGGTTAGGGCATTTGTGTTTATCACGAATATTTTAACCTAAGTTACGGATGTTATCTATGTATGTTAAGTATGTATTTATCTTTATAAGTATGTATATGTACGTACAATCTAGAAAGTAGAGCTTAAACGTTGGCAAAAACGGGACTTAAGCGCATTTAATTAAGGAGACTTGCTAAAGTCAGGGACCGGATACCGGTGTTTTTTGTATGGGAACTAAACCGGTATGTTTTCGTTCTTTGTTAATTATTTCATTTCTAATTGATCCAGCTGTCAATACGAAGTCTTTACCTAAAAACACAACCAAGTCCTACATTTGGAGTATAAAATAATTCGAAATATATGGTAATTTCGAAGATTTTGTAAAAAAAACGGTGCTGATCCCTGGCTAAAGTTGACAATAAAACTCGCGCAACCAGAAGATGTTGATGTCAATTTTAGCCAGTATGCCGTCTTTGAAATTTTGGTGGTAATTTTTAAATTTAATTATACGCGGTAAAGTCCCTTTTTCGTAAAAAAAAAAACAATCTAAAAACAACCTATAAACTTAGCTTTAAGCCAACGTTAGCCGTTCAAAGTCACTACAGTTGTTGAATCAATCGATCCAGTTAAAAAAAGCAAAACTGATGGTACGCAAAATGGTCCGTTATTAAATTCCTCGGCACGGCAATAGGGGGCAAAATGACGGGCGGAAGGAGAAGGGGGGCAATAAACCAGCCGTCAAACATCATGCGTTTTGCGTTTGTCAACCGCATCGCGGTTCTTAGCGAGTTGGGAATGTACCAGATTCGAATGCGTCTAATAGGCCAATTCGAACGGACACTGACAATAGAATGATATTTGAATCATATTATTTAGTTATCGTGTGTCTCGCCCGCGCCAATACATGATGTACGAACAAGTACGAGCGAAATGCACGATATTTAAATGACATCATTTATATATAATTATGTCATTCTGATATCAGTGTGTTTTCAAATTGGCCTGTAATTTTAAATACATTTTTAATTTGAGCTTTATTAGAGATTACTACTCTATGTGCAGCTCATTTCTGAAAAGTAATGAAATGGAAGCATTTATTTCGGATACAAATAATCCATATTATGTTAGTAATATAAGTAGCTAAATTAATTTCAAATAAATATTAACACAATATTAAATTATGTATACTTAGGGCCACTTGCACCATCCCACTTACCCGAGGTTAAGTGATTAAACCGTTAACTCAGGGTCAAATTGTACTGGTAACCATGGTAACTCCAGGTTTAACCGGTTAACCCCGGGTTAGTGGAATGGTGAAAGTGGCGCTTAGTGGTGAAAATGTAATGTCCACCCCAAACATATACGTTGTTCGTCGGGTAGCTACACAAATCTTTGTTTTGACATTTTACTGGGACATCAGTTACCTAGCCGCGAACACGACCAGTGAAACCTTTGTCGAAACGTCGGTAAATAAAGGTAATAAAATAAATTCGCGATAGACCCGGTCGAAAATGGATGTGTGTGTGAATGTGTGCCTTTATAAGGCAGAGGGAATATATTTCCTACATGATTTTGAACTTTGTTTCAAAGTGATACGGTTAAATTTTGCATAATTTCTGACACCAAGCCTTATAAAGGGTTATAAAAATTTAATTATTTAAATTGTAATATAATATTTATTTTGACAACAATCACAGAGCTTAGTGGGAAGTATTGGAACAGAACAAGCTCCTCACTCGGGTGATGAAACGTTTGAATTTCATTTCTGAGACAGATTTTGTGTTTAAAATGCCCAAAATATGGGTCCATGAAGATTGTATATCATAATACTCGTAATCTCACAAAATTCTATATGCATTTAGAAATATCGGTAATGTTTATAACTGTCTACAATGTCTATATGATATAACCTATTTCGTAATAACGTAAATACCATGGCAATTCTTTTTATTTATAAAACGGTAAATAATCATAATTACACACAACAGAAACTATTTAAATTGGTTTCTCGCCATTTTTTCCTCTGCGGCATTTTGCCAAACGATACGAATCTTTATTTTTTAACTTGCCTGCAACAGTTTTAAATTAGTGCTAGTTTTAGCGGAAATAATAATTTCTTTTCAGATTAAACAGTAAAAGAAGCATTAAATATACCAGCGGGCTTACCACGGTAGCATTTTTATCGCCTGTCACCATGCCTGTCACGTTCTAACAAGTATGTAAGTGCGAAAGTGACAGGCATAGTGACATGTGATAAAAATGCAACCATGCTGACACCGCTGGACCATTTAAAATTATTTATAATATATTTTTAATTTTAATGCTAGTCGTCGTCATTTATACAAAATTGATATTGAAATTTTGAAGGAAGCAACATATTTGACTAGGCAGTCCGATCTCTTATTCATTTGCAATTAGGCAAACTAACATATTGACAACCTATATTTATGCGCAAGCTTCGTTTTCGCGACACTAATATCTTTGGTAGCCTGCTGAGCTAGCGTTCCATTTTGTCCCTATTTTGTGTTGTTTTTTGTCCGTTCCACGTGGAGTTTTTCAGCCAGTGTGTTTTTATTTTGAATTGAGACGGCCCCAATCTGTCGGGCTGGACGTGTGGTTGCCGGGAAATTGTTAGGGAAGCGGTGGGTAGATTGAACAATGGATGAAATGGACTAGACATTGTTTTTTAGGGTTCCGTCCGAACGCAGAAAGTTCCAATTGTCATTGGATAAGTTATTTTGAAAATGATTAAGCTTTTTGTCATTATGAGGGCATATGTTTGTGTTGCAATTAGCTCCCAGATTTTCTGGTTAATCCAGTTATATTACATACATAAGGCTGAAAACGCACTGCGATTATTTTTTTGCGGTTTCAGTACCGCAAAAAGTGTAACGTACGGTATGCTTCATAAGCGCACGCACTTAAAAGACTGAAACCGCAAGAAAAAAACCGCAGTGCGTTCTAAGCCAAATTTATAGCAGTTTATAAGTGCAATTCGAACTTATATTTCGATATAAAAATAATATGATTCTTTTATCATTCGCGCGTGCCTTCCGCTCGTACTTGTTTGTGCATGTAATTGATAAGCGAGCGAGATGCAAGAGCCAATGATAAAAACATTCCATCATTTTGACATAATTAAGTTTGTCTACTTTACAATCTTCTCTTTATTTATGAATTTTCATAGTCTTCTTTTATTTATTTAAATGACAAACTGTTCTAGGCAAAATATGTGAGTAGGCGGTAACTCATGTAAGTAATTAATAATACCAAGTAATGAACTAATAGTCTATTTGACTACTAGTCAAATCAGTTTTGTTTTTCGAACTGTCAAAATGATTTGCTACTCTGGAATTTATATGAAATACTAGCATGTGACGTCACAATCAAATTACCTCCTTTTTATATAGTTATCTACGAGTTTTAAAACAGAAATTTTGTTAAAATAACTGCTGCCTACGATTCTCTATTAATCTTCAGGTTGTTTATTTCTTGCATGGTGTAAAATAATTTATTTTAAATACAGTCAAATACCCCTATTATGTGTGTCAGTCTGATTGTAATCTCGTCTGTCTGTATCTATAAACGCTTCACAAGGGAATTTAATTAAAACCCGGTCCTATTTAATCATAAAAGCGGGTTGGAAACGGATACCAAAGATTTTGTACATATTTATTGAATACCCACGGTATTTGGAGAAGGCGTAGGTAGTTAGATTCGTTTAATAGGAATAAGAAGTTAGACAAACTGCCTAGGCTGTATTATAACGTCAAAATAGCTACAATACCTCTCTATGAGATAACTAACTCTTGTAAACCCTTTTTTACAACTGTGACCTATATAACCGTTAATATAGCGTCGTTTTACGTCTTTTAGTTACAAATAAAGTGCTAAGTGTCGCCTAATTTAATTGTTTGTTGGGTTCCCTTGTACATAATCTTGTAAAAATACTCATTTACATTTTTTAAACGTAAAAAGTCTTTTATAATTTTAATATGATTTTGGAAATAAAGATGATCGAAAACTTGTATTCAATAAAAGTAATTAGAAATTGAGTAAAGTAATTAATTTCAATTTTAAATTTCAAAATGTTATTAACAATTACATTTTGCAATTGCAATTGTAAATTTAAGACGCAATTACTTTTTACATGTAATTGAAATTATTAATTGTAATTGCAATTGTTATATAGTAATTCAATTACTTTTTGCCCAACACTGCTAGCTAACATTTATTTACATTCTCTAGCGCACTAATGAGATTCTACTTGCATTAAATAACCGCGCGATGCGACGTGCAGTAACTCGTAGACGGCGCTACGGTGCTACGGCGTAGCGCACGCTATGTCTACGGCGTAGCGTCGTAAATGTTGGTGCTTCATACAGCTGACGAATAACGTTGTAAAAGTGGCCAGGTGTATTTTGTACTCGCGCTCCGAGGGTTCCTCACTATCACAAATACTAAAAAAAAAATTTCTTATGGCTCATGCTTAAACTTTTTGTATAAATTTTAACAGACAAACTGACTGCGAAAGCTTAGATTTATACAGGTTTCTGGGTCGTGATCCAAAACCACTTTTTCAGACTCTGTAAATGATCCACATTATCATATTGTAGTATTTCATTAAAATATAATTAGTTTAATGTTTCATCAAAATAACTAGTAAAATATGCAATCTACAAACTAACCTATATTGTTTACTCTATACAAGCTCATACAAAAACACTCAAAGTTGACATATTATTGGCCGGTACTGTACCTGCATTTGGGAACTCCGCCCATTGTTTTAGGAACATGTTTACCGATAAATGTTATTTCAGCAAACAGTAAACAGCTGAAAAGCTAAATTGAATTTGACTTTCTATGGGCCAAATTGCAATTCCAATTATTTTAAGTGTTTATTGAAATGCAACGGGGTATGATGCATTCCTAATTGAAATTTATGATTAGGTATATGTAGTATCTATTAACTAGCTGGAGTTGGTTGTTCTTTAATCAAATGTGAATGTGATCTCTGCTTGAAGGTTGTCTGGTAGATAATGCCTTATCATGCCATGAAGTCGACTTCTGTACTTTGATAAGTTTAGCTTTTCTGCAAAATATTTAAACAAATCCCATAACCCATAACACAAGCCTCCTTAGGCTTACCGTGGGACTTAGTCAATCTGTGTAAGAATGTGCTATAATATTAAAAAAAAAAAAAAACACAACAACAAAACAAAAACAACAAATAAATAAATAGCGAAATTACAGCATATGTACAGTCAAGGGCATAAATATATATACATTCCCAAAGTTTAAAAAATATGTGTACGCTCTTACACCTTAGACAATAAAGTAGTGTTCACATGTTTTAGAGCCATTTGTCTGGATCGATATTTTTGCCTTCGACTGTACCTTACTGGGATCGTTTGAATTGATACAGTTATTAATACGCATAAAAACTTTTTCTATTCAATATCGTAGAGTCAAATCTGTTAAAAACAAAACTTCCTCACGGAACATATTAATTATATTAAAACGGGTCACTCACGTTTATAAAGTCGATGATTGCTCGACATGTTTCGCTCCATAACGAGTAGCATTTTCAAGGAGCGCTCGCGTTGGTGGTCCGACGTAGACTGCGGGCTGCAGCCCTCCGCGACCGATTACTCGGTGCGGGCGACGGCGGCGGCAGGGGAGACGAGAAACTACCCTCGTTTTCGGCATTGTCAAATGATGGGTTGCACACAGCACTCACTACGTTATTCGCTAAAGGCTCGTCCACACTGACGAACGGCCTAGTACAAACCTTTTAAGCTAGCGAGGCAGGAAGGTTCTAGCGAAACGCACTGCTGAGGATTCCCAACCATGATGACGGAGACCGAAGATAGTCATAGGAACTGGTTGTAAAACAATGCAATCACATTGATTAGTTTCAGTTTTTTTTTAATCTTCTCGATATTAATGAATTTATCACATTTTCCAAGATGGCTGCGTGTCCTCGAGGTCCCCAAATGTCAAATAGTGTGGACATGCAAAAGAGACCTTTAATTAACATACATACCAAATTTCATAACTTTGGAAGGATTTCGAGGTTAGACTTAATCCGATTGTGCTAGAAGGTTAAAAGAACAATATCAACATTCAGCGGAAAAACTTTTCTGAACCTTTTATTTTTTTAATTTTCTCTACTTCATTTGGATTTAACATAAAAAAGAATCAAAGTGCGCCCGCAGAATCCACCGCCTCGTTTTGGCGAATGTTTATCCCAGTTTATGTAACTGCTTCGGAAGAAAACTAAGTAAACGAACTGGAAAGAGGTATATAACTGACGGAAAAAACTCAATCGTGTGGAAGAGACTAAATAATTGAACGGTGGCCATGATTATTGTTGATTTTAGTGTCCTCGAAATTGTAGTCGCTTGTCATCATTATATCAAAGTAAATATTTGTTGTATGGGTTGGGTCTGTGTGGGATGATGATGATTTATGAACTATCCTATGTCCTTTCTCGGGCCTCAAATTATTTCCAAAGGTACAAAATTTTATTAAATCAGTTCAGCGGTTGAAGCGTGAAAAGGTAACAGATAGAGGTTTATTTATTATTTTGGCCTGGCAGTACTTTATTACAGGATAATAAACACCTATTTCTTTATTTTTAGGGTTCCGTACCCAAAGGGTAAAAACGGGACCCTATTACTAAGACTCCGCCGTCGGTCTGTCTGTCTGTCATCAGGCTGTATCTCATGAACCGTGATAGCTAGACGGTTGAAATTTTCACAGATGATGTATTTCTGTTGCCGCTATAACAACAAATACTAAAAACAGAATAAACAAATATTTAAGGGGGGTTCCCATACAACAAACGTGATTTTTTTGCCGTTTTTCAGCTCCGTGCGCGAGTCCGACTCGCATTTGGCCGGTCTTTTATAAATTCTCGTTTATAAACGTAGTTACCCCGATGAAGCAATTTACCAGAGATTTAATCAACTCGCTATCTCTAAAGGCCGTGAGTCAACAACAAATTCTTATTGGATGATAACTCGTTAAGCGGTTAGGGGAGAATGAATATGTATCATGAAGACTCGTGAACGTCAGATGTTGCTCCGTTGGTTAAAGAACGGAAAACTCCGCTTTAAGAACGATCTTGACTTTTTAGGGTTCCGTACCCAAAGGGTAAAAACGGGACCCTATTACTAAGACTCCACTGTCCGTCTGTATTTCACCAGGCTGTATCTCATGAACCGTGATAGCTAGACAGTTGAAATTTTCACAGATGATGTATTTCTGTTGCCGCTATAACAACAAATACTAAAAAGTACGCAACCCTCGGTGGGCGAGACCGACTCGCCCGGTTTTTCATAGTTCAAAATTGCAACCTAAATGAAGTTTAAAAATTGGGTGGGAGTGACTCAAAATAACTTTATTTTCGTAGTCTACATCCAGCGTCATGTAGCGGAACTCAGTACTGCTACTATATGTAGCGGCAAACGGAAAGTCTAAGTGTAAGGTCTGAGTGGACGCTCGAGTTGGGCGTGCAGCGGGGCGGGGCGTGCGGCGTGCATGTTAAACAAATGCAAACGTATAGGAGCGGCCTTAGTGCACGCTGCTCAAATCACTTGTGAGCTCGACGCCACGCTGCACGCCCCGCCGAACGCTCCGCTTCGAGCGTCCACTCAGGCCTTACACTAATGCTCAACGATTTTCAGCTAATATTTTATCTAATAATCTATTTTCACCTTCTTCTGCTTATAATATTAGTTATAAATTCTCGAGCAATACACTTTTCGCCAGTCGCTACACATGGCTACTTGACGTTTGATATGTAGACTACGAAAATAATAGTCATTTTGGTAACAAAACCTATGTATGGAGTGAGTACTCTATGTCTTCTTAATTCTAACCCCAGAAATTTTAATAGGGAAGATGGTTTTAACTTATCGGCAACTTGGGGACCAGTGATCCAGAAGTTAAAGCCAAGGGATCTATCTTCAGATGTGTGCGCGGATGTTGTGAGTGTTGTGTGTCGGACTATTGACAATAATTAACTTTTATGTGTAGTGGGTGGTTTGAAAATGTGATGTCTACCTCGAACTTTAAATGCACTTTTCGTGGGGTAGTCACACAAATCTCTGTTTTGACATTTTGCTGGGACGTCAGTTAGCCGCGACCACGACCAGTGAAACCTGTGTCGAAACGTCGGTAAATAAAGGTAACAAAATAAATTCGCGATAGACCCGTTTCTAAATGTGATTTAATATGTGTTCTTAATTCTCTCTGATATCGGTAATCGTTATCTGTAGGCACAGATGAAGTAATCCACCGCCCCACTCCCGTACACCCAATCACTGAGATTTAATCAACGCGGTATCGGTCGATTGAATATTCATTCGAACGTAATGCCTGGCTGTAGTAGCAAGCTACATTAATTAGTTATTGTTAGATTAATTCTTATTTAGTATTTCTTTTCGTCTTGTGTGATTATGGGTCGTTTATTGCTGTATATCTAGAAAGGAAGTAACGTAAGTAAAAGTAAGATAAATCATTTTACGGTTTAGACTCACTTGTTTTAGTCACTCGCGCGATATGTTTCGGAGAGCCTAGGTCTCCTTTCTCAAGCACGAATACGCAATACACGGTCGTCGTGAACGCTGCTCGCACTATTAGTGCTTGAGAAAGGAGACCTAGGCTCTCCGAAACATGTCGCGCGAGTGACTAAAACAAGTTAGTCTAAACCGTAAAATGATTTAATGTTAGTATGTCTCACAACAGTTTAAATTCTATAAAAGTAAGATTTTAGCGCTTTTGGAAAAGTTGGAGGTACCTTATAGAACAGAAATACGAAAGTATGATCAACTACACAGTACCACATTGAATGGCACTTAGAAAAACCAGTAATTGACTCAAAAATGCAGAAAATAAAATTACGCCTACAACAGAGTTTTGAATGATTCACGGTTAGTTTCACTAGACTTATATTGACCGGGATATAGAACCGTCACCCGTGAACATGATGCATGTAACTGCGTCGAAATATCGGGAGCTCACAAATAATACAAAAGGTAATCACGGTCTATATCCCGGTCAATATAAGTCTACGCCAACAACAGTTGAAAAACTCATTAATTCATAATCAATTTGCACTGCAAACTCAATCTTGTTACGTATACGTACGATTCAATATCGCATTAACTATGCGCAATTATAAGATACTTTTGTTTTCTACGCTCCATTATACGGATGAGTCGGGAAAGGCGCTCATAGGTTTTTAATAGCGCTCATATTTTATTTTCACCTCAGCAGCTCGAACAAGCCTACTTTCGTCACTCCCTGGAGTGAGGAAAGTCGCACTTTCCTCACTCCAGGGAGTGAAACAATGTAGCTTTTTAATTTAGTGAAGGCCATGAACTATGGTACGGTACGGTACGGTACGGTACGGTACGGTACGGTACGGTCCGGTCCGGTCCGGTCCGGTCCGGTCCCGTCCCGTCCCGTATCGTATCGTACATATTATAATACTTTTTTTTCTGTTTATTCTGTGTAATTCGAAATACATTTTAACCTTCAATATGTTCTCACTACTGAGGTGAAAAATTATGTGTGCAACACGAGAGCAAAGTTATTTTACATCTCGTGTTTTTGAGTCCCTCGCTACGCTCAAGATTCTACTTTAGAATCACTCGCTTCGCTCGTGATTCAATTATAGAATCTTTCGCTTTCTCGGGACTCAAAATAAACACTCGTAGGAAAAGCCAACTTTCCTCTCTTGTTGCACAAATAACTATTTTTTAACAAGGTTTATCCTGGGTGTAGAATCCTCCTTTTAAGTTTGACACTTGTGTTAGGAGGTATTCCCTTTTTCATACAAGGTGAGAAAAAAATTAAAAAATAAGTTTGACACTATTATAAGTATTATAACTAAAACTAAACATTACAAGAATTGATAGTTCTAATGTTTTTTTTTCCTGTCGGTGTAGGTGCATTAAGCGTTCACGGTTGTAATGCACATACCTGTGTGTGTGTGTAAATGTTTACCTGTAAGTAATTGTGACACCACTCCTTACATGGGAGCCGATTCGTGCAACTTTTAACATAGGATTATGCAATATCGTGCTGGCTAATCCTGAGTCAGAACAAGCAAAATTACTTTATTCAATTCAATTCAATATGTTTAATTCAGGCAAAAACCCATAGATAAAAATTACAAATTACTTAAACTTAATAATAAGACATAAAATAAATTAAAATTACAATTAAAATTAAAACTCAAATTACAATTAAAATTAAAATTAAAATTACAATTAAATAATCGCACTTAAACTATCGTGAGACATATTTCAAAATATTTATCAGTACGGTTTTTACTCACTATTATTTTTAGTCGCTTTTTGCGACATGTCACTCGTGCCTGAGGATGGATTCCCAAAGAATCCGAAACATGTCGCAAGAAGCGACTAAAAATAATAGTGAGTAAAAACTGTACTGATAAATATTTTACAATTAACTATTTACATTTATAAGACGTATAAATCGTGTATTAACTAAGTGTAACAATTTATCTTATACATGCTGCTACTGTATTTTCGCGAAAGTATGGAGCGACATAACCGCTCAGCGAAAAATCTCCTTAAATTTATGAATAAAAAAATAACAAAAAATAAACAATTGTTAGTAAACCTTAAATAAATAAAATAAACAGTAAAATAAATAGGCGGAACGGAACTCAGAAAAAAAAAAATATTTTCACCACACCAGCTGGTAAAGGCTCTCTTTGATCGTTTAAAAACTGATCAGAAAGTTGCATTTCATTTACATGTGAGGCAAAGTAATCAAAATGCAAATTGTTAGTTGTATTTTTATGTTTGCTGGTAGAATTTACTTTTAAATGATGATTTTGAATGAAGAATATTAAATGACATTCATTTTGAATCGATTTGCTTTGATTTTGTTTGATATTTTACAGTTAGTATTTTCCTTTTAGACCGCGAGCCAGGCGCAAATTTCGTCAGTCATCGCCTCCCGGGCGAAAACTCGTATAGCCGTGTTACGCGTTTCGGTGGCTGCCATTCCTCAACCCACCAACGGAGCGGCAGCTGACGTTCACGAGGGTTCATCATACATAGCCGTTAACCACTATACGAGTTTTCGCCCGGGAGGCGATTGGTCATAGAAATCTGTTCCTGGCCCCGCGGTCTATTTGGTGTTGTGAAAAATTCTGTGTTTCACTCGGTGGCAAAATTTGTTTAACCCTCGTGCCTTGAAACCCTCGCAACTCAAGATTCCATTTTACGAACTTTGGAATCTTTCGTTTGCTCGGGTATCAATATTAGCATTAGCACGAGAGGTTAAAAAACTTGTTAAAACAAATAACTTTCGTGGGTGGCGGGAAGATGAGCTTTTTTCCTTTTAGGGTTCCGTACCCAAAGGGTAAAAACGGGACCCTATTACTAAGACTCCGCTGTCCGTCTGTCTGTCACTAGGCTGTATCTGTCATGATCCGTGATAGCTAGACAGTTGAAATTTTCAGATATGATGTATTTCTGTTGCCGCTATAACAACAAATACTAAAAAAGTACGGAACCCTCGGTGCGCGAGTCCGACTCGCACTTGGCCGGTTTTTCTTATAATGTTGAGCTGTTTTCTAGGCAAAGGAGTTTTAACGACTGCCGGGCCGTAATATTTTGTATTAGTATAGTAAAAATTGCAGTTTTTATTTTATTTGATGTTCTAGAATGTTTTTTTTTTTTCATGTAAGAAAGTTTTTAATCATTTCTAATTACACAGACATAAAAAAAACAATCACTAAAAATCCTAAGAACTAAGAAATTTAGGTACTACTATTAAAACTAAAACTAAATTAATCTTTAAAAACTAATCGAATAACCCACCCCGCATCGCTCCCGGCGAAAAGGTGCCCATCACGCTAGCCGCGTTTCCGCGCTGAACCGCGATGGACAACCTCTGCGCCAGGAACGACCCGGAGCGGGGGTCGTGGCCCCTCTCCTGCACCTAGAATGATTGTTATTAATTAGTGTTTGTTTTTGTTTCAGGTATGATCTTCAGTTCTTTAACGTAACAAGATTTGCCGTGAGTAAGTATGTATAGAGGTACCTTTAACTATGTCTACCATGAAAGGAGAAAAGTTCATCCTCACTGCTTTAATAACTTTTCGGCCTTCAAAAAGGAGTCTATCAATTTTAATTTGTCGGAATCTTTGTTTTATTCCCCATATTTTTCATGTACCTATGTTTTCGATTTCTCGATGACTGCTCCAGAGAGGAGAAATTGAGAGAATTCAGTAAATATTCTAAACACACCAATACTGATTTGAATATTATTTGGTTACCTATTGCAACCTCAAAACATTTATTGTCCGATGATTAATTTGCCAAGAGAACAGAAATACGATAATCACATGTTACATTTACATAGACAACAAATTGCATTACACTCGCATGGAAGCGATAGAAATAAAATCCTCAAGCGGTCGGCTAAGCCGCGACGCGACTCATTGGATTACGTACGGCGTTCGGTTCGCACGATTTATCGAGGTACACATAGCGAACCAATCGATTGATACATGTAAGTTGAAGTTATATAATACATGACTAAGGAACTGACACTAGCGATTGAATCTTTCTCCAACACTACATCTCGAAAGCATCGATTTTGCTCTTTTCCAAGCTTTTGATGCACCCGGTTCCGGCACCGTACATAAAGATGGAGAATACCAGCGTCCGCACTAATCTTTTATACCACGACGGTGGCAAACAAGCATACGGCCCGCCTGATGGTAAGCAGTCACCGTAGCCTATGGACGCCTGCAACACCAGAGGTATTACATGCGCGTTGCCGACCCTTTAAAAATCTGACTAATCGTACCTATCGTACGTATTATAATGATGTTTAAAAAGCCACTCTCATTTAAATAAAATATCTGCTCTGTGACTTAGCTTGCAGGCGAGTGCAAGTTCCATCTTTCTAACTAGGCCACCTCACTCTTAAAGCCTTATGTCAACGCGGTTTTAGCCTTATTTTAACGTAAGTAGATATTGTAGATACGTCCGTTTGCTTCTGAACGGCCTGCAGGTCACATCTCGAGAAACGTAAGATTTACATAGCATATTTCTAGCATCCTCCGAATTTCTAGAATATCTAGTTATACGGCGAACTAGGATAATGTTACAACTTTGTGCTATCCACCGCTTGGGTATTTTACGTAGAAAAGTTCTATATTTACTGACTAAGTTGGTTAAATCGTAATTGGGTAAATAACCGTCGTAAAAGGTTTTATAGTTGTTGTTAAAGCTCATGAAATTAAGTAAACATGAGTAAAATTATGTTAGTACTACTCGTAGTTTACACTTCGTGACGTGCGTGAAATTTTATTGTTTATATGGTGTCGAATTTATGAAATGTAATTCATATAAAATTGACATTAAATTTGTTTGAGAATAGTAGTTTATGTGACTGCTACATAATGAAAGGCAATAAAACTCGAGTGTGGGTTTATGAAACGAACGTAGTGAGTTTCATAATAGAATCACACGAGTGTTTTAATGCCTAATTATGTACAGTTACATACACTGCTTTATCTACACACATATTATAAACTTTCTATGATATATTCACTAACCTCATATTACAGCCGACATTGGGGCATAGTTGCTCTCTGGCGGAGTTCGCTGATATGAGGTGGCGTCTCCGAAATATCTTTATCGCACATTTTACACGAAACTTTTGCAAGTTACTTTAAAAACAACAAAACCAATTATTTTTTACTTACAAACTAATTAAAAGATGAACTGCACGTCAAATGGCGGCAAAGAAAACTTTTTTCACGAATGTCACGCATCCGTAGATTTTTTTATTGAGAGACAAATTAGAGTGGGGGTCGATTGCCATATCGTTCGATACCAACTAACAAGCGAGATTTGTCAAATTTGTATGCAATTGACATTTCATTTCGAATAAAACGTCATCTCGACTGATATTAGAATAGAGGTCAAATCAAATTTCTTTGTTTTTCAGAGATGTTCGAAATTTGAATAAAAGAATATTATCGAAATCGATGTTATTAATTAGCAATAATAACATTTTCACAGATAAAAAATTTGCTGTAACAATACAGTTTATCTTAATGTTGGCCATTATTTACGGATTTTGAAGGCATCATAGAGGGTTTATGATATGTGTGTAGATAAACATTAATTAAAACTGAAGTACACCAAATGCGATTACATAGATTCGCGCGTACGTAGTCAGTTAGAAATGGTTTTCTATAATATGCATAGTAAATAAGGTAAATATTCTTCGTTACTGTAAAATAGAAAAATTAGGCGAAATCTCCACAATACTAGTCCTATACTTATTCTTACTACCCCTGAAATAGAAAAAAAAATACGAAACATTTTAGGTATTACGTTAAATGGAATTCAGCGAAGCGTTCTAATAACATCCTAAATATACTTCATCAAATAATTCAGTTTGATTATTTCTCCTCCAATTTAGCCATCCAATGAAGCCTGAAATCCTACGTAAATTGACTTTCGCGAAATAACTTTTGACATGAAGGTGGAAAGTTAGGCATAACGGGGTCCAGACTTTTAATGATGTTACCTACCCTTTTACTAAGTCCCTTCAGTGTTTCAGTAGTTTTGAAGGTAAAGTAACATTATTAAAATATTTTTAGGTTTGAAAACTTTGCCGCGTGTCTTTCCAGTTGCGTCCAGAGACTCATAATATCAACTTGGCACCTTAGACATCATTTTTGGAAATTTGGGAAAAAATAAGATATTTTTTTTAAATTGCAAGCCTGATTGACGTTGCTTGTTTATTAGGTATTAAATATTATGGGCTAAATACACGAATTAACACAGTTCCATAGTAACTCAATAAGGTATGTATCTAGACGACGATATGTATAATAAATAGAAATAGACAAATATTTTAAATACATGGAGGACTGTCTTCTTATGGTTATAAGTCAGGAAAAAATATTCATTCTTAACTGCTCATATAAATAATCATCATAAATAAATGCTCCACTTTAAACTATCGTGAGACATACTAACATTAAGAGTCCCCGCAAAGCTCGGCCGAATTACACCTTCCCATACAAACGTAGGAAACTTTTAACAAACAGAAAATAAACTTAAAACTGAGGTTCATCCCAATTCTTATGTATGGTTCCGAAAGCTGGACCCTGAAAAAGAACTTGGTCAACAAACTACGGGCTTTTGAAATGTGGATTTATCGAAGGATGCTCAAAATTAAATGGACAGATAGAATAACAAATGTTAGAGTTTTGGAAATCATGAAAAAAGGTTTAGAAGTAGTATCAACAATTAAGAAAAGGAAAGCAGCATATTTTGGACATATATATAGAAACAATAAATACAATTTACTGAAATTAATAATTGAAGGAAAAATTGAAGGGAAGCGTGGTAGCGGTAAAAGGCGCACATCATGGACTGGAAATATAAGAGACTGGTTAAAAGTGAAGAGCATAGATAGACTAATTCGCATGACTGAACATAGAGAGACATATAGACATATGGTCGCCGACCTCCTGGACGGAGATGGCACGTTAAGAAGAAGAAGATACAAAACGTAGTTCCGCTCTCATTTTAAAACTACGTGTTGGATTGTAATGAAACTTTGCACATACAAGACCTATATCTAGTTCTGCAATTAGTTTATATAGCTCCAGTTTATAAAACAAACGAAATAGAGCAAAAACAAGTTTTATATGAAAAACTTAAACTCGCTGTATTTTTTTAACTATGGTATCTGAAGATACATAAACTAATTACAGACATAGATATACCTTATTCCTATTGTAAGTACAAAGAAATCTAGCTAGTCGTTTTAAAATGAGAGCGGAATTACGTTTGTATGGAGAACTGAGCTTGCCGGGGACCCTTAAGCTAAATTTTACGGTTTCACTCGCGTTTTTACTTTCATATATTGTCAACTCATTTACTATATTTGTAGTCCGAAAATATTGTAACCAGTAAATCAGCTACCAGTATCATATTTTACTATACCTAATGTATGAGGTCGGTATATCAAAGGAGTGGATCTACCATGCAGCTTGGCTTGATGCCACGCATTATAATATGGAACTATTTTAATATTTCCTAAGCTACTTCTTAGACGGTTCCAAAAACATTCAAATTTTTCGACGTCTAGGCTACGTTGAAAAGTTTGAATGTATTTTTTTGAACAAGTTATGGAACAAATCAAATTATTTTATTAAATATTTTGATTTGTTTTTTTAAGTAGTCACACTACTATATATAAATTAAAAACTGTAATAGATGTCATATATTAAAGAAAAAGGGACGAAGCCCTCCAGCGGTGAAGGCCAGATTCGAACCGGCGTCTTTAGCTATCGCGGCTAACGCCATGAACCCCTAGGCCACCCCGTCAAAGACGCCTAGTCTTACTAAGATGGCATATAGTCGAGAAATTCGGACGGGCACCACCGTGGCGGGATGGCCTAGGGGTTCATGGCGTTAGCCGCGATAGCTAAAGACGCCGGTTTGAATCCGGGCTTCACCACTGGAGGGCTTCGTCACTTTTTCTTTAATATATGACATCTATTACAGTTTTTGTATTTTTTTTGTTAAAGATTATTTTCTTGTAGATAGGTGTAACATTTTAAGGTTTCATTATTTTTTTCTGTTGATCCCTCGTCTTTAAAACATATCTTTTAACTTTAACTACTACAGCGACGCGCCGCGGCTTCGCACGGGTGCAATGTATTATTAGCTATTTATGCAACAACTGCGGAAATCATCTTTACGCACGTGTATCATACAATGTTTTAATATGCATTGTGCGAGTAAATAAAAAAACATATCATGGCAAATAAGTTGAATTATTAAAAGGAGTGTTTTAAATCGACACGAGTTGCAAATTACCTATTCGCACGTGTATCGTACAACGTTTTACAGTACATATGGCCCTTTAAACTTTCGACATATGCACGAAAAGTGCTCTTTTCCGCACTAAAACTGTACTGTAAAAAAAAATTGAAAACAAAAAGCACTAGTGCGGAAAAGTAGTACTTTCCGCATGATATGGCTCCGTAGGAAACGCACATTTCGAGCACATGCATTGTAAACATATAAACCTTTCTCTTGAATCACTCTATCTATAAAAAAACCCCATCAGAATCCGTTGCGTAGTTTTAAAGATCTAAGCATACATAGGGACAGACAGACAGCAGGAAGCGACTTTGTTTTATACTATGTAGTGATTTAGGGTTGAAGTGAACACAGGAAAACTGACAATAAACAATATCTTAATTTTTTAAGTTATTAGTGACTTTTTGAAAGAAGCTGAGCAAATTTTGACGCAATATAGTAGACAGGTATTTAATGCTTGGCCTTTAAGTATATACTCGTAGTCACTGGCTCCTATTTTTATAGGAAAATCCGACCGATTGTTGTAATAGCGAATAATTTACAAGAAAATTCACATTACTCTCGACGATATACTTACGTGTACTCGTAGCGATATAACTTTGTTAAATTATATCGCTACGGTAAATGAGCGAAAAAACTGCTTCAATTTGCCGTCGTAACAAAAAGAACCGTTCACCGTTGACATTCCAGTTTCATATTCAAAAGTAACACTTTGACAAAAGCCAGCAGCCAATTTGCGATTGAGATTGCACGGAATGCTAAGTTCCCTGACGGATCTAAACCTTATTGTAAGGGCATACGGTCTACCAATGATCACTGTTCTTAGTACACTAGTGGACTAAGTTATATAACTATATTTGCACCTTATTGGGACGGTATAAGATGTACCAATGGTCAAAGTTAGTGGACAAGTTCTCTTTAGAAGCCAACTGTAATGCATAGAATGTACAAGTTTGGGGAAACTTGTTTCAGTCTTGTTTTGTTGGTAGTTGGTTAGTTTGGCGTTGCCAATATAATGGTGAAGTAGCTTTTGGAGTGAACTTGTATTGTTTATTTAGATACATATACGTACAATATACACGGTGGCTAAAAAATAAGTGCATTTCCGTTGCCAGGGAGGTTTTGGGATTATACTGAGCAACTTTTACTATGGGACCAACCCGGAAATCGCGAATTTTTTTTGGCTCTTTCATACTTTGAAGCTTGTCCATTTTCTATGGGAGGTAAAAAAATTTATTTCGCGATTTCGTGGTTGGTCCCATAGTAAAAGTTGCTCAGTATAATCCCAAAACCTCCCTGGCAACGGGAATGCACTTATTTTTTTGCCACCCTGTATACATACCGCGGGCCAAGGTCTAATTTCGTCGGTCATCGCATTCCTGGCGATAACTCGTAAGATATATAGATAATCCGTTTATTTGTTTGCCTTAATACCACAGAAAATACAAATGATAAAATGACAAAAAAAAAAACAGATTTACGTATACAAAATTGAAAAAAAAAGAAAAACATTGAAATACCGTTCCATTGATATAAAAATGCTGTGTGCGGCGCAGCCGTAAAGTGGTTAAGGGAGTTGTGTACGTGTATGAACCCTAGTGGACGTCAGCTGCCGCTCTGTTGATGGGTTGAACGTTGAACGGCAGCTACGCAAAAACGTAAAAGTTGTGTTCGCATCCCGACTGAAACTTTGTTAATGAAAGGTTAGATGCTATTATGAATAATAAAGATTGTCAGCCGATATAGAAAAGAGATTATAAGTAAATATATAGAGTGAATGAAGAGAAACTCATTCATGAAACTCAAGAAGGAACCTTATTTTAAGGAAAAATAGGGAATCAGTTTTCTTTTAGCAAATTGAGCAATCTCAAAGATTTAAAGTAGTTTCCCTAGAGTACCAAATAAATCCATCCAACCTTCACTATATTAGACTTCTATGTAAATAAAAAATCCGGACAAGTACGAGTCGGACTCGCCCACCGAGGGTTTCGTACTTTTTAGTATTTGTTGTAATAGCGGCAACAGAAATACATCATCTGTGAAAATTTCAACTGTCTAGCTATTACGGTTCATGAGATACAGCCTGGTGACAGACAGACGGACAGACGGTCAGCGGAGTCTTAGTAATAGGGTCCCGTTTTTACCCTTTAGGTACGGAACCCTAATAATTGTAATTTACTTTAGTGGTGCCCCTGAACGTTATTTTTGTAGATAAATAAAGCAATCCCAGCTCTAAAAAACCTTTACCTGTAAAACTCCGCATTTTGACGCAGTTCAGCTTTATTTGCAGTTTTTAAATCCGCCCCAGAAACGGCGTTTTTGCGCCCTAGAGAGTAATTAGTCAGAGTCCAATTAAGTGCAAGGTAGTGCTGATAGTGTAGGTCGTGTAGGTGTGTAGAATGTGTGAAGAAACTACACAAGTTAAGTTTAGATTTGTAATAATTATGTGCAAATTGATTGATTGATTGATTTATTTATTGGTAAAATCATTGTTTTACAGGTCAAGATTACAATTACAGTCATATTTATGTACATACTGATAATAGTGATTATATTTACATATTCTAACATTTGCTTATACAAGTGAGATATTTTTTTTATTTAAGTTTCACTCAAAACTGAAATATGTCAAAATCCTTTGATGAAGCTTTAAGGCGTGCTTAAAAAAAGCTGCGCTACTTTTATGTAGTTTATACAGGATGGCTAAAAATAAGTGCATTCCCGTTGCCAGGGAGGTTTTGGGATTATTTACTATGGGACCAACCCCGAAATCGCGAAAAAAAAATTTGGCTGTTTCATACATTTTGGCTGGTCCATTTTATATGAGACGGTAATTTTTTTACTCGCGATATCGTGGTTGGACCATAGCAAAGACAGATATAACTCCGTAATAGATGGATACAGTCTAAGGAAAAAACGTGCCTCGAAAATCCAAGAAAATTTGATTCTCGTTCAGAGGGCGCTACTAGCTTTGGCCTACTGTCGTATAGATGGCGTTGACGGTTTCGTTTGTTATTTAACAATTTTAAAGCGTTTCAGTGAAAGAACATGGGTCAAAATCATAAAAATAATTAATGCAAATAAAAAAAAACATTTATCCATATTTAAATACATTTTTCGTATTTTTATAAATCTTCATTTTTAGTTTTTAAGTGTGTCGACAGATGGCAGTGAATTTACTGGGGTTACAAAATTTACTATGACAGTACCGCTCTAGTATAAGTTACTCTATGGACCATAGTAAAAGTTGCTCCGTATAATCCCAAAATATTGTCTTCGGTTACCGCGATAGTTACTCATGAAATAGAACTATGAAAACGGATTATATCGCGAGGATATCCTAAGGTATATGGATATAGTTTTCATTCAGCCGTCTGGGAATGGGGCTTTAATGTTAAATTCAGGAGGGTCAGACGTTTCTGTACTCCATATTAAAGTCTAACTACTACGCAACGGGGTATATCTACTGCTGTCTGTACGTTTGTAGATAGATAGGTAGGGTCGGAACAAAGAACGGGCACAGGTGCCGCGTGACCTAAAACAGCAGGTGCCAGAGGTGTATCCGGGATGTGGTCCAAGCGGCAGCGGATTCGAAAACAGTGGTGTCGTTAGCAGACATTTCTGCTTTATAAGCCAAATTAGCTTTTGCCTGAGGCTTCGTCTGCGTGGATTTAGTATCCGCAGCTAGAGTAAGAAAAGCGCCTGGATAAAGTCTAATGGCAATCATGTAATTTGAGAATATGTTTGCTTACACAAATTATCAGGCAATTAATTGACTCAATTCCACCCCGCTTGTGACCCTCTTAAGGGATGATTTTCGAAATATTAACTATCCTATGTCCTTCTCCTGGATTCAAACTATCTCTATGCTACATTTCAACTAAATCGGTTCAGCGGTTTAAACGTGAAGAGGTACACAGAGGTGAGGAGGTGAGAGGCACAGACAGACAGACTTCGCATTTATAATATTATATGGATTTATTTAGTTGTGTTGGTCTAAGATCAGCTATTGAGAATTTGTTATTTAACACTCGGTCACTCATCTGTTTTATGTCTTTGACTCACAGGCCAATTGGAACGCACACTTGACATCAGAATCACCCATAATAAAATTCCTCCTTTTTGAGTTTTTTTTGGTATTACCGACACCGTAAAATTTTCGGAATTACGCGAATACACCTTTTACAGTATTACAGATATAGTGCATAATTGTTTTTCATCGTATTTTCTCGGATACTTTCGTATTTGTCATGCTAGTTCAGTCACTGTCTGTACTTTTTGTACCGAGACTTACTGAAATACGTTCGTACGTTTCCGTGAAAACACGATGGAAAATAATTATGCATTACATCTGTAATCTCTTTACGATGATACAATTTTACCGCATTTTGTAAAGTACCGACCAAGTGCGAGTCGGACTCGCGCACTAAGGGTTCCGTACCATAACGTAAAAAACGGCAAAAAAATCACGTTTGTTGTATGGGAGCCCCACTTAAATGTTTATTTTATTCTGTTTTTAGTATTTGTTGTTATAGCGGCAACAGAAATACATCATCTGTGAAAATTTCAACTGTCTAGCTATCACGGTTCATGAGATACAGCCTGCGGGCTGAGCACTGTAGCATTTTTGTCGCCTGTCACCATCCCTGTTACGTTCTAACACATATGTAAGTGCGAAAGTGACAGGCATAGTGACAGGTGATAAAAATGCAACCATGCTGACACCGCTGGTGACAGACGGACAGACAGACAGCGGAGTCTTAGTAATAGGGTCCCATTTTTACCCTTTGGATACGGAACCCTAAAAATACTTTAAGTATTAATCAAGTTTCTTATCACTTGCAGCAACTCTACTATCCAATGTTTGCGCTCATTAATTGTCGAATGCGCTTCGCTCCGTATACCCAGCCTAGCTATTAAGATCTAGGTATACCTAACTATATGTCTTGAACTAAATGGGTGAACTTCTTATTAAAGCTACACTATTCTTACGTTAGTGCTTCGATGTGGTTTATAGTTAGAACTTTTTTTTAAGTAAAACCACAGAATATATAATAGTATTAGGTACAGAAGATTCACTCCCTAACAAAACGCGACTACTACGCAAGGCGGCGCAAGCGCGTGCAGGCGTCCGTTCCATAGCGGTGTGCGGCAATTACTATGGCAAAACCTCAAAATTGAGGCGGCCGCAGGTACTTGTAGCGACGCGACGAGATCGCGGAGTGAGACACGCCTGGTAAAACTTCTTTAGGCGCGACTAGAGGGTAACTCAGATTTTTTTCTGACGGGAGTAACGCTCAGCCGGGCTAGCAAATGATTGGCGCGACAGTATCTCGCGGCGAGATAGACTACCCGTCCCTCTTTTATTAATATAGTTAGAAAAAGATGGGTAGTCTATCTATAGTATTACTGTCGCGCTAATCATGTGCTAGGCCTACAGTAGTGACACACGCACAATAGGACACACGTCAATGTGCCAACATAGCGATAAACGTGAAATAAGTTTTACTTCAAACGCGCGTAAAGATTACACGCACACGCTTTTTTTTGCATTTTGTTCGCAGAAGCGAATTCCATTGCGAGTAATTTATTCATGGCTCGGAAAAACGCCCGTCATTTTGAAAACATAACACTATTCCGTGCAACAGACACTTCCTTATAACTTTATAGCATCAAAAAGCGAAAAACGTGCTCTCAACTTTGTTCGGAGGTTTTCTATATTTTTTTTATATCCAACCCTCTTGTAAAAATCGGCGAAAACACACAACAAAAGGTCCCGCTAAACCGAGAATCTTTTCGACATCGGTTAAAAAATGCGTTGCTCCGTTGAGTCAGCTATAGACACAGTTACTTGTTTGTGTCGAATACCCAGCCCCTCCAATTTCCAGCCAGTTCCAATTCTCCCCTTTCCACTCGAAGCTCTACAATGAATGACTGGCGCGGTGCCAGCGCGGGATCATCATTTCTCAAGTCTGGAGCTTGCTATGCACATACGCATCAATATTCGTTGATTAAAACTGAAAACTAACAGGCCAAGGAGGCCAATTATAGTGCACATTCTGACATCAATAGTTATGTATATAATTAACAACCTAAGTTATATAATTTTGAATAAAAAAAATCATATCTAAATTATGTAATTTTGATTTAAACTTTCACGATTTTTACTCATTATTATTCACAACGACGGGACTTAAGCGCGTAAAATAAGTTTGAAATTTACCTCCGACTTGAACTCGCGCGCCTAGAAGATGTTGATGTCAACTTGAGCCAGTCTTCTCCGAGACCACGGGGACAACGCCGTCCTCGAAACGTCGGAGGTAAATTTAAAACTTATTTTACGCGATTAAGTCCCGTCGTTGTGAATATATGTAATTTTAATCTCGTTTTCCCGTGCGTCTCGTTCGCGTCAATATATACAGGGTGATTCAGAAGACGTGAGCAGGATCAACTCTGCACATTTTGTAAATTACAAGGAACTGTTTCGTATCACTATTAGTGAGAATAACGTAATTTTTTAGTCGTGATGAAAAAAAAAATTATTAATTTATTTACATGCATGGTCGCATTGGTCGCCCTACAATTAGAATAATTCTGTGTCAAATTGAGTGTCATCACCATTTCATCCATGTCATCCATAGACATAGTATAGTAGTTATATACATGAAACCGAGCGACCAGGGGTAAGAGAAAGACATATTCATAGTATTGACAGGTTAATGTATGGCAGCATAATCCTTTTTCTCTTTCACTCCTATAAATTTCGGTATTTCGCCATCGCCTCCTACCTATGCTGCCATAACCCGACCATGAAAAAAAACCCGGTCGGTGATAAGGATGGCACTTTTTTCTCTTTCCTCTTATAGGAATCGCAATAAGACTATCTTTCTCTATCAAAGAGTGTCAGGCCCTTGCTGTCATCAGAGTCTGGTTACTTTTTTTGAAAACTCGTATCTCTATGTAGGAAAAGCCAAATCTCTATGTATGAAAAGTGTCCATCAAAAAACAGTAATTAGGCGGCGCCACCATACACCGAAATACTACCAAAAACAACCTACGTAAATTGGTCAGGTTATTTGTTGGTTCATGTTATACTCATGTCCCAGACCCTAACTAGCGCCACCGGAGAGATTAGGAACTATTATTTAAAGCTGAAAGCGGTCACTTCTGCAACAATTCTGCCATAAGAGATTGGCATCCTTTTCTATACCATCCATAACTCGTATCTCACTCAAGTTTGACATTTTATTTTTTTCCTAATCAAAATGCTGTTATAACGGTTAAAGAGGTTTTATGTTTATTAATTAGGTATTGTAGGATAACCACGATTGTAGAGACATTTGTCTTCACCAAAAACTTAAAAAATCAGAAAGTGTGGTATGTTTCAACTAAATACGACGGTGATCGATCAATCAACAGTTACTGAGTGTGCAGGATTAGTCCTGCTTACGTCTCATGAATCACCATGTATCACAAGTAATTAAATTACATAATTTCATCATCATCATCATCATCATCATGCCAGCCGATAGACGTCCACTGTTGGACATAGGCCTCCCCCAAGGCTCGCCACTCCGACCGATCCTGTGCCGCTTGCATCCATCGAATTCCCGCGACCTTCACCAGGTCGTCGCTCCATCTCGTTGGAGGCCTACCGGCCGTTCGTCTTCCGGTACGCGGACGCCACTCCAGAACCTTTCGGCCCCACCGGCCATCAGTTCTGCGAGCAATGGGCCCCGCCCACTGCCACTTAAGGTTTGCAATTCTGCGAGATATGTCGGTGACCCTAGTTCTACTGCGGATATCATCATTTCTGACTCTATCACGCAAAGAAACCCCGAGCATAGCTCTCTCCATTGCCCTTTGCGTGACCTTGAGCCTTTTTCTACTTACATAATTTACTTAGATATAATTCTGACCCCATTTTTTGTCCTTCACATCTATCCGACAAATGCTTTAGAAAAAGCCAACCACTATCTCATCTTCAACCTGTTTAGCGTATGTTGAACATTTAGGTATAGTTAACGCTATCTCTACTGAGCTCGTTCACTTACCTGTACTAACAATGGCATTCTGTTAAGGGGATCCCATGCCCCAATGACCTTCGATTTGAATCCCTTAGTTTTCTAATGTTTTTTGTAGCTTATCATATTAACAGCAACGGATTTTAGCAATATAGTATCCCATGTTTACTTCAAAGTTCAGTATTTTCGAAATATTTGGCATCAAAGTTGAACAATTTTAGGCCAAAAAACTGGTTTTCTGGCCATAACTTTTGTGTTAATTAGTTTAAAATTAAAACCTTAGACAAATTTTTAGAGACGTCTAAGACGAACCCAAATAT
Organism: Cydia strobilella; assembly: GCF_947568885.1. NCBI lineage: Eukaryota > Metazoa > Arthropoda > Insecta > Lepidoptera > Tortricidae > Cydia > Cydia strobilella. The sequence continues at coordinate 1,590,362 of NC_086043.1, read as the reverse complement.
GTAGATTTCGTATAAGTAAGATCTTTCACAGCAATCGAGATACGAAAAAAGTGTTTTTAGACAATGTTTAAAACAATCATAAATAAATAAGTATTCATTTTTTTCACAATCCGGTAGACAAAAATGGAGATAAAAGATTGAAGAACCGATAGCCGCTTGTCTTATAATTCTATATGTAGTGCAAAAGTACGAGATACGATTCAAAACTTGTCAAAAATCGATGAAAACCTCAGGTAGCCCCTTAAACAAAAGCCATTATTTATTTTGTGCGAGCGCGTGGCCATTGTGTGTGAGCCTCAGGCACAAAGGCCACGCGCTCACATAAAAGAAATAATGGCTTTTGTTTAACAGAATGCCATTGTTAGTACAGGTAAGTGAACGAGCTCAGTAGAGATAGCGTTAACTATACCTACTAACATTAATCAACGCTTGTTCTTAAACGTACCTACATATTTGTCACTATTATACAGAAATACATGCTTCATTTGATAAAATTCACGTTTCAACCAACAAAATGTCCCATTTTCAACCAAAAGGGTACTTATTGTCGCTTGTCAGTAAGGCGCTATTTCCATATAGCTTCAATTAGAAATCAACCTTATCGACAAGCGACAATGTGGTACCTTTTGGATGAAAACGTCACAAATGTTTCCGATAAACAAGCCTTTGATATACTTTACAATTAATTAGAACCCTTCAAAGTGTAGTGTAATTACGAGTATGTAAAAAGAACAATGGAGTAATTAATTAAAATTGTTAATATATAGGTAATATCTCAATTCTTGCACAAATCAGTACAGTCAAAGAGGATATAATAGGATAGAGCGGTACTGTCATAGCCAAATTTTGTAGCCACAGTAAATTCACTGCCATCTGTCGACACACGATTAAAACTAAAAATAAAAATATCAAAAAATGTATTTATATATGACCCATGTTCTTTTACTGATATGCGTTAAAATTGTTAAATAAACGAAACCGTCAACGCCATCTATACGAGAGTAGGCCAAAGGTAGTGGCGCCATCTGATCAAGATACAAATTTTCTTGATTTTCGAGGCACGTTTTTTCCTTAGACTGTATCCATCTAGGAGTTATATCTATCTTTGGTACAGTGAATACTTTGAAATGTCTGCGAAGGTATCGCGTAGCAGAAAAACTGCTACGGGTTACGGCGTAGCACACGTAGCGTTGGACTATCGGGACAATGATCGTCGAGTCAACATCCCACATGGCGGTTATCTATGAGCCAAGTCTAGGTACTTGCTGGACTTGTCCTTCTCGGATGGTGACGTCGACGAGCAGGGTATTATTGTTATTATAATTACTAAGCCTACTTGATACGCGTGGTCCGTGAGAACGAGCAGATGTTCCGTCGTTGTGGCAACGATCGATTAACATTCAGGGGTTTACTGAGTTATGAGCTGTTGACAGGTTATGTTTTGAGGCGTAATAACAAAGGTAAACCTTTGGACAATAGGCTAGATGACAAGTTTTTATTAATGGTATCACTCGGTCAGGTGTTATTTTAGTATCAAATGTCTATAAGGGACTTATTGCATTAAATCACTGCAAAAGTTAGAAATAAAAAAGTCGGACAATCGTACTCTGCGCACAAAACGTCTCTTACTAAATGGTAGTAATGGTACTGATGTCAGTTACACTAATAATTGAACCAGATTTCAGCTTAATCGGATGCCAACAAATGGGCAAAAAATTATTTGCAAAGAAGACAACTTTCATAACTTCATAGTTTCATGTATATGATTATTGCAAGTTAAATAAAACTTGTTTAAATAAGACTATGACTGTAAATTTACCAGCAGTCTGCCACTGGCATATACCTTAGCGTGTGCGTAACTTACTTTCTATGCATCTCGCTCGTATTCGCATATTAGTGCGAGCGTGCAATAGGAGAGGCCTATGTCCAGCAGTGGACGAGAGTAGGCTGATGATGATGATGATGATGATGATAATAATGATGATGATGATGATAATGAGGATGATGATGATGATGATAAGATGTATAGAAAGTAAGTTACGAAAAACACTGATTTAAACGTCGGAGGTAAATCTTAAAACTTGAATACGCGATTAAATCCCGTTTTACAATTTAATAATGTGTAGTAAATTACGCAGACGTTATCGAATATTGCTTATCGCACAAAATAAAAATTTCTTATTACATGACGGCTATTTAACATCTAAACCTTAGTATATTATAGCCTGAAAAAGCTCTTACAAACTTAAATCTGGGGTCCGTTTATTTAGCATCTAAGCAAGCATTTAACAAAATGGCCAAAAAGGACGCATCTCACGAGCCTTTTCTAATTTTAAGAGCCTGTTGACACTTCCCGCAAGGACCCAAATCATTTTGCCAGTTGCCACGCAATTTCTGAATCTTTTGTCTTAATAATACAGTTCACATTTGTATGAACTAGTATGTGATACAAAATGTGGTTATATAAAGTATGAATTTCGCATTCTCTCTCCGACCGCTGTATTAATAATTTTCGAGACGAGTGTACTAAGTTACTATTATAGCTGGAAGAGATCCCGTACATAGACAAGTTCGCCTTCATAGTTATCATTATTAGACCGCAGTTCGACTTATGTTTCTTAGAGTTTGGAGATCCTGGTCTATTAATAATAATTCATCCTGTCTTGGCCGGTTTCGGCCTTAGCGACTAGGTTTTTTCTGGCTAGTGAGAGCGACGGTCGTGAGCTGTCAGGTGGCTGACGTAGCCTATTTTTGTAGTAAATGTACGACCACACTCACCGCAAGTCAGCACCCCTCCGACAAAATTGTAGTTTATGACCGCAGGTGGTCGGGCCTTTAACTGGTCACACTTCACTGGTCTGCGTCACTCTGATCTATTATGCATAATAGGTCAGAGTGATTCTGGACTAGCTTCCGCGACTTCGCCGCAATAAAAAAAAACTCGATTTTGTACCATCTTCGGGTTGACTTTAAAAAAATCCTGTATTCTACAAAACTTGAAAAATATGAAAAATATTTGGATCAGTGCGGTATCCTCTCATTATTGGTTTTAATCGCTTTTGGCGACATGTTTCGGATGTTGTGCCTGAGGAAGGATTCCCCACGAATCCGAAACATCGGAATAGTGAATGAAACCGTACTGATCTAAATATTTTGAAATATGTCACACGATAGTTTAATCTTGAAAAATATGTGTTTATTTCGCTTTCTTTTAAATCCTTGCATCAGTTTCCACATCACTGGGGTTTGGGACGACATGTAGAAAAAAGCTTCCCTTTGACAATCCGCTGCCACCTCTTCCTTTTGACAGACCTATCCTTTCTTTCGCAGGTTCTGGCAAATCGTACACGATGATGGGTGCCCCGGGGGCTGACGAAGGCGGCATCATCCCCCGGTTATGCGACGCCCTCTTCGAGAGAATTGCAAGGCAGCAGTCACCGCCAGCGCTTACTTACAAGGTAGGATAGTTGGGTCTCTATTGTTTGACATAATTATTGAAAGTCATAATGTAATGATTGTCATATTATCATTAGTCATAATTTGGTTTTTCTCAGAAACGCGTAACTTTTCAGGATTGCCATAAAGCAAACAACCTTTTTTTTGACGGAGTCGTAAAATGCGTTACGCATTCCCCGGCCTGGGGAGCCATTGGGAGATATGTGGGACTCCCTCCTGCAGCCATCCTCTCCTAAAGAGAGGAGGAGAGGAGGTATACCCACTAAAAGCCACTCCGGCGTCACCCGTCTTACCGTTTTGAAGGAGCCATGGGATGCCTGAGATTCTACCGTGACTCCTTCCGGCGGCCCTGGCTTATCTTGCGCCAGAGTACCCACACCGATGGAAAGGAGAGTCAGGGACGCTGGACCCTCCGTCAATCGAAAACAAACCTAACCTAACCTATCTATAGGATAACCCGAGGAAAATCCTGAAAAGTTAACGGTTTCAGAATTATGACTAATGATAATATGACAATCATTACATTATGACTTTTAATAATTATATCATACAAAGGGACCCCAGGATAGTTATTTACAAACACCATTACAACTATGTACTTACTGTACCATGATCTTAGAACTAGATATGCATATGCGGGATCAAAATTCAGCGCAGAAATGGACCAATCTATTTATGAATTTCCTTGCGACTTACAGACGTTACGTGCTCATAGTGAACGTGCTGAATAACGCTCTTTTTAAAGACTCGTCCAGACCGGATGACAATTGACAATATGATCAGAAAAAAATGGCATCAATTTCATCTAGCGTCCACGCGTACACAATCTTATATTTACGCTGACAGTCGAGCGCTCTAGCGTCGAGAATTGGCATTTTTGCGTCCGCGCCTCCTGATTTGATCGGTCAGAATCAAGTCGAATTGGCGAGCCAATTTCGTTTTTACGTCCACATCACCTGATTAAGAGGATACACCGCGGCCGCGCGAAATCGCCTTTTCATACAAACGTAGTCCTAATTTTCCTCTGGATATTGTTGTAATAGAAAATGTTTTAACATATTTTGATATATTAACGATAGCTATGTTTACTTACTTACTTACTGCTGTGGCGCGACGACCCGAAGTGGATCTTGGCCTCCGACGCCAAAGACCGCCATGCTACTCTATCCAAAGCCGTTTCTGTCCAGTCGACGGCGCCGAGTTCGCTGAGGTCTTTCTGCACTTCGTCTCTCCAGCGGTACCTAGGGCGTCCAGACGGTCTTCGGCTTAGCTATGTTTGTCTTTTCGATTTTTTTATTTGTGTAAATTGAGAATTTAATCAGATTGGGCGAAAAATTGTCCCGTCTGAACTGACCTTAAGAGTTTGAAGTCTAGTAATACTACATAATTCCTGCTGATGTGTATAACTACTTTCACAGCAAGAAGCCAACCACCGCCATACGCGACACAACTTTTGAAATTCTGTCTATCTCAAGCCATAATTCCTTTCAGGGGACTGGCCATTTTGTATAAAATACTATTATTTATTTTGTGCTCTAAAATTGTCTTGAACTTACGACCTTTCGTGTTTAGTGTCAATTTAAAAGTTTATCGAACTTTACAAGTATTGTAAGTAGAAACGTGGACCGAAGTAAGTATTATCGCTACACAGTATAGGAAAACCTGTCCATTTATTTAAGACAAATAACCCATTCTTAGGCCAGTCACTTTTGGCTACTATCCAGTTAAGTCCATTCACTGCAGTAATCTAAAGAATCTGTCTGCAAATTAAGTCTCAACATCAAAAAGGCGTATGTCCGTAGTAGCGTTCTGAGGAACGATTTTTTGGTGTAGAAACTAAAAGGCAAGCTTTACTTGTTATTTTAAACCATACCGTATTGTAATAAAGTTTAGAATCGTTTGCAATGGTTGGGGATGGGCATTGCAATGCCCATTGCTGAATCGTTAGAGACATTAATGGGTAATGCAGCTAATAAGAACTAATGTTTCGGCTTAAGTCGTAGACGACGCATTTTCTCGAATTCCTCTTTTTAAAGTTTATGGGGCTACTTGTTTTTGCCAGCGACTCCTTTAATAGCTCAAAAACTACGTCAGCGTTCGGTAGTTACCTTTGTAACATCTCATACCTGGGTTCTTGCCCCACGTTGGGCGCCAAAATTGTCACGTTACGTACTCTTCCAAGCTCTTGAAAGGATACGTAACGTGACAGTTTTGGCGCCCAACGTGGGGCAAGGACCTAGGTATGAGATGTTACTTTTTGTACCCATCCGAGCAAATTATAATGTATCTATTACAAATATTAGCAAATGTAAAAATAGAACAAACAAATATCGATATAGGCCCGGTTTTGGGTTTTAACTGTCATAGGCTACGAGAATGTTTCGTCTCATGTTATATTTGTTCGGTTCAAATCGCTGGTTACAAATAAAACCTTACCCATTCTTAATACATTTTTCGAAAGTTTATAAATATAAAGTTTTTTAGAAAACGATGTATTTGGACCGATGAAATGTCAGCAAAAGATTCATTAAATAATAATAAAGTAGGTAACGCTGTTTCAGTAAAAACTATTTATCAGCCTAGATATCGCTGTTATTCAAACATAATTCACATCACGGTATACGACAGCCACTCAATAGTTTCCATTCGACGAATTGGATTTATTCTCGGAACAGCTGATTGATCTATTGACCTCCAATTAATTGAACGCCAGTATAATTAATTGATGCCAGGTTGAAATTGGGCTGTGTAACTTGGCTAATTTGGCCGTCTCTCTCAGAAGCTTTAGATAGAAAGAGATCAAATATTTGACATGTTTATTAGGTGGTATCAGAAGCTCAGACGAAAAGGAATACCTACTAAAAATATGAAATAGCTGATGACAATCAAATTTAAGGCTATAATTTTACATGCTGCTGTCCCAGGGCGGACAGAAATCGTTATATGCGTAAATCTTCATTGTGTACGTACGGGTGCGCGGGCGCGGCGCCCGTACGTACAAAATGACACCACTCGGTCATGACGTCCAACATTCCTAACATTCCTCAGCCGTGCACGGAATTCGCGCGCGGACAGTAGTTGAGAACTAAACTATATAACGTATCTATCTCGTGTTGTTCTCGTATCTAGTGATCACGTTCGAATTGACCGGTATGTACTTTGTCGACAGGTGGAAGTTTTGTTCTAATTGACCGGTATGTACTTTGTCGACAGGTGGAAGTTTCCTACATGGAGATATATAACGAACGGGTGCACGATCTTCTCGACCCGGAGACAACTCGCAGGTCTCTGCGCGTTCGCGAGCATGCCGTCCTTGGGCCTTACGTCGATGGACTTTCTCAGCTCGCCGTCTCATCATTTCTGGTATGTATTTCAGGTAGTCAACCAGTTTGATTCTTAGGCCACTATAGAACCACTAGACTTATATTGACCGGGATATAGACCGTGATTACCTTTTGTATTATTTATGAGCTCCCGATATTTCGACGCAGACGCAGTTACATGCATCATGTTCACGGGTGACTGAAGATAGCGGGTGGGTGCAATCAATCAATCAATCTTTAAGTAGTATGGCTCCATCGATACTGTCGATGATTTTGCCAATGTCAAAGTGGGATCCACGTGGGATCGAATTAATATTTCTTGATTTTCTTCAGCCAGTGTACGGTAAATAAAATTATGGGCCTCTAGGGCTCTAGCCAGACACGGTTAGAGGTATAAATACCAAATGCTCTTAGAGCACGACGTTGTTCGGTAGTTATTATTGTTATTGTCTCGTAAAACCGATAGCTGGATTTTACGAGAAGCACGTGGACTACCGGCCGTTGATTCCAAAATGGTGGTTAAACACGCTTTGAGATTAATTCTCCATTCACTGCACACTACCAAATTATATTACTGTATAATAAAGCTATCGATATTACACTTTAAACAATTTTAATGAGCAACAAACAAAGGAATTAATCACGAGGCTACTATCAAGATGGCGTTCGAACCGGAAGTCCAGCGGGTGGGTGTCAAAGTTGTGTAGACCGCGCTCGGTCTACCCTCATTGTTACGCGTCGGCTGCGTTCGCTTTCAACGTTACCATTAGAATGAGGGTAGACCGAGCGCGGTCTACACAACTTTGACACCCACCCGCTATCTTCAGTCATCCGTGAACAAGATGCATCGTTCGTGTTCGGTATAGTTGTGAAAGTTTGTGTTGTGCGCGTTTAAGCGGAGCGTTGCTGGCAATGAGTTTACGTACAAATTTGCCGCCCTATCACGCGCCACGCAGTACGTTGAATTTAAGAACTAAAAATAATTATACATATACTTATATAATAACTATATAGCCTCTTATTTCATTTATTAACCTACCCTGAAGTAGCAATAGTTTCAATGTTCAACTTTTGCGGAGAAGCCTAAATCAGCGTTGTAATAGAAACCTTTTATTGTTACCTTACGGTCAAGGGCATAAATATATAATATACATTCCCAAAGTTTCAAAAATATGTGTACGCTCTTACACCTTAGACAATAAAGTCGTGTTCACATATTTTTGAGCCCTTTGTCCGGATCGATATTTTTGCCTTAGACTGTACAATCGTTTGTGTCTCAATCTTCATGATAACAACAAATATAATCCTAAATATCACCACCCAACATCCGTGACGTCGGTCAGGCGGATAGTTCATGTATTATTCCATCATTATGACAAAGCAATATCGTTTCACGACGCCATTTACTCGTGGGATTGGTCTGGGTAAGTCACACTGGTGCGGACGCCCGACAAAATACGCACCGCCCGTAATATGGACAATTTTATTTAAAGTTGCACACTATACTTTACAGTACATATGGTGCTACTTTCTCGCACTAGTGCGTAAAAGAGTACTTTTCGTGCATATATGGAAAGTTTAAAGGGCCAAATGTACTGCAAACGTTGTACAACTCGTGTCGATTTAAAACACTCCCTGCGGTCGCGTTTTAATTTATCGCCACTCGTTTCGAATTTTCTCTTTTCCGCACTTGTATCGTAAATAACTATTACAATGCATGATGTGCTCGAAAAGTGCGTTTCCTACGGAGCCATATCATGCGGAAAGTACTACTTTTCCGCACTAGTGCTTTTTGTTTTCAATTTTTTTTACAGTACATATGGTGCTACTTTCTCGCACTAGTGCGGAAAAGAGCACTTTTACGCACTAGTGCTTTTTGTTTTCAATTTTTTAATAATTAAACTTATTTGCCATTATATGTTTTTTTTTTTTATTTACTCGCACAATGCATAGTAAAACATTGCGTGCGTAAAGATGATTTCCGACTCGTATTCCTTTATACACTCGCTCGCTTTGCTCGCTCGTGAATAAAATTCCACTCGTCGGAAAACATACACTTTCCGCACTTGTTGCATAAATAGCTATTTTATTACATTTGGGAATTTTTATGTTATTTCTACTCAGAATCGCGCGCTCTTTCGATCCTAACGGAATAAAATAAGTGGCCCAAGATGTTCATTTCCATTCCGTTATTCTTTTTAGGGTTCCGTACCCAAAGGGTAACAACGGGACCCTATTACTAAGACTCCGCTGTCCGTCCGTCCGTCTGTCTGTCCGTCTGTCACTAGGCTGTATCTCATGAACCGTGATTGCTAGACAGTTAAAAATTTCACAGATGATGTATTTCTGTTGCCGCTATAACAACAAATAGTAAAAACGAAATAAAATAAATATATAAGCGGGGCTCCCATACAATAAACTTGATTTTTTCCCGTTTTTTGCGTAATGGTACGGAACTCTTCGTGCGCGAGTCAGATTCGCACTCGACCGGTTTTTTCATAGCATTGTATGACAGTCAATGGAAGAAACTAAAAATGTATGGATATTCTGGATTTCCATATATTTTGTATTTGAATTTTTGGATTTTCTCTTATTGGGACCGAAAGAGCTCGAATTATTGAGTAGAAGTAACATAAACATTCCCAAAAAAATTAAAAAAGTACTTATACCTGTACAATTTCAAATAAAATGGCCCATAAAGCGACTGGAAATTAGGGATGAAAATTCCGGAAAAAATCAAATGCTTTTTTCGGGATTTTTACAAAATTTCGTTTTTTTTCGGTTTTTTTCCAGTTCTTTTCAGAAAAATTAAATACGTCCCACACTATGCCACTTATGAGTGATGACAGTGTCAATGCCATAAACACATTAGACATGCAACCTTAACCTACCTGTTAAAATTTCTAAAAGTATATTGAAAAATACAATGTTTTTTTCGAAAGAAACTTGAAAAAAAAAACGAGCCGTTTTGAAATTTTCCCGGTTTTTTCAACGCTACTGGAAATTCAGTCGGTCATGCCATTCATTTGTCATTCGTTTTATTCAACTCTTTTTAAATCGAAATAAAACTATCATACACATAACTAATAAAACTAACATCCCGACGTTTCGAACCCTTTACAGCGTTCGTGGTCAACGGGTGACTGAGGAAAAATTACAAAGTGCAAAAATACCCACATACTAAAATAATGAACAATCATAGACTACAAACTTTAAGGCTGGTTGTACATGCAAAATCGGTTCATAAGGCTAGTTATACACTACAATTATTTTCAAGTAAAGATATATATATATATAGTAGTGGACCCGGTAATGGGCGTGGAACCGGTTATGGGTCATAAAACTACAAATCTTGTAAAATAAGTATCTTAAACTAGTTTATAAACACTGGTAATATTTGACCATAAACAAGAGTCATAGAGCTGCTTAAGTTTGACTTTTTATGAAATTCGGTTATTATTTAAGGAATTGGCGCCAACCCAAAAGTTGTCGTGTCACTGAAAAAAGTAACGAGTGAGAATTCTTAACAACTTTGCTAAGAGAGGTGAGTTCATATATTTAATTTTAATTAATTATTAGTTGGTGTAAACTAGAATGTGTTTTGTTAATTGCATTCACCATGAGATAAGGTATACAACACACTATTTTCTGACTCCAGAGATGTAAAAAAATAGTAGTATTTTGCCCAATCCCATCATAGGAGCTGTAAAACTACATGCCTCCTATGATGGGACAATTTACATAATGATGCTTCCCATGCCGTCATTTCATGTTGGAACAATAAAATGTAGTATTGAAATTTGTCAGGAGGTATGCTCGGACTTCAGATAAAATTAATATAGTTTTTACAAACTATTATTAACTTGCCCTATTAGTTATAGACCGCGAGCCAGACGCAAATTTCGTCAGTCATCGCCTCCCGGGCGAAAACTCGTATAGTAGAAGTGCTAGTTTCGAAAATGATGACCATTTTGGAATCCAAGATGGCGGACATGCACTATGTCATAAAAGTCGTCATGGATGTCGTTTTATAGGTTTAAGGGAGTGTAGATTTCAAAAATTATGTCCATTTTGGAATCCAAGATGGCGGACATGCACTATGTCATAAAAGTCGTCATGGATGTCGTTTTATAGGTTTAAGGGAGTGCAGATTTCAAAAATTATGACCATTTTGGAATCCAAGATGGCGGACATGCACTATGTCATAAAAGTCGTCATGGATGTCGTTTTATGGGTTTTAGGGAGTGCTAGTTTCGAAAATGATGGCCATTTTGGAATCCAAGATGGCGGACATGCACTATGTCATAAAAGTCGTCATGGATGTCGTTTTATAGGTTTAAGGGAGTGTAGATTTCAAAAATTATGTCCATTTTGAAATCCAAGATGGCGGACATGCACTATGTCATAAGTCGTCATGGATGTCGTTATATGGGTTTTGGGGAGTGTCGATTTCGAAAATGATGACTAGTGTATTGGCGTCTCGAGCACTTATGTCATAGTGACGTCACTGACAGTTAGGTGTTAGTCGATGATAGACCGCGAGCAGAGCAGTCGTATCACGTGATGTTTGGGTTGACGAGCCGTTGGAAATACATTACATTATTGTAGTAGTGAATGAATAGGCTTTTAATTATAAAATATGAGACTTTATTCGAGACATCTTTATAGGACCGTGACATGAGTCTAGACAATCTCGCATCGTCAATCATAGACAATACATAGAGTAGGCATACCAATATAGGTACCATAACAATCGTATGATTTACTGTGGTAAATACAGGACATTACAATGACCATTTTGGAATCCAAGATGGCAAATTTACGACGGCTCAGCCATACGGTCAAAATTAGGTGGGGCTTGCTCGACCAAATGTCATAGAGGGACCCTGGCAGTTTCTGACGCCGCCATTTTTATTTCAAAATGGCTGATTCTAAATGGCGCCCGATTTTAAAGTTTGTCCTAGCGCGCTAAATGTTGGTCACGGAAACTCGGGGTCCCATGGATTGCTATAAAAATTTTTTTTTGAAAAAATCCAAGATGGAAAAAATTACCACTTATTTTGTATAGCAACTTCTTAACGGTGCGAGATGGGTGAACGGTGCTCGACCAAATGTCATAGAGGGCCCCGCGACAAATTGGTCTGATATTGCTTAATCCGTTTTTTACATACACATAGCTTCTTTTGATAGGTACTGTAAAGGTTTTGTAACCTTTACAGCCTTTTTTATCAGTAACTGGTGACAGACGCGTTTTGAATTTAGAATCGTATCGCCCTGTCAAATGGAACGGGGGTGCGTGATCGCCATTCCTGAAGAGGCAGTCATTCTGTATAGATGATTTGTCAATTAGCTAACCTGTGAGAAAAAAATAATACATTGAAGATCAATCCTCTATGTTTAAATATCTACCACATCTTCCCCAATAGGCGTATCCACTTTACAGTACTGGCCGCTTATTGCACTCCCTAAAACCCATATAACGACATCCATGACGACTTTTATGACATAGTGCATGTCCGCCATCTTGGATTCCATAATGGTCATCATTTTCGAAACTAGCACTCCCTAAAACCCATAAAACGACATCCATGACGACTTTTATGACATAGTGCATGTCCGCCATCTTGGATTCCAAAATGGTCATAATTTTTGAAATCTGCACTCCCTTAAACCTATAAAACGACATCCATGACGACTTTTATGACATAGTGCATGTCCGCCATCTTGGATTCCAAAATGGTCATAATTTTTGAAATCTGCACTCCCTTAAACCTATAAAACGACATCCATGACGACTTTTATGACATAGTGCATGTCCGCCATCTTGGATTCCAAAATGGCCATCATTTTCAAAACTAGCACTCCCTAAAACCCATAAAACGACATCCATGACGACTTTTATGACATAGTGCATGTCCGCCATCTTGGATTCCAAAATGGTCATAATTCTTGAAATCTGCACTCCCTTAAACCTATAAAACGACATCCATGACGACTTTTATGACATAGTGCATGTCCGCCATCTTGGATTCCAAAATGGTCACCATTTTCGAAACTAGCACTCCCTAAAACCCATAAAACGACATCCATGACGACTTTTATGACATAGTGTATGTCCGCCATCTTGGATTCCAAAATGGTCATAATTTTTGAAATCTGCACTCCCTTAAACCTATAAAACGACATCCATGACGACTTTTATGACATAGTGCATGTCCGCCATCTTGGATTCCAAAATGGTCATCATTTTCGAAACTAGCACTCCCTAAAACCCATAAAACGACATCCATGACGACTTTTATGACATAGTGCATGTCCGCCATCTTGGATTCCAAAATGGTCATAATTTTTGAAATCTGCACTCGCTTAAACCTATAAAACTACATCCATGACGACTTTTATGACATAGTGCATGTCCGCCATCTTGGATTCCAAAATGGTCATCATTTTCGAAACTAGCACTCCCTAAAACCCATAAAACGACATCCATGACGACTTTTATGACATAGTGCATGTCCGCCATCTTGGATTCCAAAATGGTCATAATTTTTGAAATCTGCACTCCCTTAAACCTATAAAACGACATCCATGACGACTTTTATGACATAGTGCATGTCCGCCATCTTGGATTCCAAAATGGCCATCATTTTCGAAACTAGCACTCCCTAAAACCCATAAAACGACATCCATGACGACTTTTATGACATAGTGCATGTCCGCCATCTTGGATTCCAAAATGGTCATCATTTTTGAAATCTGCACTCCCTTAAACCTATAAAACGACATCCATGACGACTTTTATGACATAGTGCATGTCCGCCATCTTGGATTCCAAAATGGTCATCATTTTCGAAACTAGCACTCCCTTAAACCCATAAAACGACATCCATGACGACTTTTATGACATAGTGCATGTCCGCCATCTTGGATTCCAAAATGGTCATCAATTTTGAAATCTGCACTCCCTTAAACCCATAAAACGACATCCATGACGACTTTTATGACATAGTGCATGTCCGCCATCTTGGATTCCAAAATGGTCATAATTTTTGAAATCTGCACTCCCTTAAACCTATAAAACGACATCCATGACGACTTTTATGACATAGTGCATGTCCGCCATCTTGGATTCCAAAATGGTCATAATTTTCGAAACTAGCACTCCCTAAAACCCATAAAATGACATCCATGACGACTTTTATGACATAGTGCATGTCCGCCATCTTGGATTCCAAAATGGTCATAATTTTTGAAATCTGCACTTCCTTAAACCTATAAAACGACATCCATGACGACTTTTATGACATAGTGCATGTCCGTCATCTTGGATTCCAAAATGGCCATCATTTTCGAAACTAGCACTCCCTAAAACCCATAAAATGACATCCATGACGACTTTTATGACATAGTGCATGTCCGCCATCTTGGATTCCAAAATGGTCATCATTTTTGAAATCTGCACTCCCTTAAACCTATAAAACGACATCCATGACGACTTTTATGACATAGTGCATGTCCGCCATCTTGGATTCCAAAATGGTCATAATTTTTGAAATCTGCACTCCCTTAAACCTATAAAACGACATCCATGACGACTTTTATGACATAGTGCATGTCCGCCATCTTGGATTCCAAAATGGTCATAATTTTTGAAATCTGCACTCCCTTAAACCTATAAAACGACATCCATGACGACTTTTATGACATAGTGCATGTCCGCCATCTTGGATTCCAAAATGGTCATAATTTTTGAAATCTGCACTCCCTTAAACCTATAAAACGACATCCATGACGACTTTTATGACATAGTGCATGTCCGCCATCTTGGATTCCAAAATGGCCATCATTTTCGAAACTAGCACTCCCTAAAACCCGTAAAACGACATCCATGACGACTTTTATGACATAGTGCATGTCCGCCATCTTGGATTCCAAAATGGTCATCATTTTTGAAATCTGCACTCCCTTAAACCTATAAAACGACATCCATGACGACTTTTATGACATAGTGCATGTCCGCCATCTTGGATTCCAAAATGGTCATCATTTTCGAAACTAGCACTCCCTTAAACCCATAAAACGACATCCATGACGACTTTTATGACATAGTGCATGTCCGCCATCTTGGATTCCAAAATGGCCATCATTTTCGAAACTAGCACTCCCTAAAACCCATAAAACGACATCCATGACGACTTTTATGACATAGTGCATGTCCGCCATCTTGGATTCCAAAATGGTCATCATTTTTGAAATCTGCACTCCCTTAAACCCATAAAACGACATCCATGACGACTTTTATGACATAGTGCATGTCCGCCATCTTGGATTCCAAAATGGTCATAATTTTTGAAATCTGCACTCCCTTAAACCTATAAAACGACATCCATGACGACTTTTATGACATAGTGCATGTCCGCCATCTTGGATTCCAAAATGGCCATCATTTTCAAAACTAGCACTCCCTAAAACCCATAAAACGACATCCATGACGACTTTTATGACATAGTGCATGTCCGCCATCTTGGATTCCAAAATGGTCATAATTCTTGAAATCTGCACTCCCTTAAACCTATAAAACGACATCCATGACGACTTTTATGACATAGTGCATGTCCGCCATCTTGGATTCCAAAATGGTCACCATTTTCGAAACTAGCACTCCCTAAAACCCATAAAACGACATCCATGACGACTTTTATGACATAGTGTATGTCCGCCATCTTGGATTCCAAAATGGTCATAATTTTTGAAATCTGCACTCCCTTAAACCTATAAAACGACATCCATGACGACTTTTATGACATAGTGCATGTCCGCCATCTTGGATTCCAAAATGGTCATCATTTTCGAAACTAGCACTCCCTAAAACCCATAAAACGACATCCATGACGACTTTTATGACATAGTGCATGTCCGCCATCTTGGACTCCAAAATGGTCATAATTTTTGAAATCTGCACTCGCTTAAACCTATAAAACTACATCCATGACGACTTTTATGACATAGTGCATGTCCGCCATCTTGGATTCCAAAATGGTCATCATTTTCGAAACTAGCACTCCCTAAAACCCATAAAACGACATCCATGACGACTTTTATGACATAGTGCATGTCCGCCATCTTGGATTCCAAAATGGTCATAATTCTTGAAATCTGCACTCCCTTAAACCTATAAAACGACATCCATGACGACTTTTATGACATAGTGCATGTCCGCCATCTTGGATTCCAAAATGGTCACCATTTTCGAAACTAGCACTCCCTAAAACCCATAAAACGACATCCATGACGACTTTTATGACATAGTGTATGTCCGCCATCTTGGATTCCAAAATGGTCATAATTTTTGAAATCTGCACTCCCTTAAACCTATAAAACGACATCCATGACGACTTTTATGACATAGTGCATGTCCGCCATCTTGGATTCCAAAATGGTCATCATTTTCGAAACTAGCACTCCCTAAAACCCATAAAACGACATCCATGACGACTTTTATGACATAGTGCATGTCCGCCATCTTGGATTCCAAAATGGTCATAATTTTTGAAATCTGCACTCGCTTAAACCTATAAAACGACATCCATGACGACTTTTATGACATAGTGCATGTCCGCCATCTTGGATTCCAAAATGGTCATCATTTTCGAAACTAGCACTCCCTAAAACCCATAAAACGACATCCATGACGACTTTTATGACATAGTGCATGTCCGCCATCTTGGATTCCAAAATGGTCATAATTTTTGAAATCTGCACTCCCTTAAACCTATAAAACGACATCCATGACGACTTTTATGACATAGTGCATGTCCGCCATCTTGGATTCCAAAATGGTCATCATTTTCGATACTAGCACTCGCTAAAACCCATAAAACGACATCCATGACGACTTTTATGACATAGTGCATGTCCGCCATCTTGGATTCCAAAATGGTCATAATTTTTGAAATCTGCACTCGCTTAAACCTATAAAACGACATCCATGACGACTTTTATGACATAGTGCATGTCCGCCATCTTGGATTCCAAAATGGTCATCATTTTCGAAACTAGCACTCCCTAAAACCCATAAAACGCCATCCATGACGACTTTTATGACATAGTGCATGTCCGCCATCTTGGATTCCAAGTTGGTTATCAGTTTCGAAATCCAGTCCCTAAAACCTATAAAACAACCATGATCATAATTATTCCTAAAATTAATCGAGACAAAATTATTCGATGTACATACGAGTTTTCGCTCGGGAGGCGATTGGTCATGGAAATCCGTTCCTGGCTCCCGGTCTATTAGTGTGGGTCAAATTTTGGAAGCTGAATTTGCCAAATCTTATTTCCTATTCCAATATTTTATACTCATAGGGATGCCCATTATAGGGGCACCATTACTGGATCCACGCCCATTACCGGGGTACCATTACTGGAGCTTTGCCGACCATGACTGGAGAAAAAACACATAGTTTTAATTTGTTAATTATGTGGAAACTAATTGCTGAATTTTTGATACAACACGCCTGAAACATAAAAGACGGATGGGACATTCAACTTCTAACACGCAAGGCGGTAACATTTTACATGTATCAGGGAAATATCACAAATACTCCAAATTTCCTCTTACAAGTCCCATGACTGGTGCCGTTACTATACGCGATAAAAAAATATTTTTAAATTATTGAGTCGTACACCAATTACATCACACATCACCTGCCATTGTTAAATCGAATCGTCACCAACGAATAGTTAAACCGTTCTACACAAATGTATTTTCTCCCGAACATTAGGCAAATTACAATCTTCCAGACATTATAACTTCTGCTATCTGAGCAATTCACGAAATTCGCTGGGAATTTATACAAAAGTTTGTATAAATTCCCAGCAATTAAAAGCGGCGAATATTACGTATAGAAAAGATAAGGCTGCAGTGATAAAGATGCTATAGAACTAGGTACTATGCTATGAGTACGCACAGTTTTACGTATTTGTTTAGAAATAATAGAAACAAAGAAAAGTTCTAAGAAAATATGTCCAAGTTTACATTTTCAAAGCAGAAGTAGGAACACCTATTATGAACGTATTAATATTTTTTTATTAAAGGTCTATTTGCTTTAATTAATTCTTATAACATAAGTAGATAGTAAGTAAGTAAGTAAATATTCTTTATTGCACCAAAATTATACATTTTACATACATGTAAAACTACAAAGAAATATTTAAAGAAAAAATAGAACCAGGTAACAACAGGCGGTCTTATCGCTAAAAAGCGATAGTTTACTTACATTACGTCCAAATAGTAAAACATATATCAGATACATATAAACATCCATTTAAGAAGAGAAGTAATGAACCTTCAGTAAGTTTTTGAAGGTACTAAATCTTTATTCTGTAAGTAATCCAAAATAAATGAACCATACGCTTTACTTAAGTACAAATCATCTCAGTACCGTAGAAACGATACCTTACAAATAACGCTATACGCCTTACAAATAAAGCTATACGGTACTTACAATACCTTTCAGACAGATGGATTTGGCTTAAGCCAATCCATTGCGAGCAACCGTCTGGAAAAGCTCTTACTTTCCAAAACACACCTATATAGTCACCTATCATTGCACATACAACCTTAAGTGTAAAAGATAAAGCTTAAAATTCAATACGTGATATGAGTTTTCAAAATGTAATTGCAAAAAGGTAGTATGTTTGTGAAACCGTGATGCGATTTACGACCTTAAGAGGATAGAAAAAAGGTTCGATACCTTTATTAAGACAAATGGCGCTTTCACAGATTATGTTAATTCAAGATGAGAACAAGGTGCCGTTTTATTCATTAGCGCGAATTCTAACATAGCTTCCTTATTTTAAATAAACTTTAAGACTGATTTTGTCTCAGAATTGTATATTGATGAATTTGAAGTTAATTTCATTTAATTACTAAGATAAGAAAAGATAACCGTCTTTCCGAGTAACAAAAGTTTGGTGTAAAATACGAAATCAATGGTAGAGACAAAGAACATCTTACTAAATAAAGTATTATGTTTTGTAACTTGTACACTGCGTTTCATATTTTTGAGGTGTATATAAAGATTTATTTCGTTAAATAATTACCCACAAGCTTTTCGTATTTTCCCGTCCGCTTATGTTTTGTACATTCAAGTCGGCCGCTATGAAGCACAAAAGTGATCACATTTTTTTATTTTTTTATTTGCAGTCTCCCTTTTTCGTACTCTTTCGTACTCATTAAAAGTTCATACCTATACGTGATGAAATCCCTTTTACACACTTATCTTTAACCGTAAGCGTCATTCTAGATCTGCGGATTTAACCAATTACATATAGAAGCAATATGGTCCGAATGTAGCAACACAATTTAAACGCTTCTTACACGTGTATCTCATTGTCACTCGAGTAAGAAATTAAATGACAAACGCAGTGAGAAACTAATTACTGAAGGAGACACAGTTAATTCATCCTTGAGATTAATTACACGAAAACAACGCGAATTACAAACAAGAATTTTAGACGAAATTCCATTGGATTGTATGTAGTGTCATAGTGAGAGCGTTTTCACATGTACGATCCGATATCGGATGTCGGATGACCTTTGGAGAAAAACAGTTGCTAGAAAATGCCCTATGGCATTAAAATTTGCATTAGCGCTAGCTTTTGAACAGATGGATCGGATCTGTCAGTCTCAAAAGTGACATTTCTTGAAACAAAAACGTCACTGGATACTGACAGATTAGATCCATATCTGATCCAGATTTAATTCATGGCTTGTTATTAAATACCGAATACGCATATAAGTCCCGTTTTGTTAAAATAATCTAAAAAATCTTAAAGTACTAAACGATATATAAACGCTATAAACTGACTAAACTTTGGGAACAAATCAAATTATTTTATTAAATATTTTGATTTGTGATTTTTAAGTAGTCACACTACTATATATAAATTATAAACTGTAATAGATGTCATATATTAAAGAAAAAGTGACGAAGCCCTCCAGTGGTGAAGGCCGGTTTTTTTCTTTTCTTTAATATATGACATCTATTACAGTTTATGATATAAACTGAGACAGCCCGTTTTCCATTTCAAAATAAAGCCTTGCTCATTCTCATTACTCTTTTAATAAATAGCCCCGAAGGTCTACCGCGAACCAAGTTCGACGTGTTGCCTCCCTGTCACACTTACGTACGAATTTACAAGTGCGACAGAGAGGCAACAAAGTCTGAAATTAAAGTCCCTGTAGATAAATCTTCATTTTGTCGTTGCCTTCATTAGTGCTGCTGGTAATTACTTCCTTCATCGTTGCTTTCCTACCTCATTATATCAAGAATGAATTATTATAGCGAGATAAATAAAAATCTGGTCTACGCTTTTCATAATGATTTTAGCCAGAACATATTTAATTTTGTTTTTCTTTTTTGCACTTGTCCTATAAAATCCGTAAATTCATACTGGCTAAGCAAAAATGCAACACTTAGGCAACCGTGCACACTCAGTCACTCACATACAAATCGCAGACACTTCCATACATACATACACACAAACATTCATAAGACTTAGGTATAGGCTAATTTTAATTAAGTAATTACATTGTTATTTGTATTTAAGCTTTCCCTTATTTATTTTTTACATTGTGTTTACTAGTCCATCTACTGGGCCTTACTGAAAATCAGCGTCGCGGAGTGTGCCATGTTGGCTCACACCGTGACACCAAGCTGAGTAAGGACCATTTAGCGCAACCTCATTCTGTTTAATTATTTCTAGTTTTAGTCTTGTTATGTTGTGCTAATAAATGCTTTTTCTTCTTCTTCTTCTTCTTTTCTTCTAAAAAAATCTAGGAAAAGGTTTATTTAATTAAGTGTATCGATTGCTCGCTAGATAGCGCTTTTCCGTCTTACCGAACCCTATCTCACGCTGTCAAGAAATACGTCAGAACAATAAATTGTCATATGACTCATATATATGAGTAAAAAACAGCGTAATACTTTATAGATTGGGCAATTTGGTTGGGTTATTTTTGTATCTGGGTATAATAAAAACCGGCCAAGTGTGAGTCGGACTCGCGCACCGAGGGTTCCGTACTTTTGAGTATTTGTTGTTATAGCGGCAACAGAAATACATCATCTGTGAAAATTTCAACTGTCTAGCTATCACGGTTCATGAGATGTAGCCTGGTGACAGAAAGACAGACGGACAGCGGAGTCTTAGTAATAGGGTCCCGTTTTTACCCTTTGGGTACGGAACTCTAAAAAATTAGTTCTAGTGAATATGGTTCAGTGTGATGTTTGTTAGGTATCGTTTATATACGAGTAATTCACATAATGCCTTCACGCTGTCCTAGAAACTGAATAAGCACCAATAGCACATAGCACCTACGAGGACAAAGTGCTTCCCGAGTTAGACAATACCCACAGCATGACCCAGTCTTAAACTTTAGCTATTCCCAATGGACATATCGCCGCTATACTTACTCAACCACGTATCTGCAACACTCATTTGATGACAAAAACACCCGTATTCCGAATGATAGAAAAGCGACATTTCCATCAAATGATTGTTGCAGATATGAGGTTGAGTAAGTATAGCGACGATATAGGAGCAGTGTAGTCACTCGGGCAGAGCTGTGAGGAAGTCTCCGATTACGCTTACGGCCGAGTTCGAATAATGCTTAAATTAAGATGTCACGATACGATACCGATCTGTCAGGGTCAAGTGACATTTCTTCAACCAAAAACGTCACTTTTGACACTGACAGATCGGTATCGTATCGCTGTGACATCTTATAAGCATTGTTCGAATACGGTTGTCGGTTTTTATAGATAATATGGATTATGTCTTTAGTTATTTAATTGCTTGGGAACAGGGGCGGATTTAGGGGGTGGCTAAAACTGCTTGTCCACTGAAGCGGAGCGAGGCAGCGGAAGCGGTGAACGAGTTAAAAATCCACTTCTCCTGCGCTATCGGTGGATTTTTGCCTCACTCCGCTCAAGTGGACAGGCAACCTAAGGAGTTCAAGCCTAAATAGTTAGCTACTTTTACTGAGACGAATAGTCCGTTGGTGATGTTAATAAAGGGGCCCACTGACTATCAGTCCGCCGGACGATATCGGCCTGTCAGTTGTTCGGAACTGTCAAATTTTTGTTCTAACTGACAGGCCGATATCGTCCGGCGGACTGATAGTCAGTGGACCCCTTTAGAGCCCTGAAACTTGTCTGAAACTTTAGTATTCCGAGTGTTCACAACAAAAATGTCTTATGCGACATGCATTTGTATACAAATCACATAATTTTGAAAGGGGAATGGAAACCATGACGTCTGACAAACATGACGTTGACATTTGAAAAGGTCTAATATGTCTTCTATAAAAATCAATCGTTCTTTTCTGCAAGTGCTGTCATAGTATTATGTAGCGATATAATCCTCTCCTCGGTTCTTAAGGTTTCGCTGACGTCATTCGGGCCTTGAACCGCCCGCCCGTCAAATCCGGGCTTATTGCGAACTGATTGAACTTGAAAGGAAAAGCCTCGAAAATGGCGTAGCTATACTTCCGCAAAATTGGAAGTTATTTTAGGCTTCGGATCTTGTATTTTTGTTTCTCTTCCATGCAAAATGTTATATTGACTAATATTGTCTTCGGTTACCGCGATAGTTACTCATGAAATAAAACTATGAAAACGGATTATATCGCGTATATTGAATTTATAATACATCCCCATCATCAATCATCAGGGGATGTATTATAAATTCAATATACGCGATATAATCCGTTTTCATAGTTTTATTTCATGTTATATTGACTGCTAAGATGCCCTAAAATATTGCACCATATCCTGATTCCTATGGCAGGTAACGAAGGTGTGTTGCAATATTTTTGGCCACTTTGGCGGTTACTATTAGATGCTGACTGAACATGTCTGGGCGTGGAAGGGTCCTAGATTATCCCCAGGTTACCTTCCCCCACACAGCGTGTTGTACAAAACGTAATTCACGAGAAACCTCTCAAGCCCGGTTAACATTTGTCTGTCGTGTCGTGTTGTGTTGTGTCGTGACGCATATCGGTTTCATACATTTAATATGATTGCGTGCACATTTGTCTGACGCAGCGTGCGTCATACATATGTAGTTAGTGCATATGTAGCTGTAATGTTCAGCCAAGGTATGGTTGGACCGGACCGATACAGGGACTGACTGTTATGTTACAAGTACGATGCTTACTTTATATAAATATTTTTTAACCTTCTTGCTTGTTGTATTTAACTATTTGTTCATTGTATGTTATTTTATGTATCTTTTCTTCTTGTCTGTCACCTTCCGTGATTCTTCTCACCTGATGGTCTCATCGGAAGATCAGCGCTGGAAGTCACCAGCAACATGCTGAGATGAGGCCATTTCGTGGCACTTTAATCTTATTTTATGTTTTCTTTTGTATTATCATGTAATGTCTTGTTTGTTTGTGCTTACGAATAAAATCTCATTCTATTCTATTCTATTCTATTCTAAATGTGTATTAAATGTATGCGATATGCGTCACGACACAACACAACACGACACAAAACAACACGACACGTCAGACAAACGCGAACCAGGCTTCATGCAATCATAATACAGCACGCAGCAGCGTACTATAATCTATAACTGTATAATTTAAAACACTGGTCCAACCGTTGACTGGTTTAGAATGCTTTGAGGCATAAATTGAGGCATTTGATACTTGGGTGTGGTTTGGTAAACCAAATAGGGGTCAAGTATATGACAATATGATTAAGTCCCGTAAAATCTTTAAAGGTAAGTTGAAATGGTGTCAGAACAACCAAGAACAAATAAAAATGGATTTAATTGCTGCTCATCATGCAAAACAAGATTTTCGAAAGTTTTGTAAATGCACTAATAAGTTAAGTTCTAAGCTTGGTACTCCCGTGAGTGTCGACGGTGTGTCGAGTCCCGGGGAAATCGCAAATATGTTTCAGGACCATTTTAGCGTTAGGTCACCCTTAGGACCGCCGAACAGATTGCTCGACACTGAGGACTTTGGCAAGCCCTCAATACTGATCACAGCCAAGGATGTCAGTTTGGCTATACAGAAGATGAAAGGGGGCAAATCACCTGGGCACGATGGCCTCAGTGTCGAGCATCTGCGGTATGCTGGCAATCACCTCCCTCGCGTACTTAGTCTTTTATACAACCTCTGTTTAGGTCACTCGTATCTTCCACAGGATATGGTCAAAACTCTGGTGGTGCCTGTTATCAAGAATAAGACAGGGGATGTGTCGGATAAGTCAAATTACCGACCCATCTCTTTGGCCACGATAGTGGCAAAAGTACTTGACAGTGTGCTCAACTCGTATTTAAAAAGACAGGTTAAGTTACATGACGCGCAGTTCGGGTTCGTTCCCAGGCTGTCGACGGAAGCCGCCATCTTGAGTTTGAAACACACTGTCAAGTATTACACGGACAGGCAAACACCTGTCTATGCATGTTTTATGGATCTGTCGAAAGCTTTCGACACGATTTCCTACGACATTCTCTGGCGTAAGATGGGTGATATAGGGCTTCCACCAGAGCTGATCTCACTGTTTAGATACTGGTACCTGAACCAGGAGAATACGGTTAGGTGGGCGGGTGTTGTCGAATCCCCAGAGACTGGAGTGCGGAGTAAGGCAGGGGGGGTTGAGCTCGCCTCTGCTCTTCAGCCTATATGTCAATGCATTGATCGAGGAGCTCAGCAGCATGTATGTCGGATGTTTTGTGGACGGTGTCTGCGTCAATAATTTAAGTTACGCAGACGACATGGTCCTGTTGGCCCCCTCGGTCACTGCATTGCGCCGGCTAATTGCTGTCTGTGAGACATATGCGGCCTCGCACGGTCTCTCATATAATGTTAAAAAGACCGAGTACATGGTCTTTAAAGCTGGCAGCAACTGTCCTTTCTTTTTTCCTCCCATTGTACTTAATGGTGTTCCACTTACGCGGGTTACTAAATTTAAATACTTAGGACATTTGCTGACAGACGACCTGAGGGACGATGCCGATATGGAGAGGGAGCGCAGAGCGTTGTCAGTCCGTGCGAACATGCTGGCCCGCAGATTTGCACGATGTACAAATTCTGTCAAAATAACCTTATTTAAGGCATACTGCACATCACTGTACTCGTCAAGTCTGTGGGTCAATTACACGCAGCGGGCTTACAATGCTCTGCGTGTACAGTATAACAACGCATTTAGGGTGCTACTACGGCTTCCACGATACTGCAGCGCGTCGACTATGTTTGCTGAGGCGCGGACTGATAGCTTCGACGCTATCTGGCGTAAGAAAACGCCCTCGCTCTTAAGTAGGGTACGTGGGAGCAGTAATAGCATCTTAAACATGATAGCTAATAAGCTTGATTGTCCTTTGATGTGGAAATTGTGTCAAAGGACAAAATCTGTGTTTATTATTAAGTACTAACGTAGGCTAGGATCAACTAACACTCTTTGGACCATTTTGTTGTCTTTAATAAAATAATAAATAAAAATAAAGACTTTTTGTACGTTTTATCATTTTACTCGTACTTAAAATTTGCATAACAACAAATGTAATTAATTATTTAGCCTACGCAAAGGACTAGGTATTTAATTAACTCTCCTTTTGTCTTAATATAAACTGCCTCAAAAGCGCTAATCATTCAAAAAAAACAATAGGCTTTTGTTAAACGCCCATGCAGTTTAGGTATTTCAACTTTTCAATGCGAAATTGTCCGGTAATGTCTATATTCAGTTCGCGAAATCAGTTTTCGGTGGTCTGTTGAATACTAAAGATGGCTGAAACGAGAATTATTTGAATTATTTCAATTGGATGTGATGTAGGAGCACGTTATGATATGAATACTTAAGAATTCATTGAGCCCATAGAGGATATAGAGACTAGTATATAATACGCACACAAACAAACAAGTACTCCGCGTATTTCTTAATATGTATTATGAAATGCGACTGTCGTTTGAACTTTCCGTCTAAAGGGTTTAGCCGAGATGAGAATCGTTGATAAAAAAAAAGGCCAATTGAAACTTAAATAATGTATGGAAAATGTCACGTAGCATATCTGTCATCCCGATACACTATTACTAAGACTCCGCTGTTCGTCTGTCCGTCTGTCTGTCACCAGGCTGTCTCATGATCTGTGATAGCTAGACAGTTGAAATTTTCACAGATGATGTATTTCTGTTGCCGCTATAACAACAAATACTAAAAAGTACGGAACTCTCGGTGCGCGAGTCCGACTCGCACTTGGCCGGTTTTTTATTTCTTTTTGTTTTCGTTTGTCGATGTACATGCTACCTATTTCGCCCATACATTCTGCAAAACTCTTCTCTGTTATCCAAAGACTGGGATGAATGAAAAACCGGCTAAGTGCGAGTCGGACTCGCGCACGAAGGGTTTCGTATCATTACGCAAAAATCGGCAAAAAAATCACGTTTGTTGTACGAGTATGGAAGGCCCACTCAAATATTTATTTTGTCCTGTTTTTAGTATTTGTTGTTATAGTGGCAACAGAAATACATCATCTGTGAAAATTTCAACCGTCTAGCTATCACGGTTCATGAGGTACAAGCCAGGTGACAGAAGACAGACAGACGGACAGTGGAGTCTTAGTAATAGGGTCCCGTTTTTACCCTTTGGGTACGGAATCCTAAAAAGAAGTCGAACGTAAAAGCCTCTTAATAATAATTAATTACCTACTAATTTCACAAATTACGTTCACGAATATGCATAACTAGCTGTTGCCCGCGACTTCGTACGCGTGGATTTGTATGTTGGTGGTTATATATTCTACATGAGCATAATATAGAACATAATGCAGCAAAAGATAGGTGCGGTTAATCATTTGTTAATAATTATACAACGCATGAAATTTGTCTTTCACAAACTACGAAGTTTCAAGTCCCGCACTCAAAAAAAATTATGATCTCCATACAAACTTTCAACCCCTTTTTCACCAGCTTAGGGGATGCATTTTGAAAAACCCCTTCTTAGTGGATACTAACGTCATAAAAGCTACCTATTGTGAAAAATTCAGCTCTCTAGGTCCTACGGTTTGGGCTGGACGTCGATTTAAGTGAGTCAGTCAGTCAGTCAGGACTTTTACGTTTATATATATATAGATTTTTAGCAGACTTATATATTAACTCGTCCCCTTTGTACACATCGCAACGTACACATTTGTATATTTACTATCATATTCTACCTTTCTCCGAATCCAGAGATCTAAATGAGCAGATATCTAATATGCCGAATCGAATTTCACTCGCCGGTCTAATTTACTTTTACGTAATCGAATTGCGTATTATTGTGTATTCCGAGATACAATGCTTTCACGAAAAGGTACTCTATTTTTTTCGTGTGGATTCTTTTACAATATCAGTGTTTGCACAGAAAACGTTTTTTAGACAAAGGAGAAAAACTGAGGTGCCAAATTTTACTTTTAAATTTTTACATTCTTCTTCTTCCTGCCCTTATCCCACGTTATGTGGGGTCGGCACAATATGTTTTTCTCTTCCATTCTCCTCTATCTTTCGTCACCTCAGCACTCACTCCTTTCTTTCTCATATCCTCTTTCACACAATCCATCCATCGCTTTTTGGGTCTACCATACGCTCTCCGTCCATCAACATTCATCCCTAACATTCTTTTGCCTATATGGCATTCATCCCTCCTCATCACATGCCCATACCACGCTAACCTACTACTTCTTATCTTCTCCGTTACTGGTGCTACTTTCAAACTTCCCCTAATATACTCATTCTTGATCCGATCCTTTCTCGTCACTCCACACATCCATCTCAACATTCTCATTTCCGCTGCGTGCACTCTTCTTTCATCCGTCACTTTCATCGCCCAGCATTCTGATCCATACATTACAACAGGTCTCACGATCGTCCTGTAAATTTTCCCCTTAAGTTTAAGAGGCATTCGTGGATCGCAAGTTGTTCCAGAGACCTTTGCGATAGGTTATATAGGCGTTAACTATTTACACGAAAATTGTGCGTAAAATTCAACGTTAATTTGAAATTGTTATATAGGCGTTAACTATTTACACGAAAATTGTGCGTAAAATTCAACGTTAATTTGAAATTGTGTCGTTCATTCTCGCTCGTAATTTGTTTTCTCAAAGTAATTAATCTCAATGACGCGTTAAATGTTACGCATTTTTCAACGGATTGAGCTTCAGATTGGTTGGTTTACTTTCTAAATGTAGCTTTTTGGCGGGGGATGAAAGTGAATTTAGACTGGATCTTAATTAGAAAAAAAGGTATCACAAGTATCTTATTTAAAAATGATATACATAATTTAAAAAAAAAATATACTACGTCTGCGGCAAACAAGCTAACGACCCGCCTGATGTTAAGCAGTTTCCGTAGCCTATGTACGCCTGCAACTCCAGAGGAGTTACATGCGCGTTGCCGACCCTAACACTCCGCACCCTCGTTGAGCTCTGGCAACCTTACTCACCGGCAGGAACACAACACTATGAGTAGGGTCTAGTGTTATTTGGCTGCGGTTTTCTGTAAGGTGGTGACATGATAGTTTTTATGCAAAATGGTAGGGTATGCAGGGTTACATAGGTTATATTAGAATGCGTATTTTCGGTCTGTTTTTACCCCGGCGGCTATCTGTTGTGTTCCGTGGACCCCACTCAGTAACCATTCCTTACATCTTTAATTAGAGTTTTGGATAGTTCTATGTTTCTGATCCTAAGAGCGTTTTCACATTGTCCGATCCGATATCGGACGTTGGTAGGAAGTAAAATGTAAGATATGTGTGTTTCTCTGTATTTATTTATGCATTTAATAAATCATCATTACTAAAAAACGATAAATAACGCAAAAAAGGCGGATTTAGTGCCAATGTCACTAGTCTCATAGCCGCCTTCCGACATCCGATATCGGAAAGGCGCTTCCGATAAATTCAGCCATATCAGAGCCCCCCGTCAGCTGTCGGACCGATAATATTTGTTTGTGTGCGTATATGTGTGGGCATAATGCTTGTTGTGTGTGCGTGGCCGCTAAAGCCGGCGCTCGGGCGCGCCCCCGCGGCCTGACTACGCGGATGTAGGATCCTACATCCGATATCGGATCGGACAATGTGAAAACACTCTAAATATCACCGATTAATCGTTACCTTTCTTTTCAGGACATCGACAACCTCATGACCGAAGGCAACAAGTCCCGAACAGTCGCAGCCACGAACATGAACAGCGAATCATCTCGCTCACACGCCGTATTCAGCGTCGTACTCACGCAGACGCTGTGCGACGCCGCAACGGGAGTTACGGGGGAAAAAGTCGCACGATTGTCGCTGGTGGATCTTGCCGGGTCGGAGCGGGCGGTGAAGACGGGAGCGGTTGGAGATAGGTTGAAGGAAGGATCTAATATTAACAAGTAAGTGATATGTTACAAATAAAAGCATTTGCTTACTGTTTGTATCAATTGCATCAAGAGATACTTATAGGTTTTACGATCTCTCTCGTATGACGCTGCGACATGGAGTTACGAGGGAAAAAGTCGCATGCAAAGGCTGTACCATTTCGCCCGCGATAACGAAACGCGAGAGTCGAAGGTCTGATCGTGGCTCTCGGGACAAAAAGTCGCGACCAAACGCTATCAACTCACTGACATTAATGCCTTTCAAGTACCCCGGGTAAAGATGTCTTTGATAAAGAGTTTACCTTTTTCACAGCCTTAAGTCATCAGCGAAAACAGTATCGTGATGCTGTATTTTATTTTATAACCTGTCCTGAAGGACCTGTAGTTGCCACCAGCTAATTCTTGTTTACGATTTTAAACTTATGAAGAATTTCAACAATTTGTAAGCCTTACTCCAAAGACATAAAGCTTAACAATTGTAGTTAACAGTGTTGCTGAAGACCGAACGTGGTTCGCGGTAGGCCTTCAGGGCTATTTATTAAAAGAACATTGAGAATGAGCAAGGCTTTCTTTTGAAATGGAAAACGGGCTGTCTCAGTTTATATCGTTTAGTACCTTAAGATTTTTTAGATTATTTTAACAAAGCGGGACTTATATGCGTATTCGGTATTTAATGACAACTATAACAAGCCATGAATTAAATCTGGATCAGATATGGATAAAATGTCGTTTTCATGTAAAAATAAAGTGTTTTTTTAGTATTTTGACAAATATTTTTGTGTTTCCAGATCACTAACAACTCTCGGCCTGGTCATATCGAAGCTAGCGGACCAGTCGTCGGGCAAGCCCAACAAGGACAAGTTCGTGCCGTACAGAGACTCCGTGCTCACTTGGTTGCTGAAAGACAACCTTGGCGGCAACAGCAAAACTGTCATGGTAAAAACATTGACTTCATTTTTAGGGTTCCGTCCGTCCATCCGTCCGTCTGTCTGTCAAGACCCTTTATCTCAGAAACGCGTAGAAGTATCCAGTTGAAATTAAAACCATATACTCAGGTTTAAAGCCCCTTGAAGCTGTAAAAAAAAGCAAACTTCTATGTTAACGTAAAAGAAAGATACGGCCGTTTATGTCGCAAAAAATGTTTCGAAACTCTCAAGGGAATCAAAATTTATAGGGTACTTACCGTTGACCTAGAACTATGAAATTTGGCAAGTAATCTCGTCTTACACTACAAGTACAGAAAAAATCTGAAAATTATAAATTTATAAAAAAGAAAATAAAAAAAAATTGTACGGAACCCTCGGTGGGCGAGTCCAACTCGCACTTGGCCGGTTTTTTTTATTGGCGATAATTGTGAAGGTATGTATTAGGAATGAATGTAGAGGGATGTAGCTTAAGAAGAAAGGAAAACAAAGGAAAAGGTGGATGGGCTGTGTGAGAGATGATATAAAAAGAAAGCGGCCGTAGCACGGTCGCATTTTTATCACCTGTCATCTGTCACGTTCTAACAAGTATGTTAGTGCGAAAGTGACAGGCATAGTGACAGGCGATAAAAAATTAACCACGCTGCCACCGCTGGTGACTGATTTTTATTTATTTTTATTTATTTATTATTTAAGTTGGCAATTGTACCTTAACAGCTAGAGCCACAGCGGCACAAATTGGGAGACAGTATTACTTATACATTAGGTACAAAAGTATTTTCAAAACAATATTAATTATACTTATATAATACTACTTACAGGCATCTCTCGCTCTATCACTCTCTTACACTCAATCATCAGTGGTCCGATTGCACTCACAAACAAATCACACTCCGGGTGTGCCTCGAGCACGGAGTTGAGCAGAGCGTGCGCGCGCGCGACCGGCGCCTGCGCGTGCGCGCGGTGCCCTTCGCCAGCAGCGGGTGACGCCGCGCGCGAATGTACTGGTTAGGCACAAATAATCGCATGAAGGCCTCGACAAGGGCTACGCTATCTATTGTGTTTCTAATAACACCGATCGTGAATTTCGCCAAAGAGAGCAACCTCCGCAACTGGAGCGAGTCGTACCCTAGATGTCCCTGCAGAAACAGAGTAGGGTACATGTACATGAGATGACGAACGAAAGACAGCATCCCACTGCCTTCAAAAAATTCATGAAATGTATTGTTTCTTCGAAATCACGATATGTTTCGATCATTACAAGAGAAAAAAGTACTCTGGTGTCCCCGATTTCCGTACCATTAGGTTGACATTATTTCTATAGACTTTATAACTATAAGTATAACGTAATGGATGTTACACAAAATGTTTCGAAAACATTTTTCTCGTATAGATCGAAAGAGAAGTGATGAGAAGAAATACCAAAAAAGAACACGTGTCTCGTACAAACACGAAATTTGTATAACATCTCAAACAAGACGTTTCAGTTTAGTAATTTTGCAAAAAAAAAAACATTTATTTTTCAGTGCTAAATAAGTTACCAAATATAAAAGGATCTAAAAAAATGACACCTTATTTTAGTACTCGTCCCAAAGTTAAAGAACCTTAACTCTTATAAGCGTCCGCAGCAAGCTTGGTTCTCCATACAAACGTAGTTTCGCTCTCATTTTAAAACGACTAGCTAGATTGCTCTAAAACTTTGTACTTACAATAGGATAAGGTATATCTATGTCCGTAATTAGTTTATGTAGCTTCAGATACCATAGTTAAAAAAATACAGCGAATTTAAGTTTTTCATATAAAACTTGTTTTTGCTCTATTTTGTTTGTTTTATAAACTGGAGCTATATAAACTAATTACATACCTAGATATAGGTCTTGTATGTGCAAAGTTTCATTACAATCCAACACGTAGTTTTAAAATGAGAGCGGAACTACGTTTGTATGGTAAGGTGCAATTCGGACGAGCTTGCCGGGGACTTAAGTTCAAGGTGAACCCTGAATCCTATCTATTGGCGCTATTTTTAGAGGGCTAACATCGACCTCTTGTTCAATCCCTACGTTGTTCAATCCCTAATCGGATTCTTTACATCCAATATACGAGCTAGAACGTGCACCTTACATTATGTCACTCGCTCGTAGTTTACACGTAACATGATAGCGGCTTAGTTTACAACGTAAAAGATATACCAGGCTCTCACACAATTTAATTACGGCCTCATACGAACTTTATCAAAAATTTGCTAAAGATACGATATGGAGTGACGTTTTTATTTGAAGAAACGTCACTTTTAACACTGACATATCCGATCCATGTCGTATCTTTAGCAAATTTTTGACGTATCAGAATACAGAATACAGAACTTTATTGGTAAAAGCAAATTTTACAGGTCACATTTTACATTTACAAAAAAATATATGTACATATGTTCGTTAATATAATGAATTACATATTTATTTATTTTATTTATCTTGTATCTTAAAGTTCGAATCAGCAGCGGTATCATGGTCGCATTTTTATCACCTGTCATGCCAGGCGTCACTTTCGCACTTACATATTTGTTAGAACGTGACAGGCATGGTGACAAATGATAAAGAGCCGACCATCTTAGCCCTACAGGCCGTTAGTATCATTATTCAAGAAAACACTGTTGAATTTTCCTAAGCTAGTGCTTCTCAATGTAGACATTCAAAAATCTTGCCAACAGCTTTATGTTAAAAATTAATACCTAAATTCAATACAGTCTAAAAGTAGGCTACAGCCGTGTTTCTTCATTTTTTGGGTTCCGTACCCAAAGGGTAAAAACGGGACCCTATTACTAAGACTCCGCTGTCCGTCTGTCACCGTCACCAGGCTGTATACACAGCTAGACAGTTGAAATTTTCACAGATGATGTATTTCTGTTGCCGCTATAACAACAAATACTAAAAAGTACGGAACCCTCGGTGCGCGAGTCCGACTCGCACTTGGCCGGTTTTTCACCATTCTACTCGCGCCCCTTCCACTTCTAAAGAGTTTTAATAGACGTAATCGATCACAGCAAAATTATGTATTTAGTAAAATTTATTTACCCACTTCATCATGTGTCAAATAACATTTTTCTCTCTTAATTTCCAGGTGGCAACAATTTCCCCAGCGGCAGACAACTACGAAGAGACGTTATCGACGCTTCGATACGCGGACCGAGCGAAGAGGATCGTCAACCATGCGGTTGTCAACGAAGATCCTAACGCCAGGATCATCAGAGAGCTTAGACAGGAGGTGGAGGCTCTTAAGGAGATGCTTAAACATGCCACGGTACGTGAATTATCAACAAATTATGAAATATTTAGGCTGTTAGTAAAGTACGAAGAGCCGCTTCGCTACGCAGACCGAGCGAAGAGGATCGTCAACCACGCCGTTGTCAACGAAGATCCTAACGCCAGGATCATCA
Source organism: Cydia strobilella (assembly GCF_947568885.1). Taxonomy (NCBI): domain Eukaryota; kingdom Metazoa; phylum Arthropoda; class Insecta; order Lepidoptera; family Tortricidae; genus Cydia; species Cydia strobilella. The sequence continues at coordinate 1,556,822 of NC_086043.1, read as the reverse complement.
AAGAGCTTAGACAGGTGGTGGAGGCTCTTAAGGAGATGCTTAAACATGCCACGGTACGTGAATTATCAACAAATTATGAAATATTTAGGCTCTTAGTAAAGTACGAAGAGACGCTTCGCTACGCAGACCGGACGAAGAGGATCGTCAACCACGCCGTTGTCAACGAAGATCATCAGAGATCGCCAGGATCATCAGAGAGCTTATACAGGAGGTGGAGGCTCGTAAGGAGATGCTTAAACATGCCACGGTACGTAAATATTATCTAAATATCATGAAATATTTACTAGGCTGGTTTTAGTGTCACGTGTGACGTGGACCGTCCGCGCGGATCGCTCCGCGCTGGACCAATATGTATTAAGTTCAGGGAGCGTTTTAGAGTGGTCCGCGCGGACGGTCCGCGTGACACTAAACCAGCCCTAGACTGTTTGTTTAGCAAGTATGAAGAGACACAAGGACCGAGCGATGAGTATAGTCAACCATACCGTACCGTGATCAACGATCCTGAGGATTACCCTCTGGTACATGTCTCTTGTGCCCCCTGGCTCAAGAGGCATGTACCAGACAACTTAAGTGTTAGTTTTAATGGCTGTGAAAAAACTTTGTTGACGGTTGGGATGGTGGACAGAGCGAAGAAAATCCTCATACGGTCGTCCGCGAAGTCCTTTAAATAACAGGCTGGCGCTTTGTCATTATTTCAGCCGGAAAACTAGATATAATTCTAACTTTCTTTGTATCCTTTCAAGGCAGATTGTCAAAGACACTTGATATTGTACCGTTGTCATTTCTTGTGAATTGACCAATGACTGTTTCTTCCAGGGTTCGCCGGTGGGTGAGGACGTGCACGAGCAGTTGGCGCAGAGCGAACACCTGATGAAGGAAATGTCCAGGACATGGGAAGAGAAGCTAGTTGAAACTGGTATGAAATCTTTATTTCACCACTCGACGTATTTAGGGACTGGATCTTAATCAAAGTAATATTTTTGGCTTCACTACAGCTACAAACAAAATGTCATAGCCTGCTGCCCTCTTCTTTAATAGAGACAGAGACTGCTTAACATCAGGCGGGCAGTATGCTTGTTTACCACCGACGTAGTGTAAAAAAAAGAGACAGCAGTCTTACGAATAAAAAAAATGTACAACGGGACTTAATCGCGTATTTAAGTCCCGTTGTACAATTTAATGTGTAAAAATCGTGAAAGTAAATCAGTGACTAAAAAAATGTTTACAAATTCCCCTACAGTATAGGTTTTGTTTGAAGAAAGGCGGATAAAACGAATGCTTAACTAATGAAGTCTCACGCCGGGAAAAAATGCAGTTGAATTCCAAATTCCAAATAAAAAATAAAGCTGACAGTTGGTGTTTGTTTATCCTTCTAAGTACCGATGTTTTTTTAAAAGGACAAATAAAAATAGAATTTTGAACTATAATGAAATAAGAAAATATTCCAGATTCAAAACTGCAAAAATGACTGGGACTTAGAAGGATATGGCATCTCTTTATCATGCAATTTCAACCTAAAATACCTATAGTAAATACAGATATGATGTCATAATATGTGACGTTTTCAACCAAAAAGTACCACATTGTCGGTTGTCGATAAGGTTGATTTGTAATTGAAGCTATATGGAATTAGCGCCTTACTGACAAGCGACAATAAAGTATCCTTTTGGTTGAAAATGGCACATATTATCGTTTGTTTTACAGGTCGAGTACAAAGTGAGCGCCAACACGCCTTAGAGAAGATGGGCATCAGCGTTCAAGCGAGTGGCATTCAAGTGGAAAAGAACAAGTACTATCTCGTCAACTTGAATGCTGATCCGTCGCTAAACGAGCTTCTGGTGTATTATCTGAAGGTAAATCATAATCATTATCATAATATGGGGCATTTTCTATGAATTATTGTCGATGGCGCTTACGCCGCACAGCGTCGCGCGGCATTGTACTTTTATCGGAGCATCGTTAATAATGGCGTAAGCGCCATCGACAATAAGGTCCCTTTTTATAGAAAATAGCACATATATATATATATTGTAAACACAGAGGAAATCCTAATATCATTCAATATTGGCTTGAAAAGATAAAAATTACATATTTGATAGTTGTTAGAAAACGGATAGAATTTCCCGTAGATGAGTTTGGCCGCATTGATCTTACATTCACGAACGAAAGATCAAAATAGGTCTGGACCATCAACAAAACTACTTTATTCACTATAACAACACTTGTGCTTTAATGTCGTCATAACGATGTGAAACAGATGGATACATAATTGTTAAAGACAAGTTGTCCCCTGAATATGACGACGAACCCTGATTAGAAAACCGCAAGAGACAGATGGTAAAACAATTGAGAAACATTATTTGTGACGTTTTCAGCCAAAAGGTACCACATTGTCGGTTGTCGATAAGGTTGTTTTGTAATTGAAGCTATATGGAAATAGCGCCTTACTGACAAGCGACAATAAGTACCCTTTTAATTGAAAATGGCACATTTATCTTTTAACCATCAACTTGTTCCGTTGAATATTTGACGAGTAATCTTCCACTTACCCGCAGGACCGAACAATGGTCGGCGCGGACAGTTCAGCCGACATCCAGCTCTCCGGCCTCGGCATCCAGCCGCACCACTGCCAGCTGCTGCTGGAGGGCGGCGGCCTCGACATGGAGCCCGTCGGGGCCGCAAGGTGCTTCCTCAACGGGACCCCTGTGGTTTCCAGAGTCAGATTAGGACACGCGGATAGAATACTGTGGGGGAACCATCACTTCTTCAGGGTCAACTGTCCTAAGACTACGAGTGAGTAATGTAAATCTCCATTGCCTCATTTATAGAAGGAGGCCTCAATAAGTTTTCGTCATAAAGCTGAGTTTTCGGTATCTTTACTACTTGCCAATGGGTACAGAATTTCATTGGCTTTGTTTCATTAAATTTTCAAACAAAACATAATCTACTCCGCCTATTACAATTAACTTTTACATTTCTGAATTGTTCATAGGCTAAGTTAGTAAGGCTAAGTACCTATAGGTATTTCTTTAATCACTACAGAGCAATTTTTGTTACCTCTATTTTTAAGATTCTGATTTTTTGAAAATATATTTTACCAATAACTTATATTAAATTTTTCTTATCTTCTTTCTTCTAGCGGCAGCCTCTGAACCACAGACTCCCGCGCAGCCTATCGACTACAACTTTGCCAGGGATGAGATTATGTTAAATGAGCTGAGCAACGACCCCATACAGACCGCCATATCGCGGCTCGAGAGGCAACATGAGGAAGATAAACAAGGTGCACCTGCTAAACTTTAACAGTATCACTATCAATAATACAGATGTAAAATAATGTTAGGTAAAAATAGAAGTAATTTTAACAAGAAAACTTCCGTGAGACACAGATATTGAACATATTAATCGTCGAGCGTTTTTCGACTTAAAATACGTGAGTATTCCGTTATTAATATGTTTAATATAATAATAAAAGTAAATTAAAAATGGAAAAAACGTGTGGAGACGTTTCTGCTTAAAACAAAATAAGAATAAAACAATATGAGTGCTGTATGTACTACTGCAAGCGCTGGTAGCATAGAGTTAAAACGTCTGACTTTCGAACTGGGGGCTTTCGAACCACGACTGCTATCAATAAATTTCTTGAAACCATCTTGAAATTAATAAATACCAAAGAGGATATAATAAGATAGAGCGGTACTGTCATAGTAAATTTTGTAACCACTGTAAATTCACTGCCATCTATCGACACACTTTAAAACTAAAAATGAATATTTATAAAAAAATCGATAAAATGTATTTAAATATGGATAATTTTATTTTTTATTTGCTTTAATTATTTTTATGATTTTGACCCATGTTCTTTCACTGATATGCGTTAAAATTGTTAAATAACAAACGAAACCGTCAACGCCATCTATACGACAGTAGGCCAAAGCTAGTAGCGCCCTCTGATCGAGAATAAAATTTTCTTGATTTTCGAGGCACGTTTTTTCCTTAGACTGTATCCATCTATTACGGAGTTATATCTATCTTTGTAAATACTTACTAAATGATGATTTAATAAAAATAACCGAATTATCACTTACAGACGTTACTTTATTTTTGTGAGTTCAACAAATTTTCGTCTTTGCAGTGGCATTAGAAAAACAGAGGCAAGAGTACGAGCGACAATTCCAGCAGCTGAGAAACATTCTGTCACCGACCACGCCGTACCCACCGTATTCTTACGATCCGCTCAAACTGGGTAAGATTTATTTACTAAATATTTTATGGCCATATTTTTTTGGGTTCCGTACTCAAAGGGTAAAAACGGGACCCTGTTACTAAGACTCCGCTGTCCGTCTGTTCGTCTGTCTGTCACCAGGCTGTATCTCATGAACCGTGATAGCTAGACATTGAAATTTTCACAGATGATGTATTTCTGTTGCCGCTATAACAACAAATACTAAAAACAGAATAAAATAAATATTTAAGGGGGGCTCCCATGCAACAAACGTGATTTTTTGCCGTCTTTTGCGTGATGTTACGGAACCCCTCGTGCGCGAGTCCGACTCGCACTTGGCCGGTTTTTTCCGCTTATACTACCTAAATTCAATGTATATTTGTATTATCAATATTAAAGGAATGATCCTTTGTAAAATATCGTATATTACTTTGTAAAAACACGCACAACGCGCATGTAACTCCTCTGGAGTTGCAGGCTTACATAGGCTACGGAGATTGCTTAACATCAGGCGGGCCGTATGCTTGTTTGCCACCGACGTAGTATAAAAAAAAATTGCAAATATTGCAACGCTTTGTGTTCAGGAAAAATGGCAGCCTGCACCCCGACCACGGCCGCGCGCGTGGAGCGCTGGGCCGCCGAGCGCGACGACACGTTCAAGCGCTCGCTCGGCCGCCTCAAGGCCGACATACTGCGCGCCAACGCGCTCGTGCAGGAGGCCAACTTCCTCGCGGAGGAGATGAGGAGGAACACGAGGTTTAGCGTCACCTTGCAGATACCGCCGCAGAACCTTAGTCCTAATAGAAAGGTAAGACTTTACTTATACATAGAGATATGACACGTTCAGACTAACATACTGCGCGCCAACGCGCTCGTGCAGGAGGCCAACTTCCTCGCGGAGGAGATGAGGAGGAACACGAGGTTTAGCGTCACCTTGCAGATACCGCCGCAGAACTTGAGTCCTAATAGAAAGGTAAGACTTTACTTATACATAGAGATATGACACGTTCAGACTAACATACTGCGCGCCAACGCGCTCGTGCAGGAGGCCAACTTCCTCGCGGAGGAGATGAGGAGGAACACGAGGTTTAGCGTCACCTTGCAGATACCGCTGCAGAACTTGAGTCCTAATAGAAAGGTAAGACTTTACTTATACATAGAGATATGACACGTTCAGACTAACATACTGCGCGCCAACGCGCTCGTGCAGGAGGCCAACTTCCTCGCGGAGGAGATGAGGAGGAACACGAGGTTTAGCGTCACCTTGCAGATACCGCCGCAGAACTTGAGTCCTAATAGAAAGGTAAGACTTTACTTATACATAGAGATATGACACGTTCAGACTAACATACTGCGCGCCAACGCGCTCGTGCAGGAGGCCAACTTCCTCGCGGAGGAGATGAGGAGGAACACGAGGTTTAGCGTCACCTTGCAGATACCGCCGCAGAACTTGAGTCCTAATAGAAAGGTAAGACTTTACTTATACATAGAGATATGACACGTTCAGACTAACATACTGCGCGCCAACACGCTCGTGCAGGAGGCCAACTTCCTCGCGGAGGAGATGAGGAGGAACACGAGGTTTAGCGTCACCTTGCAGATACCGCCGCAGAACTTGAGTCCTAATAGAAAGGTAAGACTTTACTTATACATAGAGATATGACACGTTCAGACTAACATACTGCGCGCCAACGCGCTCGTGCAGGAGGCCAACTTCCTCGCGGAGGAGATGAGGAGGAACACGAGGTTTAGCGTCACCTTGCAGATACCGCCGCAGAACCTTAGTCCTAATAGAAAGGTAAGACTTTACTTATACATAGAGATATGACACGTTCAGACTAACATACTGCGCGCCAACGCGCTCGTACAGGAGGCCAACTTCCTCGCGGAGGAGATGAGGAGGAACACGAGGTTTAGCGTCACCTTGCAGATACCGCCGCAGAACCTTAGTCCTAATAGAAAGGTAAGACTTTACTTATACATAGAGATATGACACGTTCAGACTAACATACTGCGCGCCAACGCGCTCGTGCAGGAGGCCAACTTCCTCGCGGAGGAGATGAGGAGGAACACGAGGTTTAGCGTCACCTTGCAGATACCGCCGCAGAACCTTAGTCCTAATAGAAAGGTAAGACTTTACTTATACATAGAGATATGACACATTCAGACTAACATACTGCGCGCCAACGCGCTCGTGCAGGAGGCCAACTTCCTCGCGGAGGAGATGAGGAGGAACACGAGGTTTAGCGTCACCTTGCAGATACCGCCGCAGAACCTTAGTCCTAATAGAAAGGTAAGACTTTACTTATACATAGAGATATGACACGCTCAGACTAACATACTGCGCGCCAACGCGCTCGTGCAGGAGGCCAACTTCCTCGCGGAGGAGATGAGGAGGAACACGAGGTTTAGCGTCACCTTGCAGATACCGCCGCAGAACCTTAGTCCTAATAGAAAGGCAAGACTTTACTTATACATAGAGATATGACACGTTCAGACTAACATACTGCGCGCCAACGCGCTCGTGCAGGAGGCCAACTTCCTCGTGGAGGAGATGAGGAGGAACACGAGGTTTAGCGTCACCTTGCAGATACCGCCGCAGAACCTTAGTCCTAATAGAAAGGTAAGACTTTACTTATACATAGAGATATGACACGTTCAGACTAACATACTGCGCGCCAACGCGCTCGTGCAGGAGGCCAACTTCCTTGCGGAGGAGATGAGGAGGAACACGAGGTTTAGCGTCACCTTGCAGATACCGCCGCAGAACCTTAGTCCTAATAGAAAGGTAAGACTTTACTTATACATAGAGATATGACACGTTCAGACTAACATACTGCGCGCCAACGCGCTCGTGCAGGAGGCCAACTTCCTCGCGGAGGAGATGAGGAGGAAAACGAGGTTTAGCGTCACCTTGCAGATACCGCCGCAGAACTTGAGTCCTAATAGAAAGGTAAGACTTTACTTATACATAGAGATATGACACGTTCAGACTAACATACTGCGCGCCAACGCGCTCGTGCAGGAGGCCAACTTCCTCGCGGAGGAGATGAGGAGGAACACGAGGTTTAGCGTCACCTTGCAGATACCGCCGCAGAACTTGAGTCCTAATAGAAAGGTAAGACTTTACTTATACATAGAGATATGACACGTTCAGACTAACATACTGCGCGCCAACGCGCTCGTGCAGGAGGCCAACTTCCTCGCGGAGGAGATGAGGAGGAACACGAGGTTTAGCGTCACCTTGCAGATACCGCCGCAGAACCTTAGTCCTAATAGAAAGGTAAGACTTTACTTATACATAGAGATATGACACGTTCAGACTAACATACTGCGCGCCAACGCGCTCGTGCAGGAGGCCAACTTCCTCGCGGAGGAGATGAGGAGGAACACGAGGTTTAGCGTCACCTTGCAGATACCGCCGCAGAACCTTAGTCCTAATAGAAAGGTAAGACTTTACTTATACATAGAGATATGACACGTTCAGACTAACATACTGCGCGCCAACGCGCTCGTGCAGGAGGCCAACTTCCTCGCGGAGGAGATGAGGAGGAACACGAGGTTTAGCGTCACCTTGCAGATACCGCCGCAGAACCTTAGTCCTAATAGAAAGGTAAGACTTTACTTATACATAGAGATATGACACGTTCAGACTAACATACTGCGCGCCAACGCGCTCGTGCAGGAGGCCAACTTCCTCGCGGAGGAGATGAGGAGGAAAACGAGGTTTAGCGTCACCTTGCAGATACCGCCGCAGAACTTGAGTCCTAATAGAAAGGTAAGACTTTACTTATACATAGAGATATGACACGTTCAGACTAACATACTGCGCGCCAACGCGCTCGTGCAGGAGGCCAACTTCCTCGCGGAGGAGATGAGGAGGAACACGAGGTTTAGCGTCACCTTGCAGATACCGCCGCAGAACTTGAGTCCTAATAGAAAGGTAAGACTTTACTTATACATAGAGATATGACACGTTCAGACTAACATACTGCGCGCCAACGCGCTCGTGCAGGAGGCCAACTTCCTCGCGGAGGAGATGAGGAGGAACACGAGGTTTAGCGTCACCTTGCAGATACCGCCGCAGAACCTTAGTCCTAATAGAAAGGTAAGACTTTACTTATACATAGAGATATGACACGTTCAGACTAACATACTGCGCGCCAACGCGCTCGTGCAGGAGGCCAACTTCCTCGCGGAGGAGATGAGGAGGAACACGAGGTTTAGCGTCACCTTGCAGATACCGCCGCAGAACCTTAGTCCTAATAGAAAGGTAAGACTTTACTTATACATAGAGATATGACACGTTCAGACTAACATACTGCGCGCCAACGCGCTCGTGCAGGAGGCCAACTTCCTCGCGGAGGAGATGAGGAGGAAAACGAGGTTTAGCGTCACCTTGCAGATACCGCCGCAGAACCTTAGTCCTAATAGAAAGGTAAGACTTTACTTATACATAGAGATATGACACGTTCAGACTAACATACTGCGCGCCAACGCGCTCGTGCAGGAGGCCAACTTCCTCGCGGAGGAGATGAGGAGGAACACGAGGTTTAGCGTCACCTTGCAGATACCGCCGCAGAACCTTAGTCCTAATAGAAAGGTAAGACTTTACTTATACATAGAGATATGACACGTTCAGACTAACATACTGCGCGCCAACGCTCTAATTATAGGAACAAGCGATTTAGTGCCAGTTGCACCATCCGCACTTGACAGACTGATCAACGTGTCCCGGCGCGCCGCGGCAGTCTACTATGAAACTTTCCATACAATAAAATTTAGCGAACTCTTTAACGATGACAAACAGTTTGGTGCAACCGACCCTTAGTGTCACCTTGCAAATACCGCCACAGGACCTTAGTCCTAATAGAAAGGTAAGACTTTACTTATACATAAAGATGACATGTTTAGACTTACATACTGTGCGCCAACGCAACGCTCTAATTTCCCCGCTGAAGAGATGAGGAGGAACACACGGTTTAGGTTAGTTCCCGATTCGCTGGATTCTTGTTTCGTCGGATTCTCGTATTGGCATATAGACTCGGATTGTGACGTCCTAAAGTAAGTCCGGCGAAACAGGAATCCGGCGAATTAGGAACTAACCGCGGCTTACCTTGCAACTATCGCCGCAGTGAGTCCTTATTTGTGCATCTCTATGTATCTCTATATGATACGTTCGAACGTTCCCTCTGCTCAAGGCGTACATATTGCGCGCTAACACTAGTGCAGGACGCAAACTTCCTCGCTGAGGATTGGCTTGTTATTTTAAAAGACGCTTACTTTCGTAAACTGCTCGCCTTTCCTAAAATTAGACTGTGGCTCACAGACTGACTGAAGTTCCATAAAAATACCTAACATTAATTTAATACTTTATTTTCAGCGCGGCGCATTCGTCTCAGAACCGGCCATCATGGTAAAACGGCCCGGCCGGGGCGGCCAAGTGTGGTCTATGGAGAAACTTGACAACAAACTGGTGGACATGAGGGAAATGTATGACGAGTGGCGCCGCCTGCAGAGTGACGGGGATGAGGTGAGTTACAAATTCAACTTGCTTTTTTTGGCCAAGTAACAATAGAATTAAAAAAATACATGTCATTGCTAAAACTAATCAATCATACAATGAAGTCTCAATAGGGGATATAACTGCAATGTTCTGCCACCAGAGTGCAGCACTAGACTTTTTAGTAAACCATAGAGTAACTTATACATACTGTACCTTTAACAGGTTTTTGACAAGTTTTCAGTGATAATAAAATATGACATTGATGCATCAAGGCGGTTTGTTTACAGACGACCTACCGGGAAACGCGAATCCGAGATTTCGCTATCTGCCTCTTTTTCACTCGAATATAAGGTGACAGAAATGTTAGATAACGAAACTTGTTGCGCGATAGACCCTCAGATTGTGGTAGTGGCGCCCCCTGCGCAGAGTTTCGCGTAATATTCCTTATAGAAAAAAAATACCTAAAACAAAAGTTACGGCAATACTTAGAGATATAAATTCACAAGAGTTGGGTTAATACCTAACTCTATTCATGAAATAAAACTATGAAAACGGATTATATCGCGTATATTGAATTTATAATACATCCCGACGTTTCGAACTCTTTACAGCGTTCGTGGTCAACGGGTGACTGAGGAAAAGTTACAAAGTGCAAAAATACCCACATACTAAAATAATGAACAATCATAGACTACAAACTTTAAGGCTGGTTGTACATGCAAAATCGGTTCATAAGGCTAGTCATACACTATAATTATTTTTCAAGTAAAGATATATATATATACGCGATAAACGCGATGTATTATAAATTCAATATACGCGATATAATCCGTTTTCATAGTTTTATTTCATGAATAACTATCGCGGTAACCGAAGACAATATTACCTAACTCTATTATTATTAATTTAATTTTGTAATCAAAATATAATCAATTGTGAACTTTTGAGGAACTAACGGTTCCAGTTTGAAAACAAAACCACTGCTTTTAGGTCTGAGGCGTCCTCCTTGCGTCGTATTCCTCAGTATTGAGGGTCGTGACCTCCCTTTTGTATCACTTTCTCTCTTACGATCTTTCTCCATCTGCTTCTGTCTTTGGCGGTGTGGAGAGCCATGTGGACTGTGGAGTCAAGAGCGGTGCGGATCTGGTCAGACCAACGCATTGGACTGCGTCCCCTTCCAGGCCTTTTCCCTTCCACTTTGCCGGTCACAAAAAGCTTTTCGAGGTTGCCACCGTCTTTTCTTGCAATGTGACCGAAGTATTCAAGGACTCTGCGTAGACATTCGGATGACAGCCGCGACGTGATTCTGAGTTCACGCAATATGGAGACGTTAGTCCAGAATGCTGTCCAGGGGATAAGCAGGGGCTATCGCGTAGGCGGTAGAAATTTAAAATCAATATCCTTTAGTTTTAAGAACTGTACCAAATTATAACACAGTCTGTCTGGATGCTCCTACATAACGTGTATAACTGCCAATTTGATACATTTATTCGTATTTTTCACAGCCTCCAGCCGAAAAAGCCATCGACCCATTCTACGAGTCCCAGGAAAATCATAACCTGATAGGCGTCGCCAACGTGTTTCTCGAAGCGCTGTTCCATGATGTCACACTCGACTATCACACGCCCATCATCAGTCAGCAGGGAGAGGTCGCGGGTAGACTACAGGTAGGCAAACAAGCGCACATTCTATAAGTTACAAGAGAACCATAACCTGATAGGCGTCGCCAACGTGTTTCTGGAAGCGCTGTTCCATGATGTCACACTCGACTGTCACACGCCCATCATCAGTCAGCAGGGAGAGGTCGCGGGTAGACTACAGGTAGGCAAACAAGCGCACATTCTATAAGTTACAAGAGAACCATAACCTGATAGGCGTCGCCAACGTGTTTCTGGAAGCGCTGTTCCATGATGTCACACTCGACTGTCACACGCCCATCATCAGTCAGCAGGGAGAGGTCGCGGGTAGACTACAGGTAGGCAAACAAGCGCACATTCTATAAGTTACAAGAGAACCATAACCTGATAGGCGTCGCCAACGTGTTTCTGGAAGCGCTGTTCCATGATGTCACACTCGACTGTCACACGCCCATCATCAGTCAGCAGGGAGAGGTCGCGGGTAGACTACAGGTAGGCAAACAAGCGCACATTCTATAAGTTACAAGAGAACCATAACCTGATAGGCGTCGCCAACGTGTTTCTGGAAGCGCTGTTCCATGATGTCACACTCGACTGTCACACGCCCATCATCAGTCAGCAGGGAGAGGTCGCGGGTAGACTACAGGTAGGCAAACAAGCGCACATTCTATAAGTTACAAGAGAACCATAACCTGATAGGCGTCGCCAACGTGTTTCTGGAAGCGCTGTTCCATGATGTCACACTCGACTGTCACACGCCCATCATCAGTCAGCAGGGAGAGGTCGCGGGAAGACTACAGGTAGGCAAACAAGCAAACATACCATTTGCTGGCGCGAGAGTAATGAAAAAATTCTGTATGAGAGTTGTTTGCATTTTACGTTCGTCAGTCAGAGCTATCCATAAAATAATTGCCATATATTGTGACTATTGGAAAAATATAATGCCCTTAAAATATTGATTCAGATCAAAATAACATTAATATTATTTGATGTAATTCCAATAGTACAACTGACCATTTTTGTGACCGTATTATGCTGTAATAAAAGTTATGCTGTGTCAAGGATTTATAACCTATTTCATGCTGATCGATTGATCATATACTATTTATCACATGTGTTTTGTTCTCAGGTGGAAATCAGCAGAGTAGCTGGACAGTTCCCTCAAGATAGAATTTGCGAGGCAGCTTCAGATAGTTCGGGAGATATGAGAGATGATGACGAGCCTTCGGATCCTGCCACTCAGCAGGTAAGATTGGATTTCTGATTTAAAAAAACCGGCCAAGTGCGAGTCGGACTCGCGCACGAAGGGTTCCGTACCATTACGGAAATAAAACAGCAAAAAAATCACGTTTGTTGTATAGGAGCTCCGTTTAAATATTTATATTATTCTGTTTTTAGTATTTGTTGTTATAGCGGCAACAGAAATACATCATCTGTGAAAATTTCAACTGTCTAGCTATCACGGTTCATGAGATACAGCCTGGTGACAGACGGACAGACGGACAGCGGAGTCTTAGTAATAGGGTCCCGTTTTTACCCTTTGGGTACGGATCCCTAAAAACTGAGTTTTAGTTTTTTTTTTTCAGATTATGCTCCAATTTTTTAAAAACGTTTGGACCAATTTGCTAAATATTTTTTTAAAGAATCTTTAAATTTTTCACTGTTGATCTCATTGTCATCATGTCAAAATCAGATGATGGGATCCTGAAGAAATCGAGGAAATTCTGTTATAGGCACATATATACAGAAAATAGGGTATTAAATTGTTTTTAAACGGGTCACTCACGTATTATTAAGTCAAATAGCTCGACATGTTTCGATCCAATTTACGAGGATCCTCTTCACGGGGCAACGACACGTCTAGGGTAGAGCCGTCCTCGCAACGGTGACGTCGCCGGCACCGCCGACGCCGCCTGTCGTGAGCGGCCGGGCGAGTCGGGCGCTGGCCCGCAGCCCGCAGTACACGGCGTGCCCTCGACCAGTGAAGACGTGTCGTTGCTCCGTGAAGAGGATCCTCGTAAATTGGATCGAAACATGTCGAGCTATTCGACTTAATAATATCTGAGTGACCCGTTTTAAAATAATTTTATATGTTTGAGTCTCATGGTCATGATTTTATAAGCTTGATAATTAGTGTTTAATGTAATATTCGCACGCCGTTATTCGGCTGAATTATGTCGTGACCTATAAAAACTATGTAATATCTATCAACTACCATAATTCACGCACATAAACGATACCTTATCTTATCTTCCCGATACCGTAAATGCTTCTCAGAGATGTAAGATGTCGAAATTACTGTTAAATGTTATTGTTTTTTGACGACCGGTCTGGCCTAGTGGGTAGTGACCCTGCCTGTGAAGCCGATGGTCCTGGGTTCGAATCCCGGTAAGGGCATTTATTTGTGTGATGAGCACAGATATTTGTTCCCGAGTCATGGGTGTTTTCTATGTATTTAAGTATTTATATATTATATATATCGTTGTCCCAGTACCCATAACACAAGCCTCCTTGGGCTTACCGTGGGACTTAGTAAATCTGTGTAAGAATGTCCTATAATTAAATAATTTCACGGTTTAGACTCACTTGTTTTAGTCACTCGCGCGACATAAAAAGGAAAGGAGACCTAGGCTCTCCGAAACATGTCGCGCGAGTGACTAAAACAAGTGAGTCTAAACCGTGAAATTATTTAATGTTAGTATGTCGCACAACAGTTTAAATTCGATTAATGTCCTATAATATTTATTTATATGTTTATCTCAGGTGACAATCCGCGTAGCCATCAAGCAGGCGACCGGGCTACCCCCCTCCCTCTCCCACTTCGTGTTCTGCCAGTACTCGGTGCTGGGGGAGGCGGTGGTGGTGGCGCCGCACGTGGGCGACGCCGCCCCCGCGCCCTCCACCCCCGCCCCCGCCCCCTCCTCCCCGCGCGCCGCCGCCGCACCTAACGTCCACTTCGACCACGAACAGGACCACACCCTGACTTTGACCGAGGAGTTCATTGAGCATTGCGCAGGTTCGTACTAACAGATTGGATCTTATACAGGGCAAAGATAGATATAACTCCGTAATAGATGGATACAGTCTAAGGAAAAAACGTGCCTCGAAAATCAAGAAAATTTGATTCTCGTTCAGAGGGCGCTACTAGCTTTGGCCAACTGTCGTATAGATGGCGTTGACGGTTTCGTTTGTTATTTAACAATTTTAACGCATATCAGTAAAAGAACATGGGTCAAAATCATAAAAATAATTAATGTAAATAAAAAAAAACATTTATCCATATCTAAATACATTTTATCGTATTTTTATAAATATTTATTTTTAGTTTTAAAGTGTGTCGACAGATGGCAGTGAATTTACTGGGGTTACAAAATTTACTATGACAGTACCGCTCTAGTATAAGTTACTCTATGTACAGGGTGTGGGTCACAGCTGACCAGCTGTTACCTACAAAATAGACATTTAATTTATAATAATTAATTCATACATACACATATATATATAAATAATTAATTATCACACCTCCTTATTTAGCATTAATGCTCAAATGAGCTCAAACAAAGGAAATTATTAGAACAAAATAAAGAAATCTATTTTATAAATTATTACGCATCAATGATCCCGAACAAAGGAACAATGTACGTTTAACTAGTATATAAGGCAGGTATTTTCCAATAACCACAACTCCAGAGTTGTTATTATAACCCCGAAACGTCTATACACATGTGTCAGTGGTTTAACCTCAAAATGTTTGTTCACAGAGGGCGCCCTCTCCATCGAGGTGTGGGGCCACCGCTCGGCCGGCTTCAGCCGCGGCCGCGGCAACTGGGAGGTGGAGCAGCAGCAGCTGGCCAAGGCGCGCTCGCTGGCCGACCGCTGGGCGGAACTCACGAGGAAGATTGAGCTCTGGGTCGAGATACAT
The DNA here is from genome assembly GCF_947568885.1 of Cydia strobilella. Taxonomy (NCBI): domain Eukaryota; kingdom Metazoa; phylum Arthropoda; class Insecta; order Lepidoptera; family Tortricidae; genus Cydia; species Cydia strobilella. Next base: position 1,541,532 of record NC_086043.1, on the reverse strand, counting down.
GAGCTGAATGATCAGGGCGAATACGCACCCGTTGAGGTAAGGAGCGGGACTAGGACTAAATCCATCGGTCAGATTATGCAATTTTGGTATTAATCCTCCTCACTCCTCCTCCTTTGGAGTTGCAGGCGTACATAGGCTACGGAGACTGCTTAACATCAGGCGGGCCGTATGCTTGTTTGCCACCGACGTAGTATAAAAAAAAATTAAGAAAATGTAATAGGGTAACGTAGATATTTGCTAAATGTCGAATGGATTTGCCCCAGTTTGAAGTTAAGCAACACATTTGTCTATCATCTGTCACCATCCGAGCAAACTCAATCACCGATGAAGGATTTGCCACACTGGATGCGTTCTGCGGTCAGCGGTCAGGTCAAACCCGCATTATGTATGAACAATATTGACAGCAACCTTTGAAGTTGAAGTTTAACCTGACCGCTGCCCGCAGAATGCATCCAGTGTGGCAAATCCTTTAGCCAATCATATGAGCTATCATTCGTATTACTCTATATCATCCTATAACATGCTCCAGTTTTTTCATAAGCATAGTAAGAACAGGCGCATGGAGGTACAGATATACAAAATCTTATCGACCTTTAAAAGTGCTTGTTGCTAGGCCTATTTGAATAAAGAACATTTTGACTTTGACTTTGACTATGCGGAAAAGCTCCTGTAGAGGCAACATTACGTTAGATGCATTCACATTACAAGTGTAACATCATACAAATATTACAAAACTGATATCGTTACTTAAAACTTAACGATAATGATTGTGTAAGGTAACAAACATTGGAACATAAGTATCGCATAAATCGTGCGGTTAGTGTTATAAAAGATACAATTAACTGTATCATATTTTCGCAGGTTGTGTCACGACCAGACATGGTAACCGGCGGCGTATATCAACTCCGTCAAGGGCAACAACGTCGACTAGCGGTCAGAGTTAGACCAGCACATAACTCGGGCACGTTGCCCATCATCTGTCAGCATATCGTCAGCGTTGAAGTGGGCTCCGTTAGCGTCAGGTAATTTCCCCAAAACATGATGCCATACATTGATTCATTTTGTACGTAAGCATGGTTATATCAACTCCGTCAAGGGCAACAACGTCGACTAGCAGTCAGAGTTAGACCAGCACATAACTCGGGCCTGTTGCCCATCATCTGTCAGCATATCGTCAGCGTTGAAGTGGGCTCCGTTAGCGTCAGGTAATTTCCCCAAAACATGTTGCCATACATTGATTCATTTTGTACGTAAGCATGGTTATATCAACTTCGTCAAGGGTAACAACGTCGACTAGCAGTTAGAGTTAGACCAGCACATAACTCGGGCACGTTGCCCATCATCTGTCAGCATATCGTCAGCGTTGAAGTGGGCTCCGTTAGCGTCAGGTAATTTCCCCAAAACATGTTGCCATACATTGATTCATTTTGTACGTAAGCATGGTTATATCAACTTCGTCAAGGGTAACAACGTCGACTAGCAGTCAGAGTTAGACCAGCACATAACTCGGGCACGTTGCTTATCATCTGTCCGCATATCGTCAGCGTTGAAGTGGGCTCCGTTAGCGTCCGGTAATTTCCCCAAAACATGATGCCATACATTGATTCATTTTGTACGTAAGCATAGTTATATCAACTCCGTCAAGGGTAACAACGTCGACTAGCGGTCCGAGTTAGACCGGCTCAAAACTCGGGCACGTTGCCCATCATCTGTCAGCATATCGTCAGCGTTGAAATGGGCTCCGCTAGCGTTAGGTAATTTCCCCAAAACATGATGTCATACAGTGACTCCGTTTGTACGTAACCATGATCGATATATAATCCGATTTCATAGGTTTTATTTCATGAGTAACTATCGCGGTAACCGTTAGATAATACCAGTATGTTTACGTATGGTTACGTACTAACCCTTACGTATTCCTTTCAGGTCTCGTCTTCAAAAGCCGTTGGACTCGTATCAAGAGGAAGATTTGGCCGTGCTCAGAGAGCGGTGGAGCGACGCGCTCGCGAGGCGACGACAACATTTACACGCGCAGCTACAAGTAAGCATCGAAATTGTTCATTTATTCTTATCATTTGATCATATATAAAAATATTAGCAGTACGCGCTTGCACATCCTATTAGAATAATATTAAGATATGCAAGCGCGTACCGCTCGCCCTTAGAGTTGGTCAAAGACGCCTAGTCTTAGTAAGAAGAAGAAGAAGAGATAGTCGAGAAATTGGGACCGGTTCCGCCGTGGCGGGGTGGCCTAGGGGTTCAAGGCGTTAGCGCGGATTGCTAAATACGCCGGTTCGAATCCGGCCTTCACCACTGGAGGGCTTAGTCACTTTAATATCATATAGTTCAATTAATTATTTCATCATCTAGTTACATGACTTTGGGCACATAATCCACTAGCGAATTTTTTTCTCAATCGGAAAACAAATGCCAAAAGGCAAATGGCAAAAGGCGGGCCGTATGCCTGTTTGCTGCCACCGACACAAAAAATCTCGTAGTATAAAATCCATTATTGTTGGTTTTTAAGTCGATTTCTTTTCTGAGGAATTTTATAAGTACGGACACAATTTTATTGCCGAGTAGATGCATTGTGTAATCGGTAAGTCTTGCGAATGGGACTGAATGCGAAAAGTATATTTTATAAAAAGAGACTATCGTGAGACATATTTCAAAATATTTAGATCAGTACGGTTTCACTCACTATCCAAATAATCCGAATCATGTCGCCAAAAGCGACTAAAAATAATAGTGAGTGAAACCGTACTGATCTAAATATTTAGATCATTATGTGCCAAATAGGACAGTTTATTTTACTAACCATATTTTTTCAAACGTCAGAGTCGTAATTTTGAAATTTGTCTTAAAATACATTATGGTAAGGAAGGTACTTTAAATTGTGCGCATTTTACAGAAACTAGTGAACATGTCGCCGTCAATGAAGAGTGAACGAGACATGGAAAGGGAACAATCGCTAGTGGAGCAGTGGGTGTCACTTACTGAGGAACGAAACGCGGTAAGCAATTCCGTAAAACCGTTCTTAACATGCACGTGTTTCTACTTGGATTTGTAACTCAGCTCAAAATTGTCTTAAAAGTTCGAGTTAGGGCCACTTGCACCATGCACTAACCCGGGGTTAACTGGTTAAACCTTTTTTGTGCTCAGCGGTGTCACATCCACCGCTGAGCAGCTGCCAGGCTCCCGGATTAATTAATAATGATATGGCACACTAACTAGAAGGATTTCGTTGCTCTATAAATTGCAAACTTATTTCCGTCTTCTCCGCTCTCCGTCTATAACTAACTAACTAATATGGCTCAGCGATCCAAAGAGGGTCTTGGCCTCCGAAACAAGAGCACGCCACTTTTCCCGATCCTGCGCCGCTTCCTGTCTCTAGCTCGTAGACTATTATCTACTGATCGTATAGCTCTATAATTAGCCTCATGCATGAAGTTTATATTTGAACGAAATATGTTTTATTCGGATGTTTGTTACCGTTATATCATGTTACAAATGCATTTCCGTTTTTAAATTACCATTTAATTAATATTGTCTTCGGTTACCGCGATAGTTACTCATGAAATAAAACTATGAAAACGGATTATATCGCGTATATTGAGTTTATAATACATCCCGACGTTTCGAACTCTTTACAGCGTTCGTGGTCAACGGGTGACTGAGGAAAAATTACAAAATGCAAAAATACCCACATACTAAAATAATGAACAATCATAGACTACAAACTTTAAGGCTGGTTGTACATGCAAAATCGGTTCATAAGGCTAGTTATACACTATAATTATTTTTCAAGTAAAGATATATATATATACGCGATAAAAATAAACTATGCCGGCTCCAACCCTACACCACGGACCCGAGAAGATTTAATTCCCTCCTAAATTGTAGGAGGGTATCCCAATATGGGACCGGCAACAAACTCGGCGGGACACATCTTTTCAAAACATCAGAATGTCCAGCATCATCCAACACTACGGTCTCACAGTCTATGTCTCGCTTGCTCCTTTATCAGGTGGACTACAGGATCCCAAGCTGGTGGTAGAGAAAAGCCATCTTCCCTATTAAAGTTTGGATATTTCTTAATCTCAATGGCCTCGCGCAGCATTCTGGGTATGTAACGCTTCTCCTTGGCAAGAACCAGAGGCTTATCAAACTTGATTGAGTGATTGGCTTTATCCATGACATGCTCACAGACAGCAGACCTAGGTCGACGGTGCTTGACATCAGCTATGTGTTCCTTCACCCGAGTGGAAATGCTCCGTTTCGTCTGCCCGACATATGATAGGCCACACTCACAGTCCAGCCTGTACACTCCTGCAGTCTGTAGAGGGGTATTGCATTTTACAGGCCTCAGGAATTGTGACATCTTCTTCATTGGCTTGAAATATGTTTTTATAGAAGCACGCTTCAAGATGTGGCTGATCCTGTCCGTGACCCCCCTGACAAAAGGCAGAATGGCAGGCCTGCGCTCGACTGTGGGGATCTTAATGTGGGACCTCTGGTTAGGATACCGCGGGTCAACCAGAGGTCCCACATTAAGATCCCCACAGTCGAGCGCAGGCCTGCCATTCTGCCTTTTGTCAGGGGGGTCACGGACAGGATCAGCCACATCTTGAAGCGTGCTTCTATAAAAACATATTTCAAGCCAATGAAGAAGATGTCACAATTCCTGAGGCCTGTAAAATGCAATACCCCTCTACAGACTGCAGGAGTGTACAGGCTGGACTGTGAGTGTGGCCTATCATATGTCGGGCAGACGAAACGGAGCATTTCCACTCGGGTGAAGGAACACATAGCTGATGTCAAGCACCGTCGACCTAGGTCTGCTGTCTGTGAGCATGTCATGGATAAAGCCAATCACTCAATCAAGTTTGATAAGCCTCTGGTTCTTGCCAAGGAGAAGCGTTACATACCCAGAATGCTGCGCGAGGCCATTGAGATTAAGAAATATCCAAACTTTAATAGGGAAGATGGCTTTTCTCTACCACCAGCTTGGGATCCTGTAGTCCACCTGATAAAGGAGCAAGCGAGACATAGACTGTGAGACCGTAGTGTTGGATGATGCTGGACATTCTGATGTTTTGAAAAGATGTGTCCCGCCGAGTTTGTTGCCGGTCCCATATTGGGATACCCTCCTACAATTTAGGAGGGAATTAAATCTTCTCGGGTCCGTGGTGTAGGGTTGGAGCCGGCATAGTTTATTTTTATCGCGTATATATATATATCTTTACTTGAAAAATAATTATAGTGTATAACTAGCCTTATGAACCGATTTTGCATGTACAACCAGCCTTAAAGTTTGTAGTCTATGATTGTTCATTATTTTAGTATGTGGGTATTTTTGCATTTTGTAATTTTTCCTCAGTCACCCGTTGACCACGAACGCTGTAAAGAGTTCGAAACGTCGGGATGTATTATAAACTCAATATACGCGATATAATCCGTTTTCATAGTTTTATTTTACCATTTAATTACTTAAAATTATAAATAAAAAGTACAAAAATTTGCCCGCGAAAAGCTAGTGAGCGAAACGCTCGAAACGCCACGTGACGTCATCACGCTCTGTCGAATTCGCGCCAAAAATTATGAGCGTTTCAACAAATAATTTTTAATAAAATAATGTTAAGGTTTACAAAAGTATTTTTATCATTTCCGGTGTTCCAACGATATAAATTATGAATCCAAAAATAAAAATAAATTCATGCATGGAGCTAATTGTATAATCTCAGTACTTATTTTTATGATTATGAATAGGTTTTGGTGCCGAGCCCGGGCAGCCCCATCCCGGGCGCGCCGGCGGCGTGGAGCCCGCCCCCCGGCATGGAGCAACACATACCCGTGTTGTTCCTCGACCTTAATGGTAACTTACTATTATCTATCTCACCTCAATGGTAAAGGGTGGTAAAACGGGTCACTTACGTATTAAGTCTAATAGCTCGACATGTTTCGATCCAATTTACGAGGATCGTCTTCACGGAGCAACGACATGTCTTCACTGGTGACGTCGCCGGCACTGCCGACGCCGCCTGTCGTGAGCGGCCGTGCGAGTCGGGCTTTGGCCCGCAGTACACGGCGCGCCCTCGTACAGTGAAGACGTGTCGTTGCTCCGTGAAGAGGATCCTCGTAAATTGGATCGAAACATGTCGTGCTATTCGACTTAATAATACGAGAGTGACCCGGTTTAAAATAATTTAATATGTTTGAGTCTCACGGAGATTTACAGTAATTTATTGTCCAAATTTACCCTGGATTGTAAAAGTCTCCACCATTAAACATCCCAAGAACATAATGGAACTGTAAACCGTGTAAATAATAATCTAACAAAGTAGTGATTTCTCCATGGTTTCTCTAGAGGCTAAATTTAAAGCAAAATTTGACGGTTCAATGAAAATAATACCACATTCATCTTTAGAAATGGTAAAAAAAAGGTTTATTCACGCACGAAGTAAGGGGAATTGTAAGAGAGCTCCTCTTCATCCTTTTTATTCTTTCGCATGAAATTTCTTATACTTCTACCTTGTTCTAGATCCTAATTGATCTTACTTTGACATTTATCCCATTATTTTGATCCCTTCAGCTGACGACCTAACAACCCACCCGTCCGGCGAAGAAGTGACTGTGGCCGGTCTCCACTCCATCCTGCCGAAAGAACACGGCAACAGGTTTTACGAGCTCCAGATATTACATCACCACGATAAAGATGTGTCTGCTATCGCATCTTGGGACTCTTCGATTCATGACTCGCAGTATCTTAATAGGATTACAGAAGGTAAGACTGGGTATAAATAAACAGAGAATTTCAGAGAATTGTCTACTTTTTCAATGCGAATTTTCCTCGAGTTTTACTTGGTTCGAATACCGGCATTTATGTGTGATGCGCACGGAGGGTGCTTCTGCGATTTTGTACTGCGTTTTGATTCTTCATTACCATCATCACATTGGTCGTTTTATAAAAGCAAACAGGATCATTGTGACAAGAATAGCAGAAGCGCGTGCTACAAGATAACCGAAAATGACTTCACCATTTATACGCAGTTCGTCAATAATTTGGGAATGGTAATGAAGCGATTGGTGCGACTGAATAATCGCATATAACTACCCGGGTATTTGTCAATGGCGTATGGTCATTTTGTATGTATTAAAGTATATTCGTCTAGTACCCACAACACAACCCTATTTAGACAATGATGTTATATTATCAGTGATCGGAATATTCAGAATAGGCAGAGTATAAATATCTAAACTTGGTAAAACAAAGTCATAAACTAGAGACTGCCTTGTAATTTTACGTAATTTTTTTTATAAAATTACATAGAAACAGATGCAATTTCTTCTTCGAAATTTACGTCAGTACACACAGCAGCACAAGACATTGTATTTGGTTTGTGACAGCGACAGTCTTTGGTTTTGCCACGAAAATTCCGGGCTCTACCCATAATATTAACTTGTTTGCAGCCAACGAACGCGTGTACCTGATCTTAAAGACCACCGTCCGTCTCTCGCACCCCGCGCCCATGGATCTCATACTACGAAAGCGGCTGGGATTGAACATTTATAAGCGACAGAGCCTCACTGACAGAATACGGAAGAAGATTGTCAGGTCAGTCATCTTTGAGTGAGTACAGAAGGCAGATTTTTTATTTATTTTGTGTGTGACTAACATAATCTCGTAAGACCCCAAGCCAATTTTAGCGCTTTTGAATTTGGAACTTTCTTTTATTTCTATTAGAGTTCAAAACTCCAATTTAATTTGTACTTGAACAAGTACGCGGGGACTTACAAGGTAGATAGACGTTTTTAATTCGATTATGTTCTGTGGGCTTTAGTATAATAAGGTAATAGTACATTATTGTCGAGGCTCGGAAGTAGCTACTTGCTGGCTGAGGATTCGTTTTAAACGGACGACCTTGGGAGTCCCTTTAATTTAATCCGAAGCCAGCAAGTAGCCTTCCAGCCGAGTCATATATAGTGCTTTTCTCAAAAATGGCGCAATAAATGCAAATATAATAGAAATATTTTACAGAAGCAACGTTCTTATGTATATATTTTCACAGAAAAAAGTAAAAAGATTTGCTTTGCCGCCGTTTTTTTTTTATTAAAAATAAAAATGGAAGTGTATTTTTCTGCTGAAAATACGCCAACCTATTTGAGACACCTAAATAGTCGCGGTACCAACATTATAATAATAAGTACTGATCATCTGTTTGGCTGTTTAATGGCCTTCATTTGATATGGTCACTTCAACTTTTAAAAAGTTTGCAACTCGACAAATAATAGAATTTGTATGCAACATTGCAGTCCCGAAATCGAGACTGCAATGTTTTTAACTTTTTAATTTTTGACTGACCATAAACTACGCACTTTGCGACCTACTTTTTAACCGGCAACGTCGACTTTGCCGTCCATTTTTGAAAAAAGGTTTTATACATGTTATTGTGAGATTTTTACCCCTTTTCAATGGAGTCACGAGTATAGAAATATAGATTTTACGAAGAAAGACTATTCAGGATTGCCAATTCGAATTGGGGTTTTTAATGTTAAAATACACTGAACTAATCATGACATTGTTAAAACCATTTTGTAGAATATCAAGTTGTGAGGTCATTTTTAAAAACAATTGATTAAATACAATTAACTAATTTAACACATATTGACTTTTTATCAATGTCACTATAATATTTTGAATGTAACTCTTCAAGTAGAATTTAGGGCGAATTGATTTATGTTAAAAAAGGCAGTCAACCTTTTCCTACAAGCAAATATGGGGCATTTTCCATGAAAAGGTTGTCGATGGCGCTTACGCCGCACAGTGTCGCGCGGCATTGTATTTATATTGGAGCATCGTTTATAATGGCGTAAACGCCATCGACAATAAGGTCCGTTATGTGATGTGTTAACGTTAATTTAGTAAAGGACACTAGGTTACCAATCTGTATCCTTTTTCAGAGTGGACCAACTAACGCAGACCGGAGTAACATACGAGGTGGTGTCCAACATCCCCAAGGCATCTGAAGAGTTGGAAGACAGGGAGAGTATGGCTCAGATCGCTGCTACGGGCGAAGAAGCTAGCGCTGCTGATGGAGAGACTTTCATAGGTAACTTATCAGAGCAGACCAGCTAACGCAGACCGGAGTAACATACGAGGTGGTGTCCAACATCCCCAAGGCCTCTGAAGAGTTGGAAGACAGGGAGAGTATGGCTCAGATAGCTGCTACGGGCGAAGAAGCTAGCGCTGCTGATGGAGAGACTTTCATAGGTAACTTATCAGAGCAGACCAGCTAACGCAGACCGGAGTAACATACGAGGTGGTGTCCAACATCCCCAAGGCCTCTGAAGAGTTGGAAGACAGGGAGAGTATGGCTCAGATAGCTGCTACGGGCGAAGAAGCTAGCGCTGCTGATGGAGAGACTTTCATAGGTAACTTATCAGAGCAGACCAGCTAACGCAGACCAGAGTAACATACGAGGTGGTGTCCAACATCCCCAAGGCCTCTGAAGAGTTGGAAGACAGGGAGAGTATGGCTCAGATCGCTGCCACGGGCGAAGAAGCTAGCGCTGCTGATGGAGAGAATTTCATAGGTAACTTATTAGAGTAGACCAGCTAACGCAGACCGGAGTAACATACGAGGTGGTGTCCAACATCCCCAAGGCTTCCGAAGAGTTGGAAGATAGGAAGAGCCTCGCTCAGTTCGCTGCTATGGGCGAAGAAACTAGCGCTGCTGATGGAGAGACTTTCATAGGTAACTTATCAGAGTAGACCAGATAACGCAGATCGGAGTAACATACGAGGTGGTGTCCAACATCCCCAAGTCCACCGAAGAGTTGGAAGACATGGAGAGCCTCTTTTTTTTTTCAAAAATTAAAAAATTCATTGACCATGTACCATTTTTCAGAGAAATACACCCGCGGCGTGAGCGCAGTGGAAAGCATCCTGAGCCTCGACCGGCTGCGGCAGAGCGTCGCCGTCAAAGAGTTGGAGCAAGCGCGCGGCCAGCCCGTCACCATGCGCAAGACCGCCTCCGTGCCTAACTTCTCCCAGGTATGCAGCCACACCTATAGGAACTATCTGCCTAGTATTAAAACCTAGAAAACGAGTTCTACCGGGCCAATCTGTTAAAAAGTCAAACCAAAATACAATTAATTTCTGCCGATCTTGTAGACAACATCAATACATTTGGCGTGCTGTTCTATATTATAGTACAGTCGCCATCAGATATATCGGGGCGGCCGAGGTGCTCAAAAATATCTGAACACGCACCTAGCGCCTTGACAATAGATGCGTGTTCAGATATTTGTGAGCACCTTGGCCGCTCCGATATATCTGATGGCGACTGTACCTGTGACATTTCATTTGTATATGGAGTACCTGTTACGTAAGATGTTTGCACTTGACATTTTTTGGAAGCTTAGCACATTAATCAATTTAGAATTGTAACATTCTAATTAATAAAAATAAAGCCACCTTAGCCAGAGTTGATAATCGTTGATTTTTTCATTGTCATTGACATCTATATGCATAAATACAAATTTATATAGTAAAAACATGTTTATTCAACACACTGATTTAAACTTTCACGATTTTTAGGGTTCCGTACCCAAAGGGTAAAAACAGAACCCTATTACTAAGACTCCGCTGTCTGTCTGTGTGTCCGTCTGTCACCACAGGCTGTATCTCATGAACCGTGATAGCTAGACAGTTGAAATTTTCACAGATGATGTATTTCTGTTGCCGCTATGACAACAAATACTAAAAACAGAATAAAATAAATTTAAGTGGGGCTCCCATACAACAAAAGAATTTTTTTTGCCGTTTTTGCGTAATGATACGGAAAAAACGTGCGCGAGTCCGACTCGTACTTGGCCGGTTTTTTAACTAATACTTTACGCTGTGAATAATAATATTTCTTCAACAATCTTTTTTAAATTAAGTCGGATCAAAAACATTCCCATCATTAGACACGAGATGTATTGATTACTATAGTTGGTCAAGCAAATCTTGTCAGTAGAAAAAGGCGCGAAATTCAAATTGTCTATGGGACGATATCTCTTCGCGCCTACATTTTTTTTAATTTGCCGACTTTTTTTACTGACAAGATTTGCTTGACCAACTATATGATTAAGGATGATTTTACAATTTAACAGTAAAAGGCGTGGACTCACTTTCTAGGTTTTAAATAGTCATAGAGGAATAGATTCACGATACACCTAAGCAAAATTAGATGTGACGTTTTCAATCAAAAGGTACCACATTGTCGGTTGTCGATAAGGTTGATTTCAAATTAAAGCCATATGGAAATGGCGCCTTATTGACAACCGCCAATAAGTACCCATTTGGTTAAGAATGGCACAGATGACTAACCAATCGTGGTAGCTAATTTCTACTACGATTGGTTACACATTCTAGATCAGTTTTACTTAGTTTAAAGAAGAAGCAATGTATTTGTATACTGAAGAATTGCAATAATAACACAAACAGCTCTATTATTCTATTATTGAATATATTTAAAGGTTAATAAATAATGCCTACAATTACTATCAATATCAATAAGTAAAATAGGCATTGAGAAACGTTTATGTCTCATGACCACAGATATAAATATACCTACTTACCATAGATGACGCAAATGCATATACTTCGCTTGTCCGAACCCCGAGAAATCCTCGGGGTTGACTGTCGCTCATGACAGTCCAAGCGCGTCAGTTGTTGCAGCCGGACGTCCGTGAAAACTTAAAAAATGCCTCGTTGCGTGATAATTAACTGCAACAGCCCAAAAATTGCGAGCACCCAAAGGCAAAAACATATTTCCTATCACAGGTAAGTAATTTTAAAATTATATGCGTAAATTTTGTATGAAAAAGTCGGCACGATTGGTTTCAATACAAATCGTGATATTTGCGTCATCTAGCGTATATATTAAATCTGTGCTCATGAATAATGACACCACACCACAATGTAAGCTATTGTTAGAATATGATTGTAAAACCATACAAAGGTTATTAAAATACTTTTAACATTTTACTGTTAAACTGATCAAAATTTTTTACTAACACATAGTGAATCAAATAGACACATAATAGTACATTTTACAACTAGTGTGAAAAGAATGTCCGAGCTGAAAGCGAGTGGCAAGACTCGGTACGAGTGGTAAAAAGACATTTCACACATTGTTGTAAACGACGTTTTTAATACAATTGCGAAAAAATAATAAATTAATATATCATTAGTAGAATCATACCACCAAACCAAACCAAAACCAAAAGTACCTATACAGCCCGCGATACGCGAGCTGCCGCAGCCCGCGATCCCTTCATACTCGTGCGCGCCCCGGCCGCGGCCGCCGCGGGCCCGGCGCGGGTTGGTCAACTACACCTCCTCATAACTCATGAGGCCCTGGTACCTGCTCCGCGCTAAATTACATTTTCACTGCGTTTCGAAAGTATAGTTTGGAACTAAAAAGTAAAAAGCATTAGTTCGAGAAATTGAGCTTCTCGCACGCTACGCAGCCACAAAAAGTACCACTTTTTGAGCAACTGTATTAAAAAGGTTTTATTAGAATTACGTTAACGCTTAAAATAACACCAGTAAGCTAAAATGCTAATCAGTGTTGTAACCAAACAAACATAGATGTCTAACACATAACACGATGTACATAATATATTTTATTATGTATCGCAATAAGCTTATACTCACAAATAAAACTTCTTGTCAACTTTGATCTTTGTTTTGTGCTATAAATTGGCAATTAGCTCCATGCATGAATTTATTTTTATTTTTGGATTCATAATTTATATCGTTGGAACACCGGAAATGATAAAAATACTTTTGTAAACCTTAACATTATTTTATTAAAAAATATTTAAAATGTTGAAAATTTTTGAGCGGTTGAAACGCTCATAATTTTTGGCGCGAATTCGACATAGCGTGATGACGTCACACGTTGGGCGGCCCAACTGACGTTTGCTACTAATGACACTAATCTGTCGAACGCGTGACGTCACGTGGCGTTTCGAGCGTTTCGCTCATTAGCTTTTCGCGGGCAAATTTTTGTACTTTTTGTTTATAATTTTAAGTAATTAAATGGTAATTTGAAAACGGAAATGCATTAGTAACATGATATAACGGTAAATAAAACATATTTCGTTCAAATATAAACTTCATGCATGAGGCTAATTTAAAATTGCTGCGTGATTCTCGGCGCCAATTGTACCATCCCACTAACACGGGGTTAACCCGTTAAACCGTTAACCGAGTGTGAAATTGTACTGATAACTCCAGGTAACTCCATGGTAACTCCAGGTTTAACCGGTTAACCCCGGGTAAGTGGGAACTGCAAGTGGCGCTGTTGACAAGGGTTTTTAATAATAAAAGGTCTAATAAAATGCGTTTGCTTTTCAAGATCATATAACCATAATAATATGTGACGTTTTCAACCAAAAGGTGCCACATTTTCGGTTGTCGATAAGGTAGATTTTAAATTAAAGCCATATGGAAATAGCGCCTTATTGACAACCGACGATAAGTACCGTTTTGGTTGAGAATAGGACATATTTTCTAAGCCACTTAAAATCAAAGATGTGAGGCGTGCCTTTATTTAGGTGCATTGGTACAGAGTTCATTCCTTTTATTCTCGAAAATCTAATTTTCATAAAGTAAATTTTCTTCTTAGCAGCAAACAACGCAAACAGTGTAAAAGTAACTTATGAAGCCTGTTACCATAATTTAAGTAAATTTATTTTGAAAAGCAAGCGTCGACCTGCGGTCGCAGCATGGTTCCATTTTTATCGCCCGTCACTTCCGCACTTATTGTTAGAACGTGACAGGCATGGTGACAAGCCGTAAAAATGCGAACGTGCTACGGCCGCTGCCTATTTGCTCAACGACACTTCACGGTGTGTCGTTCCGTAATTAGGCTAACGCGGTGTGTACGCTTTTTAACGTGTGTTGTCGCTACAATAACAGCTGACGCAGGCGCTCGACAACGCGACAAAGAGCGGAGCCAACGTGAGTCGAGCATGCGCTGTCATGTCTTATCTAGCTGTCACTTTTTGTTCTGTTCGTGTTCTGTAGAATTTCCGTTCCACGTTTCGTTTGCCGATTGTCATTTGTTCGAACGTGGAAGCCATTTTGGAGTAACGAAAACGAAAGTTGCGGCAAATTGAAACATTTGACGGAAATTCTTCGGGAGTATAAAAGTTGACCTTCACTTTTATTTGTCTATTATTTATTCCTTTTTTTTACCTGTAAATTTACCTTTAAATTAGTGGCGTGGCGTACTGTCAACATTTTTAATTGAGTAAAACTGTTATGTAGTTATATGGACGCCATGCCAATAGTATCAAAGAAAAGGGGTACTTCGATTTATACTTGACAGCTTTTTGAGCCAACGAATGACACATACTTACTTATAGACCGCGGGCCAGGAACAGATTTCCATGACCAATCGCCAGCCGGGCAAAAACTCGTATAGTGTTTACGGCTATGTATGATGAACCCTCGTGAACGTCAGCTGCCGCTCCGTTGGTGGGTTGAGGAATGGCAGCAAATAAAGTCTATAAAAAAAAGTTGCCATCGACTCCCGCTTGATACTTTGTCAGATGATAGTTTAGATGCTATTGTGAATAAACAAAATCGTCAGCCGATTGTATCGCTGTGAAAAGACCGTCAGCTGGTCACATGAACATGTAAAAAAGAAAATTATTTTCAGTCATCGGCGTCATCGCCTCCCGTTTGATACTTTGTCAGATGATAGTTTAGATGCTATTGTTAATAAAACAAATCGTCAGCCGGTTGTATCGCGGTGGAAAGACCGTGTTACGCGTTTCGGTGGCTGCCATTCCTCAACCCACCAACGGAGCGGCAGCTGACGTTCACGAGGGTTCATCATACATAGGCGTTAACCGCTATACGAGTTTTCGCCCGGGAGGCGATGACTGACGAAATTTGCGCCTGGCTCGCGGTCCATTACTCCTCTGGCGCAGCGACCCAAAGTGTGTCTTGACGAATATCATATACTCGTTAAATAACATAGGGTTGAAGTCAAAGACATTCTGGTAATAACCGATGTTGTCTTATTATATTATATTAATCAAAATACCCATTTTATTTTAAAGTAGTGTAAATAAATTACTATAAATAATGTTATTTCGTGGTGAAGTTGGAATATGTTTGCAATAATCGCACATAATCACCTATGCACATTATAAAATGTGTTTTTCTTTAAATAGTTTTGCACTAAACGTCAGTATATTACTTGAATTAACTCCCAGGGCGGCGCATTCGACCTTAAAAAATATGTTATTGATATGTTAGGTACTCCTGCTGCGTATCTCGCACCTATTCATATTTATGAATGAGATGCACAGACTAATGTAAGTTCCAATCGGAGTCCCTTAGTGATTCGGTGCTTAATTTTTTACAATTTATCTTTAATTCATATATTACGTTGTAAATAAATTGATGTTTTTACACTACATTTTATAGGTCTGGCAAAAAAGAGTAGAAATTAAAAAGTGGCAACACTGTAGTGTCGTCCCTTTCAAATCAATCTAAGAAAAACGGGACGAAACTACAGTGTTGCCACTTTTTAATTTCTACTCTTTTTTGCCAGACTGTAAGCTTCTCTCGATGTTTTAAGGCGTACTTACTGATTTCATTTAGCATCGTTGTTTATTTGGGCTTATCTGCTTTCGTTTTTATATAAAAGCAAGACCTGTGTGGAGGTGGCACCGTAGGTACCGATTATTCTGGTTTCTTTTTGTATGCCATTTAATAATTTAGTTAGTGATGAATGTTTGTTGAAATGTGTACCTAAATTTAGAAGTTCATAATAAAAATGGCATATTATTCCAATTAATCTATTTATTTCAATGATGACATGGATAACGAACAATATTCGTTTTTTCTGTCTTATGGCTTATTTTGTTGTTAACTGAATATTCAACTAGCTTTTGGAATACTACTTGTTAATGTTAAGTATTTTAGTACCAATATTTTGTGGCAGTTTGAATTTTGATGTGAACCGAAATTATTGGTTGAGATCAGCCGTTTAATACTTATGGTTGATTGCGAATACACAAACATTCTCTCATTCATTTAACTAGATATTTCAAGATTCGAAATTCGTGAAATATATTTAAAGTAGTATAAATACAATTAAACGAGCAGTATTTTTCTTGCTCTTTATTGAACACTGTTCTGCTAACACACCATGCCCTTATTCGAGTCTCGACTTAGCATATACAATGTGGCAAAAAAATAAGTGCACTCCCGTTGCCAGGGAGGTTTTAGGATTATGCTGAGCAACTTTTACTACGGGACCAACCCCGAAAAACCGAAAAAAAATTCGGCTGTTTCATACATTTTGGCTGGTCCATTTTTTATGGGAGGGTAAAAAAAATTTTCGCGATTTCGTGGTTAGTCCCATAGTAAAAGTTGCTCAGTATAATCCCAAAACCTTCCTGGCAACGGGAAAGCACTTATTTTTTAGTCACCGTGTATGCCTTCAGTACGTGCGACGGCAAAGTACATTTATTGAGGTACCTAACTTATACTATATTCTGCCAGATCATGCGCCTCGACTCGTCGTTCGAGTCGCTGGGCGTGGCGGCGCGCTCGGGCAGCGTGGCGGACCTGGCGGGGGCGGACGAGCCGCGGCGCGCGCGCCACTCGTACGCTGCGCCCGCGCATAACGATCCCGATATCACCACGCCCACCAAGCCTTTTGGACTCGGTAAGGATACATATATATATATATATATATATATAGATTTTAAGATCTACGTAAAAGAATTTGGCATCCTAAATGACAAACACTAGGTGCAGTCGCGTTTAGCAAGTAAGCACTCAAAAAATAATCTATAACAACGTGTGGCGACTGATTAAGTAAAGGTATCATGGCCTTTTTTACAATAGGCAACTCAAAAATCACTAGTCGAAAATTTAAAACAAGTTTTTAATAAATTGCGTCTTATGAAATCTGACATTTAAATACTTATACAAATTTGTTGGATTATTGGTGTCATTTACATGAAAAGGGCACCCTTTCGGTGCCAATGCAGTGTAAATAAACAAATTTCTTAGTGAAATATTTCAATCATTAGTCAGTATTATAACGTTAGGTTGGTTGATTTCGATTTGTTACGAAGAAACTTTTTTTAAAGTAAGCTGAGGCTTTTGAATTTTTTTGAAAAATAGTTATAGTCTTTAAAATATTAGAATTCAATTACATTTCTATACAAAACTGTGTGTATAACAGTGTCTGATTATTTTTCATATATTGTGTATAATCTTTGAGAGCCCATATCTAACAATGCTCTAATTAGCCTTATGTCTATCTGTGTGTCTAACTACATCCTTTTCAGTATCTGTAACATGTACAAATTCCTCTTCCCAATACATTCATTATTCTTTCACCCATGATAGTACATTTGACATGTCATGCCATACAGTTATGTTAGTGTGTATCTTTACAGTTTGAGCATTTGGCTACACATTGAATTAAAATAAAATATTGTATAATACAATAGTAAATTTGCTTAGATGAATTATCTAGTGCATTATGTAGAGTATGATAAATAAAACATATTATGTAGCCTGAAAGATGCACGAAGTAGATTTACATGAAAATTATCACAAAATTGAAAGAAAACACGACAAAACATAGGCAACTCATTCTCACAAAAAATCTCACTAGTACATTCAAAAACATTCACTTCATGATTTCACTGAATTACATTTTATTTTGGACTTGCTTCGTGGCAATGCTATGCTCATAATGATTTTTTCTCTATCTCTCTTCTCTTCAACTGTACCCCCATTTACTTCTCCTGACTATACATTATTTAAATTAAAAAATTAGGACTCCAAAAAGATCTCTTTTCTTTGATGCAAACCTCAATCCAACCTCTAAAATTATGATTTAGACACTAGGTTCATGACTTAAAAAATGTCTAAAAATTGTACTAATTTATTGGTGGAAATATTGGGATTTGTGATTTATAAGAATCGAGAATAATCCGGCTAATAAGTCTGTAGTAAAACATATCTGGCAACACTACCATATACGTCACATTTTCATAGAAGTTTGACGTTTATGATTTTGTCAAATATATTAGACTGTAGACTTATCATAGCCGGTCTACAAGTTTTTGGCCCGGCTTCGATCTAACGTATTCTTATCTTGGTCCCGCTATCTTCAGGCTCATTCCTCTCAGGTAAACAGTGAAAATAATATGGTCTTGACTCGGAATGAAAAATGTAACAAAATTTATTAGACGAATGACAATATCATTGTGAATGTATTTGTCGCCCTCTATAATTGGCTGATTCATCTTATTATTGGGCATTAAAAATTGCCTTTGTAAAAAAAAAATATCGATGGTCGATACCGACCCAGTATTGGCTGTTAGTAAGTTTCGAGCATCGGGCAAGCTTCAGTTGTTGTGTTACTCTATCTGTTTGTTTGCGTGTCTCTTTCATTTGCATGGACCGAGCATGACCTGTGATTATTTCCTTCTCCCTTCCTCTTCGAGCTGTCAAATCGGCGAGAACTGCTTAAAATAGATGAGAAAAACGATGCTTCTGGAAAGTTTAGGTCCCATCAGCCAAGTCATAGACAATTTTACATTTTTATTGTATAAATGTTGATAGAAAAAACTTTAAAGACTGGTCTTTAACTGTAGACAGTAAAGTAGACAATAGACATATAAGAATAATTGTGTAGGATTGTGTGTCGTGTAAGGTTAAAAGCCCGCTCCAGACTACGCGGCGCGAAGCCGCGAACGCGAGTGTGGAGTCGATTTCGCTGATTAGCGCACTAGACTCCACACTCGCGTTCGCGGCTTCGCGCCGCGATTCGCGCACGAGTGTGGAGGGCCCTAAAAGTGCATGTATAATGTAGAAAAATTGCAACAAGTAAATAATGAAACTACGAAACTTCCATAGATTGTAAATGAAGCATGGACAATTAGAAGGTGTACTTTGTGAAGTATTGTAATTTATTGATTGCTAATCGTATGAAATTGTGAAGTTTTGATATTGTATTTAATATCCAGACGTATTGGAATTGTTTAAGTTCGTCTAAATACGAGAACTTTAAATAAAAATACTTTCTGTTGGTATTTAACTGAATAGTACCTAATAAAGCCACAGATACAAAAGTTTTTTCTTTAGTTAAGTAACTTTTTTAACTGAAACAAATGAAAGTCAAATAAATAAAATATTCTTGAAATGTCCTTATCCAATTGCTATACTTGTCCAACGCTTTAAAGTCAATTTTTAGGGTTCCGTACCCAAAAGGTAAAAACGGGACCCTATTACTAAGACTCCACTGTCCGTCTGTCTGTCTGTTTGTGTCAACATCTCATGAAGCGTGATAGCGAGACAGTTGAAATTTTCACAGATGATGTATTTCTGTTGCCGCTAAAATAGCAAATACTAAAAGTAAAAAAAAAGGAAATTTGTACGGAACCCTCGGTGGGCGAGTCCGGCTCGCACTTGGCCGGTTTTTTATATTTGTAATTTCAATATATGCTGTGTCACGAGATGACGTTTTTGACTCAAAATGTATTGAAACACATGTTTGAATTTACTTAAGAGTATAGGCAAGTAGGCAATGATATTAAAATAGTCGTGTCTTTATGAAAGCACTATTTATAGGCTCGATTTTCAATCTCATGCTAATCTGACTCTAAAATCTTTGGCTATATTTTCAACTGTTGGTAAGGAAACTAACCGGTTAACTTTTAGAAACAGTAGCCGTACCATGAGTTGACACTTGACGTTTACGTTTGCGACTGCGTAAACTCGATCAGAATCCATCTCGCTCACACTGATGTATTGATGCGATAGAGAGGGAATGCGATCAAGTGTCAAACGCCAACTCGTGGTAGCCGTGCAGTTTTCAATAGTTTCAGATATAATTTAAAGTTCTCCGTATTTACCTTAGAACTCCATATAATGTTAGCTATAATAACTGAAAAACCACTAACATTTCTATTGCAGCTCGGCCAACGTTTCTAAACTTGAATTTGAACCTGAACTCACTGCGTCTGCAGACGCCGAACAAGTGTACGTCACGATAAACGATCACTAGTGTGGCTTTTTAAAGTTTTTCTTTTTTTTAAATCATCGTACATGTGTTTTTTTTTTTAACTTAGTTGAATGACGTTCGCGTAGTTTAAGCACCGTTGCCGTTGAAGTCATGTCATACATGTTATATCCGCAAATTTGCCTTCAAGAGATCGCACTGTGTGAATAAGTGACGAAGAGAGTCTACTTGAACCTTAGAACTTAAGACGAAAGTGGAAACCCGCGCGAAATCGCCTTTTCATACAAACGTCCTCATTTTCCTCTCTGGATATTGATATTATTGAACATATTTTGACACAGTTAGTTGTCAGCTATGCCCCTACATTTGACTCGAATTTTCAATTATTATAAAAGTAAGGAGCATTAAAAAAAAATTAAATCTGTTTTTCGCTCCTAGTTTTTACAAAAATCAAAAAATCGAAAATGTCAAACGTAAATAGCTATGGTAAATATAAAACAAATTATGTAAATATATTTGCCATAATGTCAATATCCAGAGAGGAAAATGGGGACTACGTTTGTATGGAGAAGCGGCCTTTTCCTCTTAAACGGACCCATGAAAAAGCTAAAAGTTACATCTTTACAGGTGTAAGCTGGCAACATTAACGCGTTTGACCAATAGCTAGACGTCTGTTGATCAATGTTGCCAGTGTAAAATTTTAAATGCTTTAGGATTGAATTTTTTGAGGATACAGATTGCTTAAATGTTTCGTCTGTTATGAGGAATGCATTGTTATGCATGTGTCTGGAATGGCATAATGAAAATGTACACCTGCCTCAAAACTTGATTTGGCAAATGCCACCGAGGCTAATTCCTACATCATCAATGGCCACTGCATCCCTGACGGATGATTGTTGCAACGCTGTATCAAGAGCGGTTGAGACTGCCAATGCATTTTCGCTTAAGTCTATAAAAACCTGTCGCTGCACGGCACTTCTTGCCGCATGTATGGGTTTGTTGAGCCTCTGGATTCCTACAATAAGTAACTAAATATGTAGATCGGGAAAATTATAAAAAGTGGCCATCGTTTAGATATTTTGTTTTACTAGCCGATATTATAATGTGATCCCAACGTGCGCGCAAATTTGTACCCCACACTTTAGTATCATTACTTTACAGTTTTTATTTCTTTATTCTTAAAAATATACATTACGTCGAATATTAGTTCATGCATATAATTATTACATACATTAAACACTTTAAATAGGGTCACATTAAAAATAGTAGTTGTAGGCATTTGTGGAATTATTTTGTAGTGTTTAACATTGTTTTATTTTATTTGCTCTCAAAGAAATCAATCATTGGCATGAAACCGATCAATAGCATGAGATTACGAAAGATATACAAGAGATTGTACTATAAGTCATATCATTAAGCATAAGATTAAGTTTAATTTGTAGACATCACAAATATAGTTTTTGAAAGCAAATTTTGTTATGGTTTAAAGCCCACTGACTATCAGTCCGCAGGACGATATCAGCCTGTCAGTTGTTCGGAACTGTCAAATTTTTGTTCTAACTGACAGGCCGATATCGTCCGGCGGACTGATAGTCAGTGGGCCCCTTAAGACCTGACTTTTTATAGGTACCTTTTTAACGCTGTTTTCACATTCAGTAAAACTTAAGAATTGAAATGTGACTGCAGCTTCGAAATTGTTTTTTGAATTCAGTTGTTTTTAAGGATTTCATTCATAGCTTTTACAAAATGCTGTAGTGTTTGAAAGTAGATGCTACCGCTCTAGCTTCCCTATGGTTGTTCATCATCTGGTGGATGATACAGTTCTTTACGTAAAATTTTGTTGATTAGTTAACTATACTTATTGATTTGATTGGCTTTTCCAACAAATCGGAAGTCAAATCGTCGCTATACTTACTCAACCTCATATCTGCAACAATCATTTGATGGAAATGTCGCTTTTCTTTCATTCGGAATACGGGTGTTTTTGTCATCAAATGAGTGTTGCAGATACGAGCTTGAGTAAGTATAGCGGCGAAATGTGGAATATGTGGATATCCCGTTCTCATTGACATTTTTCCGACGTAAAGAGACCAACAGCCATAGGGACATCTTACTCTCACGCTGTTCTAACAACATTATACCTTACAGCATCCCCGGCCAGTGCTAAGCTGGGTCTTCGCATGACGACCCTGCATGAGGAACCAGGCAGGAGGAATGACGATGACTCCCATTCGGAGCCCGAGAGTGCTGCCGACGCACTTACAACGCCAAGGGAACATGTACGTACAATTTCCACCAATGCTTTTTAGGGTTCCGTACCCAAAGGGTGAAAACCGTCCGGAAAAAAACAGCAAAAAAATCACGTTTGTTGTATGGGAGCCCCATTTAAGTATTTATATTTTTCTGTTTTTAGTATTTGTTGTTATAGCGGCAACAGAAATACATCAACTGTGAAAATTTCAACTGCCTAGCTATCACGGTTCATGAGATACAGCCTGGTAACGGACGGACAGCGGAGTCTTAGTAATAGGGTCCCGTTTTTACTCTTTGGGTACGGAACCCTAAAAATTATAAATTATCCAGTGTTTCCAAAAAATATTAATATTATAAAACGATCAACAGAGACACCGAGCGCGGACGTCGCGCGGCTTATTGACTACTTCAAAGACATTGGACTCGCTCCACGAGCTCGCTTGCGAGAGGGTGCCCACTAAGAACTCACCCTCGATATCATCCAGCGGCTACGGTAAGCATCAAACATTTATTCAGCAAATAGGCCACAGGGGCACTTTTACATGTCAATTTTTACAAACAATAAAATTAACCCAAAATTACACAAAAAAAAACTAATAAAAAATATACAAGCAACAGAAGTACTAAAATTGTTTAGAGATGTAAAAGTCTCTAGGTGTCAGAGATAAAATGTATATAATAATAAAAAAAATCATCAAATTATCCAGAGATGTAAAGGGTCTCCAAGACTTGAATTGTTATATAATTAATAAAAAGACAAGATATCAGACAAACAGACAAGAACCGAATGAAGTGCCTCACGTTAATGCCACTCAAAAGTAAAGTTACATAGGTAAAATGAAGCCCGTGTAAACTTAAACAGACCGGTCTCCACAAAGTTCAGTTTACAAAGCACAACACGCCACTCACGCCAGCTAAGCTACCGGTCGCCTGGCCCCGCTCAAACGGTATCACCGGGCTAGGGGTCGTGGGGTTGGGTAACGATTGGTAGCGCAGAGCTGGCCCACAACAGCAGCCATTTCGTCCCCCAAATGAAGATTGACCTCCCCACGTGGGTGGGGAGCGACCCGCAGCAGCCGTCGCAGCCGGAAGGCGGACACGGCCTCTCATACCTCCCCTCGGGGAGGTATCGAACGACATCCATCATCAGTTTATAAAACATACGTGTCCGCGACTTCGTCGGCGGAGAATGTTGGTTTCTGTAATGAAAAGTATAGTCTGCATATTCACATATGATTTTTACGCCTAAGACGGTAAACTGTTAAACAAAAGCCCTCTCCCAAAAGCTCTTTTGTGCGAGCGGTCTGCCATTGTGTGCCATTGTGTGTGAGCGCCGCACGCGCCGTAGCACGCGCCAACCCACAATGTCACACAAAGGCCGACTGCTCGCACAAAACAGACAATGGCTTTTGTTTAACAGATTGCCGTCTTAAGCGTACAAATAATTTAGATAAATATAGGTAGGAATTCATTCGACTTTCCTCAGAACTATCTCTACACCAAATAGTAAAATATATACATACCCACACGAAAAAAGTTAACACGTTTCCTGTCCGGTCCGGGTGCCCCCAATGTGGACATGAAACTTTTTTTCAGGAGTCGGTGCTTCCACTATGGGTTAACAACTTCAACTTGAAAGCACACTTGGACGTGTGACTTTGTCATATCATTTTGTATGGGGACAGTGAACGTGTTATTAGAATTTGTGATTTGGGGCTGTTTTTCTAACATCAGATAAAATTAGTTCTATGTCGTCTCTCTGTTTAAAGAAATGCTAGGATTAGTCACCTTACGTTATGTCTGCATTTAAATATTTTAGCAATCTGATCAGCGTTTGCTATTTATCGTTGATGTATAACCACAGAATAAATAAGAGTACCGTACAGAAAGGAAACTTCCTACAAAACCGAAGTTTGACAGCGGTTCAGGGTCGAATCGTGCTGTCCCTTTCTAATATATGGCACTATCCCTTTAGGCTATTTAGGGTTGTCAAAATTCAAGTCATTATCTTATCTGTGGTCGTGCACGCAAAGGGGCGTCAAGTTGTGTCAACCCTAATAATTGCTTGAAGCAATGCTGAGCCGCACGGAGCCGAGAATACCCGAAAGGAGAAGTTTCGCACCCCTGGTATAACTGTAATGTAAAAAGATTGATTCTAACGATTAATTACCTACATAAAAATATTATTAGTTAGTTCCAGGCTTATGCTTAACCTCCCGAGTTTCGGAATCAATTATGCAGTGATTTAAAACCAATTTGTTTGTAACAGGTTCCCAAGCAGTATCCTCAACTAACCTGACGAATGACGACACGCTGTCCATTCGCAGCATGTCCGTCGACGATACGCCGGATTACGATAAGACGGAGTACGCATTACGGACGAAAACGTCCATGGCTGGGTTAAGGAACGAGATCACTGAACTACGCAACGATATTAGGTACGTTTAACCTTCTTCGACCTAGCGTTTTCCCGGCCTAGCGCCAGGGTCCGACTTCCTACTCAATATTCTCCATTTTGCCCGGTCTTCGGCATCCTCAGGTGTGAGATTGTTCTCTTGCATGTCCGTTATCACGACGTCCAGCCAGCGCTGCTTAGGCCTACCGCGGCCGCGTGATTTAAGGCCTTGGACAGGGAGGTACGTTTAATATTATGTTTTATTCGTTGGCACATGGCGATTGCGGACGAAAACTTCCATGGCTGGGCTAAGGAACGAGATCACTGAACTACGCAACGATATTAGGTTAGTTAAGTATTATGTTTTATTCTTCAATGTTTGGAACATGTCGATGATTGATGGACTTCGACCATTCAGAATATGCACTACGGACGAAAACCTCCATGACTGGGCTAAGGAACGAGATCACTGAACTACGCAACGATATTAGGTTAGTTAAGTATTACGTTTTATTCTTCAATGTTTGGAACATGTCAGTTGATGATCGATGGACTTTGACCATTCGGAGTACGCATTACGGACGAAAACCTCCATGACTGGGCTAAGGAGTGAGATTACAGAGTTACGCAACGATATTACAATACAATACAATACAATACAATCATTTATTAATAAAATTACAATTTTACACGTCATAGTAATAATATTACAATGTTATTCTAAATTACATTATTATTCAAATTAATTATTAAAATTACAATGCATTATTATAAATTTCGGTACACAATTGTTAACCAAATGTTTATTATATATAATATTATAATGTTTCAAATATGCAGGACTCGTGTGACATTCTATAGAAGAATTCATTTCACGAGTAAAAGGCAGCAGAGACTAGGTATTTTTTTTTAAGTTTGAGTACGAAAGAATTGTAGCTATTCGCAGTTTTTATGTCTTCAGAGACTCGGTTATAGATTTAGGTAAAAAATAGAGTTGGGACAAGCTCACTCCGTACAGTCTCTATAGTGACAGAGTGCCAAGTTTATAGTGACATTATCACGCTTTGTAACATTAAGAGTTGAAGTGATTACTACGCTACGCATTTGATTGATTGACCTTAAGATTATATCACTAGTAAATATTATAACGCTTATCTCGCAAACTAAAGACTTCTCGTTTATAACTCATATAACTTTCGAATTTAAACTGTTGTGAGACATAATAACATTAAATAATTTCACGGTTTAGACTCACTTGTCTTAGTCACTCGCGCGACATGTTTCGGAGAGCCTAGGTCTCCTGTCTCAAGCACTAATATGCGAGCGGCGTTCACGACGACCGTGTATCATATAACTTTTTTACTTGGTTTAAATCTGTTAAGTTATTAAATTTCGCGGTATAAATAGTTAGATAAGATAAGATAAGATGTTTATTTGTAAAAGTCATGTACATGAGATGTTATTGAAGTTATACAGGAAGCTTCCATGACACCCTGTCAGGGCACACAAATTGTCTTATATCTAGCTTATTACTAAATTACATTTAAATTTCATTTACAGGCCATGCATGCTATTATTAATAATTGGTTAGAGAGATTTTTTGTATATGTATGAGGTATAAATAATTACAATAATAAATTCAATGTCAATATTTGCTTAATTGCTATGCTTAATAGTTAATTTCTCTTACAGCGACTAGGTTTCCTCATTTAAAAGCTCCTCCACTGAGTAGTAACATTTCTGTATGAGAAAAGTTTTTAATTTTTTGTGAAACTGTTTGTCATTTGGTTCCAACTTGATCTCATCGGGTATTTTGTTTACTACTTGGATACACATAAAATGGGACCCGTTTCTATAGATGGCTAATTTTGAGTTAGGTATTTTTAGTTTGTTTCTATACTGACTTCTAGTTTTGTATGTATCCAGTTTAGCTTCAAATAGATCGGGGTTTATTCTAGCGAAGATAACGGCCTCCATTATGTATATTGCCGGAAGTGTAAGTAGCTCATATTGTCTGAAAAAGGGACGGCAACTGAAAAAGTTGTATTCAAAATGAATATAACTAATTGATTTCATTTCAACAGCGAACTGAAGAACGACATCGTCGAATCTAAACACGAGCTAGACACGTCATACGAGAAGAAGACCCCGGTCACGCCCGGCGGCCGACGCATCAACCCGTTCATGCGGGACTACGAAAACGGAATGGTGGATCCATTGGGTGCGATCCCTATTGAGAACTCGAGTGTTGCCAGCCCGCTCGCGGAGCACACCGTGAATGGGGAACATGAAACGTCGGGAGGTAAGTCATGGGCTGCAGAAGCCGCTTACAATGTGAGCCGCACGTTTATGAGCCGTCATCGTGGTACAAAAGAAACAAAAAAAAACTTAGCACAAGTTAGACTATGAGAAAATAACCCTAGTTCGGCCAAAAGTCAGTCAAAATATTCTTTATTCAAATAGGCCTAGCAACAAGCACTTTTAAATTGTCAAGTTTAAATACTACCTTAATATAAGTATCAGAGCAATTTATTGATGCAGTTATTATTATTCTTAAAAACATTGAATGGGGTTGGCAACTGTCAAAGGTTTGCAGAGATGCGCCATAATAGCTTGCCTCTTTTTCTATGAGATTTGGCTTAAAGAGCTGGCATCCAGGGCATTAAAAAAACAAAAATTTGACACAATTCTAGGGATTGACAGGGCAAGCTATGCACGATACGATATGACCACTTGGATTACATTTGTCCACAAAAATCACCAAGGGGATCGAGCTTGATATAGTGTCTCAGCGTCCTAGATGTTATAGTATGCGGTCTATCTACTGAGCTCGTTCACTTACCTGTACTGACAATGGCATTCTGTTAAACAAAAGCCATTATTTATTTTGTGCCTGAGCGCGTGGCCTTTGTGCCTGATCGCGTGGCTATTGTGTGGGAGCCTCAGGCACAAAGGCCACGCGCTCAGGCACAAAAGACACAATGGCTTTTGTTTAACATAATGCCATTGTTAGTACGTAAGTGAACGAGCTCAGTAGAGATAGCGTTAACTATACTAACCACTTTGGATGTAATAAGATATATTCGTCTAATATAATCAACTGGGTGATCCATTAAGACGTTCACTGTTTAGCCGGGACATCATGTTCTGAACTGGGACATGTTTAGGCGTACAGAGTTTTTATTTACCCAGGTGTTTTAAAGAATTTATCTGCTTTGATCCTAGACACAGTATATACAAGTAGTTATAGACGCGCCACCGAGCGACCGGGGGTAAGAAAAAAAAAATTCATATAAAATTTGGGCAGCATAGGATTTTTTCTCTTTCTCCCTTATAAATTTCGGTATTTCGCCATCGCCTACCTATGATGCCACCCGGTCGGTGATAAGGACAAAGCATGGCACTATTTTCTCTTTCCTCTTATAGGAATCTCAATAAGACTATTTCTCTATCAAAGAGTGTCAGGCCCTTGGCTTCGATGGACGTTTTTGTACTACTTAGGGTCGGTTGCACCAAACTGTTTGTAATCGTTAAAGAGTTCACTAAATTTTATTGTATGGAAAGTTTCATAGTAAACCGCCCCGGCGCGCCGGGTGACGTTGATCAGTCTGTCAAGTGCAGATGGTGCAACTGGCACCAGCTGGCTTAGCTGCATAAGCAAAACATAATTTTTCTTTTTTTCTAGAAGCCGATCTAGAATCTGTCAGCTCGGAACAAAGCCACGAAACAGAACGCAGCCGGGAAGCTTCGTCAGTCGGTGAAAGCGATTCGACCTCCGGAGACCAGGTCAAAATACAGCTGCCGGCTGGCAAGGTAAATTTTTACAAGCTTCTTTTAAATTTTGTAAACCAATTTTGTCTATAATTTTGTCTATTGTATTCCATTGACAGTGCAATATTGTGATGACATCAGTCTGATTTGATGATGGGGATTTCCGATCGTGGTTACAATTATCAAAGATAGACTCCGTAATAGATGGATACAGTCTAAGAAAAAAACGTGCCTCGAAAATCAAGAAAATTTGATTATCGTTCAGAGGGCGCTACTAGCTTTGGCCTACTGTCGTATAGATGGCGTTGACGGTTTCGTTGGTTATTTAACAATTTTAACGCATATAAGTGAAAGAACATGGGTCAAAAATCATAAAAATAATTAAGCAAATAAAAAAAATCATTTATCCATATTTAAATACATTTTATCGTATTTTTATAAATCTTCATTTTTAGTTTTAAAGTGTGTCGATAGATGGCAGTGAATTTACTGTGGTTACAAAATTTACTATGACAGTACCGCTCTAGTATAAGTTACTCTATGCAATTATGAACGGAATTTTGTCCAGATTTTCTGAGCTTCTAAATTATATAATATTCTTTTGGTTGTCATGTCACTATATATTTCAATTACTGTAAATTTAACATTTAAAATCACTACAGTAGGTAAATAAATCTGTTGATGCTTTCTGCAAATTAATAAGAAACATTTTTGTATACAAACAGTCGTCTTTCTGAAATCATATTGTCTCAGTTCCGTCGTAAATTAATAAACAACCGGACAAGTGCGAGTCGGACTCGCTCACCGAGGGTTTCGTACTTTTTAGTATTATCTCACGAACCGTGATAGCTAGACAGTTGAAATTTTCACAGATGATGTATTTCTGTTGCCGCTATAACAACAAATACTAAAAACAGAATAAAATAAATACCTATTTAAGTGGGGCTCCAATACAACAAACGTGATTTTTTTGCCGTTTTTTTGCGTAATGGTACGGAACCCTTTGTGCGCGAGCCCGACTCGCACTTGGCCGGTTTTTACCCTTTGAGTACGGAACCCTAAAAATGTGTCATCCTCAGGTGGTCCGCCGCCGCGCGACCAACTCCTCCCGCGCGCGCGCCGCTCACCCCGCCCCCGCCCCCGCCGCCCCCGCCCCCGCCCACGCCCACGCCCGCCCGCGCTCCGCCGTGGAGCCCGGCCAGCATCTACACAACCTCAATAACACGTTACACGACACACCGGCGTCTTCTACCGAGAGGATTGGCGACGGTGAGTTCGAAAATCGACTCTAATATCTCATACGGAAGGTTTAATATAGATAGATGACATAGAACCGGGCCGGCACCCACACGATACAACAGCGTAATCTACCGAGAGGATTGGCGACGGTGAGTTCGAAAATCGACTCTAATATCTCATACGGAAGGTTTAATATAGATAGATGACATAGAACCGGGCCGGCACCCACACGATACAACAGCGTAATCTACCGAGAGGATTGGCGACGGTAAGTTTGAAAATCGACTCTAATATCTCACACGGAAGGTTTAATATAGCTAGATGACATAGAACCGGGCCGGCACCCACACGATACACCAGCGTAATCTACCGAGAGGATTGGCGACGGTAAGTTTGAAAATCGACTCTAGTGTCTTACACGGAAGGTTTAATATGGCTAGATGACATTAGAACCGGGCCGGCACCCACACGATATTAATAAGACATTACACGACACACCGGCGTCTTCTACCGAGAGGATTGGCGACGGTGAGTTCGAAAATCGACTCTAATATCTCATACGGAAGGTTTAATATAGATAGATGACATAGAACCGGGCCGGCACCCACACGATACACCAGCGTAATCTACCGAGAGGATTGGCGACGGTAAGTTTGATAATCGACTAGTGTCTCACACAGAAGGTTTAATGTATGTAGCTAGATGATATAGAACCGGGCCGGCACCCACACGATACACCAGCGTAATCTACCGAGAGGATTGGCGACGGTAAGTTTGATAATCGACTAGTGTCTCACACAGAAGGTTTAATGTATGTAGCTAGATGATATAGAACCGGGCCGGCACCCACACGATACACCAGCGTAATCTACCGAGAGGATTGGCGACGGTGAGTTTGAAAATCGACTCTAGTGTCTCACACGGAAGGTTTAATATAGCTAGATGACATAGAACCGGGCCGGCACCCACACGATACACCAGCGTAATCTACCGAGAGGATTGGCGACGGTAAGTTTGAAAATCGACTCTAGTGTCTTACACGGAAGGTTTAATATAGCTAGATGACATTAGAACCGGGCCGCCACCCACACGATATTAATAAGACATTACACGATACACCAGCGTCATCTACCGAGAGGATTGGCGACGGTAAATTTGAAAATCGACTCTAATATCTCACACGTAAGGTTTAATATAACTAGATGATATAGAATGGTAAGTTTAACGGAAGGCCTAAAATTGCGTGTTTGATAGCCGATGTGCAGCTTTCATCCCTCGTCGAGAGACCCCGAGACAGGCCGATAACGACTGTGTAACACTTACTCGTCTCACTCGACGGCTCTCGACAAATGTGTATAGCCGGCATTACACAGAAGGTTTACTATCTATACTCTACAAAGTACATTGGTAATGGTAAATTTTAGAAACTATTTCGAAATTCGAATTGCTATTACTTTTTGTCTATGTATTTATGTCGTTTTTAATCAAAAAGGTACCACATTGTCGCTAGCCATAAGGACGCTCTGACAGGTTATTCATATCAAGATACAATCCAATTTCATCCTTATCATAAGCGCCAATGTGGTACCTTTTGATTGAAAACGTCACATTTGTATACTTAAAAAGGGGCACCAACTTGTATTTTGTTAAAAACGCTTGTTACTGAATAAATCATTTTTCATTTGTATAAATTATTCATCTTGTATACTTTTTATTTAATCGTATGGCATGATAGTAATTGTGAAATAGAAACAGTGTAAGTGTTGTATAAGTAATTAAAGATCTACACATAGACCAGTCAGCCACTATGGCTTCGTCGCTCAGGGTGATCAGGTCTTCGGGAGGGCCAGCGACATAACGCGTTATAGGACAGTCATGAATGATGTGCTGGATGGTTTGTGCTTCCGCACCGCAACTGCAGGCCGGGGAATCCAACCACCCACAGCGGTGTTTGTAGTAGGCGCATCGACCATGGCCAGTACGCAGTCTATTAAGTTTCCTAAGTTTATCTTGTATACTAAATTTAACCTTTTCCTGCAGACGAATCATCAGAAACGCTCATGCACACAGCTCCCGACTGGCTCACAGTGGGCGAGAGCGTTTCGCTCCGTCTGAGTAGCAGCACGGGCGTCGTGGCATATGTAGGGCCTGCACACTTTGCTCACGGCCTATGGGTCGGCCTTGAGTTGGACGCACCGACTGGTAAGACAAAGATTTACGAAACTATAGTTTGTCAAAGGACTGTCTTATTTCAAACATAAACAGAGAGAGTCATACTCAGAGGGCGGAATTGCTCATGGCAAAAATCAAACGTTAATAGAGTTGGAACGTTGAATTTTATCGACTTTTTCAGCTATCGATAAGTCCAGTCACCTTTTACATTTCTGACTTTAACATTAACCTCTTTGATTAGCTAGTTGGCCATTTGACCTCTTTGATAAGATTAAAAGTAAATTGAATGGCAGTTAACTGTCATTTCTGCCACTAGTCTTTTTGCAACTAATTCACGTTTGTAAAAAATGGTTAATCCAAAAAGAAAAACAATTAACAAATTGATAAAGAAGTATCCTTGTCTTACTTACAACGAAAACAACTCAACGATATACTGCTCTAAATGTAAAGTTCACTTAAAGCAACTAAAAAATATTGCGTTAAAACTCACATAACGAGCAAAACACATTCACCTGAGTTTAAAGAGGTAAAGAACGATAATAGTTTTTATCTAGATTTGATAATATTTCTCGTTTGTTGCAACATTCCATGAAAAAAATTAATAATCCACATTTCCGGAATTTTTTAAGGTGACTGAACTTATCGATAGATGAAAAAGTCGATAAAATTCAACGTTCCAACTCTATTAACGTTTGATTTTTGCCATGACAAAATTCCGCCCTCTGGTCATACTATCTTTGTTTTACACTAGTACCCAAAAGAAAAGGATGAGTATAGTTTTTTTTTGTTTTTATTTACTGACAATTTGGTTTGATCAACTGTAGTTGCCCTGTGTGCCACCTTGCGAACCCCCATGGCCTTTTGCCAATTAAAAAAAAAAACGTAATTATCAATCCTGCTTACAAAATTTCACAAGATTCGGTAGAAAAATGTGATAAATCCGTAGAGAAAAACGGTCGGAAATACCTACGATTACGCTTTGAGCTTGCGTGCTCAATATGGAGTATTACGCGAAACTCTGCGTAGGTGGCACCACTATCACAATCTGAGGGTTTATTGCGAAACAAGAAAATCGAAATTTCTTTATCTAACATTCTCACTTGCATATTCGGGTGATAAAGAAGCAGATAGCGAATTTTCGGATTCGCGTTTCCCGGTAGGTCGTCTGTAAACAAACCGCCTTGATGCATCAATGTCATATTTTATCACTGAAAACTTGTCAAAAACCTGTTAAAGGTACAGTATGTATAAGTTACTCTATGGTTTACTAAAAAGGCTAGAGCTGCACTCTCGTGGCAGGACATTGCAGTAATATCCCCTGTTAACAAACTGGTCATTTAACATTTGCATCAGGGACCGGCCCGCTATCCCTTATCGGGGTTTTATAAGGGTATTGCATAAGGCTTAACTCACCATACCCTTTGCCAGACGAAACCCTTTGTTTTGCTTTTAAAAACCCTTATATAAAGCTACCACATTTGAGTAATCGGTAGCCCATATACCCTTACAAAACCCTTATCATCCGCTCACCAACACCTTGCATATTGCTTATAAGGGTTAGCCTTATAAAGGGCTTCCCTTTTAGCATATAAGCGTGCTAATTTAAGTCATCTACCTTGTTCATAAAGCACACATTACTTCGAATCCGAGCGATCGTCGGCGGCGACGGCGGCGTTCTTTGATTAGCCACGTATTTTCTTTCCTTTTCATACACTACCGTAGATATATACTAATCCTGTCTCTTTCACGCAAAGGGAAACCTTTATAAAAAGCGCTTAAAGATAAGGGTAACCCTTATCAAGCGCTAGCCTTATTTTTGGTTAGCTTTTCGGTAAGGGTTAGTCAAAGGTAGGGGTATGAATGGGCTTGCAGTTCAAAAGGGAAAGTCTTTCAATGTGTTAGCCGTGTTTAAGTGTCGCCCATTGAAAGGGTTTTATCGCGGAAAGGGTTGTCCGGTCCCTGATTTGCATAGACTCACTTATTTCGTCTTTCCAGGTAAAAACGACGGCTCAGTCGGCGGCACCCGCTACTTCCAGTGCCGGGCGCGGCACGGCATCTTCGTGCGCCCCGACAAGCTGGCGCAGGACCGGCGCGGCCGCTCCGCGCGCCAGTACAGGGACTCCGAGCTCAAGCGCGCCGGCAGCAAAGGTAACATCACAACTTTCTTTTCTTGGTGGACTTGAGGGCGGTGTTGCCCGTAGCCAAAGATATAGATATAACTCCATAATAGATGGATACAGTCTAAGGAAAAAGCGTGCCTCGAAAATCACGAAAATTTGATTCTCGACCAGATGGCGCCAGTACCTTTGGCCTACTCTCGTATAGAGGGCGTTGACAGTTTCGTTTGTTATTTAACAATTTTAACGCATATCAGTGAAAGAACATGGGTCAAAATCATAAAAATAATTAATGCAAATAAATAAATCATTTATCCATATTTAAATACATTTTATCGTATTTTTATAAATATTTATTTTTAGTTTTAAAGTGTGTCGACAGATGGCAGTGAATTTACTGGGGTTACAAAATTTACTATGACAGTACCGCTCTAGTATAAGTTACTCTATGCCCGTAGCCAATGTCACGTCAAAGGGTAGGAACAAAATAAATGCTCTTAGAGCACGACGCTGTTCGTTGGTTGTTGTAGTTGTCTCGTAAAACCGATAGCTGGATTTTACGAGAAGCACGTGGACTACCGGCCGTTGACTCCAAAATGGTGGTTAAACACGCTTTGAGATTAATTTTCCATTCACTGCACACTACCACATTAGATTATTGTATAATAAAGCTATCGATATTACACTTTAAACAATATTAATGAGCAAAAAACAAAGGAATTAATCACGAGGCTACTATCAAGATGGCGTTCGAACCGGAAGTCGTAACATCACTTGTTAGTGGACGATTAACGAGGTACGAGTACACTAACTACCAGTACCGTGACTGAGCTACATTTTATTCTTACGTAATCTAACCTAAAAAAAAATATGGCGTATGAAGTGACAAGAAATACGCTCGATGCTGATGCCGACCTCCATATATTTGTTTTAATTTAACCAATATACGAGAAGTTTCTCATTTTAATTATGCTCGGGGCTCGGGAGTGACTTGTGAGATTGAAGATAGATAAAATTTTCGTTGATTTCGGGTTAAATTTTTGTAAAATACCAACAATGTTATTCCTGCCATCGCTTGCGCCATCAATTAAGTTTATTTGATTTGTAACTTTATCTTTAGTAATTCATTTAATAAATATTTTATTAGTAGAAGACGAACATCAAATATAAACTAACATATTTTTTGCATCTTTAATACTTATGTCTTAAATGAAATATTTAGTCAAAATTAATTTGATTTTATGATTAGTACAGAAATAATACAGAAATAATAGAATATAGAAATGCAGAGCTATTTTTGTAAAATATGTAACTACTCGTACCTAATAGTTTTTAGCAGTACTTACGAGAATATTATAGCAGTAGTAATTGAGTAATTGTTAGATTGTTTAAATTTCTTTACAGGAGAAGGCCTACACAACTTACACAGATCGAGGAGTCGCGGCGAAAGCATAAACGTCGTAGGAACCAAAACTAGAAGCAAATAAATTCACCCTCACGTCCTTAACTCCGTACCATACCTTGTAGAGTACTGTACCACCATATTTATAAGTTACTATACTGCACGAACTTTATTTGTGTACCAGCGGACAATTTGGCCAATCACAGCGCTGAATTAACACGCGCGAAACGTTCTCGATCGCTATTGGTTGTTTCGTGACCGAGGTGTTACGTGATTGGTTAATTTTTAAAGATGGCCGTTGTAACTTATATCTGTGGTTATACTGTATGGACCGAATTATAAATATACGTCCATCCTGTTTCGTTTTTTAGCAAATGGTGCTTTCTATGTAGTTTTCTGTTGCATGATAAATTAAAAGTGTGAAATGTTGATGTTATCAGATGTAGGCATTTAATTTATTATGTGATAGGCATAAGCAATATTTTATGCGTTTACGTTGTTCCCTTATTGAGAAGTTGTTAGGAAATTAGATCTTCACGCATTTATTGACTAGATTAATAAGATGACGTAGAAGATCTTTCGAGATTTCCATATATCGCAATTTTATAGTAATTTGACACTATAAATTTTCTGTGAACGAAATATTTATTTATTTTACATTTTTTGACACAATCGTAATCCTAATTGACTATGTTGTAAATATAATTGGACATTTTAAATATGTGATTTAATTTTAATTCTTTTTAAATGTAAATATGTGAATTTTGTGTGTATTATTAATTTAGAACCAATGAAATTTTTGTGATCAGTGATAATCAATGGTTTTGTATAGATTTTTTTACTGTATAGTTTGTGGTATAGATGTTATTGTAATTTATTTATGTATTATTTTATATGGTCTATCGATGCACAGTTTTATATTCTGCACATGGAATATAATGTCTGTGGTTGCTTAAAACGCTTTCACTAAAAATTAACAAAATGCATTGCTCAGTTATGTGTTTTCGAACACAAAAGCACATTAAAATGTGATAGTATCTTGCCACACGAAAATACACTATATTGCCTAGCAATTTGATTCCTATTTCGTTTGACACTCGATTTAGTCGTCCCTATGGCATATAGAAACGTCCAATAACGTCTAAAACTTCGTCCTTGTAAAAGACTTGTACTTAACCGGTTTTGTGACGTGTATAAACGCCCATTATTTTTGAAGAAAGCGATCGGATTTAGTCTTATATAATAGTTTGCAAAATTAAATGTGCCACATTATTTTTTACGATATTTACAGTGGCTCAAACCGCCGTTCGTGTTTTTTGCAATAAAAATGGGTGGTAAGAAAATATGTAGTCATATCGACTTCGAATAAATTATGTCACAAAAAAACTGTCCTAAAATTTAATATCTCCATTCACATTCGAACAATAATCGATGGTAGATTTAAACATGTTTTAATTCCAAATGTAGAAAAAGGTGTCGGATTTTGTTTAAGTCACACGAACAGTCGCAATCAGATATAACGGAGCGGCCGAGGTGCTCAAAAATATCTGAATAAGCACTCTTAAAGGCGTGTTTAGATATTTGTGAGCGCTTTGGCCGCTCCGATATGTCTGATGGCGCCTGAACCTAGCTGCCGCCATGCAATCGGTTACTCTCTCATTTTAAAACGACAATCGGAAATAACATGAAATTTGACATGGACATTTAAGTAATATATGTATTGCCTGGTACTCATTTTCGTCACTAGAAATTGTAATACAAACAAAGAAATTAAAGCGAATAGAATATACATACATAGTTCTATTTTCTTTCTATAACAATTTTAGCAAGGATAACTAGATGGGTATATGTTAAGTACGTAAATGTTCTTGAAAAGTGCCAAGTTTCATGTATTTTAAGAATCGAATTTAAACTGTTGTGAGACATACTAACACCACAACAAGTCTAAACCGTAAAATGATTTAATATTTTAAGAATCTTATTCATAATTCATAATTAATTTATTGCTTTCAGGGATCGGATACCGGTATTTTTTATATGAGAACGAAACCGGTATTATTTCGTTCTTTGTTAATTATTTCTACTTGGGCAATAATAATACGAAATCGTTATCTAAAAACATGACTGAGTCCTACATTTACTTAGTATTAAATAATTCGAAATATATGGTTATTTCGATGTTTTTGCAAAAAACCGGTTCCGATCCAAGATTGCTTTTATGGGTTTTATTTACAAGATTTTAAAGTATTTACATGTTCGCATAAACACCGTTGGGGCACAGCAATAAAGACTTAATCTAGGGCTTAAAATGAGAGCGTAACTTTGTATGGTACCGGTTTTATGGTTTAAGAACCGATTATTTCGTTGAACGAACTGTAGTTATTTTGATCGCTCGGCGCTTCAATATGAGATATATATAGTACGTTATACAAACGCCGAGTTTAGCTCATCTATAATGTATATTCCCTCCTTTTAGTCAGTAATATTCGTAAGTACACTTAAAGTACACTAATAGTAACGCCTGGTAATAGTGTTTGTAATAATTTCACTTCTCATAGTCCGCCACTTGCCTCATCACATCGTGTATATTCACATATAATTGTAAGTAATTATAAAAACTAAAAATAATAATCGAACGAGCTGTTTCAAAAGTTACAAATCTAACGCCAATCTTAGTAATATTTGTATGACTGACATCATATTTGTCATGTAGTTCAGCTTTCAGACTGTTGTCAGGGCTCGGAACCGGTATTTTTTAAAAACCCCGAAATAGCCCAATATTTTATATTTTTTTATGCTCATTACGTAGGACTGAATCATGTATTTAGGAAACAATTATGCATTATTAAAACGTCCCATTAAAAATGAAATAATAAACAAAAGAACGAAACAGAACGTAATAATACCGGTATTTTTGTATGGAGCAAATACCGGTTTCCGACCCCTGACTGTTGTACTTAAACATTCCATTTAGATGGCATTTTTTTACAATTAATCAAATTCAAGTAGTTTGGTGATAACTGATAAGTTAGATTTTTGACATAGCGACTTAATTTTGCATTTATTGCATTATCTTCGATTTTCTATAGGTTTAAACCTAGGACAGCTCAATGTGTGTAAAAATCCAAAAAGAAATATAAAAGTATTTTCGAAATATAGTAGGATGTGTCTTTGAACTCTATATGTGCTTACGTCCTGTAGCGGTAGGGCGGGGGGATATGCACTAAGGGTCCTAGGTAGGCGAATAGTGACCTTAAAGCAGCTACACGTAGGTTCAAATTTATTTAGAGTAAGCTGACCATGTGCTGTGCTTTTGTTTTAAACAATAGTTTATAGGTAAATGAAATTATTTGTTTTGTATTATTATTTTATTAACTACAAGTACATCGTAGTTGTATTTATTACAGTCAATTCAATATGAGCTTAACAATTAAATATTTTCATCATGTTGGATTTATTTTTAATGTAGTTAGCTTAAGTTTATTTGCCAGTCTATGAATTGTGTAATTAATTTTTTTAATAACACTTAGATCACAAAGGAAATGTATTTCTAATTCTTTTATAGCAGCTACTCGGTAGCTTAGTTGGTTGCGTCTTTATGTAACTACACGTTTAAGCATAATTTAAAGAGATTTTAATATAATACAAAAATAGTTTCCTAACTAGTGGAAATATTTTTGCCAAGTAGCAAATTTGAGTCAACCATCGCTGTCATTATCAATAAATGTAATAATTACGAATTTATTTGGTTTTTATTTACACTTACTTATTTTGCCCTGGAGATAGAAGACGAAATCTAAAAAAAAATATAGATTCCTCAGTACTAACACCAATCAAGATCATTTCAAGTTTTTTCTAACCGAGAGATTTTCATTTGGTTATATAATTATTAATAGGTAATGACGGACAATTCTGTAAATCAAAGGTAATGGTTTCCTATTAATTTTTAGAAAACTTTATTTAACAGTAAACATTTTGCATGACAAACATTTTTGCCTTAGATAATCATTTAAATATTAGTTTACTTAAGGATATGTAGAAATAATTACAAGTAAATAATTTAAACAACCCCTGTAGAGGAATGATAAAGTAGTTTTTTTTTACATAAGAGATGAATGTACGTAGGTTATACTTAACAAACTTTACTACGGAATCAGCTCAGAAATCGCGAAAAAGGTCCGTTTCATAAAATTAGGCTGATCAAATCTTGATATTTCGTAATTGTAAGATTGGTCCAATAGTGTTTCTGTCCGCTTTCCGCTGTCTGTCCTTCCGTCTGTCCCTATGTATGCTTAGATCTTTAAAACTACGCAACGGATTTTGATGCTAAAATATTTATCAGTACGGTTTTTACTCACTATTATTTTTAGTCGCTTTTGCCGACATGTTTCGGATTCTTTGGGAATCCATCCTCAGGCACGAGTGTCCGCGGCGGTTGTTCGTCGTGCACTGCCCGCGCCGCCCGCCTCGTCGCTCGTTGCGCACGCGCTGATGGGGCAAAATAATAGTGAGTAAAAACCGTAGTGATAAATATTTTGAAATATGTCTCACGATAGTTTAAGTGCGATGATTTTGATGCTGTTTTCTTTAATAAACAGAGTAATTCAAGAGGAAGCTTTATATGTATAATTTGTAAAGGTTCTGTATAAATTAGTTGAACTACCCGCGCGAAGCCAGGGCGGGCCGCTAGTGGCCTATATAATCACCTTGAACGGTATGGCTAAGGATTGAAAAAATTGTGAAAAACATATTTTAAGTGATTGCAGGTATAGCAGAGGTGTTTGACAAGAAAAAATCACCTTGTAAAGCATGATTGGACATTGAAAAAATGCCCACGGCGTTCGCGTTCGCAACGAGATCGCCAACACTTCTATAGTCTATAGGTATCAAAGGATTGATTCACCTCGCGCCGCATTGCTTCGCTTCGCGTTCTTGTTCGCCTACGTAGTACGCAGCGTTGGACTAAAATTAACTGTTTCTACATACGACAAGGTTCATTTAGAATACCAGGCCAATTTGAACGTACATAACATCGGAATGATATTTGAATCACGGTAAGTATCTAGTTATCGTGCGTCTCTCCCGTGCCAATTCATGTACGGAAAAGTACGAGCGAAATGCACAATAACTGAATGATATCAGTTAGATGTCTGTGTCTGTGTAAAAATGATGTAAGTACCTTCTTAAGTTAATTGAAAGCATTTACCTATCCAAGAAAATATTAGTGTAGGTATTTATGAAAATCAATATGGCGGACGGACGCCATTTTAACTATAGCGGATCACGATATCTTTCCCTGCCACGGACAATAAAACAATCCGCAAGAATCCAATTTTATTTGCTTGTGCAAATAAATGATGATTTAGTACACGGGAGGTAGACGGGTTGTTACCTAACTGTGGGTTGTGTTACAAGTGAAATTCTTTAAGGGGCCCACTGACTACGTGTATCAGTCCGCCGGACGATATTGGCCTGTCAGTTAGAACAAAAATTTGACAGTTCCATATCAAACATAGCTAAGAAGCATCGCAAGGAATTTCGCTTTCACGTATAAATCCGCAACGAAATCGGTCCATCTGTTGGAAAGCTACGATACCACAGACAGACAGACATTGGCGTCAAACATATCTATCCTCTTTTTGCGTCGGAGGTAAAAAAAAACAACTAAAGTACATGTACGGAAGGCAATCCGCCGTGGCTTGTTCCTTGTGTCGGCGGGTGACCTTATTTGCGACGTCGCGAGTGTCATCTGGGCGGGCGGGGCGGCGCGGCCGGCGCCTAGCACTGCTCACTTACTGCCAAGACGTAGCGTCGGCAGAAACAGTTCTAAGACATGGCCTATTACAAATTGTAGCCAGGATTGCACTTTCGGGACGTTTTTTACGTCTGAAGTGACCGGCCAGCAGGCGTATAATGGCCGCGGTTGACGACGACGCGGTTTTAGAGTAGACAATGCGCATGTGATACGTCTGCCGTTGCATGCGTCTGTAGGTTTGGTTAACCGCTTATATACCATCGCGTATGTTAGTTGCCAACGAAGTGGTATTAAAAAAGATGTAGCAACAGCTCGGTTCGGATGCTTTATTATCGCGACGATAACACGTCTATAGCGTTGGGTCGCTGGGTGACTTGGGTAATATGGAAGAGGACGTGTTAGAACATACATATTTCGTGAAATTTTGTTTCTTCCGCATTCAGTTTTCTTTCCCATATACTTTCTGTGTATCGCTACCACCATATTTACAACTAATTCATAGAGGACATAAGCTAAGTATAGCTAGTCTTCCAAAACATAACAATTTAGGATATATTACTAAGAACACTTGTAAGCATTCACTGTAAGTAGATAATACCTACTTAAATAAAATTAACACTACATTCAACAAATCATTTACCTATTCCATCTTCCAAACAATTCCAACATAACTTTTTGTGTCAACCCTCCAACTATTTTTACCTTAACGTATCCAAAGTCGGCTCATTACAAAAGACATCCCTCCATAAAGACCGTTTGCCTCGCGTGACCCGCTTCGTTGCCTCTGCCTTTTCAATCGCTGCCCGACCACCAACCAGCTATGACCTGAACCAACCATGGAACAAGGATCATCGTCTAATCAGGACCCTCGCTTTGACTTCATAGGTTCTTACGCTGTCAAATCCTTAAAGTTAAAGCCAGAAAAATGGATGAGAGTTCTAAGCGTGGAAGAACACAGATCTACTTTAAGAGATTTCGTGGACAAGCCGTTCCCTGTTCTTCTAGTGGTTGTTTTAACGCATGCTGCGCAGTTGGTACCTGTGATATCTTTTCCTTGTTATTTGAAGAATAAGGCGGTGTATTATGTTAAGAAGAAGCCGGATGTGGTGCCGAGGGAGAATTGCTCGGAGATGATAATTTTTGGTAAGTTTTTGTTGGTGAGTTGCAAAAGTAGAGCGATAAAAGTCTTAATAAAGGAATGTTTGGAAAATTATAAGAAGAAGCTTCAGACAAAGAAGTGGCACATTAGTAGTTCTTCTTCTTTTCCTAGCCTTAATCCCATCATTTGGGGTCGGCTCTCCTAGTAATTCTTCGCCAGGACTGTCTGTCCCGGGTCGTCTGGGCTGGTATTTTTGCCTTCTTTAAGTCCTTATAGTGGCCATCCGTGTTTGTCGGGGTCTTCCTCGCCTCGCCGACGGCGGTGGGTAAATGTGCAGCACTTTCTGTGTCATGTGGTCAGGTGGTCGCCGCATGACGTGACCATACCATCTAAGTCGGGTTTCTTCCAGTTTAGTTAAGTGGCACGTGGTAGTTAAGTTAAGTGGCACATTAGTAGTTCCTTGTGTAATTCGCGAAGCTCATAAAATAGGTGCTTATATCTGAGGTCACATTGTCCATTGCCTTGACTTTATAGTCCATATAACATTTTTGAAAAGGCTGATGGTAATTAGTTTTCTGATAATGGCCAACGAACGAAGCACACCAATGAACAAAAGCGGGCAACATGCAGTGGCGTAACTAGGGGGGGGGGAGCAGAAGGGGCAAATACCCCAGGCGCCATCCAAGGGGGGGCGCCAAAATGGGCAAAAGGCAGCAGCAGGGAAACTTTTGTCATTCGTAATTTGGTGACTGCCCTGGGCGCCACATCCTCTAGCTACGCCCCTGAAGACATGTAAGGACACTATTTTATTGACATTTTTAAACTGTTAAATGTATTTATTTTAATACAAGCCCTAAAATTCTATTTATAGGAGACCTAGCTCCAAGGCTTATCGATGAGCTGGCTTCCCTGGTAGACGAGGTATTTGTTCCACTTCTATCCAATCCGCTTAATCATGAGGGCTGGCCGTTGGTGGTCTCGCAGGACATCCTCAAGCAAATACATAGCCTCAAAAGTACCGTTTATGAGGTAAGAATATTGTGAATTGCGTTGTCCGCAATAGGTATGCTCGGAAATGTTCACTTTATTGTAGCAAAAATTTAGAGGTCCCTTTGTTTGACATAATTATTGAAAGTCATATTGTAATGATTGTCATATTATTATTAGTCATAATTCTGAAACCGTTAACTTTTCAGGATTTTCCTCAGGTTATCCTATAGATAGG
Organism: Cydia strobilella; assembly: GCF_947568885.1. Taxonomy (NCBI): domain Eukaryota; kingdom Metazoa; phylum Arthropoda; class Insecta; order Lepidoptera; family Tortricidae; genus Cydia; species Cydia strobilella. Next base: position 1,498,042 of record NC_086043.1, on the reverse strand, counting down.
TTAGGTTAGGTTTGTTTTAGGGCAATCCTAAAAAGTTACGCGTTTCTGAGAAAAACCAAATTATGACTAACGAAAATGTGGACAAACAATACATTATGACTTTAAATTATATGGGAAACAAAAGACCCAAAAATTTATTAGGGGATTTAGTACGGGAAGTTCTTCATTATAGAAAAACTCAAATAAAAAAAATCCAAGCCATTAAATGAGCGGACGGGAAGTTCATCAAATACTGACGATTAAGGATGACTCACGGTAGACCGGGTCGGGGCCGGGCCGGAGCTTCCGGCGCTTCGTTTTCTATGTAAAGCACAAGCACCATGTGATCGCTGATCAGCCGTCATACAAAATGACGTGTCGGATGCCTCAGCCCGGGCCCTGCCCGGTCTAGTGTGAGTCATCCTTTATAACGTATAAATGTTATCATCACTACATTGTATAAACAAAAGTCGCATCCTGCTGTCTGTCTGTCCCTATGTATGCTTAGATCTTTAAAACTACGCAACGGATTTTGATGCGGTTTTTTTAATAGATAGAGTGATTCAAGAGGAAGGTTTATATGTATAATACATCAGCATTGCACCCGTGCGAAGCCGGGGCGGGTCGCTAGTTACACAATAAATTGTTAAAACATCTACGCTACATTAAATTCCTTTTGCTTACAAAGGATTATTGAATGTAGGTAGGCGAAATCCAGCGGCCGTAGTACGGTCGCATTTTTATCACCTGTCACCATGCCTGTCATGTTCTACAAGTATATAAGTGCAAAAGTGACAGGCGATAAAAATTGAACCATGCTGCCACCGCAGGAGTGAAAAATAATTAAGTAAACTTAGTAAACTTAATAGATTGGCTGATAAGATGACAAAACATTTTTTTAAATTAATTTTTAACAAGCAGAAACGTCTGCGATCGATGCTATTAAGCTTAGAATAAATTAATGAATTTTAAGTCTCACCCAAGGCAGTAACTTTTCCACTTTTAAATTTAAAACATTTTTTTCTTCAATAAACATAGATACTACCAAACATTTGCCTTCCTTCCCTTTTCCGTTCCGTCAAACACGACCTAATTTATGATTGCCAACGATTAAAACGTTTTTAACGGCCCTGAACTAGGTCAAAGGCAAAGTCAACGGACAAACCGTCCTCCCTATGCCCGTGGGTGTAGAGTTAGTTTACGAGGCGGAAAAGGAAGTGCTACGCGGCGAGGAAGTAGACTTGTATCTGAAGAGTGCTATAGAAGGAGTGGTCATCAAGTGGGCACAGCAGATCAACGATGTGATGATGGAGGATTCGTCGCAAGCGTTTGATAATGGGCAGAATCCGGTGCCGACTGTTGGTGAGTTTGGAAGGTTTTATTTCTTAAGTATTTTATCTGAGCTCTAAAATGTTCGAGTTACTCTTTGTTGAAGAAAATTGCAACTGAAATTTGGGTTTATGCGAAAAGAGTTTTATGCGTAACATTACATTAGGACAATCAATTATTATGCGACGAAATAAGCACCCATCTACGTGAGGCAACAGTATATACTATATCATATAGTATATTGTTAACCAAGGGATGAAATGATGCCTTACACCCGTGTTAAACACTCTACTTTTCATTTGAAATACGAGGAAAGTAAAATACATGTGTTTTTTTTAAACACGACTAAGTATAAATTTTTTCCCCTCACTAGCTCGGAAAGTTGTCTTTTATCCTTTAAAACAAGCGGGGAAAAACGCATTTTATCCACTAGTGGGGAAAATAATTTGACATTGGATGGAGCGTGTTTAAGTAGCTTGACAGATAACAAAACGTAAAACGCTCATAATAATGATTCGTTTGGTATTAATTATCATTAAACAAATGGTTTGAGAATCTAATAAAAAATACCAAATTTAGCTTTATTTAATGATTTTATGTCATAAACCTTAAAGTTCCATAAGAAACGTTTGTTTTTTAATAATGATGTTAAATATAATTCTGAACGCACAAGTTGAGTAAATGCAATTTCAAAACGCATCATTGACATTTCATACGTCAGAAATGTCAACATTGTCATGTGTGTTTTTACTTAAAAAGTTCTCACGTAAAAATACAGAATTTCCAGAGTTTTTTGTTATAATATCGTAAAAAAATGAGTGATTTCAGTGATGAAGATGATCTAACGCCTGTGGATGTTGCACTTTCCTCGCTATAGTGAGGTGAAAAGTTTTGTGTTACACACGGGTGCAAATGTATTTTACTTCTCGTGTGTTGAAACACTTGCTACGCTCAGGATTCTATTTTAGAACCACTCGCTTCGCTCGTGGTTCAACTATAGAATCCTTTCGCTTGCTCGTGTTTCAATTCCACACTCGCGGGTAAAATACAACTTTGCACCCTTGTATAACAAATAACTATTATAGCGTTTTTTGAGGGAAGTTTCAATTAACCATTTAGATAAAAGTTTCGTTATTTATGATACGGAGTTAAATATCAGAATGGAAATTGTTTAACAAATCCATTTCAATTGCTAATCGTAAAAAAAAGAAAAAAAATCGTTCTTGGAAAGTAAAATGCTGTAGCGCAGAAACGTATCACTTTCTGCACACTTTTTAGAACAACAAAGTGACTGATACGGGTATTTCGTCAGGTGACAACCAAAACTCACTAATTACTAATACAAGTTCAGAGCCATAGTGAATGAAACAAGGCTGATTTTTGTTTAACTATTTTTTTTGCAATCAGTGAGTTTTAGTTGTCATTTGATGTTGATATATTTTTTTCACCTCAGCAGCTCGAACAAGCCTACTTTCGTCACTCCCTGGAGTGAGGAAAGTGCGACTTTCCTCACTCCAGGGAGTGAAACAATGTAGCTTTTTAATTTAGTGAAGGCCATGAACTTCATACTTTTATTATATATATTTTTTATGGTACGGTACGACACGGTACGGTACGGTACGGTCCGGTCCGGTCCGGTCCGGTCCGGTCCGGTCCGGTCCGGTCCGGTCCGGTCCGGTCCGGTCCGGTCCGGTCCGTCTCGTCTCGTCTCGTATCGTATTGTATCGTATCGTACATATTATAATACTTTTTTTCTGTTTGTTCTGTGTAATTCGAAATAAATTTTAACCTTTAATATGTTCTCACTACTGAGGTGAAAAATTATGTGTGCAACACGAGAGCAAAGTTATTTTACATCTCGTGTTTTTGAGTCCCTCGCTACGCTCAAGATTCTACCTTAGAATCTTTCGCTTTCTCGGGACTCAAAATAAACACTCGCAAGAAAAACCAACTTTCCTCTCTTGTTGCACAAATAACTATAGTGTATCCGCTTCAATATGACAGACAAGGACTTAATTAAAATGAAAAAAGTTCAGTAATTAAAATCTAGTTCTGCCTTAAATGATTTAGTTTTTTCTTCTATGTAGAGTTGGCATTTTGGAAGTCAAGATTGAGCAACCTAAATTACATTTACGATCAGCTGAGAGGCGATAGAGTTCGTTGCATGGCAGTTATACTCGAGAAGACAACTTCAGCTTACTATCCGTGCTTTAGTAGATTGTTCAAGAACATCGTTTCTGGTAAGTTTTTTAGTTTATTAATATCGTCTTAAGAGCATAGCCAGGCGTGGCTCACTACGCGATTTCGTTGCGTCGCTACAAGTACATTCGGCCCACACCAATTTTGGTGTCTAGCAGTAGTATAATATTTTTCACCATTTTACGTAGGTAGGTGTAGTCATTTGAGGTAGGCAGGGAGGAAAATGAGGACAACGTTTATTAGTCATTTCGTTCCCTTTTTCAATTTTTTTATTATTATAAGAGTTAGAGCGAAAAACAAATTCCATACAAATTTTTAAACACTACTTACTAACTACTTAAAAAACACAATTCAAAATATTTCATAAAAATAATTTGATTTGTTCCCTAGTTGGAATTTTTATATTATATAATTTTTAAATAGTAACTAAGTTTTTATGGAGAAGCGGTTTTGAGCCGTCGTTCACTTTCTTTGTATCTAAATAATCATAGTAAATTTACGTGCTTTTTCACTTGTAAATTCTGACAAATAGAAATATAAAATCTATCCATCTAGAACCGTGTCTTCGCCAGCCCGCGACGGTAGTTTAGTCTTATGCCTTCTCTACACTATCGGCGATGGTCGTTGATAGTGTCACCGTTATGGATGGTATAGAAAGGATGCCAATCTCTTAAGGCAGAATTGTTGCAAAAGTGATCGCTTTTAGCTTTAAATAATAGTTCCTAATCTCTCCGGTGGCGCTAGTTAGGCTCTGGGACATAAGGCAATAAATAACCCGACCAAATTACGTAGGTTGTTTTTGGTAGTAATTCGGTGTATGGTGGCGCCGCCTAATTACTGTTTTTTGATGGACACTTTTCATACATAGAGATTTGGCTCCTTTATATAGTCTCCATGGTCACCGTCTTTCATCGGCAAGATCATCGTGCAGGTTTCCAAACGATCGCCTGTGGAAGTTTGTCAACGCAACCACCCGACGATTCTCTTTGATGCGTGCCCAAAAAACCGACAACTCACGGGTCGCAGGCAAGGGCCTGACACTCTTTGATAGAGAAAGATAGTCTTATTGCGATTCCTATAAGAGGAAAGAGAAAATAGTGCCATGCTTTGTCTCTATCATCGACCGGGCATTTTTTCATGGTCGGGTTATGGCATCATAGCAAGGAGGTGATGGCGAAATACCGAAATTTATAATAGTGAAAGAGAAAAAGGATTATGCTGCCATACATGAAACTGTCAAAACATGAATATGTCTTTCTCTTACCCCTGGTAGCTCGGTTTCATGTCTATAACTACTTGTATATACTACTAGCTTTTGCCCGCGACTTCGTCTGCGTGGACTTAGTAACCGCAGCTAGAGTAAGAATAGCGCCTGGAGAAAATCTCATAGCAATCTAAATTTGAGCATATTATGCACACAAATTAGCAGGCACTTCGTTAATTATCTCTTCCACCCCGCTTTTTACTTTCTTAAGGGATGATTTTCGGGATAAAAACTATCCTATGTCCTTCTCAGGGACTCAACCTATCTCTATACCAAATTTCATCTAAATCGTTTCAGCGGTTTAAGCGTGAAGAGGGAACACACAGACAGACAGACAGACAGACTTTCGCATTTATAATATTAGTATGGAGTATGGATGTCTATGGTCGCAGGCGATGATAGACGACGACTGGCGGGGACTACCGAGTTTGCCCTCTACACTATCGTGCCCGCAAGTCACCGTCTATCATCGCCGCTATCGGAGTGATCATTTATTTTCATTTTAGCATTAGCCGAAGCTCAAGAAATAGATTTATATTTAAGAACTCTTGTTAAGCACTTTCAAGGTTTGGAAGACACAGATTTCACAGAATGTCAGCCTCTGTTCCGACCACTGTTCCACGTCATCTGCATGATATGGAGAGACTCTAAGTATTACTGCAGTTCGTCGAAACTTATGGTGCTTTTAAAACAGATTTGTAATTTGCTGATATATCAGGTACATCATTCATTTGTTTCGAGAAATAATATGCCTAATTAAAGTGCAAATAATTTACTGAAAATTAATATGTTTCAGGCAAAAAAATGCTTAGATCCAAGCACGTTATTCCATAGCGACATTGATGAAGCAACACAACGCATACAAGTCACAATAAACATACTGAAGAAATTCCGGAGCACTTTTGAATATTTCAAAGAGAATTTATCCAAATATTTTGTAGACAAAACTGTTGTACCGTGGACCTTTCACCCAAACGCAGTTTTCGAAAGAATGAACAGATTCTTAAGCCGACTAAATACTATACAGTGGTTTTTCAAAACCGTTATGGAATTTCAGAAGCTAGAGAAAATAGAAATTGGTGGCATGAAAGGCAGGGTCCTCAGTGGACAGATTAGAGAAATATCAGCTGAATTTGATTCATATTTTCATGGGTTTGCCTCTAAATCTTATGATGTCTTGGATCCTGATGATAATAAGTTTGATGATGATTTTAAAGAATTTCAAGATAATATTGTAGATTTGGATCTAAAACTTTCTACAGTATTAGTAGAGTCTTTTGACAGCTGTTCTAATCTAGAGGCAGTTTTTAAGGTATTAAAATTGAACTTAAAGTACATAGCTTACAAATAATTGATGATCTCTTAAACGTTGATTACCTAAATTTTTCAGTTAATCGACATTATAGGATCAATTCTGGAGCGACCATTAATAAAAAATGAATTTACCGCAAAATATTGTGAAATACTAGTAATGCTCGAGAAAGAGATAGACATTTGCGAAGTAAGTATTCAGTACATTTCGGGAAAGTAAATAAGTATGGTTACTTGGACTGTCTTTTCTGTTTCTAGGATCTGTTTAAAGAGCAAAGCCATCGCCTCCTTAAGTACGGGCATATGGAGGTGGATGCGTACCTCCCCCCAGTGGCAGGGGGTCTCCTGTACATGACGACGTTAGCAGCAAGGATCACGAAGCCTGTAGCCTGCTTTCGCAGTTTGCCGCACCCGTAAGTCATCGGGGTGGGGCAAATTGCGAAAGCTGATTATCTGGCTTTAATTCTTCTGTTTCGTTCATTTCTTTCTTGTGAGACGTCTTTACTTTACTATTTATTGTAGATTTGATTTTCACAAGACACTAGGTAAAAGTAGCAATAGTAATAACTCCGCTAGCCTTTTTTTGTATTAAAGCACTATTTTATAGAATTTTTTGCAATAATACACACATACACACAAGGTAGTTCTTCACTTTAGCGACATTCAAGTAAATTTTCTCGCACGTAGGATAAAGGATACGGAAGATGCCTTGAAGCTTTTTGAAAGATATGAGAAACTTATTGAAGAAATTAACGAATTCAAGAAGAAATACTTTAATGATTGGACAGTAAGTGTACCAAAAATTATTGAAACGAAGACGAAAAATATGATATTGGCGCGGCATGGATCCGATCTAGTTTTGAATTTTAGTCCTATGGTAAGATTACAATATCACAATTTAAATAAATCTGTACAAACCAAAATATTTTACTAATAAATGTATGTTTTGACAGATTCTGGACATTCTAAAAGAAGTTAACCATTTACGCAACAACCCAGACACTCGAGAGTTACTTCCGAAAGAAAGTTTAGAATTATTTGAGAAACAAGAAACTTACAGACAGTATCGCATTAATTTAGGGATAACAATCGATTGGTATAATCAGATTCGAAAGAATAGTCAGAAAGTAGAGTTCGATTTGGTTGAAAGTGAAATAAAGGCTATCGATTTAAGAATAGATATGGCACAAAATGAACTAAATTGGAATTCTCAAGGTAAGAAAAAAATATTTTATGGATTTAGCCTTGGTCTATTATTTATACAAAATTGACTTACAGCTTTGATTTTAGATTTATGGAATTATTTACAAGAGCTGGATACTCTAGTTGGCAGTTTGTATCAACGAATGTCTAAAATACAAGATAATTTAGTAGAAATAAAATCTGTTATGAGCACGTGGTCATCTCAACCATTATTTGAAAGAAAGGAAGGTAAAAAGGTAAATATATACATTTATTTTTATTTATTATTAGTAAGCTTTTAATTATTTGACATCTGAAGACAGTAATTATCCTAATGTACTTATTTTATAGGATACGTTACTAAATCTAGACGACCGCCGAGAGAGAACTAATAAACGATACAGTGATATAACATCAACAGCAGAACGAATTAGGGAATTGTTGAAAGAAAACATGGAGCTGTTTAATATGCAGGACAATCAGGACAGCCAAATATGGCTTAACTATGTAGAATTTATCGATAACTTGTTCGAGGAATCTTTGTTTCAGACAATAGCAACTAGGTAGGTAAAAATAATGATTCGTATGCTATGATATTAGATAGAGCATGAATACTATTTTATTAAATATTCTAATTTCAGTATGGGCTACATATCTGAGCACATGGAACCTAAAAACAAATTAGCGCCACTGTTTCAAGCTAAGCTCGAGTTGCTTGAACCAGACATGGTTTTCAATCCTAGTTTAGATCCAAATGAGAAAAAAGGGTTTACAGCTTTGATAATGGGCCTTATTGATGATATATTGAAAATGGCTACTTTGATAGAGAGAATTTATCCTCAGAAAGAGGAATCTTATGAAGCTCAAATTACGCGTAACTGTGATATAGTAGAAATGAAGGACGATATTTTAAATGGGATAGAAAAGGTAAACATTTTATTTTATATAATTTTTAAATAAAAAACAAATTTAAATGGGTTTATGTAACATCCAATCTCATAGGCGTTCTAATAATGTATATGAAATGTTTTTAGGTCATAGAAGATGCAAATGAATTTTGCAAAACTTTCGAAAACTACTCATTCTTGTGGCTAGAAGAAAGAGATGCAGTTATGGAAATCTTCCTTACTTATGGAAGAATACTTGCTCCTGAAGAGATTGATAAAATCGGCTCTGAGGATATTGATGTGGTTCCTCCAAAACCATGTCCGCCTAAAATGGAAGCTTTTCGTGAGCAAATCGATCACTACGAAAATCTTTTCATGGATATTGAAGATATAGAAGCTTATAAAGTATTTAATTGCTGGTTTCAGGTAAATGGTTTATTAACAATAAATTCTTTAGAAACGCTTCATTTTAATGATAATAATTAATGATGTAGTTATTTTACTTACGAGTTGAAATTATTTTCCATTGTAGGTTGATGTAAGGCCATTCCGTCAAGCTTTGCTTAACACAGTTAGGAAGTGGGGTAATATGTATAAAGAACATTTGGTGAATAACGTCACTTCAAGTTTAAGCGATCTTGGAAATTTCATACGTGAAGCTGACGAAGGTAATTTGAGATGAATCGTAAAATATTTTTTTTTCGAACTTATTAGATTATTAATTATTATGAAAATTGGTAGGCTTACTTCAGCCCGTGCCAGAAGGAAATTATGACGCTCTAGTGACAGTGATGGGGTATTTAATGAATGTGAAAGAACGTGCAGTGACTACCGATGACATGTTTCAACCTCTAACAGAAACCATAGAACTGCTCAAATTTTATGACATGGATATTCCTGAAGAAGTAAATGTACTATTACAGGTAAGAAATGACTTAATTTACAATATTTCTAAAGAGGAAGACTAATGAACAACTGAACACAATATATTCTGTTTTGAAGGAATTACCAGAGCAATGGCAAACGACAAAGAAATTGGCTTTAACTGTGAAACAGCAAGTAGCTCCGTTGCAAGCAGCTGAAGTATCAGTGATAAGGAAGAAAATCGCAGCCTTTGACAGCCATGTGACTTATTATAGAGAGGTTTTTAAGCGATACGATGTAGGTTACCACTTTTTCACTTAGGGCCACTTGCACCATCTCACTAACCCGGGGTTAACCGGTTTAACCGTTAACCCAGTGTCAAATTGTATTGGTAACCATGGTCCCAAATCCCAAGACTATGTGGAAAGTAATTAAAAAATTAACCCATTATAAAAATAAAAACAGCCAGCCACTTGAACTAATTGATCCTGGAGGGTGTGCTGTGGATGCTGTTAATCGGGTAAACAATTTCTTTGCTAACACAGGTAAAAACCTCGCTAAGGAAATCTTAGGTAGAAATGCTAATTTGCACATTCGTAGCACGACCTCATTATCAAATGCTAACTCTTCGTCTTTTGTTCTTTTTGAAACAGACAACCATGAGGTCGACTCAATCCTTAGAAACTTGAAAAGTGACAGTGCACCTGGTATTCATTGTATTCCCACTATGTTCCTAAAGCTCGCCAAACAAGAAATTGTTCCAATAATAACCCGATTAGCAAATATTTGTTTCAATAATGGAGTCTTCCCAAAACGACTTAAACAAGCTGTGGTAACACCTGTGTATAAGAATGGGGAGAGAGACGACGTCAACAATTACAGGCCAATTTCGGTCTTATCGCCAATATCCAAAATATTAGAAAAATTACTAAATGTTCGACTTTTTAATTATTTTAATAAATTTAAAACACTATCGGATTCCCAATTTGGTTTTAGAAAAGGCAAAAGTACTGAAGACGCTGTTTTAGCTGTTACCTCTCTAATTACTCAGCAAGTTGATAGAGGGCAGAAATGTTTAGCTGTATTCCTTGACTTGAAAAAGGCCTTTGATACCGTCTCTCTCCCCATACTTATTGAAAAGCTTGAGCATATGGGTATACGTGGGAAACCGCTAGCTCTTTTGAAAGATTATTTAAGAAGTCGTAGTCAGGTGGTTAAAATTGGAAACCATATTAGTGAGGAGCAAGAGATAACTTTTGGTGTCCCACAGGGTAGTGTCCTTGGTCCGACTCTCTTCTTGGCCTATATAAATGACCTTACTGATCTAATCCTAGATGGGGGCGCGATTTTTTCCTACGCGGACGATACTGTTGTTATTTTTAGTGACAGTACATGGGAAGCTGTGTTTAGTCAGGCGGAGAAAGGACTCCAAGAAATCTCTTCGTGGCTAAATTTAAACCTTCTCACACTTAATGTGGCCAAGACAAACTATATTTGCTTCACAAAATACAAAAGTACACAACCACCTCCTACTTTAAGTTTAAGAATACATGATTGTCGTCAAATAGATTTATCAAACTGCAATTGTAAGAAAATTGCTAAGGTTGCTTTCACAAAATACCTTGGGATAATTGTCGACCAGCGACTATCATGGCACAATCATATTGAGTACATTAATAATAGAATCAGAAAGTTAATATGGATTTTTAAAATATTAAAGCACATTACAACTAAAAATCTATTAAAACAACTATATATTACGTTAGCTCAATCCGTCATGACATACTGTATTCCAGTTTGGGGTGGAGCAAATAAATCTAAGTTTATTGATACCAAAAGGGGACAAAGATGTTTACTTAAAGTTATGTTCTCTAAATCATATAGATACCCAACAGATGAACTATACAACGAGTGTAAACTGCTTAGCGTAAGAAAATTATATATTTTGAACACGACCTTAAAGTTACATAGGACTCTAACCTATAAACCACCTACGTCAACACAAAGAAGAAAAGATAAAGTAGTCCTCTCTAACACAAAGTCTCTTTTCGCCAAAAGGCAATTTGTTTACCATTCTGCCTACTTGTATAATAATATAAATAATATTATCTCGATTTATTCACTGCAATCGTATAATTTTAAGAAAACACTTTTAGAATGGTTAATTAACCTAAGTTACAAGGAAACTGAAAACCTAATATATCACGTATCTTAAATATTGCAACAATAATAAAATAAAAATAAAAAAACAACTTTTTCAAACATATTCATATCAATCAAAATTAAACTATCGTTAGACATATTTCAAAATATTTAAATCACTACGGTTATTATATAAACACATTCACACATATGCACACACATTCACTCACACACACACACACACACACACACACACACACACACACACACACACACACACACACACACACACACACACACACACACACACACACACACACACACACACACACACACACACACACACAGGTTTTATCTCAATTTTGTAAATTCAATTGTTTTGAGTGCACTAATTTCTCAATTTGTAATAAATTATATGTTAAACTTTACTTTAGCTAAAGTTCATACTAATTATACTAATATAATATCTTCACCTAAATATTACTTCAAATGATATGTTCGGTTACTATTTATAAACCCTTAATAGTAGTAGCGGGGTCTTCTGCCACAAGTATTTACAATACTTACAAGGAGATTCCAAGCATAACTAAATTGTAAATTGTGAAATGTTTTAACCAAAATAAACAATTTTCATGGTAACCCTAGGTTTAACCGGTTAACTCCGGGTTATTGAATGGTGCAAGTGGCGCTTACAAAACTTATACATATAATAAACGTCTTACGTTGAGTAAAATTATTACACATTAAATGATTTCAGTTTTTCAAATACGAATGTGAAGATCCGTATGCAGTGATGTCGAAAGTAGATTATGAGTTGTTGAACCTGGAAGAAGACATGAAGGGTATACAAGAATCGGGTTCATTATTTGAGGTTAATGTTCCAGAATTTAAATTTTTGAAGCAGTGCAGAAAGGAGTTGAGGATGCTCAAGGTACATAAATAGAGTATATTTTATAATATTACGTTTGTAATGTGTACAGGATTCCTAAGTACTATTTAACAGTCAGGATCGTATAAAGTTTTATTGACATTTTTTAACTATATCTTTTTCTTTAAATAGCAACTTTGGGATTACGTGTTCATAGTAAGAACCAGTATCGATGATTGGAAAACTACGCCATGGCGTAAAATCGATGTTGAAAATATGGACATTGAATGTAAAAAGTTTGCAAAAGAAATAAGGTTACTGGATAAGGAAATGAGAAGGTTAGTAGGTATTCGACAATAAATGTTTTTAAGTAAAATTTAATTCAGAAATATTTATTCGCGGAAACAGATATAATATGTATGTTAATTCTTGAAATTCTTATGATGTAAGATAATTCTAGTTGGGACACATATATAAATCTGGAAGCAACTGTAAAAAATATGCTAACATCTTTAAGAGCAGTGGGTGAGTTGCAAAATCCGGCGATAAGAGAAAGACATTGGGACCAACTTATGAGAAGTACCAAGGTAAGTAAAATATATACAGAACTAATATATTATACAACAGACTCCAATTCTGTTCTTGTAATTTATGTATATAATGTGAATGTAAATAATCTTATCTAGCTCCATAGCCAATGGAACGCACACGAATCTGTCTGATGTTATGGGTGTGAATATTGTGTAATGTACCGTTAATGTATATTTGATGCATTGTGCATGGTTCGATGTTGTAATAGCACAATTTTTGCTTTTGTTATGACGAAATTGTCACTGAATTATTTTATATTTGATATTGACGCATTTACTTTGCCTGAAGGGAATGTTTATATCGAAATGTGTTAAAGGAATGTACAGAATGCTCGCGAATGTAAATATGTTTATGATCCACAGAGCTTAGCTGCATTGCCACCTGAAGTCACTGTGAGTACTTCAACGGCACGAGGACAAACAAACTTTCGGCATGCCATACCTACTCCTTCTTTGCCAAATCATAGCATTAAGCATGTATTTGTTTTCTTTCACTGTATATTTTACAAATTTTATAGCACAAACAATCATATGTGAATCGTTCACAGCTTTGCTTTTACATGTGTGTCTACAATTAACATTATGATGATTACGTTCTCATTTGTGGTGTCCTTCTTGTGATGTTGATCCATGTTGATTTTTAGATCAGGTTCTTGTGCTGTCATTTTAGTGTGTCGAAGTAGGATTGTAATTTGTCTGTTTTCTATTTTCCCTATTCCTGGTTCGGTGTTAGACTGTGTGTGTTTATATGTATGTAACGAGAAAATTATTAAAATATCTTGAATCATCTAGGTAAGGATAGTTATGGATGCCAATACGACGCTGGCAGACTTATTAGCACTCAACTTGCACGAATGCGAGGAAGAAGTGAAGAATATTGTAGATAAAGCTGTTAAAGAGATGTCAATGGAGAAAACACTTAAAGACTTAAATACGACGTGGAGTGGGATGGAATTTGAACAAGAAGTTCATAAGAGAACTGGCTGCATACTTTTGAGGGCAAGTGAAGAGCTTATTGAGACATTAGAAGAAAATCAGGTAACAAGAAAATAAAATAAATAAATGTGTTGGTTTTAGACATAACAAATGCTTCAACAAATTTTAATTTAAGGTTCAACTGCAAAACCTTATCACTTCAAAATTCATAGCTCACTTCTTAGAAGAAGTGTCAAGCTGGCAACAAAAACTATCGATTGCTGATCAAGTGATTACTGTTTGGTTTGAAGTTCAACGCACGTGGACACATCTGGAGAGTATTTTTATGAGTTCAGAAGATATTAGAAAACAGTTACCAGATGATTCTGCGAGGTTTGATAGAATTGATTCCGAATTTAAGGTGAGTTAACAGATTTTACATAGAAATAAGTCGCCAACTCTAAGCAAAGGCTAGAGTGAATTTTAATGAAATTAAAAAAATGATCCTGTTGTTAATAACTAAAGTTTCTTTTAGATCTTATCAACGGACATGTCCAAAACACCAAATGTTGTGAAAGGTACAAACAAAGAAGGCTTAGTTGCAAAACTCGACGGTCTTCAAAGCGATCTAATTATCTGTGAAAAAGCTCTAGCTGAGTATTTGGAAACAAAAAGACTGGCATTTCCAAGGTTCTATTTTGTTTCATCAGCAGATTTGTTAGATATATTATCCAATGGAAACCAAGCAGATTTGGTGATAAGGTAAGAGATGTTGTACATAGATAATATAGATAATAAAAAACAATACGTGTTTTTCTTAAAATAAAACCTATCAAAATTAAATTGTTCTCAGGCATTTGACAAAACTTTTTGATTCAATAGCAAAATTGAAATTCATCGAAGCAGATGACAAACCTGGAAAAATAGCTGCTGGAATGATAGCGAAAGATGGAGAATATGTCCCTTTTCATGGAAGCTGTGATTGCACTGGAGCTGTAAGAATATAATAATAAAACAAGACCTATGTGTTTTTCTCTGACGTCATTGGTCAGTTATTGATTCACTAATTCAATTTATAGGTAGAAGTTTGGCTCAATAGATTGCAAGACATCATGAGATCCTCCATACGAAATTACTTCGGCGAAGGGATGGTTTCTTACGAAGAGAAACCAAGAGAGCAATGGCTGTTTGATTTTATGGCTCAAGTCTCTTTATGTGGCTCTCAAATCTGGTGGACTACTGAAGTTAATATGGCATTTGCTAGACTTGAAGAAGGTTATGACAACGCATTGAAAGACTATTTTAAGAAACAAGTTGCCCAGCTCAGTACTTTGATCACACTTCTGATTGGAGAACTAACGAAGCAGGATCGTCAGAAAATTATGACCATTTGCACTATTGATGTACATTCAAGAGACGTAGTTAGTAAGATGATTCAAGGGAAAGTTGAAGCTGGATCAGCGTTTCAATGGCAGTCACAGCTGCGGCACAGGTCTAAACAAAAGTAGAACATCGTCATCAACATCATCACGATCATTCATTTCAGGTTCATGTCCATTTTCACATCATCTTAGCTTTACTTCTTTTGAATTGCTATGTAGGTATATCTTCATTGACGTCATGATCATGCTTATTTTAATACAAATCATCGTCTTGATTAAGCCTGATGGTTAGATTAAATAAAAATTCAATTTTTTCATATTTGTTTAAGATGGGACGAGAAAGAATTTGACTGCTTTGCAAACATTTGTGATGCACAATTTAGATACAGCTACGAGTATTTGGGTAACACTCCTAGGCTTGTGATTACACCATTGACTGATCGATGCTATATTACTCTAACCCAGGTAGGTGCCTATTTCGGTAATGGTCTCGCTAGAACTCTTCTTCTTCTTAGTCGGCGTCTTCATTGCTGAAGGTCGTGTCTAGTTTAAAGGTTTCCTGCGGGATGTACCATCCTTCCAAGTGTTCCTGTCTTCGGCGGTCTTAATAACTTCAGGTATTAGCAAGCCGGTGATGGTTTATATTTATCAAGTTTGCCCACCGGGTCGCTGGAACTAACAATTGAATTCTAATTAACTGTTTTTTTTTCTCAATTCTAGTCATTACATTTGATAATGGGCGGAGGTCCTGCAGGACCAGCGGGTACTGGGAAAACAGAAACCACTAAGGACTTGGGAAGAGCATTGGGTATTATGGTCTATGTATTTAATTGTTCGGAACAAATGGATTATCAGGTATATATAGACAACATTATTTACTTATATCATTTAATTTTAAGCAATAATGAAATCAGTTGAAACTCCTTAAGTATAATATTTTTTAAAAGAGTGGCTTGGTAATGGCAATAAATGGATATTTATTGAATGTTAAGGATTATATGAATCAAAATCTTTGCTTGCTTAAATTCCACTTCTACTATTAACTATTTAATTATTTAAAGATACTGTTTTGTTTTAGTCTTGCGGAAATATTTACAAAGGTTTGGCACAAACAGGAGCTTGGGGTTGCTTTGACGAATTCAACAGAATATCTGTCGAAGTGTTATCTGTAGTGGCAGTGCAAGTGAAATCTGTTCAAGATGCTATAAGGTAAAATCATAAAGTACAGTTCAAAACAAAAACCGAACCAGAGAATTAATTTTATTTATATTTATGATTTTTTTACAGGGATAAAAAAGAGAAATTCAACTTTATGGGTGAAATAATAAGCTTAGTCCCATCTGTTGGCATCTTCATAACCATGAATCCTGGTTACGCCGGTAGAACCGAACTGCCTGAAAATTTGAAAGCCCTTTTTAGACCTTGTGCCATGGTTGTTCCTGATTTCGAACTTATATGTGAAATTATGTTGGTAGCAGAAGGGTTTCAAGATGCAAGAGTGTTAGCGCGGAAATTTATTACTTTGTACACATTATGTAAAGAACTGCTTTCGAAGCAAGATCATTACGATTGGGGCTTAAGAGCAATTAAATCCGTGTTGGTAGTAGCTGGATCTTTAAAGGTAACTTTGTTTTTATAGTTAAATATATTTAAAAATATAATAAAGTAACTGACAGTAATTGTTTTTTAATAGAGAGGCGATCCTGGAAGACCAGAAGAAGAAGTATTGATGCGAGCACTTCGTGACTTCAATATACCAAAAATAGTAACAGATGATATGCCTGTATTCATGGGACTCATAGGTGATTTATTCCCTGCACTTGAAGTACCGAGAAAACGTGACTTGGAGTTCGAAAGGACAGTAAAACAAGCTGCCATGGACCTCTCGCTTCAACCAGAAGACAATTTCATCTTAAAAGTAGTTCAACTGGAAGAGTTGTTAGAAGTTCGCCACTCTGTGTTTATTATAGGCAATGCTGGTACAGGAAAAACTCAAGTGTGGAAGTCGTTGTTCAAAACATACCAAAATCTTAAAAAGAAACCTATTTTCACCGATCTGAATCCAAAGGCAGTGACAAACGACGAACTATTTGGCATAATTAATCCAGCAACTAGAGAATGGAAAGATGGATTATTCTCTGTTATAATGAGAGATCAAGCTAATATTGTAGGTGAAAATCCTAAATGGATTGTTCTAGACGGTGACATAGATCCTATGTGGATTGAGTCACTCAATACAGTCATGGACGATAATAAAATTTTGACGCTTGCTAGTAATGAACGAATAGCACTTACTCCTACAATGAGATTGATGTTTGAGATTTCGAACCTTCGTACAGCAACTCCAGCTACGGTTTCTAGAGCTGGTATTCTGTACATCAATCCACAAGATTTAGGATGGAATCCGTAAGATCCATATATTTTTTTAATAATTCAAATTTATTGATACAAACTAGTATCTTTATTCTAACGCAACAATGTTTTTCAGATACGTTACAAGTTGGGTAGAAACCCGAAAAATTCCAGCAGAAAAATCCAATCTAGTCATGCTTTTTGATAAGTACATTCCGCCATGTTTGGAGACGATAAGAAACAGATTTAAGAAGATAACTCCCATAGCAGAAATGGCTCATATTCAAATGCTGTGTTATCTACTTAATTGCTTGCTAGTTCCTGAAAATACTCCAGCTGACTGTTCAAAAGAGTTGCATGACATGTATTTCGTGTTCGCTTGCGTTTGGGCGTTTGGATCAGCTATGTTCCAGGATACTGCAATTGATTATAGAGTCGGTAGGTATAATCTATGTTTTCTATGTATTTAAGTATTTGTATAGGTATTATATTTATCGTTGTCTGAGTACCCACAACACAAGCCTTCTTGAGCTTACCGTGGGACTTAGCCAATTTGTGTAAGAATGTCCCTATAGTATTATTTATTATTTATTTATTTAATCTAAAACGGTTTAGTTGCCAACTGTACAAATTGTACTGCAAATTTACGAAAAAATTTTTGTTATAGAATTTACAAAGTGGTGGGTGAACGAATTTAAAAACGTAAAGTTTCCCGCTGGCGGCACAGTATTTGATTATTATATCGACACTGAAACTAAACAGTTTACATTATGGACAGAAAAAGTTCCCAAGTTTGAATTAGATCCCGATATACCACTACAGGTAAGAAATTACTTACTATAAAGAAATTCTCTACCAAAATATGTACATGCAACTTTGTGTGACTATATGTACTCAAAAGGGATTGCAGTTCTAAGCTCGTTTTATTTCAGGCTGTATTAGTGCCAACAGCGGAAACCGTTAGAATAAGGTACTTTCTGGACTTACTAATGAAGAACAAACATCCAGTCATGTTGGTCGGTGGCGCTGGTTGCGGCAAAACAGTTTTGGTCAACGAGAAGTTACAAGGGTACCTCACTTAGATATCCTCCACTCATCATAAATTAAATTAAATTTGTTACCTAGTTATCAACTATTTAACTTTTTCAGGCTTGCAGAAAACTACGCTGTCCAGTCGGTACCGTTTAATTTTTACACCTCTTCTGAGATGTTGCAGAAGGTTCTAGAAAAACCTCTAGAAAAAAAAGCAGGCCGTAACTATGGTCCGCCAGGCAACAAAACTTTAGTTTACTTCATAGATGACATGAATATGCCTGAAGTAGACAATTATGGAACAGTACAACCTCACACTATCATTAGACAACATTTAGACTACAACCATTGGTATGACAGAACCAAACTTTCCCTGAAAGACATCCATAATACCCAATACGTGTCCTGCATGAATCCAACATCAGGCAGTTTTACCATCAACCCTAGATTGCAAAGGCATTTCTGCGTTTTTGCGATTAGTTTTCCGAATACAGAAGCGCTAAACAATATTTACCATTCTATTTTGAGTCAGCATGTTACCAATCCTGAGTTGCGAATCAGTTCAGCGATTGCCAAGTTATCAGGTAAGTTAAAACGAATATAAAATATATTATACGAGTATATGTATAAATATAGGAGAGAATAACATCAGTGACAAACGCCACACTGCAGGCTAGCATGCACTGGGCCCAAGACAGAGCGGCCTGGAGAGCACTGGTGAAGAGTGTCCACACTCGTCACGTCCCTCAGCCATGAGGTTACGACAAAGAAGAAGAAGAATAATTGAATCGCGATTATTCACTAAATAAAATAAATAAAAACAGCATAGTCATAGTACTTAACTAAATTAAATAATTCAAATTGTATACTGACTATATAACTTTAATTTCAGCCAATGTTGTCACAGCTTCCATAGCGCTACACAATAAAGTATCTCAAGTATTTCTACCAACTGCTATAAAATTCCATTACATATTTAATTTGAGAGACTTATCCAACATTTTCCAGGTGAGACAAAACTGTATATTCGACAATAAAGGAAGAAAAAACATTAAGTCACCTTTGGAAGTACATGAGAAAGTTCAAAATAATGAACACAAAAACTTACATTGAATTAGATCAAAGGCAGTTTAAAATATGAGATGTAACATTTTCAGGGTCTCCTATTTAGTTCCAATGAATGTCTTGAAAATACATCAGATTTAATTCGCTTATGGATGCACGAAACCCACCGTGTCTACGGTGATAAGCTTACCGAAGAAAAAGACATTGACGCTTTTCTGAAGATGCAAGTTGATATATGCAAGAAAAACTTTGAGGTACCTAGATATAATAATATGTAGTTCTTAACAGAGATTTATAATAAATTGGATCAACACTTTGAAGATCACTTGGTCTTACAGGAAATAGATGAAGGTGTGGTATTCGAGAGACCTAACATTTTCTGTCACTTTGCGGGTGGCATCGGCGAGCCTAAGTACATGTCAGTTGAGAGCTGGGAGAAGTTGAATAAATTACTGACGGAAGCAATGGCGAGCTACAATGATCTTATAGCTGCTATGAATTTAGTGCTGTTTGAAGATGCTATGATGCATATTTGCAGGTAATAAAATAATGGAGTACCTACTGAAGTATATAGGTATATAAAAAGTAAATTAATTAAATCACATTACCCTGCTACTGCTCTCTGTAAGTAGAAGGAACGTATCTACATGACACAAGTTTACGTTACATTTTTGAACTAATTACCTACGGCACTTACTAATAATTTTTTGGAAAAAAAGGTGTCTTATTCAATGAAAAGTTCTGGAAATCTTTAAACAAAGTTCATCCAACTAGGACTTGATCACTTTTTCTTTAGTGTATGATATCTATTTCAGTTTATAAAGTTCATCATCTTTGTCGTCTCATAATTATTTTAATTCTTTCAGAATTAACCGTATCCTAGAAAGTCCAAGAGGCAGTGCGTTATTAGTAGGCGTAGGAGGTTCTGGAAAACAGTCACTTTCACGCTTAGCTGCCTTTATATCAAGTTTGGAAGTTATTCAAATTCAACTGAAGAAAGGATACGGGGTCACAGATCTTAAGGTATCACCAATTTTGCAAAATTAAAAATATCAACCATAACGAAATGCTAGGTGGTTAACTGTTTTGTGTTTTATAGAAAGAATTATCAAATCTATACATCAAAACTGGACTTAAGAATGTAGGTATAATGTTCTTGATGACCGATGCTCAGGTAGCAAATGAACAATTCTTGGTTCTTATCAATGATATGTTGGCGTCTGGTGAAATTGCAGACTTGTTTCCGGATGATGAAGTTGAAAATATTCTTGCCGGTGTTAGAAATGAGGTAATCGTTCAAACTGTTATCTATACATCTTTAGCTTAAAATATGTGTCGCTTAAGTTCAAACTCGGGTAAATCCTTTCGACCCTCTCAGCAAATATCTACGATATTTACCTTTTCTTAATACCAGAATCGCATAATCTGACCCAATTTGAAGTTAAGCGACTCATAAGACAAAAATATAATAATGTTTGATTTACAAAAGATGACAATTTATTTTTTGCATAGGTAAAAGGAGCAGGTCTTCCAGACACAAGAGAAGTCTGCTGGAAATTTTTTATAGACAGAGTTCGAAAACAATTGAAAGTCGTACTGTGCTTCTCGCCTGTGGGTTCTACTTTGAGAGTGCGATCTCGAAAATTCCCTGCTCTGATCAATTGCACTTCAATAAATTGGTTTCATGAATGGCCACAAGAAGCCCTTGTTTCTGTGTCTATGCGGTTTTTGGAAGAACTCAGTGTTTTACCGGTAAGATTTTTTACTTATTATTTACAATAACGGTCCAGCTGTCATTTATTTATTTATGCTATGGCTTACACACTGGTAAAAAAAAAACAGTAATTATTTTATATTGTCATAGCAGTTGCCCAATTCATTAGTGTAGCAAATGATGTATCTCTTGTTTTAAGCCTTAGTCATTTTGAACAGATTTTACTTTAAAAACTGTAATAGATGTCATATATTAAAGAAAAAGTGACGAAGCCCTCCAGTGGTGAAGGCCGGATTCGAACCGGCGTCTTTAGCTATCGCGGCTAACGCCATGAACCCCTAGGCCACCCCGCCACGGCGGTGCCCGTCCGAATTTCTCGACTATATGCCATCTTAGTAAGACTAGGCGTCTTTGACCAGCTCTAAGGGCAAGCAGTGCGCGCTTGCACCTCCTAAACGAACTCCTTACGGATTTACGTTGTAGCGAGAGAGACTGGTGCTGCCATCTATGAACAAGTTTGGGAACAAATCAAATTATTAGGGGTTCATGGCGTTAGCCGCGATAGCTAAAGACGCCGGTTCGAATCCGGCCTTCACCACTGGAGGGCTTCGTCACTTTTTCTTTAATATATGACATCTATTACAGTTTTTAATTTATATATAGTAGTGTGACTACTTTAAAAAAACACAAATCAAAATATTTAATAAAATAATTTGATTTGTTCCCAAACTTGTTCAGATTTTACTTTAATTTAATGTATACATTGCAGGTCGGCCTACGGGATTCAATTTCTAGATTCATGGCATATGTCCATACATCGGTGAATACTATTTCAAAAGCGTATTTAGCGAATGAAAGGAGGTACAATTATACAACTCCAAAAAGTTATCTTGAGCAGATCAGTTTGTATTCAAAATTGGTTTATAATAAAACTGATGAACTGCGAGCTAAGATAATTAGGTAATTACAAAAAAAATATGAATATTAAAAAAATATCCCGAGAAATTAAAAATCTACTTTTTTAAGTTGATAAATAATGAAAATGTTGAAATATTTTTAGATTAGAAAACGGTTTAGAAAAACTACGCAGTACAGCATCGCAAGTCGATGAATTGAAAGCAAAATTAGCTATCCAAGAAATTGAGTTGCAACAAAAAAATGAAGCGGCTGATAAACTTATTGAACGAGTCGGCGTTGAAACAGCTAAAGTACAAAGCGAAAAAGCTTTAGGTAATAAACATGAATGCAATAAAAATTCCAGTGAATACATTGAAAAAAAAAAACTATTTTCTATGTGCATTGTTTTAAATTATAGCTGATGAGGAGGAAGAAAAAGTAGCAGTAATTGCAGAAGAAGTATCGAAGAAACAAAAGGATTGCGAAGAGGACCTCATCAAAGCAGAACCAGCGCTTATAGCTGCACAAGAAGCTTTAAACACATTAAACAAAGCTAATCTTACTGAACTGAAGTCTTTTGGGTCACCTCCAGGCGCAGTCACTAATGTTACGGCTGCTGTGATGGTGCTATTAGCTCCCGGTGGAAAAATCCCTAAGGATAGGAGCTGGAAGGCAGCTAAGGTTATATAATATTATAATCTCACAAGATTTTACTAACTTGTAACCCTCTTATTTATAGAACTTTACAAGACTCAATTAATTAATTAATGATTTAACCCCGTCTTACAAATACATAACTCAAAATGACAGATTAAGACAAACTATTAATAGCTAATTGAGTCTTGTAGCGCGTTTACTAATAAGGCCATAAAAGTTTGCAGTTATTGGTTGTTCTGATTAAATTTTAATAAACATTTATTTGTATTGCAGGTCGTAATGGCAAAAGTTGACACGTTTTTGGAGGCACTTGTGAATTATGACAAGGAAAATATTCATCCAGATGTGATAAAAGCTATCCAGCCGTATCTAAAAGATTCAGAATTTGAACCAGGTATTTTTATTATGACTGTAGCCAAGTAATTTTTTTTGCATTATCAATATTATGAAAATGCCACTTTCCATTATTTTGTGTAACTAAATGTAGGTAAGCAAAACTACTACTTAGCAAGTGATTTTTTTGCAGAATTTATTAGATCAAAGTCAGGTGCCGCAGCAGGTCTTTGTGCGTGGGTCATAAACATTATCAAATTCTTTGAGGTGTTCTGTGATGTTGAACCTAAACGGAAAGCTTTGGCAGCTGCCAACGCCGAACTGGCTGCAGCTTCTGAGAAGTTGAAAGCGATTAAAGCCAAAGTTGCTGTAAGTATGAATACTTTACTTTTATACAGTGGAACCTCGATAACTCGAACCTTGGTGAGGCGAAATCCTCGTTATCACGAAATAATTTGCTATTCATTTCCTACAAAGCTTGAAACCTCCATTAGTCGAAATATTTAACCTTATTAAAAAGAAGTAACCAACGATTCCCTTCACGGCTATTCTGTACAATTTTTACCTGTATAACTCAAAAAATAAAATTAATTCGAAAAAATAGGCGTATTGTTTTACCACCTCTATATCCCGAAGTTTATCTCCTGCCGAACCTCTATATCCCTAACAAACCTCTGTAACTCGAAAAAGACAATAAGACCCTACTTTGCGCGTTTGTATAATTACCTCTATAGCTCGAATTTTTCATACGTTTTACCACCGTAACTCGAAACCTAATAAGACGAACAAAAATCTATAAGAACCTGCCTATGCCCTCTACAAGACAAAACCTTGTTAACACAAAGTTTTTGACGTTTCCCTTGAGATTCATGATATCGAAGGTGCACTGTAAATAGATACAGAGAAAGTTAATGATACATTACTTCAAATAACTATTTCTTTGAAGTCTTTAGAAGAACAGTTAGCAACATTGACTGCTGATTTCGAAAAGGCAATAGCAGAGAAGCTAAAATGTCAACAAGAAGCCGATGCCACAAATAGAACTATTCAACTCGCTAACAGATTGGTTAATGGTTTAGCAAGTGAGAATGTCAGATGGGCAGAAGCGGTTTCAAAGTAAGTTTATATTCTAAGAAACTATTATTAATATTATTACCCATACACACATATACGCTAGCTAAGTTTACAAAGCTATATGAGAATTTAGTGAGAATAAACTGTTTTATGTGTTATCATTTTATATACTTTAAACTAACATCTAGCAGTTTTCAATGTTATTAAATTAAGCTTGAAAATATTTTTAGCTTCATGCAGCAGAATACAACCTTGCCTGGAGATGTGCTTCTTGTATGTGCGTTCATATCTTATGTGGGCTGCTTCACTAAACAGTACAGGTTGGATTTACTCCATAAAAACTGGCTTGTATTTATGAAGACTTTGGAGGTTAGCATTAACATGAAACATTTAAGCAAAGTTTTTAATTTTAAATATCAAATTGATAACTAAGTAAGTAATGACGATTTGGTTGTTTTAGCCGCCGATACCAATAACAGAAGGGCTAGATCCGTTAACAATGTTGACCGATGATACGACTATAGCGATGTGGCAAAATGAAGGACTACCCTCAGATCGAATGAGTACTGAAAATGCTACGATACTTTCAAATTCAGATAGGTGGCCGCTTATGATTGATCCGCAAGTAAGTGTGAATTATAAAGATTGCTTGTGTGATGAAAAAATAAACGATGCTAATATTATAATTTTATTTTAGCTGCAAGGTGTAAAATGGATCAAACAGAAATATGGCGATAAATTACGGGTCATACGATTAGGGCACAAGGGGTATTTGGATACTATAGAGAAAGCTATTATTAAAGGAGAAACTGTTTTGCTTGAAAATATCGATGAAACTGTCGATCCAGTTTTGGATCCGTTGCTAGGAAGGAATCTAATCAAAAAAGGAAGGTTAGTAATAAATGCGTTTTTAAGGTGTGTATCTATGGGCTTTAGTTGCCTGAAAATAAATGATTTTTGATTTAAATATTTATAAAATAAAGCAAGAAAACAATCATGGCGTGGTAAAAGTAATGATTCATGTTACAGAGCCATCAAAATTGGCGACAAGGAAATAGAGTATAGTCCTAACTTTAGACTGATCTTACACACTAAGCTAGCTAACCCTCACTACAAGCCAGAAATGCAAGCTCAAACAACTCTAGTCAATTTTACGGTAACTCGAGACGGCTTGGAAGATCAGCTATTAGCTGAGGTAGTTAAAGCTGAGCGACCTGATTTAGAAGAATTGAAAGCAGAATTAACAAAACAGCAAAATGAATTTAAGATACAGTTGAAGGGACTGGAAGATGATTTGCTGTCAAGGCTGTCTTCGGCAGGAGATAATATTCTAGGTGACACAGCTTTAGTAGAAAACTTGGAAACTACAAAGAAAACAGCTGCTGATATTGAGAAAAAGGTATAGATATACTTTACCGTCAACCGTCAATTTACAACCTAACAATCTACATATTATGTAGCTAAAGAATGGAAAGTTGAATTATTGCGTTTTTATGTATAAATTGTAGGTTGCAGAAGCAAAAGTGACGTCACATAAGATAGACCAAGCCCGAGAATTCTACAGGCCAGCCTCTGCCAGAGCATCTCTTTTGTACTTCATCTTAAATGAATTGAACACTATCAATCCCATATACCAATTCTCTCTGAAGGTATATAAGATATATTTTTTCTCTCATTTGAAGTACTTTATTACTGACGATAGTGAATAAATATAAGTTACGAAATTTCAGGCGTTCAGCGTTGTATTTCAAAAAGCAATATCCAAAGCAGAACCTGCGGATGAAGTTAGCCAACGAATCAAAAATTTAATTGATTGCATCAGTTATTCAGTGTTTCAGTATACTTCTAGGGGGTTATTCGAATGCGACAAACTTATTTTTGCATCCCAGATGACTTTTCAGGTACATAACAGATTTCTACGTTCGATAACTTTTTGCCTTATTCGATGAAAAATATTAATACAAAATGTTTTAGGTTCTTCTAATGAGCGAAGAATTATCACCAGCTGAATTAGATTTCTTCCTTCGATTCCCTATTAAACCCCACGTGACCAGTCCTGTTGATTTCTTGTCCCACACAAGCTGGGGAGGCATTTGTTCTTTAGCTGGTAAGGATGAGTTCAGAAATCTGGACCGGGATATAGAGACATCTCCTAAGAGATGGAAGAAGATTGTTGAAATGGACTGTCCTGAGAGGGAGAAGTTTCCACAAGTAAGTGATAAATAGGTATTGCATATTGGTGGCAATCATTTGTTATGAACCATATTTTTATTTATTACAGTCATACATAAAAATATAGATATAACTTACACAAAATATATAATAACAAACCTGGAGGTTCATAAATGTAAACATCAAAAGATACAAAAGCGTTTTTGCGAAGAGGCAGAAACGTTTCCTCATTAATATTTTCATTTTGTTTAAGGAATGGAAAAATAAGACAGCAATACAGAGACTTTGTATGTTAAGAGCTTTAAGACCTGATCGAATGACATATGCAGTGGCGTAAGTTCTATTACAGCTAGTTGGTACAATTTTAGTTACTGGTGTGGTATTTATTGAATTACGCTGTATATTTTTCTAGGGCATTTATTGAAGAAAATATGGGTGCCAAATATGTTGAAAACAGGACAGTAGAATTCAGCAAGTCTTTTGAAGAGACTAGTCCGACTACTCCAATATTTTTCATCTTATCACCTGGGGTGAATCCCTTAAAAGACGTGGAAGCATTAGGGAAAGTAATGGGATTTACAGCTGACAATGGAAACTTCCATAACGTGTCTTTAGGTCAGGGTCAAGAAGTCATAGCTGAGCAAGCAATGGATGAAGCATTAGCTAAAGGACATTGGGTTGTATTACAGGTATAAAGAACTCTGATTTAAACTTTCACGATTTTTACTCATTATTATTCACAACGACGGGACTTAATCGCGTAAAATAAGTTTTAAATTTACCTCCGAGGTAACGAGGACGGCGTTGTTCCCGTGGTCTCGGAGAAGACTGGCTAAAGTTGACATCAACATCTTCTAGGCGCGCGAGTTTTTCGAACTACCCGCACTTGGGCTTGGTCTTGTTGTTGTTTAAAATTTATTTTACGCGATCAAGTCCCGTCGTTGTGAATAATAATGAGGTAGGTATAAAGAAACTAAGAAATGAATAAGTTTAGTGCTACGAGTAAGAAATATAATAATAATAAATGGCACTTGGTCTTTTCAGAATATTCATTTAGTGAAGAAATGGTTGTCCAGCCTTGAGAAGAAAATGGAGAGTTTTGCAACAGGGAGTCACGAGAATTTCCGTTTGTTTATGTCAGCAGAGCCTGCTGCTACTCCATCGGCACACATCATTCCACAGGGAATACTGGAGTCTAGCATTAAAATTACTAACGAACCTCCTACAGGCATGCAGGTAAGACAATGCTTATATGTGGATAAAGAGCTATTTGCTCATTATTATTTACAACGACGGGACTTAATCGCGTAAAATAAGTATTAAACCCACCTACGACGTTTCGAGGACGGCGTTGTCCCCGTGGTCTCGGAGAAGATCACGCGATTAAGTCCCGTCGTTGTAAATAATAATGAGTAAAAATCGTGAAAGTTTAAATCAGTGTTATGCTATTTGCTCTTCGTCCTTTTAAAGAACTTGTTCATAAATATAAAAATCGAGCCTGTTTAAGGTAGTTTTTTTTAGTTGTTTTGCATTAGGTTGATAAAACCTTTTATCAAATTTTTCTTCTTTCTTACTTGCATCCGGCATGGTTTCGTTCAGTTTGATAAAACCTGACCTTGACATTATCCTATTTCAGGCTAATATTCACAAGGCTTTAGATAATTTCAACCAGGAGACTTTGGAAATGTGTGGGAAGGAAGCTGAGTTCAAAGCTATTCTATTCGCATTGTGCTACTTTCATGCAGTCGTGGCCGAGAGGAGAAAATTTGGGCCTCAGGGTTGGAACAAAATCTATCCATTCAATGTTGGTAAGTTAATGCATTACTTTTAACCTTTCGTATGCTTAATAGCAGATCTGCTCCATATATATTCAATTTAAACATGAAGTTGTCACGATTGCTATTTATATGGCAATTTTTTGACAGCGCATACGAAAGGTTAAATCTGACCTAAAAAATCATTTAAGCTTTAACCTTTCATCTGTGGCTTGGCAAAGATGTGCTATTTAAATAGTGACCTTGAAGTTCAAATTTTGAATATAAAATTGCCGCAAAAACTGATGCCCGATTCCAGATAAAAGGTTATGAAACCTAAGCTGTAAATAAAAAGGACGAAAAAACTTTTTCAAATTCTTGAAAATATTCATTAAAGTTCATTTACTTTGAAATACCCTGTACCTACTTAATCTTTCTAGTTTGGCCCATTGGTTGACTGGTAGAGAAGACGGCATTAAGTCCGCCATTGGTATCTACTATTATATATTGTGCAATAAAGATTAAATATATATTTTTTTTCACAGGTGACCTGACCATTAGCGTATTCGTTCTCTACAACTACTTAGAAGCTAATTCAAAAGTTCCTTGGGAAGATTTGAGATATCTTTTTGGAGAAATTATGTACGGTGGACACATCACAGATGACTGGGATCGCAGACTGTGTAACGCTTATTTGGAAGAACTGATGCATTCTGATCTTGTGAGTTAATTATTAGTTTAAAATTTTAAAACAGATTATTTTAAATCGACATTGTACAGCCAATTCATAGGAGTAGAAGTTAGAAAAGCTAATAAAAACTTTATAGATTTTTTCAAACGGTACAATACTATCTCATGAGTAGACAATTAAGAATACTAGTATAAGGTACAAAGGGGCTGGCATAATCATGTAACTGGTTTGTCCCTAAATAATAAATTGAAAAAAAAAAATGTTACAAAAGAGATAATAGCTTCTATGACAGTTTTCATATACCTACTTTTTATAGTTTCGGATGGAACACCCAGGATAATCTACATTTACTGATGAAAAATAGACACAATTCAATAATCCCGTTGATATATTTCTCCAGGTCGATGGCGAACTCCAACTAGCCCCAGGCTTCCCAGCTCCCCCCAATACAGATTACGCCGGTTACCACCAATACATAGAAGACGCCATGCCGCCCGAATCTCCATACCTTTACGGCTTACATCCGAACGCTGAAATTGGCTTCCTGACTACCACTTCAGAGAACCTCTTTCGGACAATTTTTGAGATGCAGCCGAGAGATGCTCAAGCTTCTGGTGCTACCACTGTTACTAGAGAGGATAAGGTAATTTAATTAGGTGTTTTGAGCATTGAACTATTATTAGTAATGTATAGAACCAACACAGAGAACCAATATTTTGCGCCATGATGCTGCCGTTTTGGCATCAAACCATAGAAGCGGAGCGTGAATCTCGCGACCTAAACGCGTAAGCGCCATGAATTTTACGGCGCTTACGGCATGTTGATTGCGACAATTTCATTCTTTGGTATGTCGTCACTAGTAATAATAACTCAGTGATTTTGAGGGATTAATTTATCAATCGCCGTTGGTTTTTCGGCCCTTGATTTTTAATTTTTTAAATTTCCAAATGAAACATAAATACACGATTAGGCTAGGATAAGTTCAATACTATAAATATGCCTTGTCAATTTCACCGACAAAATAATTGAGTTCGAAATGGGTACCAGGATAGATAAGCAGATTATTTAGGATAATTAGACACCTAAGACTTTTCCTTTGCCTACTTAGTATTTGATAGCAAACCAGATTTTTTTAAAGTAAAGTAAAAGTGTATCGTTGTAATGCATGGACCTTACATTCTCTTGTGTATAAATTAAGACGATAATTATTGATAATAATTAAGTTGGATAGCTAAGTATTCCAAAGGTTGTCTGGGAGAGATAGTTTTTAGCGGTAAGACCGCCTGTTAAATAACCCCGAGGTTAATCTCTGCTTGTGTTACTGTTTTCTTTTGTATTGTTTTCTTTTATTGAGGTGTGCAATAAAGAGTAGGTATTTATTTTGTATTGTCTTCTTCATAATAGCTTGTATCATACAAGCTGTATTGTTAATTAGGTTTCTATACAACCACAGCGGGTCTAATTTGAGATCATGAATGATAATTATACTATTCTGCTTGCAGGTAAAACAAATGGTGGATGAGATAATGGAGAAGCTACCAGAAGAATTCAACATGACAGAGATAATGGGGAAGGTGGAAGAGAGAACACCTTACGTAATTGTGGCGTTCCAGGAATGTGAGAGGATGAATTATTTAACGGGAGAGATGAAGAGATCACTGAGAGAGTTGGACTTGGGATTAAAGGTAGGGTTTCAAACTAGACCTTAAAAGTTTTTCAAACTAAAAGATGGTTTTGTCATCTCTAGGAAGCTTTGAGGAAAGCGTCTAAATTAAGGATTAAGTTACATACTCAGAGGTATTGCACGGGTTAAAAGGCCATTGAAAGACTAAATAAAATAATGTAAAAGCTGCGGTCACACCTATGAATGACCCAAAACGACAGCCTAAAACAAAAGTGAAGAGTGGCCGTGGACCGTCCAGAAGAAAAACCTTTCGATCGAAGACAATAAGAGAAACTTTCTGTTACAGGGTGAACTAACTATAACTTCAGTAATGGAAGAGTTGGAGAACGCGCTATTCCTGGACCAGGTGCCTGCTATCTGGGCCAATCGGGCCTATCCTTCGCTGTTGGGTCTCTCGGCGTGGTTCGTGGATCTGCTGCTCAGGCTGAGGGAGCTGGAAACTTGGGCTACTGATTTTGTGGTAAGAAACTTCGATGAAGTAAATTTTAATAATAGCAAAATTTCTGATTATAGTCGGTATGTTAACGGGCGTGCGTCTTGGCAAACTATTGGACTAATAGCCATTACAAATTCAAAAACGGTCAAGTTGAACGGTTTAATATGAGAAATGAGCCGTTGGGCAAAAATAATCTGTTTATAAACAATATTCACGATTTTCAATTAATGAATATGTATTATTATTAAATGTGACAAGATCTAGAACGGAAGTGACAATTAATAAATTCTTGAAAACACGATAATTATACGATGCATATTTTCTGGTGTCGTCTGAATAAGTTGAGAACAGGTCATGGCCGCTGTAATTATTTTCAACATTAGTAAGGTTGGAAGGAAGGAGTCTCTCCTCTGCGAGTGCGGCGAAGAAGATCAAACCACCGAACACATATTTCGGCGCTGTCCGCTTCACTCCTATCCTGGCCCAGCTGAGGATCTGGATGCCCTGACACCCGACGTGGTTACCTGGCTTAACAACCTCAAAGCTGTACTCTGATTGCTTAATTATGCATGCCATACGATTATGCAAACGATACCCTTGTAGCTAACAATTATGTAGCACACATTGTTGTTAAAATAGTTTTTTTTAAGTCTGGTTACGTCTCCCATCTAAATCTATAAATAAATATTTTTAAATGTGCCCAGATTTCATGGACAACATATGGTAAAGCCTCCTTTTTGATCCGTCTCTGTCTCTAACAAAGCAATATGCTACCTAATGATTATTACTCTTTTACATTTCTTTCCAGTTACCAAACTCAGTCTGGCTGGCCGGCTTCTTCAACCCGCAAAGCCTGCTGACGGCCATCATGCAAAGCACCGCGCGTCGCTACGAGTTACCGCTTGATAAGATGTGTCTTCAGTGCGATGTTACAAAGAAAATGAAGGAGGAGTTCACGTGAGTGGCTTGCAATATGTTCGGTCATATTTGAAAATATGTAGAATTAAGGAAGAGAGGGAGACCAAGAAGAACATACATGGACCAACTTAAGGAAAAGATAAACGTCGTGTCGTATCAGGCGGTCGAAAGGCTCAAGAAAGAGATACATGGAAATTGCTCCACCGACAAGAGCTGGGCTCTTAAATTAATGATGATGATGATATTTGAAAATGAGACTAGCGATGCTGATGCCATTTCTTTTGAACAGTTTCAAGTCAAGTCTATATATATATTCTTTATTCAAATAGGCCTAGCAACAAGCACTTTTAAATTGTCAAGTTTTAAATATTACCTTCATCTAAATATCAGAGCAATTTATTGATGCAGTTATACACTGGTATCATCATTCATATACGTTCGTGATTTTTTGTTAATATATTTGTCAAAATTGAATGTCATGTCCAGCTACACGACCGCTAAGTCATTCTGAAGTCAGTTAAAACGCTGCGTTTAAGTTTGCTCAAGCTGGCTGGTTTCAGATAAATTAAACAATTAACAAAGTGAGTTTCTTTTTATAGTTAAGCCATTTCGTTTTGAAGTAGGTACTGATTTTAGCAGAGTAAAATTCATCAACACAACAAGTTCTTGTAGACTGTCCTTCTAAATATTCTTATAATCTAATGACAACTCAACTCAAAATATTCTTATAATCTAATGTCCTCTAAATCTTTGTTTAATTTTTAAAAAAAGTTGGACAATATTGAATGCAATTGTGTGTGCCAATTTTTTATTGGAGTTCCAGTAGGCCGAGCACATGATTGACGCGACAGTATCTCGCCGCGAAATAGACTACCCGTCTTTTACTAACTGTATGAATTAAAGAGGGACGGGTAGTCTATGTCGCGGCGAGATACTCTCGCTGCAACTTTTAGTAGCAAAGCTGTTCTGTTTACTGATATTTAAGACTAGGTGCTTTGAATCTGAACTTGTGCTCTTTTACAAAGGCATTTTTACTGGTGAATATTTGAATAAAGCAGGTCATCAAAGGATTTACGATGAAGAGGTATAAGTAATTAATGTGTAACAGCATGTTGATGTTTTTTCTTTTAGCCTATATTGTGTCCCACTGCTGGGCCAAGGCCTCCCCCTGTCTTCTGCCACTCGTCACCGTCGTCGTTGTTATTTTTATTGAATGTTTTTTTTCTGCATTTTTTGTCCCACAATTTTATTTCATGATTAAATAATGCCAAGGTAACAAATCACATTTGCATATGCATCCAATGCATGATATTTTTTGTGTCACATAAAATTAATTTTAATTAATTGACAGACAAATTAGCAAGACGTTAGAATTTAAACAATATGAAAAACGTGCATGATTGAAATGTTTTGGTGTTGTTTTAAACTTAAATATATGTGGAGATATAAAGGGCAGTCCCCGTGTCTTAATAATGCGAATGAAGTGTAAATTATTGTGGAAGACAATATAAAATGAATAGTTTATGGCATCTAACTATGCCCAAACATCTTATTCTTAGCTGGCTGTTTGTTGTATAATGTCGCATCTTCAACAAAACTCTTATACAAATTCTAATTTCTAACTACATCTACTAAATAATTAATCCTATGAACGCTAAAAACCCTAAGTTCACGTTATTTTTAGGTTACATTATGTATATACCTATTAATAAATAAATAAAAGAATTTTATTTCGGACATAAATCCATAGTTGTTAGTTACATATAACTTATAAAATAGTGTTAGAAGAATTACAGAACTAATCTTGACCTACATACCTAAGTATAAATTAACCTATTTTACTGCAGTGTATATTGTCCACTGCTTTACATGCAGTATTGTCCACTGCTGTAGCAAACTGCTGCTGCTGCTATTATAATAATTTTTTTGTTTTTGTAAAAACGTACTTTGTTAAGGATGAGACATTGCTTAATAAAGTTAAAAACACCCCGTCCACCGCATGCCACACTGATCCCCATCCTTTTACGGCAGGATCGCTGATTCCAGGTCGGCTCCGCGAGATGGCGCCTACGTCCATGGATTACTCATGGAGGGCGCCCGTTGGGATGTCCAAGCTGGGATCGTGATGGACTCAAGACTTAAGGAGCTCTTTCCACCCATGCCTGTCATCAACGTTCGGGTACTTAGTCGCTGCCATACAATTGAAATTAAGCTATCATATGTGGTATTTTCTATAAAAAGGGACCTTATTGTCGATGGCGCTTACGCCATTATAAACGATGCTCCGATATAAATACAATGCCGCGCGACGCTGTGCGGCGTAAGCGCCATCGGCAATAAGGTCCCTTTTCATAGAAAATGCCCCATATTAAAACGACATACTGAACATGAAATTTGACATGAACATTCAACAAGTTTGGGAACAAATCAAATTATTTTATTAAATACTTTGATTTGTGTTTTTTAAGTAGTCACACTACTATATATAAATTAAAAACTGTAATAGATGTCATGTATTAAAGAAAAAGTGACGAAGCCCTCCAGTGGTGAAGGCCGGATTCGAACCGGCGTCTTTAGCTATCGCGGCTAACGCCATGAACCCCCCTAGGCCACCCCGCCACGGCGGTGCCCGTCCGAATTTCTCGACTATATGCCATCTTAGTAAGACTAGGCGTCTTTGACCAGCTCTAAGGGCAAGCAGTGCGCACTTGCACCTCCTAAACGAACTCCTTACGGATTTACGTTGTAGCGAGAGAGACTGGTGCTGCCATCTATGAACAAGTTTGGGAACAAATCAAATTATTTTATTAAATATTTTGATTTGTGTTTTTTAAGTAGTCACACTACTATATATAAATTCACTCACACTATCATTAATTTCATTCATTATTTTATTACTTGTTCATAGATGGCAGCACCAGTCTCTCTCGCTACAACGTAAATCCGTAAGGAGTTCGTTTAGGAGGTGCAAGCGCGCACTACTTGCCCTTAGAGCTGGTCAAAGACGCCTAGTCTTACTAAGATGGCATATAGTCGAGAAATTCGGACGGGCACCGCCGTGGCGGGGTGGCCTAGGGGTTCATGGCGTTAGCCGCGAAAGCTAAAGACGCCGGTTCGAATCCGGCCTTCACCACTGGAGGGCTTCGTCACTTTTTCTTTAATATATGACATCTATTCCAGTTTTTAATGAACATTCAAGTTAACATATATTCTATGTTTGAAAGGTAGATGTAAGGACACTTTTTGATACATGGAGATTGTATTCCTTACCTCTACCGCTCATAATTCTATGTCAAAGACAAAGTATTAGAGCGAGTTGAAGTTTTACATACAAAATCATTATTTCTTCAAAATTCGAAACATGAAAAGCATTTTTTTAATACAGTTGCTCAAAAAGTGCTACTTTTCGTGGCTGTTTAGCGTGCGGAAAGTTGGTTTTCGCGAACTAGTGCTTTTTACTTTTCCAATTTTTTTAAATTTTTACTTGTTCCAAGTCATGACTACTTATTGATGAGTGTTAATATTAGTTTCCTTTAAACGTCGTAATCAACATAAAAACCTAGTGTTAATGTATGAATACGAAAAATATGCATATTTCATATTTTATTACTTACCTCTTCATCATTATATGTATTATAACACGTTTATTTTTTAATGTTGAAAAACCGTTCTTAATAAGTTGTCTGAATAGAACGTAACGCCTGTCAAAGAAGAGGCGTATTTTCTTACTGCAAGAATGTTTTATGTTTACACAAATAATCGTAAATAACGATATTTAGGTAATAATAGTACAATGTTTTAATATTTACAATTGTTTCTGTCTTATAGAACATGCATTTGAAAAAAAAAACATTCATTGAAGTGGGTTCAATAATAATAACAAAATCTATTCTAGTCGAATAAAAGCTAGAAAAACACCTCTTCATAATGTCAATGTCAATGATGTCAGTGTCACAGAATTAATAATATAAAAGTTTCGAATTCCATTCCTTACTTGTTGCTTTTCTTATTTTTTCGAAACTGTATTAAAAGACGTCGTTCGATACACGTGCGGATATGTCATTCTTCACTCGTCCCGAGTCTTGCCACTCGCCTGCGGCTCGTGGCATGATATCTCGGTACTCGTGAAGTAATGACATACTTTCCGCACTAGCATCGAAATGTACTATTATTGCGTCTTAAACCAAAAAATGGGCTGTGACAGAAGGACAGCCAGACGCACGAGTGATTCTATTTCAAGCTAGTCAAAACAGGAACAGCGTTGAATATAAATCGATTGTTTCATGTTTTAAACATTCTAACATCTGTGTGACATTTTGTTCCCACGCGAGGTGGCGCTAAAACTATTTTCCCACAGAACTGACAAGCCTTAAATGGGGAAGTCTCGGTGTACAAGAAACTAATGTTTCTATTAATAAGATAAGATTAATGATAAAATATAATTTTTAGGTTTATCTCTCAATCGACTTTTTAGTGTAACTTTTAGGTAGGCAGGTGAGTGTGTAAATGTCGGAAGATCAGCGCTGGAAGCCACCAGCAACATGCTGAGATGAGGCCATTACGTGGCACTTTAATCTTATTTTATGTTTCCTTTTATATTGTGTAATGTCTAGTTTGTTTGTGCTTACGAATAAAATCTTATTCTAATCTATTCTAAATAGGTTTAAGATACCTTTTAACTACCTATTGTCAAATCTTGGTATTGTATTTCAATCAAATTTTATTAGTCTATGTACTAATGAAATTTTAGTTATTTGAAAACTTGTGGACTAACAATATTAGTCTAATACCGTTTGATTTCATGAGCCCGCTGGCTTAAAGGTTTATCTTCATCATCATCATCATCATCATGTCAGCCGATAGACGTCCACTGCTGGACCAAGGCTCGCCACTCCGACCGATCCTGTGCCGCTCGCATCCACCGAATTCCCGCGACCTTCACCAGGTCGTCGCTCCATCTCGTTGGAGGCCTACCGGCAGTTCGTCTTCCGGTACGCGGACGCCACTCCAGAACCTTCCGGCCCCACCGGCCATCAGTTCTGCGAGCAATGTGCCCCGCCCACTGCCACTTAAGGTTTGCAATTCTGCGAGCTATAAAGGTTTATCTTAACATAATTAAATTATATTTTTAGGCTATCACCCAAGATAAGCAAGACCTGCGCAACATGTACGAGTGTCCCGTCTACAAGACCCGCACGAGGGGCCCCACCTACGTTTGGACCTTCAATTTGAAGACCAAGGACAAGCCCTCCAAGTGGACCCTGGCGGGCGTAGCGCTGCTGCTGCAGACATAAATCACTAGCTTCTGACCGCAACTTCGTCTGCGTGGAATGATGATAATGATGATTGATAAAAACCGGACAAGTGCGAGTCGGACTCGCTCACCGAGGGTTCCGTACTTTTTAGTATTTGTTGTTATAGCGGCAACAGAAATACATCATCTGTGAAAATTGCAACTGTCTAGCTATCACGGTTCATGAGATACAGCCTGGTGACAGACAGACGGACAGACTGACAGCGGAGTCTTAGTAATAGGGTCCCGTTTTTACCCCTTGGGTACGGAACCCTAAAAATTACCCTGTCCTCTCTCGGGGCCCAAATTATATCCATACCAAGTTTTGTCTAAATCTTCATTGCATTTGCAACACCTACTAACGTGTGCAGTTAATAATTTCCGCTAACAAAATATCGTTTGCTTAGAAGAAATCGCTTTTTAGCGATAAGGCGCGGCCGCCTGTTATTTACCTCAACTAGAGTGGCTGTTTTTTTGTATCATTTTCTTTTTTTCAGGTATGCAGTAAAGAGTATTTGTATTGTATTTTATATTTATTAGAACTATACCTACGAATTATGTACCGTATATCAAGATTTAATTGTATTAAAAACAAAAACAGTTACCAGTATTTTATTTTTACAGTATTTTTTGTAGCTAGACGTAAGAAAAAACTTTAGCTAGCCGGTACAGCTATGGCGCCAAAGCCATAATTATACACACTCGAAAAAATCTAGTGCAGTAAAAAATACGAAGCAGTAATCCAGGGGTCTCCAAAGCCCGGCCCGCGGGCCAAATCCGGCCTGCGAGGCGTTCGAATCCGGCCCGCGGACAACCAGTTCTTGGGATTATCAGCAACCAGACACAACCAAATGGCGCCCGATGGTGGCACGAACGAAAGTTTCTGAGGTAAAAAAGCCCTCAGGTAAAAAAGTTTGGAGACCTCTGACTTAATCGAAATCGAATAGACAGCGAATAAACAAAATTGTGTCACAAAAACTGGATATTCAGAAACGCAATGTCGACCACTTTTTAAATGTTACCAATTTGGTGACTTTGATTCGCCTTGGTCTTTTAATTAATGGATATTTTATACAAATTGGGATCACTTTTGTCAAGTAGTTAATTGACAGTTAAGTAATGACGCCACTCCACATAAATTATTTAACATGTAAACAACAACATATATAATTAGTACAATCACTAATTTACGTATAAAAATAATATTTATCAAACATGAATATAAAATACTAGAATAATCCGAATAAAGTGGTTGTTCAGAAACGCTCGAAAATGGATTCATTTTTGATCCTTTTTCTTTAGCGTAATTTTAATGTTTGCAATTAGAAACGCGCTTCATAAATTTTCTAAATAATTCTAATTTCATTTAACAAATAGTCTTATTATTAATTATAAACAAATTGCATATTTTTTAATTAAAATATTTAATAAAATGTATAGATTTAATCATAGTTTAAATCTCTATGTTTAAATTTAACTATGGCAATTTTGTATTCAAAACTTTGACAGTTAGAACTTTCAAAAACTTACGATTCATCTCGATTCCTAACGACAATTCACTTTGCCACCTTTTGTATTTTTTGTAATTCAAAAAATACAAGTGGACTGTAGTCCACTCTTATTAATTCACCACCTAAACAACACCTGAGACCAGCGAAGATTTTACAGTGGTTAGTGGTTACTTGTATGTTTGAAACAGTCTCATTCAGGATTTTGAAGTGTGATCAAAAAGTGTACCTATTAGGTACTTACTAACAGTTCAACAATCACACATAATCCACCATATTTTGATTAGTTTACTGTGTTTTCAGACCAACGATGCATTAACAGCATTTCATTAGATAATTACATTCGAAAATCATTTGAACTAGGAATCGATTGCGCGATAATTAGGTAAATAATTGTGGCTTTCCATCAGAGAATGGTCCTTACACACATGGAGCATAAGTAAGGAAAGTTCTCTGATGAAAAGACACAATTAACCTCTTGTCCATGATTAGTATCCTAACCAAATAGTCACATTTTGCGTTTTTCTCAAGAACAGTTTGTTCTCCTATAGCGTGCTGTATAATACCTGAACCCACAATTTTAGACCACCACACACATCATCATCATCATCATCATCATGTCAGCCGATAGACGTCCACAGCTGGACATAGGCCTCCCCCAAGGCTCGCCACTCCGACCGATCCTGTGCCGCTCGCATCCACAGAATTCCCGCGACCTTCACCAGGTCGTCGCTCCATCTCGTTGTAGGCCTACCGGCAGTTCGTCTTCCGGTACGCGGGCGCCACTCCAGAACCTTCCGGCCCCACCGGCCATCAGTTCTGCGAGCAATGTGACACACATGCGAAAGGTTAAAGGGTTCTGCAGTAATAGCGTATTTGAAACCTATTATACTTCTCGAAAGCAGTCTAAATTCAGTGACTCAATTTAATTTGCCAAATTTGCTCCAACCTTTCATTCTCCAAAATCGGAAGATCAAATGAAAGTTACTTTCCCCTATTAACACTGTCAATTCTATGGTTATATTTGATTATATTTTATACAGTCATCTATACTAATAGTTTTACAATAGATCGGCCTTAAACGAAGGTCAAAGTATCAAAACTATCAAAAGTAATCGCCGCGAGCAGATTTTTTTCTAAATTATTGAGGATTCTGTCATAGTAGAGTCATCGCTTGTTTTTAACTATGATGTTATTGAATTTAATGTATATTATATTTTTAATATGTAAAAATATATGATTACTGATATGATATCAGCAGTGGATGTTTTAGCACGCAATAAAAATAATTTTAATTTTTTTCCTTCAATATCTTCCTTATTTTGACAGATAATATTTATATACGCCTACACAATGACTGTCTCATTTCAGGCGTAGACGGAGAGAGTCCATACTGTCTTTGTCTTGCACTGGTGCTGGCGCCCAGAAGAAGGGGATGAGTGTAGTTTTTTTGTTCTTACTTACTGACAAGATTTGCTTGACCAACTATAATACCCCACCGAGTTGAAAAAAAAAACCCCTAAATATTTCCCGGAAATGTAACATTAAGTTTATATTTCACACTCATTATCTAAAAGCTTTTTAAAGGGATAGAACAATTATAAAGTACAATTGTAAAAGTATAAATTTCCTAGTACGTTTTTGAGAAAGTATTTTTGCATAAAGAACGCAAGAGGTTGTTTCTACAATCCTTGCAATTAAACTAAAACACAGGGTCTATCCCTTGTTACAAAGTGGTTATCTTTTTATCACCAATTGTGCCATTTTCAACCTAAAGGGTACTTATTGTCGGTTGTCAATAAGGCGCTATTTCCATATAGCTTCAATTCGATATCAACCTTATCGACAAGCGCCAATGTGGTACCTTTTGGTTGAAAACGTCACAATTAATAGTATGTTCGAACTTAAATTCCGAACTAACTCTTTCTTAAAGTGGGCGTTAGCATTCTAGTTAGTAGGCTGTTAGAGACAAAGACTCGTTAGAATTTAAAATTATAAAAGAGCTCAAGTCGGCATTAACTCTGAATAATTAAAGACTTTTTGAATTTTCTATTTTGTTTAACGTGGAGGTAGATTAAGACAAAACTTGGAAGGGATTGAAATGGGTGTTAATTAGAATATTTATAATGTGTTAATTAATTTATAATATGCGTTTGGATTTAGTGGGCCATATCAACAGACCTATATAAGGCATAAAATATTCTCGAGTTAAATGCGTTTAAATTTCCGTGAAGTTGACACTCATTTTATTTGAATTTTGAAAATTGGGGCATTTTCTATGAAAAGAGACCTTATTGTCCACGGCGCTTACGCCGCACAGCGTCGCGCGGCATTGTATTTATATC
The DNA here is from genome assembly GCF_947568885.1 of Cydia strobilella. Lineage (NCBI taxonomy): Eukaryota > Metazoa > Arthropoda > Insecta > Lepidoptera > Tortricidae > Cydia > Cydia strobilella. The sequence continues at coordinate 1,457,205 of NC_086043.1, read as the reverse complement.
GGAGCATCGTTTATAATGGCGTAAGCGCCATCGACATTAAGGTCCCTTTTTATAGAAAATACCACAATTGTCATTCACAAATTCGGTGCAGAGTTACCCCAAGGAAAATTTTGTGTAATTTATAAAAAAATAAGTAAAAGACAAAGTAATTTGAAAGACTGTTAAAAAGAACTGCAATTTTTTGGCTCTTTCTATCATTGAGGTAATAGGTATACACTAGAGGCGGGCGGCCTCTCGAAGAAAATGTTCCCGCACCTCAATGAAGTGCATGCACTTAATTACGACTGGCTAGCTGCGCTTATTCTTTAGCTTAGTGACAGACTTGACGCAAAAAATGGCGGACACCTCGCGAACACAATTTGTTCTCGACAGCTTGTCTATACATGTGTGTCAGTGCTTTCTAATATGCAACTTTCTTTTTCATCTTATACATTTTGTACATAGATAAAGGTTATAAAGGTATATAGGTCCCACTCTTCTTTGCTTAACGATCCACACTCTCTGAGTACCTCAAATCCTTATTTCAATACTACGGCATTTCTCGCGACCGCCAACTTCGCTCTTCTGGCAATATGTCTTTGTCCATCCCTCTTCACCGAACCGGGTTCATGTCGTATTCGTTCACTGTGCAGGTGGCGCGCCTTTGAAACGGACTTCCTTTTAACATAAAAAATGCGCCAAATAAGTTCGCGTTCGAAAAATCCTTACGTGCTTTCTATGCTAGCGGAAATAAAGTTTCTTAGTGTATTTTTATTAGTTTCATAATGAGTCTCGTCGTTATTTATATATATTATATATAGTATATATGTATATTATATTTGTATATATGTGATTATATGTTATTTTTATTTTATTTTTGCTGTTGTATTTGTAGCACCGCCCACAATTTCTCTGCTTAGCCTTAAGGTTGACTGGTAGAGAATGCCTTATGGCATTAAGTCCGCCTTTTGTACTGTAAGGTTTTCTTTTGTGCAATAAAGATTAAATAAATAAATAAATAGGTAGAACCCTTTCTCCCCTTGCCATCCATCCATGCTAAGCTAATTGTTTTGCTGACTGTACAATTAATGGTAAGTAAATTAAAAACTGTTAGAATTACGATCGCAATACAATCTTGCAGATATCATCCGCCTGTCTCGCATTTGCATACTTTCCAGAAAGAGTTGCTGCTTTATTTATTGACTGCATCAATTAAGCAAATTGGCGCGCACTCTCATCTGCATCGTTCCAATTGCATATGAAGTAGGAACGCACAGGTGTCATATGAGTGGCTATCCAAGACTGAAATGCACATATATTTACATGCGATTGCTCTAAAGAGATACGGTAAGAACGGGTCTCTATTGTTTCCCATAAAGTTTTAAGTCATAATGTAATGTTTGTCGACATTTTCGTTAGTCATAATTTGGTTTTTCTCAGAAATGCGTAACTTTTCAGGATTGCCATAAAACAAACCTAACCTAACCTATCTATAGGATAACCTTACGAAAATCCTGAAAAGTTAACGGTTTCAGAATTATGACTAATGATAGTCTGACAATCATTACATTATGACTTTCAATAATTATGTCAAACAAAGGGACCCCGAAAAAAGAACAATTGAAGGTTCCGGATAAATAAACAAAAACCGGCCAAGTGCGAGTCGGACTCGCGCACCGAGGGTTCCGTACTTTTTAGTATTTGTTGTTATAGCGGCAACAGAAATACATCTGTGAAAATTTCAACTGTCTAGACACGGTTCATGAGATACAGCCTGGTGACAGACAGACAGACAGACAGGCGGACAGCGGAGTCTTAGTAATAGGGTCCCGTTTTTACCCTTTGGGTACGGAACCCTAAAAAAGAAATCGTCGTCGTTTTTCCGCTGGACTTTTCATGTACAGTATGAAGCCGAAAATATGAATAATTTTAACCATGAACCAGTGAAGTGAACAAGTGTCTATGTACGTACGAGTACCTAAGTAACTAAAAGGTTAATAGAAAATGAACACACAAACGTCCTTGACACCATACACCATTGTCTGATTACGCGTAGGACGTTACGAGATGATCACACCAAACATATCGGCATTATTAATCATTTACTACTGTAAGATAAAGTCAGTAAAACTCCAACAAATGCAGGACAAACTTATATTTATACTCAGATATAATAATAAACATTTAAAACAAACAATTAGATATGTCCGCTCCACAATCTTCCGCTGATCCCCCCTTCTTTTTCCTCGCTAACCTTTTTTCTACTTTCTTTTTTTTAATTTTTAAGTTTCCCGCCAGTGGGCAACGACTCGCCAATTTTCGAACCTACAGCCAACGCTGATATTAAATTTGATCTCAATTGTCAAGTCGTTTAGACATTATTAAATAAATGAGTGTTTTGTATTTTAAATAAATTACATATGAAACGTATATATGTAACTAAAGTGAACATACATGTGATAACAATTTTGGAACCTTACACTACTTTATCTATTTATCAGTTCTGCCTGTGGCCCCTTTCTTATGGTATTTGTATCATTAGGTACGTCTTCTCTCCCAAGAGGGTTGATTAGTTTGGTCCCCGGCAAGCTCGGTTTTCCATAAAAACGTAGTTTTAAAACTAGTAGCTAGTATGCTCTGAAACTTTGTACTTACAATAGGATAAAGTATATCTATGTCTGTAATTAGTTTATGTAGCATCAGATACCATAGTTAAAAAAAACAGCGAATTTAAGTTTTCTATACAAAACTTGTTTTTGCTCTATTTCGTTTGTTTTATAAACTGGAGCTATATAAACTAATTACAAATCTAGATATACCTCATGTCATTGTACGAGCAAAGTTTAATTACAATCCAACACGCAGTTTTAAAATGAGAGCGGAACTACGTTTGTATGGGAAGGTGCAATTCGGCCGAGCTTGCCGGGCGCTTAAAAAAATTTGCTTAAGGCCCCTTAGGTTCGTGTTCTTCTGAACTCTCACTGAGCGTAAGCATGAGCGAGATGGATGTGCGTGCTCGGGACCGCGGATATCATGTTTTTGAATTTTAATTTGTGGTAAGTTTTAACAAAAAAAGGAATCGATGAGTTCCATCAAAAATAATATTGCGCATTTTTAAAAATCTCATATTTTTAGTTTTTGTGCATAAATTGTAAAAAAAATAAAGTGCATTTTAGACCTATGTTCGTGATTTTTTTCTAACGAGCGAAAGTCAAAAAATTAGGGTTCGAATCGCTGAAGTCACTAGAGAAAATTCTCAAGATTGTTAATTAAATTTTTGGCAACCGTATTGAGATTTAAAAAAAGCGGTACGCACACGACAACCGCCGTAGTGGAGTTTCCCAAGTTATGTCTGTTTTTAAATTGTATTAAACCCTTTATTCGATGATGATTGATTGGTGTATTACTTTAACATTATATAATGCCTTCATATTATGCCTTCTTAAATAGTAATTTAGTTCCTAATTAGGTCCTTTATTTAAACAAACTTTCAATAAACAAGGTCGATTATTATTGAATGGTTCGATGATATGCGATTTGTTACTGATACTTTAAGTTTAAGTACAAATTAATTAAAGAAAATGCGTATATAAACGTCCGTTAACCGTGGCATTTTAATAACACTACATTATGTCCGTAGGATATAATGATTTGCTAAAAAATTCGAGTATTAAGTAGATAAAATTATGGATTCAAGGAATATCTCTATTCAAAATATTTATCAGTACGGTTTTTACTCACTATTATGTTTAGTCGCTTTTGGCGACATGTTTCGGATTCTTTATCTCTCTCTCTTCTTAATATCTCTATTTGCAAAATTATAAAGATATGTGATCGTGATCTAAGCTAACTCTGGACAAACCTTGAAATGGCTCACCATGAATCTTATTGTAGCACTTCACACTTTGTCACGTCAAAGACTTCGACTTTAACTCAAAATCGGTTCAAATATCATCCATCACCACCAGCTTGGATGGACTTTGTAAATTTTAAAAGTAACGTAAGTTATTATAAGAAAACGAAGCGTCACTAGGAAATCATCTCCTGATCTTGTCATAAAAAATGTGAAAAAAGACGTTAAATATTACTTAGGTACTTAGTTTCTCAAAAAATGGACAAGCGCAGTTAACCCCTAAAGTACCGCGGACGCGATATCGAGTCGGTAGAAAAGTTTCACAAACAAAATGCATGAATAGTCAAAAATCACTGTAATTTACAGGTTTTTGACATTGTATGTGACTGGGATTCCAGGGGTTAAATAATTCTTTATTAGTTAGCTAATGATTTATTAACTTTACTTGTTCCATGGCCTTATAATAAGTAATAGTATTATCATACAGAACGTCCACGCACCGCCCCGCCCCGACTCGAAATACCTTGCCCCGCGACAGCAGATTGACGGCCGTTTGCCGGCCGCTCAGTACTAAATATATTTAAGCAACTTACTCACACAATGAGTAATGACGCATGCCGCGTGTACAGACGTGCCGTTCATACATAGAAACGCAAGTGATTTTTGATGTATAGCGTAGCGTATCCGGCTGCTATGGGTAAGCTCTCTTGACTGACGAAAGTGTGCCTTGGATACTAGTGGCCCTAACTCAAAACTCATTTTTTGTATTTTTAGAGTAGTTGTTATTGGTTGACCTAATATTTTAACATTTTTTGTATAAACGAAGAAGATTAATGACCATCGCACGTAACAGTATATTTTTTGTGACGTTTTTGCCAGTGTCTAGGTCGTGACATTAGGAAGGTCGCGAATTTTAATTGGCTCCTCTGACTTTGGTTTTCTATTTATTTTCGATCGTTTTGGACTTAGGTTTTATTTGTATGGGCAGGTAAGGTTGTGGTGCTGAAACTCTTGCGGAGCGTGTAGATAAGCTTTGGCGAGGCATGTTCTGGCCGAGTTAAGGTATCCCTTTAATTTTTTTAGTCGAGTGAACATTTTGCTTTGTATAATTTAGCCGTACGGTCGCCATCAGATATATCAGAGCGGCCAAGGTGCTCACAAATATCTGATCACGCCTCTATTGTCAAGGCGTTAGAGTACTTGTTCAGATATTTGTGAACACCTTGGCCGCTCCGATATATCTGATGGCGACTGTACTAGGTTTTGTTTTGTTTCCTGTCTGGATTTTAAAATAAATGACTGTGACGACAATAGCTAACAGGCCAATGAACCTTCAGCAATTAAAACAAAATATTCGAGACACAGTCACTGAGATAAAGCAGGAAATGTGTAAAAATGTGATCAAAAACGCGATGAAAAGGGTTCACATCCGCCATGCTGCTAGAGGTGGACAATTGTGTGACATTTTTTTCCATGTTTAACTGCCGGCCCTAAAACATGATAATATTTAACAAGGAATAGGTACTTAATATTTTTTATATTTCATATAATAAAATTACAAAACAAGTGTATACCAAAAACTTAAGCTTTATTAAAAAATGATAAATAACATTTACATTAATTGTATAAAACAAAATTATGACTACTTTTAAAATAAAACGACTAAAGCTAAACCTACCTAAAATACCTGTTATTGATAGTGTATAGCGGGTGTGGCCTGTAATAGAAGCAAAAAATTAAACTGTAGGCTATACTCCTCAAACTGACCAACATTTGTTAAGCGACTTTTAAAAATAATGAAGACTTTAGACTTCGTATTTTTCATACAAAATAAATATTATCTTCAATGTACGCCATTATCATTGTGATTGACGTTGCCTGTCACACCTTAAACATAACAAAATTCGCAATACATTGCGTCTTGGAAAAAACTTTAAAGTGTATTAAAAATAAAAACAAGTTATTTGTAAAAGTCGCTGAACAAATGTTGGTCGGTATGAGGAGTACAGCCTACAGTTTAATTTTTTGCTCCTATTACAGGCCACACCGTGTATATACCTGTTATTTGGCCACCATGTACTTTAAAATTGATCATTTGCTTATCGCTCCGTTTCTGGCCGCAGCCTAAAACGCATCAAAAGTATCAAAACACTGCACCCAACTCAACCCGGGTGCGACATGGTATTTCCTCTTCTATCGGCAGCTGACCCAAAAAAACGCATTTTTTACCACACTCCAGAATTCGATCATTATCGCATGTGTAGATCTGGAGGCCAATTCCAACGTATATCTAGACATCAAAATGATATCATTTTGATATATAATCTAAATTCTAAATGTCCTTTATGAAACTGAAAACGGATTATATCGCGTATAATGAATTATATTATTATTTTATTTCATGAGTAGGTAACTATCGCGGTAACCGAAGACAATATCCTTTAGTTATGATTTGCGCGTTTATTTCGTTTGTACTTGTCCGTACATGTATTGACGCGAGCAAGACGCACAGAATGACACCATATTGACATAATTTAGATATCATCTTGATGTCAAAATGCAAGTGGATTGGCCTCTAGACGTTTTCACATTGTAGTGAACCAGAGTACTGTAAATCAAGATCCTTATTTCTTGTGTGACTATGATTTTTAGGGTTCCGTACCCAAAGGGTAAAAACGGAATAATATTACTAAGACTCCTCTGTCTGTCTGTCCGTCTGTCACCAGGCTATATCTCATGAACCGTGACTAGCTATCACGGTTGAAATTTTCACAGATGATCTATTTCTGTTGCCGCCATAACAAATACTAAAAACAAAATAAAATAAATATTTAAGTGGGGCTCCCATACAACAAACGTGATTTTTTTTGCTGTTTTTTGCCTAATGGTACCCTTGTGCGCGAGTCCGACTCGCACTTGCCCGGTTTTTTGAATAACCCCACTGTAGCCCCTCGAGAAAACATTTTGCTTCATCTATCAACACTTCAATAAAGGTGTGAAGTGTGAAAGTGGCATTAAAAACTATGATTACCTACTCAATTACCCATTCACAATCATCTCCGACCGTACAATCATCTACATAATTAACTAGCTCTTTCTAAACTTTACTGCTTCGACTTAAGGCCTATCAATAGTCAGGATATGTTACTATTAGTACCAGTTAAGTGTAGTTCAATAGCCCCGTTAATATTTCCTGTAGTGACGAACATTCTGTTATCGTGATTCATGTTCATTCATGAAATTAATTGTGCGAGGATTCTGATGAACTTCATGGAATTTTATTGCCTCTTTTTAAACTTCTCTCGTACTAATTGAGGTTACTTGTAACTAGCAAGATGGCGCTGGTCGCTGCTGCAAAGGCTGCGTTCAGCTTGGGCCGTGTCGTACGGCTGCGATCGTGGCCCAAAATGGTCCCGCCGCATTATGCTGAGGCGAGACCATTTTCGTGGTAAATTTTAACTCCTACCTATTTTATAAATTCCTATAGTTTTAGTTATACTTCTGTATTTAATTTTAGTTTTATCACGAATAAAACATTTGATTCTGATTCTAGCATAGTTATTAGATACTGTTACATTTATCCAGGTAGTCAAATAATGCATGATTCAGGTAGAAAATATGACAAAGGGACATTAAAGACCCTAAATTATCACGACAACAGTCAGGACCCGGGACGGGGCGCCCGACACTTACTTTTCTATGACAGGTGAAGGTGACGGTGATCACGTGATGCTTTCTATATTAAAAAAAAAGTGTCAGACGCCCCGGCCCGGGCCCGGACCGTTGTAGAGTGAGACATCCTTAAAGAGGAGATTTAAAAGTAGTAGGTATTATTACGACCATATTTATACAATAATTAAAAAAAAATGTGAAAAGGAAGCCTAAAGAATTAAAAGCATCTAACTAGATTCTGATTGATTTATTTAAAAAAAAATTGTTAATCAAAGCAAAACTTATAATATCTTCTCTCTAAAGAACCTCTTGACAGTGTTTAAAATCACTTCTATGGAAAATATTTAAGAACTTGTGTGCATAAAAGTACCTAATTATCAAATAAAATACCTTAAAAAAATAACAAGAAGAAATTTTTGGTATGTCCACAGGAGACACGTGAACTTAGTTGCGTAAGTTTCTGATCGAAGTTTTGGCCGCATAAAGTGGTTCTTTTTCTTTTTAGGTATTTCATTTTATAAATAGGTACTTTTATGCGCACAAGTTTATAAATATTGTCCATAGAAGTGATTGTCCGGTATATGACCCAAATATTGTTTATGCAGATGCAATAAAATGCAACCTTTTGCGGTTTCTAAATGTCTTGATCACAAATCATCTTGATTAATTTTTTTAAGGCAGTAATTTTTACACTATATTTATTCTAAGCCTAACTCATCTTCACCAAAATCTAGGTCGCAAAACCTTAAAAAGGTCATTGCCAGCTTCACTAATGTGGGCGCTTTATGCTACCTACTCGAACCATGCTGAGTCAACGTAAGTTCATGTAGGAAGATTGGGTAATCATAGGGTACAACTGTTACCTGTTGTTATTGATTAGGATGTTATTTAACTAGTTATTATTTAAAAAAAAATACGAGGCCTGTTGCGGATATCAGCATTGGTATTTTTGAGACGAAGCATGTTGCTGATTTGCATTTGTAGCCACCAGACGAAGTCTGCGTTGCGGATTTCTATGTAACTAGATTATTTCAAAATATTTATCAGTACGGTTTTTACTCACTATTATTTTAAGTCGCTTTCGGCGACATGTTTCGGATTCTTTGGGAATCCATCCTCAGGCACGAGTGTCCGCGGCGGTTGTACGTCGTGCACTGCCCGCGCCACCCGCCTCGTCGCCAAAAGCGACTAAAAATAATAGTGAGTAAAAACCGTACTGATAAATATTTTGAAATATGTCTCACGATAGTTTAAGTGCAACTAGATTATTATTTAAGATTTTCTCAATTTCTGTATTTTTTTATGTAGTGTGCACATTTTTATTGTATTGTGTAAATAAATGAGTATATTGATTAGGTGAATATTTCATTGTATGTTTCCGCGAGTCGAGTAGCACCTAGGCCATTTAGATTCACCACTCTTTCGGCATGAGTACTATCTATAATGTGTCCCTGCCACATTTATGTCGGCGGCAGATCGTAAAACCGGGCATATCGAGATATTCCTAGGCATATCATGAAATGCCGCCATTTCACGATCCGACTAGCGACTACCGGCCATATCGTTCAAACCTCAACGTTTGACGATTTGCCCGGCGACGTTTAGGCATATTTTATATTACGACGGGCTGGTAGGCAGATGGACAAAGCGAAAATTTAATGATTCCTTGTTGACGTTAATATAATCAATGAGCACTGTGAGCAATTGGTAAAATGTACAATATCATTTTCTAATAACACACTCGTACTAATTTTCTTTGTACCGAGTTTTTACGTCGTATTATTTGTTACCCAATTTTGTAGGTAATTTCTATCTAAGTATTACGATTTAAAATGTTCAAAGAAAGTTGTTATGCTTTTAACGATAAACAAATTTAAATAATAGTCTTCAGGCCGTTCCATCGGTTTGCCGCTGTCACTGTCACATTTCGCAAGAAAGAACGGGAAAGATAATGCACGCCAAGTGTCAATTTTGATTGAATTTTGTCCATTTTTATTTATTTTAAAAACGTTACCTTACAATATCGAAATTCGAAAGCTATGAAATTACTATTTAAGTTAAGATTGTTTTTTCTTATTTTTTTGTTTATAGTATCGCATAATAAATAACCGAGTAAAGTTGGATTAAAAGTCCGAGTTAGAGGTTACTTTGGGAATTAATTGTATCGAGCGAAGTGTCATAATTCGTGTATCGGAAGCTATGTTATTAAAGATAATATAGTCAAGAACTACGTATATTTTTTCCACGTTTACTAATATCAACGCCTCTTAGAAAAACATGATCATGTAAGGATATTTTTCGCCTTCTGGCTCAGGGAACCGCCTTCATGCATGATTTAAATTCAGAAGAAATACCTAATGACTTTCCTATACTTTCTTTTGTCACCGCAGCTTTCTGCAAAGTTATTACATTTTAATCATTCATTATAATAATCATATATAATCTTTACAACCGCATTTTCACTGCATTCTGATCTTATTGTAAACTTTCAAACGAACTGTTTTGGACCTTATGCATTTGCAATAAGGTTTAATTTACAATTAACAATGTGAACGATAGTATACTTAGAACTGGGGCGGGAGTTTGTAAACTAGGTTTTGTTACAATTGCTTAAAACTCAAATTCTAACGTTAGCGGTTGTAAATAAAGAAAAGAAAAGATAGTTCACTCGTAGGAAAACACCAAGAATTTAACTCAGGTGAGTTAATTTTCGGAGGATTCAAATGATTTATATTTTGTGATTGAGGATCGTGATCTTTACTTAATTTTATTGTACGTCATTGAAGTGTAAGATTTACTTTCATCACCTTTCGTCGACAGTCATTGGCTAATAATGAAACTATAAACAATAACTAATAATGAAACATTTGAGGTAATTGAGTTTTTCAACTGGTCGTAAACTGGCCTCTATACCTCTTCATGTGTTCCCAAGCGCTATGAACTTTTCCGGGCTTTCAACTCGTAAATATGCAAGATGTCTTAATAACCCCATTCATCCATTCGTCATTGGACGCCCCTAGGTATCGCTGGTGCGACAGGGTGGAGGCGGATCTGCGTGAACTACGAGTCACCAATTGGCGAGAGGTCGCACAGGATCGAGAAAAGTGGCGCTGTCTTGTGTCGGAGGCCAAGTCTCATTATTGGGTCGCTGAGCCAACGGAGTAAGTAAGTAAGTCTTAATAAAGACAATACCATACCCAAAGTCAAAGTGTATTCTCTGTTCCAAAACAATCTGTACACTCGTCAAAGATTATGACGTATCAGTATAACGAGAGCATGGCGTGTCCAGTGCATGCGCCGTCGCGTGAAATGTAATGACCAGTGAAAGTGGCCAACTGTACTTGAGCAACGCACTTCACAGCATTTAGGTAAACCTTATCTCGTTGGAATAAGGTTTTAAATGATTAAATTTTTCAGCGATTAAATGATACCGGCCAAGAGCATGTCGGGCCGTGCGTAGGGTTCCGTAGTTACCCGTCTGTCACAATAGGCTGCCTTGAACAGCCCCCGTACGTAATTATCATGTTCGTATTAGTAAGTATCGTATACATAACAAGCAAAAGGAACCTTTGTATAGCGCGTTGTGGGTCAAACACAAACCGGGGAGCGCCATGGTAGAGTGTACTCGATCCCATGGCGCCCCCACAAACGGCAGAGAGGATACGAAACGCCGGAGTGGGTTTAGTGGGTAGGGCCAGGTTCTCCCTCCCCTCTCGCCAGTTGAGAGGGGACAGGAGCGGCGAGTCCCACACACCCCCCCATCAATGGCCTTCTCGCGGCCGGGGGGACGGTGCCTAACAGCATTCGCTCACTCCGTCAACAAAAAAAAAAAGGGTCAAACAAACACAAAATTGTGTTCACGTCTTTCTTGTAGACATACCCAAAAGTTAAGGGCTATAAAGGTTAATTTTCTTATTTAACCCTGTGGATAAGTTTTGTGGATAACTGTGGAACACAGTTTTGTGCTTGACCCTTGTACGTCTTTTTAACCGACTTCAATTTCATAGGTGGAGGTCTATATTCGGTTTTTCTAACCGACTTCAATTTCATAGAAGGAGGAGGTTCTGTATTCGGTTGGCAATTTTTTTTTCTGTATGTTCACCGATTACTCCGAGACCCGTGGTCCGATTTGAGTAATTCTTTTTTTGTTCGAAAGGAGCTACTTCCAAGTTGGTCCCATATTAATCTGGTTATGATCTGATGATGGGATCCACGAGGAATTGATTTGGGTGTTTTCATAATTACTAGCTTCAGTTATTCTACAATTGTCATGGTTAACAGACAATTCTTGTTTCACACGTACAAACTACATAAATAGTTTGGTAAGTCTTAACACCTCATAACTTCCTCATGTGAGAGAAACACGCGACATCGCAGCTATTACCATCGTTAGGTGTCAAATGAAATCTGCTACATTCACAAAACCGTCAGCTGTTTTCTAGTATTATTCGAACTCAACTGTTTTTTTGCGTATTATGGCATATCCTCCCCTCATTTTGACGTACCTATCATAAGGATTAGCTGATTTGACACTTTTTTTATACTACATCGGTAGAAAACAAGCATACGGCCCGCCTGATGTTAAGCAGCCTCCGTAGCCTATATACGCCTGCAACTCCAGAGGAGTTACATGCGTGTTGCCGACCCTAACACTCCGCACCCTCGTTGAGCTCTGGCAACCTTACTCACCGGCAGGAACACAACATTATGAGTGGGTCTAGTGATATTTGGCTGCGGTTTTCTGTAAGGTGGAGGTACTTCCCCAGTTGGGCTCTGCTCTAGATCTGGAATGACATCCGCTGTCCTGGGCCTGTGGACAGCATGATTCGACCCTGAACCGCTGTCAAACTCGGTTTTGTAGGAAGTTTCCTTTCTGTACGGTAGTACTATTATGTATTCTGTGCCCTTAATACTGAATATGGTAAGCTTAGTATTTGTGTGTTGTTTAATGTGTATCTTGGACCGATATATACTTAGTTTAGACCATAGTGTTACTTTACTAATAATAACATTTACGACCGTCACTCCTCATAAGGCGCTGTTCCGTTACTTATAATAACGTTCTACTGACTTTACTACTTCCTTCGCCTCCGCCAAGCGATTCACGACTCTATTGCCTTTAAAATAAAGATAATAATAAATCTTATATTGATTTGAACTGGTTGCACTGGTAAAGAATGTCGTTTGACACACAAACGTGTGTGTTAAATATTAGACGCGAAGTAAAATGGCTTTGGGCTTAAATTATTAATGAATTTTGGTAAATTGGTTTAATGATATTTTTATAATGGTGGAAATCTTTGCCGTAAGGTTGACTTGACACTGATAGAGGTAATGCCTCATGGCATTAAGTGTGCCTTTTGTACATTAGTTTTTTTTTGTCCAATAAAATTTGAATAAATAAATGAATAAAATCACTTTTGTTGTTGGCTCATATAAGGCTATTCATAAAACATCTATTTCATTTCAGTTTATAATTTATATATAGTATTGCTTATGTTGCTTTCTTTTTGTCTGTTACCTTCCGTGATTCTCACTTGATGGTCTCATCGGAAGATCAGCGCTGGAAGTCGCCATCAGCATGCTGAAATGGGGCCATTTCGTGACACTTTATTTTCACTATGTTATTTTAATGTATGTCTATTGTCAGTGTGTTTACGAATAGAAACTATTCTATTCTATTCTATTTTATTGTGAATACCTGCTTAAAACTACAAATCAAAAAATATTTAATAAAATTGTTTGATTTGTTCCCTAGTAAGTAATTGTCTTTGTTTTTGTTTCATACTTTTTACATTTGAACTTTGTGAGGTGTACAGTACAGGGTACTGTATCCTCCTAGGCCCAGGCATACAAATGAAAAACCCAAAATTTGCCACTGAAATGTGTTCCTATAGTGCAGGGAATAGAGTTTATTTATATTTGTTTGAAAATTTAACGAAACAAAAGAAATGGAATTCTGTTCCAATTGAATATGGTACTTCTTCGAACTGAAGAAGTACTATAGGTAGGATCTTGGGCCTTAGGTATTGTATATCCTTTTATTGGACCTGACTGTACAACTACCGAAGTGGCTCTACCGAAGGATGTTAAAAATATCATGGATGAACACTTTACGAACAAAGAAATACTGCGTAGAATGAAGAAGATTCCAGAAATACTCAACATGATTAAGAGACGAAAAACAGCCTATCTGGTTCACATATACAGAAATGAGTACGACTAACAAACAATTAAACAAAAATTAAAATTAAATTAAAAAATTAAATTAAAATTAAATTAGTTAAATTGTAATAACAAACAATTAACGAGGGAAAATTCGAGGGAAGAAGAGGGAGAGGTAGATCTAGATATAAATGGATAGATAACATTAAGGACTGGACACTTACAAAAGACGCAGCCACTCTCAAGAGATTAGCAAAGACCAGAAAGCTGAATCTGAATGCCATGCTGCCGCCGACGCCCATTAGATGGGCATGGCACCAAAAGAAGAAGTACAAGTACACCCAGCTGCAAGCACTAATCATCTAATTTGTAGAACAAGCATCGATACCACGTCGTTACCTGATTACGAGTAATTAGACAGAAAGCGTGGATAATGAGCGAAAAGCAGTCCCAAACCGTGACGTATTTGTACGTTATTAATGCAGTGGAAGGGTTGACTTTCACACGGAACCTGGTCACAACATTTCACGATGCGACCTGCAGAATAGAACATCCGGATATACAAAAGCAGTTTACACAAGCCGAAACGAAGACCTCCGCTAGCGTTCGGTCAATTAAGATGTTTCTTTCTAAGAATGAAAAAAAAAGAAGTCTGTTGTCGTTTACATACAGGGTGGCAAAAAAATTAGTGCATTCCCGTTGCCAGGGAGGTTTCGGGATTATACTGAGCAACTTTTACTATGGGACTAACCACGAAATCGCGAAAAAAAGTTTACCTTACCATAGAAAATGGACCAGCCAAAATGTATGAAACAGAACCAAAACCTCCTTGGCAACGGGAAAGCACTTATTTTTTAGCCACCGTGTATATAAGTAAATACAAATATTCATCAATATGTTATTAAATTTTATATTAAAGGAAAAAATGAAAAAAATTACACTTCCGTCAGGATTAAAACCCGCAACCTCCGCAATCCGTGCGTTGCTCTTAACCAATTGAGCTACGGAAGCCTACCAGAACTTTGCAAATCTTTCCATTCCTTCCCTTATTCCTTTCCTTTATTAAAGCCTCATAAGTTTGTATCTTTATTCACATGCAGGATGCATATGTCCGTGACATTTTTCTTTAAATCACGCCTTTATTTGAGCAGGCACACCTAAAGACATAAAATCGCAACGACTGTCCATAACGTATTCATTTAATGTTCCAACTCCAAGTAGTTCCAACTCATGACCTCACCAAACCTTTTTGAAAACCGATCAAGTTTTATTGAAATTAAATACCAGATTTTTAGGTGCAGCAGCAGAAGCAATCGGATGAGTTGTTAAAAATGTTTTTTTAGGGTTCCGTACCCAAAGGGTAAAAACGGGACCCTATTACTAAGACTTCGCTGTCCGTCTGTCCGTCTGTCACCAGGCTGTATCTCGTGATCTGTGATAGCTAGACAACTGGAATTTTCACAGATGATGTATTTCGGATGCCGCTATAACAACAAATACTAAAAACAGAATAAAATTGAGATTTAAGTGGGGCTCCCATACAACAAACGTGATTTTTGACCGAAGTTAAGCAACGTCGGGCGGGGTCAGTACTTGGATGGGTGGCCATTTTTATAGATAATGGTACGGAACCCTTCGTGTGCGAGTCCGACTCGCACTTGGCCGGTTTTTTTACTGTTAAAAATATTTTTGCTAAGAGTGTGAGAGAGAGAGAGAGAGAGAGTAAGAGTGAGAGAGAGAGAGAGGGAGAGGGAGAGTAAGAGAAAGATGTTTAGATAATTTTCTATATTTTTATAAAGCACGGTCAAAGTCATTTGAATATACCTCATCAACTGGTTTATTTAAATTGATGATGAAAAGAAAAAAAACGCGTTTGAATACTTTGAATGTAAGTAACATACTTCATTATACTGTGTATTATATCGATAAAAATAATAATCTCTTATGTATAGTCTCTTGTTTCAGAAACTTTTTTTTTTTTTTTTTTCCAGATACTTGTCAGATATTTTTTCACATAGTAGGAAACCAGAAAAAAACCGGCCAAGTGCGAGTCGGACTCGCGCACCGAGGGTTCCGTACTTTTTAGTATTTGTTGTTATAGCGGCAACAGAAATGCATCATCTGTGAAAATTTAAACTGTCTAGCTATCACGGTTCATGAGATACAGCCTGGTGACAGACAGACGGACAGACGGACAAACGGACAGACGGACAGACGGACAGACGGACAGCGGAGTCTTAGTAATAGGATCCCGTTTTTACCCTTTGGGTACGGAACCCTAAAAAGAGAAAGAATTCGTAAAAGTTTGAGGTAGACTCATAGACTGGACACTGTAAAATGTATGAGAATATTCGATATAAAACTGTTTGCAAACTTGAATGGCTAACGACATAGTTATTTAGAAATGTAATCCTAATTCTAGGCCGGACTAGGTTCGTATTACAATAAAACAAACTTGTTAATTGAATACTGAACTACTGTTTTTGGTAAAATAACTCCTAACAAGGACAGTGTAAGGATCAATATCATTTGTCGCATAAATGCGAAATTGCGAAGATGTTCATCTGATTTTTGACGCGTGGGCGTTTGGCCAAGTTGCTCAAGGCTGGATTAGTGGATTGTACTTACTTATACCATTATCAATCCTATCAGAGTACTCATAATCAAAGCTATCGTAATAGTAATGGACTTTAATCTTGTTTGACTAAAATGTTCCGACTACAGTTTCATTATTTGGTTCCGGTTCAAATCCTGCTATGGGTATTTATTGGTGTGATGAGCACGAATATTTGTTCGTATGTCATAGGTGTTTTCTATGTATTTAAGTATTTATATATTATGTATATCGTTGTCTAATCAAAGCACCCAAAACACAAGCCTTATTCAGCTTACTGTGGAACTTGCCAATTTGTGTAATAATAAGTATGTATAACTATTCTATTTTGCAAAGGGATATGTAGATTGTTCAATTCTTTAAACGCCATTATTTATTTATTTATACTTTATTGCACATAAAATAAGTACAAATGGTGGACTTAATGCCTTAAGGTATTCTCTACCAGTCAACCACTGGGCCAAAAAGAGACGTTTGTTGGTGCAGGCTTTGTACTGTATTTGAAAATAATTAAACGATATCACTACCTACTATTTACAAATTAAATACTAATTATAGTATACCTATTATATTTAAATCATAAACTTAAACATATACTTTGTATGATACACTTACATACATATCTACATATATACTTATATGTAGAGACAAAGTTTTTTGCCACATGTATTTGTACATTCATCAACAAAATCAAATCCCATAAGTAGGTGAAACGGTTTGTGTTGGAAAGCTAGAATCGGACCAAGTTAACTCTGCATAATATTTGCAATGACAAAGTATGGCGATGTCGTATAAATACCTAACGTCACATTTATATGGTTTCATGATTTTTATAATCACACTCCTTCACTTTGTTCTGTTCAAATCGGTGCCAAGTTACCCTTATATTGACTATAATTCTAATAGGAGTAAATTCCATTAATTAGTGAAAAAAAGTACGGATATCAAATTCATTTTTAATTTTTATGTAGCAACAATCAAATACGCCTATCAGCCTGCCTGTAACCAGGCCATAAACAAAAGAGGCTGGCACTTTTTTCATAATAGCAACTTTATTTCCAAGTCAATTTACCGCACTTTATTTGAATATTCTTAGTTGATCCAACCCGATATGGCTAACAAGCAATTACTTACATCTTTCCTAGAAACTTTGAATAACGTATAGTGCACAAATATACAATGTATATATTTACCTACAAGATGGAAGACTGATTGAGATCAGTTGAGATGAGTTGAGTTGAGACTCAGTTGAGATCAGTCATCTCAAGTGGCATTGGAAGTATTTATTGTATTAAAAAAATAATGCGTAAATTATTTGTTTGTAACAGTTTTTCCAAGATATGTATAATCGCCCACCGCATCTTCTGAATACAACATTTCGTATCATCCAGTCCGTTGTTACATTCAAGCGGCCGCTAGCGGCCACTATGAAGCTCGAAAGTAGACACGTTTTTTTTGGTAGCCTGCCTCTTTCGCACTCACGAAATTCATATTACGCGATGGTTTACCTTTTTCACACTTCAATTACAGTGCGACATAAAATAGAAATTTAACAAAAATATTAAATTGTTGCCATGTTGCATTTAACGTCAAAAATGTGACACTTACGTAGAAAGTGGCGCCCTCATTTATTTTCTATTTTATCTCACATTGTATATTTAAGCGTAAACATCATTCTAGACTTGTGATCAAATCCGATATGGCTAACAAGCAGTTAGTACGTCATGCTAAAGAACTTTGAATACCGTATAGTGAGTGAAAACGAACGTGATATAACATATTATTAACGATCTATAAAAGCCACAGCGGAATGATTGATCCCGTTGCGAATATATGAAAGTAATCTTAATTGTAGCGTTTCTGAGGTTACGTCTAACTTTCATTGTGGCTTTGTATGAGATTCCTCTGACATCCATTAAGCTAGGTCACCCCTATAATCGACGTGGAACCAATAATAAGACGTAATCACAAATCCCGTAAAACTGATTTTAAAATATTTAACAACAGTTTTTAAACACTGGCAACACTTTACCATAAATAAATTATAGGACATGGATGTAAGTAAAGGGAGGTAGATATGGCACCAGGCGCTCGATCGTGAGCCATCAAATATAGGTTCCGGAACCTATATTGAGTAAGTCTTACGGCTGACGCCAATGTGTCAAGATTGTCAAAATCATCTACTAAATATTGCCTGCATTTTAGTTTTATCAACTATGAACGTCACGCGTCTATTATTAATAAAAGGTCATTGGTTATAGGAGCTGCTTCAGTTTGACGTTTTATTTATTAATTTCTGTCTGTTTTAAAAGAAATGGCGCTATACAGCCAATGACTGGAGAAAATAACTTGTTTTAATTTGTCAATAATGTTGAAACCAATTGCAGTATCTTTCATTGAACACTTCGAAAACATAAAAGAGAAATAAGAAATTCAACTTTTAATGCAGATATCGATAGGAATTTTACAGTTATCAGTGAAATGTCAAAATCTCTCTTAAATGTTTCATGATTGCTGCCGTTAAGATTGAGTTTTTATCGTTGTTCGTTGACATTTAACTTAAGATATTAAACCTTATTTGCTAGTAAAGATCTTAAAACCAGATATACGTGTGGTTGGAACCGAAAGAGTAAAGTAAGTATATTAAGGTAGTGGAACCCTTGAATGGAAACAACAGTTATATTTATGACCAAACATTAAGTTTATTGAACCAAAGGGCATATTGATCGCAATTTTTTTAACCAAACCATCAGGCCCGCCACCGTCACCCACTTGGCCATCGAGCGACACAGGTGCGCAAAACTTCGGCGCGTGCGTCGGTTGTCAGACGCGTTGATCGCTTGCGCATCTTACGCGACAACCGTGGGAAATACAACCGTATTGTGAAGGGATAAGGTTGCGTATTGGATGTTCGTTTGAAATTAATTCGGTGATTTTTTTGAAGTGGTTTTTTGTTGTGGTTTTATTGTGAAAGTGATATTGTGATAAGAGGATTTGTTGATTTATTTGATTGGTAAGTTAGAGATTTTAGCAAAATATATTAAGGTAATGAGGTAAGGTAAAGGTTTATTACACAAATTGGTTTGGTGGATTTGATTGCAAATATAGGTATTGAAAACTTTAGACTTGATTTTTAAAATTTGATAATTGTTGTTGTAGTAAACGGATCGAATGCGGTATCTTTTTACAAATTAAACAAGTATGTCTCTTTTGGTCCAATTTTTAAATTCGGAAATAAAAATTGCAAAAAATGGCTCACGTTGTACGGGTATGTTTCCTAGAAATTCGCGATCAGTAAATATGAAAACATCCAGACGATTAAAGATATCGCACACCATCCCAAATAAAATAATATAAATAAACACGAAAAAAAATTGAAATTTACGATTAAAAAAACTGACTTCTGTAGTTTACGGTACTTATGTACCTATTTCAACGATATTTTTAAATTGCCAATTTTATTTTTACATGCTTAACCCAAAGGCAGTGAAGAATTGGGGTTAATTTGTGTTAGTGTAAATTTATTACCTATTTAATTTATTTATTTGACTTGACATGGCCATGTAGTCGTTTCTAACCAGATATCCAAAACCGAGAAAATGTAAAAAAATGCTATTTTTATTAGTATAACCTTGTTGGGCAAATCCGGCTCCGAATGGAGGATCAATTGCTTATGCAAAATTTACGCAAACTTGTCGGAGAAGTTACTTCATTTGCATAATTGAGCGATGGGCTTAGTCATACTTTGGTTTTCTATTTTAAATATTTTTACGAGTTAAGTATTCTGTAGTCCTAGGCCAAATGGACGTATCTCAAATGAATACCTAAGTAAAAAAAAAAACATTTTTAGGGTTCCGTACCCAAAGGGTAAAAACGGGACCCTATGACTAATAAATACATATTATACATAAATATTAATTTACCTGATAGGATAAAACTATGAAAACGGATTATATCGCGTTTTTTTTTATCGCATTGAAGTAAAGATATATATATATATATATATATATATATATCTTTACTTGAAAATAATTGTAGTGTATAACTAGCCTTATGAACCGATTTTGCATGTACAACCAGCCTTAAAGTTTATAGTCTATGATTGTTCATTATTTTAGTATGTGGGTATTTTTGCACTTTGTAATTTTTCCTCAGTCACCCGTTGACTACGAACGCTGTAAAGGGTTCGAAACGTCGGGATGTATTATAAATTCAATATACGCGATATAATCCGTTTTCATAGTTTTATTTCATGAGTAACTATCGCGGTAACCGAAGACAATATTACCTGATAGGTTCTATCCAGGTAAAAATCAACCTTAAATATTTAACATTCGTAAAATAACTTGGTTAAAGCCGTTCAGCTCTACTTATTCATTTAAAAACATTTGTGGTAACAAACAAGCAGACATATAACATGACATAACATAGAATTACAAGTATGATAAATTATCATTGATAATATGTAATACCTATTTCAAACCTTCCAGTAATTAATAGTTTTTTCAAGGCATGTTACATAGGGTGCTAGTATTTTTTTTTATTCATCATTCGCTTGCCCTTGTCCCATTCACTTGGGGTCGGCGCAGCATGTCTTTTTCTTCTATTCCTCTCTGTCACCCGTCATCTCATCATTCACTTGCGTTAGTTTCATATCATCTTATAGTATTTTTTTTTCATTATTTTACACATATATTTAACACTAAACTCTCATTACCGGGTCTAACGCGACTAAATTTCATTATTTTACACAGTTTTGAATGGAAATAATTTAACTAAGCAAGAATGTCTAACTAAATTTAAAAAAACGATGCATATATCTAATTAATTTATAGCCATCCCGATATCTAACTATACAATGTTTTGATACCGTAAGTAAATAACTCTGTCTGTCTGCCCATTACCTCTTTACGCTTACACCCCTGAACCGATTTAGATGAAATTTGATATATAGTTTGAGGCCCGGTGAAGGACATATATGATAGTTTTTATCAATCATTATCATCATCTCACGCAGACAAAATCGCGGGCAGAAGCAGTAAGCATTAACATTAATTACGAGGAACGCTGTGTCACGACTCGTAAAATTGACTTTGGAAATTCTTTTACACTTTCACAGTATGGAAAACGCATACAAACTGACATACTACGATAGCAGCTACAGTCGTGCTTGATAGCTTAAATGAAAGGGCAATAGCCAAGCATGTTTTTAAGATGGTTTGAATAACCAGGGCTATTTTAGTTTTTTTATCGTCCTAAGAAAACAATTAAATAATAATTATTATTTTTTTTCATTTTTTTTGCCTTTAAATGTTCTGAATGGCCTAAACTATCACCTACTTTCGGCTTTGCATCCTGTTACCAAACACCCTGTATTATATAACAATATTTCTAAACTAGCCCAGTTTAAATTGGTCAATTGATCAGCTAGGTTTAGGTTTAAAGAATTTTTATTACTCATAAGAATATTACAATTCACTAACATGAGTACTTATACTAATAATTAATTATCTTAAAGACTACATTTTTATTTGTTATAATATATAATATTAAGTGCAAAATTAAGTTTTTTTGCGAAATAGACAATTTGACACTCAAAAAAACACGCCGCACGATCGCTTCAAGAAAACACTTACGGAATGGCTACTAGACAAATGCTTTTACTCAGTAAAGGACTATTTAGCAAATAACCCTAATATCTAGTTGCTAAGATCCCAACTAACTTTAATTTCTGACATAAGTTACTCTGATTTAATACTATAAAAATGTTAGATACAGTTTTGACCATGTTTTGACTATGAAATTTATTTATTGTGTAATATTTTGACATTTAATTTTCTGTGATATTTTGGTGGTAGTGTATACATTGTTAGTCTCTAATTGTACTTGAAAGTAAGTAAGTAAGTAAGTAAGTAAGTAAGTAAGTATTTATTTGCAAAGAATAAGTAGTAGTAGTAGTAGTAGTAGTAAGTATTTGTAAATAAATATTGTAAATATTGCATGCCTTCTGTTTGGTAGAACATAAGACACGCTTCTTTTAAATGTTTATCTACTTATGTAATACTATGTTCTTGCAATAAATTATTGATTGATTGATTGATTGAAAATATGCAGTATTTGGGTAGGGAGACATTTATGGTGGCAGCTACACCTCGTTAATTGCCAATGAGGTGATTAGTTAATGCCCTTGATGGAACCGGTCTGTTGTGGAAAATGTCATTAAGGGTAAAATTGACAGGTATTATAAGAATGTTAGCATAATTATTGTGAGAAAATGTCATTAGCTGGCATATTATGTTACATGTCAACCGTTAGTTTCCTGGCAGAGAATTTATAGATTTTTGAAAAGCACAGAAATATAACCTAGAGGAGCCTCGTCTGCCAACTTTTAATTTGTTATATTCAAAATAAGTAAGATCTATATTCGTGATTTATTCTTTAAGATTTCTAACTGATTAAGTTTCGAGAAAAGGGGCTCAAAGTTGCTATTCACCTTTTTAGGGTTCCGTACCTAAAAAAGGAAAAAAACGGAACCCTTATAGGATCACTCGTGCGTCTGTCTGTCTGTCCGTCTGTCACAGCATATTTTCTCCAAAAGTACTGGACCAATTAAGTTGAAATTTGATATACATATGTAAGTTTGTGACCCAAAGACGAATATGTAACCTAAACAAATTAATTATAAACATGGGGGCCAGTTTTTAGGGGTAAATGAGAAAATTAAAAAATAAAGTTTTTCAAAATATATCGTGTTACATATCAAATGAAAGAGGTCATTGTGAGAATCTTAAATATATTTTTTTTATAATTTTAGGATAAACAATTTAGAATTTATTCAAAAATATAGGCAAAAAATGACCATTACCCCCCATTTATCTCCGAAACTACAGGGTCTAAAATTTTGAAAAAATACACAAAATAGATCTTTATCTATAGATTACAGGAAAACCTATAAGAAATGCACAGTTAAGCGTGAGTCGGACTTAATTACTTAGTTTTTGATCCGACCCCTACGGGGTTTTTAAAGACATTTCACTCACGTTTCACATAAAAAATACATTGTTTAAATTGTGTAATGTACGGAACCCTTGGAACGCGAGTCCGACTCGCACTTGGCCGGTTTTTTTGGTAACCACTTTATTATCTACGATTTTTCTAAAACTCTGCTGGCTGAACACACTGTACCTTATAATTAGTATGCAGCTCCTAATATAATAATAATTATGCAGACTGTTCGTAATAAGCAAATACACGGCAAACGCATTAATATGTATACGGTGGTGCGTCCCGGCGGCTCGTCTTTATTGCGCAAGCGCTTCCCGCGTTTGATTGATCGATTTCTACATTTTCTACTCAACGTTAGATTGTCTACATATTTTGTAGAGTATTTGTGTTAAAATTACCTTTAAAATATTACTAATATTAAGGATTTGATTGAACTACAACTTCATTCCGAAGGGTACTCGTATATCTATAATATTAAAGTTCCGTTACTTAAATACTGACAGGCAACGCAAAGTCTAAAGGCCAGAGCACACCGGCTGCGTTTTCGTGGACTTGCACGTGCGCTTAACTGTTGGAGCCGTGCACGCACACGTCACGCAAGCGGTGTGCCGTCTCTCATAAGGATCTGTATATTACAACGCGCGTGCACGCCTACGCACACGCATCCGGTGTGCACAGGCCTAACCGTTGAAACATTTGAAAAACAAATGTTGTAGAAATTTACTAAGAAATGTTTTGAAATTGAACCCTTGGTGTTGAAATTTTTTCAACACTTCTAGGCGGACAAAGTCGCGGGCGAATAGACATATTCGTCGCTATACTTACTCAACCTCATATCTGGAACAATCATTTGATGGAAATGTCGCTTTTCTTTCATTCGGAATACGGGGTGTTTTTGTCATCAAATGAGTGTTGCAGATACGAGGTCGAGTAAGTATAGCGGCGATATTTATCTCTTTTTGACGCGTAGTCTGATACGTTACTTTTGGTACCGAGGCCCCAACGTTGTCGGATTATTGAATTGAATTGTCAAACCGTAGCCATTTTGGTATGGATGGTATAGAAAGGATGCCAATCTCTTATGGCAGAATTGTTGCAAAAGTGACCGCTTTCAGCTTTAAATAATAGTTCCTAATCTCTCCGGTGGCGCTAGTTAGGCTCTGGGACATGAGTATAACATGAACCATATAAGGCAACAAATAACCCGACCAAATTACGTAGGTTATTTTTGGTAGTATTTCGGTGTATGGTGGCGCCGCCTAATTACTGTTTTTTGATGGACACTTTTTATACATAGAGATTTGGCTCCTTTATATAGTCTCCATGCATTTTGGTGGTTGATCGGCTGTGAATGTGTGCGTAAAAATGTGTGTGTGGGTTTTTAGGGATGTGAAATGGTCGATTTTAATCATGTTATTTTACGATAAGCGCTACACAGCGGATTGGAATAGCGATTAATTGATGTTTCGATATCTTCGCTAAAAATAAACTTAATGGAAAATGAATACATGAAAATAATAAATGAATACATTATAGGTAAATGAACATGTCGAGCGTTTTCGACTTAAAACACGTGAGTGACCCGTTATTAATATATTTAATAGGAAAATGAATATTTTATAATATAGATAAAATAACTCAATTATTGCGGAAGACATATTTTAGTAGGTGATTATGTATTGTAACTTAAAATCTGAACTTTCCCTTCGTTCCCTGTGTCGTGACGATAAAATCGATTTTTTTTCATTAGTCCATATTTTAGTGGAGTCAGCTATAAAAGTAATATTTTGCATAATGATGGATAATAATTTGCGTGCTTCGTTGCAAATGTTGCATTGCAATATATGATTGCACGTGAACTAAAATACTTTAATACTTTGTAGCATTTAAACGCAAAATGCTTCTCCAGTGCGAATATTGTTGATTCTCAAAATTACAAGACTAGTTAAACTATCCAGCAATTTTAACCAAATAATACCCTGAGCTCCATTAGTACTATGACAAAGTGACGTTAGTTTTCCAGTTATAAGAAATTCCATACTTCTTGTGAATTTAACACAGTTCCAGCATGCTGTTCAATGGTCATATTTCTGAGCGTAGCTGCCTACATTTTCTGACCAATTTCGTCTTACAATTTGCAAAGATATTTGCGTGCTTGCAAGAAGCATATATAAAAATCTTAAGTGTATACGATTGTCAACTTAAACTCTTTGAAATAAGGTGTGTTTTACATGTGTGTGAAGTTGAGTGTTTGAAGGAGAGGGCCATCTTGAGATGTGTCGATGTCGACAAATCGTTTCCGAGTAATGGAGAATTGAGTCCACTTCTCCGATTACGACATTAAGAGGTAGCCGATCACGAATATTACGATAGATGAGAGATGACAAATGGCTAGTGGGGTAAACCGATCAATTATTATTATTAGCCATTTATTAACGTCACGTCACGACACGTTTTTCAATCCTTTTTAATTTTTAGGGTTATTAGGGTAAAAACGGGACCTTATTACTAAGACTCCGCTGTCCGTCTGTCCGTCCGTTTGTCCGTCTGACCGTCTGTCCGTCTGTCTGTCTGTCACCAGGATGTATCTCATGAACCGTGATAGCTAGACAGTTGAAATTTTTACAGATCATGTATTTCTGTTGCCACTATAACAACAAATACTAAAAACAGAACAATGTAAATATTTAAATGGGGCTCCCATACAACAAACGTGATTTTTTTGCTGTTTTTTCCGTAATGGTACGGAACCCTTCGTGCGCGAGTCCGACTCGCACTTGGCCGGTTTTTCTTTTTCTACATTATGGTCTTATTTGTAAGAAAATTCTCATGGTAATATGTACCTACTTACTTTTGCAGTAAAATTAAAATATTACATACACGAGTAAAAGTGTATTATAGGTACCTACTAAAGCGATTGTGATATAAGTTTCAGGGAAGACATCTATGTATGTATAAACTCTTTATTGTACAAAACACCAAACACAAATATAGCACAGAATAGGCAGTACAAAAAATAGGCAGAAATGATAGATAATAATATTATAGAGCGGTACTGTCATAGTAAATTTTGTAACCACCACGTAACCACAGTAAATTCACTGCCATCTATCGACACACTTTAAAACTAAAAATGAAGATTTTAGAAATACGATAAAATGTATTTAAATATGGATAAATGATTTTTTTTATTTGCATTAATTATTTTTTTTGATTTTGACCCATGTTCTTTCACTGATATGCGTTAAAATTGTTAAATAACAAACGAAACCGTCAACACCCTCTATACGAGAGTAGGCCAAAGGTAGTAGCGACATCTGATCGAAAATCAAATTTTCGTGATTTTCGAGGCACGTTATTTCCTTAGACTGTATCCATCTATTACGGAGTTATATCTATTTTTGATAGGGGGAAATAGTCAAATAAATAGACCGAATTTTACAAGGTCAGAGCAGCAGGAAAAACTAATACCTACAAATTAAATATGGGCACCTTGTTAACTTGTTGTATATCTATTAGTTATTGTTAGTTCCTATCAATAGTTTCAACTATTCTCAGAATTAACATAGGTATGAGCAGGTATGAGTATTAATTTGATGAGCATTGTCAACTCATAACGTTTAATTCAATAGATTTAACACAATTTCTCAAGATTGTTATCGTATGCAGTATCTAAACATCTGCTAAATACAATCAAGGTCAACATTAAATGAATCCCTGATTGAACAAAGACGGCATCTTGACCCAAAACTTACAGTCACGGATCTGCTACTCCAGTCAACTAGAGCTATAGAGCAAATCTTTCTTGAAAAAAATGCAAGAAATGGTTAAAAATTCAGTTAGAATTATTATCTAGGTTAAATCACAATAAGCCAAAAGTGTAAGCGAAAACAAATATCGAAAGTTGAAAAATCGAATATTGTGAGTGTTGTGTGTCGACCCGGTGACATCCCTAGTGCGCAAAACGTTCAAGTTAATAAACAAGACCAAGTGCGGGTAGTTCGAAAAACTCGCGCGCCTAGAAGATGTTGATGTCAACTTTAGCCAGTCTTCTCCGAGACCACGGGGACAACGCCGTCCTCGAAACGTCGGAGGTAAATTAAAAACGTATTTTACGCGATTAAGTCCCGTCGTTGTGAATAATAATGAGTAAAAATCGTGAAAGTTTAAATCGGTGTTAAATCACAATAACCTAGCAGCTGCTTACGAATCGAAAAGTTACGCTCATTTTAGTAAAATAACATGCTGATTTTTTGTTGTAATACAAAGAAAATAGAACGAGTAGAAATTTTGTATAATATGTACCTATATATGCACTGCAACATAGTTTTCTTATAACATTAGAAATAAGAAAATTAAATACCTATTAAACAAACCTTGGAGTAATCGAAATAAATAAAATACTCTGTACAACTTTACGATAGTTTCTTTTATTAAATTTATGTCGTAGTAAAATTTATAATTTACTGGAAAAAATGATAAATTGACGGCTTCGGGCAAGATCGTGCATTATTCCATATTTCCTTAAATTTAAAAATGTATAGTATCGTATTTGTTTAAAAAAATAGTTTGTCTTTGTTGAATGGACTACGAGTGAAAACGAAGCTCGCTCAATCGCGTTATTGACTTAACACTAACCGACTACTGCCACGCCTTGAGCAAATTAGGCGAGGCTGTATGGCAAATATTGTCAATGACAACCATTTTGGTTAAACTGCAACCGTTAGACAAGGAATTTTTGTACTAAATCAGAAAAGCGTGGTGTATGTGACGAATTTTCCTTAATACGTCTGATAAATACATCGAAATAGATGTCATATAGTGCAGAAAACAGTAAACAAAACTTCCAGGTTGTTATCTCCTTAGCCGCGAAAGCTGAAGACGGAGTTCGGTTTTCTTTCGGATATTATTATAGTATCTATTTCAGTATATAATTAATATAATTATAATAGTGTAACTGCCTAGAGCTCGTTCCCACTATGTCGGATGTCGGCGCCGACTTTTAATCGGGTGTCGCACTACTCGGTTCACACTAGTCGGCTGTCGGGACGATTTTTAATCGGGTGTCGGTGCCTCTGTTCACACTAGTCGGCTGTCGGCCACGACCGCAGCTGGTGCCATTTGAGGTTCTCATTTGACGCGCGGGAGGCACAGGGGGTGCGGCGCGGACGGGGTCGGTCCGACATCCGACATCATGTGAACAGCGCCGCCGACACGATTTTTTTTCCGGACGGAGGGCTGACAAAACGCACGATAATTTATGTCGGATCCGACACAAAATCGTTGTCGTTCGTGTGTGAACAGCTTCATATAAAATGTTCTGCCGCTACGACACCCGATTAAAAATCGGACCGACATCCGCCATAGTGGGAACGAGCTCTTAAGACATCATTAATTATAATTATAGGTACTCGTGTACTTCTGATAAAGCTTTGACTAGACGCCGATATTTCAATTTGACTAATTCAGGAATAACGTGTACATCAGCTCAATCTCGAGATGTTAGCATTCACGGAAGAGAAGTGGGAACACAACGACAATAACAGTTACTGATCATTGGTAAACTCTATCTCTTTGCATTAAGGTTTAGATTGATCAGGTGACTATGCCAACGATGGCACTAACAATAACACCTTCTAGCCATAGTAGTGCTTATGTCCTCGACATAAGGTGTAAAATGGTCTGTCATGTCAACGATGGTACACAGCTTTCATCACGTATTGCCGCATTATGGCAAATATCGCTGCAATTTGTCAAATGGCCGCCATTCGTAACGCGCGACTTATGGTCCACAGCTACTGGGTAACGATGAAATCATAGGAAAGTAAAGCCTGACCAGGAATATATGATCACGCGCCATGTTGCGGAATTTCACTGGAACTAATATTTTCATACTATACTAAACTGTCACCCGATACATGAAAATAAACAGCGCCTACTTGACAATGATCATATAACACTGATTTAAACTTTCACGATTTTTACTCATTATTATTAAAGTTGAAAAATCGAATATTGTGAGTGTTGTGCTGTGTGTCGACCCGGTGACATCCCTAGTGCGCAAAACGTTCAAGTTAATAAACAAGACCAAGTGTGGGTAGTTCGAAAAACTCGCGCGCCTAGAAGATGTTGATGTCAACTTGAGCCAGTCTTCTCTGAGACCACGGGGACAACGCCGTCCTCGAAACGTCGGAGGTGAATTTAAAACTTATTTTACGCGATTAAGTCCCGTCGTTGTGAATAATAATGATCATATATCAGGCTTTAGTGCTGTTTGCTGCTCTGTCTACACATATATTATAATATTATAAGCTCAATATGATGTGTTCAAGAACTGCATGTTGCGACCGCCATTGTGGCATTTGATCACACACTTTGCAATTTTGCAATTTACATTGAGTTTAGTACAAAATGTCATCTCGACTGATACTAGAAAAAACCGGCCAAGTGCGAGTCGGACTCGCGCACGAAGGGTTCCGTACCATTACGCAAAAACGGCATAAAATCACGTTTATTGTATAGGAGCCCCACTTAAATATATATTTTATTCTGTTTTTAGTATTTGTTGTTATAGCGGCAACAGAAATACATGATCTGTGAAAATATCAACTGCCTAGCTATCACGGATCATGAGATACAGCCTGGTGACAAACAGACGGACAGATAGACAGACGGACAGTGGAGTCTTAGTTATAGCTAGTGTCCCGTAATGGAACCCTAACAAATATTTATACCAGATGTAAATTGTATTGTAGATTCACTATACTTGTTTCGCAACATGATTGCCATCAATGAACTCATCCTTCGTTGGGTAAGCAGTGAGTGAACCAATTCAACTGACACCTGTAGCGAATTTCACCAATTATATTGGTTACAGACTAGGAATTCCAAACTGTTGGTTGGGGTCTAATTTACTAGCGGTAGGAGATAATTAATGAAATTGTCTGTGTCGGGCTGTTTTGATTTTTTGGCTAATTGATATCAGTTTTGAATACCACGCCTCTCATTGCGGTATAGCCATTTTTGGCCATGTTTGAAGGGCTCTAGCGCCTTAAAATACAAAAATATCAAAAAATCATTGCTCCAGCTTCAAAAACCACGGAGCAAACAGTCGAGTACGTTTGTATGGAGAAATGACCTCCTCACCATATCAGCCCTTTATCGCCCACTGCTGAGCATAGGCCTCTCTTCCAGTACGCCACTTGTCCCGGTCCTGAGCTAATCTCATCCAGAAGTGACCCGCAATCTTCCGGATGTCGTCCACCCAACGAGCCGATGGACGCCAGAGGCTTCTTTCATTCGAAAGCGGCCACCATTCCGTCCACATTTTAGTTACCTCCTGTTACATTCCGTTAACATTTTAGTTACCTACCTCCTGTTGGCTCTTAAGTAGGCAAAGTAACTAGTTAACTAACTTTTTAAATGCAAATGTTTAATAATTTAGAAGTTTTTAGCAATTCTACTTCTTTTAGCAGCCGGCGACTTCCTTACGTAGAATTTTCCATAGTAAACTTCACCCCTCTTTTCATTCCTTAATTTAAGGGATGATTTCTGTGATTGACCTTATTTTATTTCCTGGTACTGTTAACTACTGAAATGACGATTCATAAACACAACACTATTTTTTGGAGCATGCCCCCATCACTAGCACTCGGCATGCGCCATCTTGGATAACGGAGTTGGGTCGATAGCGTTACTGAGATTTGGTTATGTATTTTATAAAGAATTCCATAGGAGCTGAATGTTCTAGTGTAAGTTATTAGTACCCAAGCTAGAAACTCTTAAATTTCTAACATAATCTAATGCGTGAGGTAACAGATATTCTCGTGCTACATTCGTATTTATAATATTAGTAAGGATTAAATTACACATAAAACGATCAGTGATGATTTGATGAGCGTTGCGTGATGGAATGGTATCGCGCATGTATTCCATCGTTCACAAAATTAAGCGATCACACGTCAACCTTATCACCAAGACGTAAAGTCTATTTAAGAGTATTGCTGTTCCCATCGTCGACAGATTTATCTGACCAGACGTCAATCTTATTGCAATGACTTAAGCTCTACTCAAGATCAACTAAAGGTGTTGATGTAAATATGTAACCGCTTGGTAGCACAAGTATTACAAATTGTCATCGACAGTAATCATCTAATCATAGTAATTTACTCAATCAATTAACTCTGATTTGACCGTCTTGTGCGAATATTTGCAGTAAAACATATTTCAGTTTATAACTTATTCACTCCAGTTGTTGTCTGAGTTATCTTTTGTTAAACTATATAGTTAGAACTTAAATATACTAAAATATACCAAATGTGAAATAATCTAATAATCTAATTATGTATTGACCTATAACTGTGTGTTATGAATAATAAATTTCATTTCATTTCATTTCATTTCTTATGAAATAAAACTACCCGGGTGACCCGTTGACCACGAACGCTGTAAAGAGTTCGAAACGTCGGGATGTATTATAAATTCAATATACGCGATATAATCCGTTTTCATAGTTTTATTTCATGAGTAACTATCGCGGTAACCGAAGACAATACTATGTACACCAGTACGGACTGGAAGTTGCAACACTTGCAACCAAAATCCGGCAGTCACCCGTTGACCACGAACGCTGTAAAGAGTTCGAAACGTCGGGATGTATTATAAATTCAATATACGCGATATAATCCGTTTTCATAGTTTTATTTCATGAGTAACTATCGCGGTAACCGAAGACAATATTACCTAGGTATATATAGTTAGAACTTTTTAACGAATTGTATACAGAGTTCTTAAGTGGGTATCTAACATTCAGACATTTTAAAACCTATAATTCGGCCACTGTGCGTACCTCCGAAAAAAATGGAGATGGAGTGATCAGGAGTGCTGCGAATGCGAAACTGTTCGGCATATCGTGTTGGAGTGCCCACTGACAAAGTACGACGGCCCAGTGGAAGATTTTAAAACCGTAACGAGTGCAGCCATCACCTTTAGATTATACACTAGTTAATAAATGAACAGTGTAAAATAAAATTGCCATACGATAAATAAATAGTTATAATACTGCCGGATTGAGAACCTCCTTCGTTTGGAACTTTAAAATCGGTTAATGACTTCGCACTAGCTGTATTATAAATTGCCCAAATTAGAAAAAAAGCTGACGAACTTTTCTACACTACGTAGAGAAACAAAATACGATATTTCTTATTTATTATCATACAGTTGTTAGAATTCGTCGTACAATTCAATCGATTCTTAAAGATCTTCAGCAACATCATTGACAAATTGTCATTGACTATAATTATCGACATACCATATATTATGTCGCACTTCACATGGTCAAAAACGTAGGTCAACGTTCCGTTGTCTCATTATTATTCCTTAAGAGTATTCTATCATGAGAATTCGTCAATAAAAATACCAGAGATAGCAAAGCGAAGTTACTAATAACGTAATATTGTCTTCGGTTACCGCGATAGTTACTCATGAAATAAAACTATGAAAACGGATTATATCGCGTATATTGAATCTATAATACATCTCGACGTTTCGAACCCTTTACAGCGTTCGTGGTCAACGGGTGACTGAGGAAAAATTACATGGTATTTTTGCACTTTGTAATTTTTCCTCAGTCACCCGTTGACCACGAACGCTGTAAAGGGTTCGAAACGTCGGGATGTATTATAAATTCAATATACGCCATATAATCCGTTTTCATAGTTTTATTACTAATAACGGTTTAATTTTGGTATTTTGTCACTACACCGGTGATTCTTTTTTACCCCGTAGTAGGATAAAAATAAGTTCACGTGGAGGTTTGCATGGAATGAAATACATAATTCCTCAATTGCCTCATAGCATTAAGTCCGCCATTTGTACGATTGTATTTTCTTTTGTGCAATAAAGATTAAATAAATAATTAGTCGTTGGATTCTAGGGGGAAAAGTTTAAAGCTCTCTACATTTCCCTAATATTAGTGAATATTATTTCGGGGTCCATGATAAAGTTTAAACAACGTATGTTAGTTTTGTACACATATTTAGTAATATGAACGGGTCTACCGCGATATAATTTCATTATTATATCGCGGTAGACCCGTTCATATCACTAAATAATTAGATTAGATCCATAGTATAATTTATACGCTTAATTTGTATGTCATTGTTACTCATGTTTCTTTTGATATTGGTGAGGAATGAATAATATTTGTATTATATTGTGATAACCGAGAATGAGGCTTTCACTAGTGCAGCTCGGCAATCGGTATTAGAAATGGACACATCACTATAGAGCGGCAAGGACTGACAGATAGCCATCGCCGCAATGGCGTCGTCGACCGTCGTAAAGTCGTCGTCAATAGAACTTGCAAACAATGCAAACAAGCGGGCATCTCGCTCGTTTTTGCCCAGAACGTGCAAGTTGTGGAATGAGCTACCTTCTGTGTTTCCCTTGCGCTATGACATGGGGATCTTCAAGAAGCAGGTATTTAGGGTTCTCAAAGGTGGGCAACGAATAAGTGGCTCCTCTGGTGTTGCTAATGTCCATGGGCGGCGATGACTGCTTCCTATCAGGCGGCTCGTCTGCTCGTTTGCTTCCTGTTACATTAAAAAAAAAACCATTTTACCTTCATTACTTCGTAGTCTCGCTTTTCAAAAGGACAACCATGACCTTATCAACAGTCTATATACTTAACATTTTATTTATATATTTTTTTAGTTAAATTGAATGTTAATTATTAATATTTCAGGGAAAATAACCTTCGTAAAAATTTTAGGTTATGCGCTAACAAGAGTTGATGAGTTATTAAAATCTATTTCCTTTAGAGTACCCCGTCGTTGTGAGCGAGCATGTAGAAAGAAGAACCTCTTTTATATTCCTCGTAGTTGAACTTCATACGCGAGAAACGGTTTCATTAGAAGAGCTTGCAGGATGTATGATAATAAATTTCAAAATTTAGATATTTTCAATAACAAGTTTTGTACCTTCAAACGCCTAACCTTGAAGTGTATTAATAGGCTTTAACAGGCTTTAATCAGAAAATTTACTTTAATTGCACTTTTGTTTTGTTTACAATTTATCCATTTTAGTTTTATCCATTTTTTATCCATTTTTGTTTTATTTTTCCATTCTTGTTTTATTTTTGTTAAAATGAAAGAGTATTGTTGTAACATTGTTTTGACAACTTGGAATTTCTATTTCTAGTCTAATTTAGTATTTATATAAGTCACATGGTTTTCATACTATTTTTTAGGAAACTGTAGGTCTATAAGTCTATTACCCTATATTGTAACAACTTATTAATATAAGAGACTGTTTGTTTCTAAATAAATAAAATAATAAAAAAAAAAATAACAAAATCTGTCATATATGTTTACATTATTTGCAAGTTCTATTGACGACGACTTTAGTGGAGTTTCCTAAGTTATGTCTGTTTTTAAATTATATTAAATCCTTTATTTGATGATGATTGGTGTATTACTTTAACAATTATTAATTACGAGTAGATTATCATTAAAAACGCGCACCGCTTTCAACGTGTACTACTAGGCTATCAAGGAACCTAGTAATTATCGTAACGCATAAATGCGTTGATGGCCGATAGGTAATTGGAGTGCGTTCGTTAGTCCGGTCAACGTGACTGGAGGGAAAGCCGAGAACGCTTTCAGGAAAATTGCTGATAGTGATAGTCCAGTCAAAGTGAAAACAGGCGAGGTAAATATTTTCAGGAGAAAAGTCGGGGTGGGACATAAATAATTAATACTTAACAAGGCATAAGGATATAGGATAAGTAGGGTCAAAGATAGATATAACTCCGTAATAGATGGATACAGTCTAAGGAAAAAACGTGCCTCGAAAATCAAGAAAATTTGATTCTCGTTCAGAGGGCGCTACTAGCTTTGGCCAACTGTCGTATAGATGGCGTTGACGGTTTCGTTTGTTATTTAACAATTTTAACGCATATCAGTGAAAGAACATGGGTCAAAATCATAAAAATAATTAATGCAAATAAAAAAAATCATTTATCATCAATCTAAATACATTTTATCGTATTTTTAAAAATATTTATTTTTAGTTTTAAAGTGTGTCGACAGATGGCAGTGAATTTACTGGGGTTACAAAATTTACTATGACAGTACCGCTCTATAGGTAGTATAAGTTACTCTATGGTAGGGTGCAACATTTCTAGAGATTGAGCTGAAAGGATAGTGTTATTTAAGTGATCTACAATCGAGTTATTATAATCGTAAAGCTGGATTAAAAAGTAAAACAAAATCATTAAAATGAAATATTTTTATATCAGTGACAACCCTACCACTACAAAGCTATTTACATTTTAAATTGACACATGCCAATGTCATTAACTTGACTTTACCAGGGGTGCGAAACTTCTAGCTTCGGGCAAACTCGGCTCCTTTCGGCTCCGAGCAATTATTAGGGTTGACACAACATGACGTCCCGTTGCGTGCACGACCACAGATAAGATAATGACTTGAATTTTGACAACCCTAAATAACCGAAAGGGATAGTGCCATATATAAGAAAGAGACATCATGATTCGACCTTGAACCGCTGTCAAACTTCGGTTTTGTAGGAAGTTTCCTTTCTCTACGGTAGTAATATTATTTATTCTGTGACTACATTCGATGCTCGGATCTACTTGCTAGGGTTGAAACATGCAGATTTTTGCACTAATGTTTAACAAACTGTATCTCATAAACGGTTAGAAATATTAACGTGATTAATAAGTGAAAAATAAAGTACGTAGCCTAAACCATTCCCCGTTTGGCCTATATTGACAGAATAAGTCACTACGAAACCCTACACTGAGCATGGCCCGACATGTTCTCGGCCGATTTTTCATAAGTCGTTTATGATGACGTGATTCTATAATTAATGATGATGGTGTAAGAAATGTAAGAATACAGTTTTTTATATTTATGACAATTTTTATTTAATGATATACGACCATTGTGACCTTTTATAAATTGATTTGAAATGACATTTGGTCGATTTAATCGATTCATAACTTTGATGACTTATGTCATTTTGCTTAACCGACTTTTGCTTTTATTGTTTTCAGTTTGATTTTATAAATAAATACGAGTATAGATCCGGGTTCTATATTACATTAAGAACAACTCTAAAATATATTAGACTTGTAGGTACCTTGAGAAAGGAAATATCTTTTTGCATTTTAGCTAAAGGAACCATTTGAAATTTATGCATTAGGTACGTAGATTACGGTCTGTAGATAGTAGGTATAGAGTTACACATGATCTTTAATAGAATATAGAGCATACGTCACTACATAGTATAAAACAGTCGCTTCCTGCTGTCTGTCTGTCCCTAGGTATGATTAAATCTTTAAAACAAAGGTTTTTTTAATAGATAGAGTGACCAGCATTGCACCCGCGCGAAGCCGGGCGGGTCGCTTATATTCTATAAAGCAATTCGTTATCACTTGTATGATGTTTTATGAAACTCGCTTTCAGCTTGTTTCATAAACCCATACTCGTATTTTAATGCTTTTCATTATGTAGAAGTCACACAAACTATTATTATGCATTACAACAAAGCTTTATTTATACCCAATAACTATAATACGTAACTCAATAAAATATGAATATTATGAAAGCAGAACATTCTCACATATAATATTGATATCACACACGTTAAGTAATAGGAATTGCGTTTGTGTTCAGGTGTAGTCGTAGATTACCTCCTAATGGATTCTG
Organism: Cydia strobilella; assembly: GCF_947568885.1. Classification (NCBI taxonomy): domain Eukaryota; kingdom Metazoa; phylum Arthropoda; class Insecta; order Lepidoptera; family Tortricidae; genus Cydia; species Cydia strobilella. Next base: position 1,420,184 of record NC_086043.1, on the reverse strand, counting down.
CATTTTACAAAATACAATATGGTTCTAGTCTTGCAATTTTAAATGCAAGTACCAGTTTATATTCTTCTTTTAAAACTCTAAACTAAATGACATCTACCGTGTTTTTAATTCTTAAATATTTATAAAAAAAATCTGTAGGGAATAGATTGCTAATTCACAATCACAATCAGTTTGGTCATATTTGGTGAATGAAAATAATTATCTTGATTTTTTTTGGGTTGACAGCGAGTGAGTTGAGTCCATACACACACACTCATAATAATAACTCAGAACTGAAAGAAGAGCGGTAGAGCGTAAATTTTACTATAAAGTCATGTGGAGTAAGGAAAATATAGTTTAGGTATTATGCTCCGGGCAAGAGAAACAGTATGAAATGAAGATTCCCTATAAGTTTATCTTGCCCCAATGTTTCTCTTACCTCATCTAACCTTACGCTGTATTACTAAACTTCTTGAGTAGTATGCTATTGAGGGGTGTGTTTTCTATTGACGGCATTCGCATTGAATTCCGTTGTATCTAGTAGTAAATAGTCTGTGATCGCAGTGCACTAAAATGATCGGTATGTGCACGGCATTCACAAAAGTTACGCGAAGAATCGTAAAAGCATTAAAGGCCATATTTGTGTGTCACAATTAGAATGCGCATGGCGTCTGTAATCATGATGGGAATTTAATATAGGAGCGTCATTCGGAGTTTCCATTTGATCTCGTCTTGATATTTGTGGTATTGTCTATAAAAAGGGAACTTAACGTCGATGGCGCTTGCGCCATTATTAACGATGCTCCGATATAAACACAATGCAGCGCGACGCTGTGCGGCGTAAGCGCCATAGACAATAAGTTCCCTTTTCATAGAAAATGCCCCATTTACAGTACTTAGATTTTACATTTGTGGCTTTAAATCATAGAAGGGAATTTGATGGAAAGCCACAATTTAATAATTAGAGTTTTGAAATATCGGGAGCTCACAAATAATACAAAAGGTAATCACGGTCTATATCCCGGTCAATATAAGTCTAGTGACAATTTAATAATGTTTTGATATTACTGTGCATCTGGTGCGCACCAATCAGCGCGTGCGATCGTGTCATATTATTTATTTATTTATTTAATCTTTACTGTACAAAAGAAAAAAAAATGTACAAAGGACTTAATGCTACAAGGCATTCTCTACCAGTCATCCTTCAAAAAATAAAATCAAAACAAATAAAAAAAAATCAAAATCAAAACTATAGCAGATATTAATTGGCAGTTTGTATAGGCTGCTATTGCCACATACACCAACTGTATTCTGTTGGTATTGTAAGTAATTTCGCTGAGATGGCAATGTGCGGTATGTAGACCGTACACAGTTCATCTTGCTTCGTAATAACTTGAAAATCGCTCTATAAATTGTAAATACAGATGATATGAAAAAAACCGGCCAAGTGTGAGTCTGCCTCGCGCACCGAGGGTTCCGTACTTTTTAGTATTTGTTGTTATAGTGACAACAGAAATACATCATCTGTGAAAATTTCAACTGTCTAGCTATCACGGTTCATGAGATACAGCCTGGTGACAGATAGACGGACAGACGGACAGCGGAGTCTTAGTAATAGGGTCCCGTTTTTACCCTTTGGGTACGGAACCCTAAAAATCAACGATGATCAAACTCTGGCCTATGTGGGACTCGAACCCACATCCTTGGATTGTCGGTCCAATGCGTTACTAATTCCGCCAGCTAACCATCCGCCAATCAACGCGAATTTAGTCATTGCAACCTGTGAAAAACGTCACTAGCGCCATCTACATTTTAAGGTTTACAACCTTTGACCAACACATCTTTCATCACACACAACCTTTGACATCTGTATTTACAATTTATAGATTGTAATAATGTGGTACTTCCCACAATAAAAAAAGAAAAATATATTTACACTAGCTTTTGCCCGCGACTTCGTCTGCGTGGACTTAGTAACAGCAGCTAAAGTAAGTATAGCGCCTGAAAAATAATTATAGCAATAATTCAATTTGAGCAAATTATGCACACAAATTAGCAGGCACTTCATTAATTATCTTAATTCCACCCCGCTTTTTACTTTCTTAAGGGATGATTTTCGGGATAAAAACTATCCTATGTCCTTCTCAGGGACTCAACCTATCTCTATGCCACATATCATCTAAATAGATTCAGCGGTTTAAGCGTGAAGAGGGAACACACAGACAGAAAGACAGACTTTCGCATTTATAATATTAGTATGGATTTTAACACAACTATTGACTACCTCACAAAACATTGCCAGAGACCACTACCTTGGAACATCCTCTATGCAGACGATGTTGCTCTTATATCGGAGGACTCAGCAGAACTCCAACAGAACTTCAATCAATGGATAAAAGCCTTTGAAGAAAATGGTTTGAGAATAAGTCGAACGAAAACAGAGCACATGTCTTGCGTCTTTGATGCTGACACAAACAGTAACAACATAAAGATCCTGTTAGGAGACACGCAACTACCAACTGTTAACCAGTTTAAATACTTAGGTTCTGTAATAAGCAGCGATGGGAAGATTGATTGCGACGTCACCCATAGAACAACATCAGGATGGCTAAAGTGGCGACAACTAACAAGCGTAATGTGCGACAGGAAAATGCCGATTAAAGTTAAGGGCAAAATGTACAAAACTGCGATAAGACCTGCGATTTTATACGGATCTGAATGTTGGGCAACCAATAAGAGCCATCTCCAGAAACTTCACACCACGGAGATGCGTATGTTGCGTTGGTCGGGAGGTGTCACACTAATGGATAGGGTCCGCAATGGCTACATAAGGGGAAGCTTTAAGGTCGCACCTATAGCTGACAAAGTGGTAGAAAAACGCCTCCGATGGTATGGGCACGTACAGAGACGCCCTGAAGACCACATAGTCAAGCTGGCTTTAAACTTGCCGACGATACAAAGAGGACGGGGAAGACGCCCTTCCACCTGGTTGACGACGGTCGAGAAAGACCTCAAAGAAACAAACGTCAATAAAGACACCGCACAAAATCGCGTGCAATGGAGAAGATGGACAAGGAGGGCCGACCCCAAGTAAATGGGAATAACGGTCGAGGAATATATAATATTAGTATGGATTTAAGTTGAAGTGTTAGCTAAAATAAAAATTAATTTAAAAAAGGAAAACTAACATGTCACCAAATTAAAGTGACATTAAGATGAATCGGTAGAGTACCTATAGTCTAAGGGCTCAAGGACCATACCTATTCTAAAGGCGATATGAAAAAAAAGAATGGTCTCATTTATAAATTAATACCTCTTTTAATTTAAGAAGTGTGTGTATTGCCATACGATAAATAAGTAAATACCTTTTTAAATTTCACTTTTTTTTTACATTTATATTTTATCAACACGCTTTAGCATTAAGGGAATCCCATGCCCCAATGACCTTCGATTTGAATCCCTTAGTTTTCTAATGTTTTTTGTAGCTTATCATATTAACAGCAACGGATTTTAGCAATACAGTATCCCATATTTACTTCAAAGTTCATTGTTTTCGAAATCAAAGTTGAACAATTTTAGGCCAAAAAACTGGTTTTCTGGCCATAACTTTTGTGTCAATTAGTTTAAAATTAAAACCTTAGACAAATTTTTAGAGACGTCTAAGACGAACCCAAATATGTAGATTTTGTATAAGTAAGATCTTTCACAGCAATCGAGATACGAAAAAAGTGTTTTTTTAGACAATGTTTAAAACAATCATAAATAAATAAGTATTCATTTTTTTCACAATCCGGTAGACAAAAATGGAGATAAAAGATTGAAGAACCGATAGCCGCTTGTCTTATAATTCTATATGTAGTGCAAAAGTAGGAGATACGATTCAAAACTTGTCAAAAATCGATGAAAACCTCAGGTAGCCCCTTAACTAGGAATATTAAGCTTGTAAACAGTAGAATATCTTTATGAGAAACACGTTATCAAGTTAATGACATGTTTTTGCCAATCGCTAATACACCAATCAATTCTAACATGTGTAAATAATCGTTGGGAACAAAAACTGTTCAAGGCAACGTTGCATTGCAACATGCGCGTGCACATGCGTGTAAAAAGGGCCTATAATCCACCAAACGAAAGAAAGATAGGGGAAATAATTCGTGTATAGCCTGTTTAAATTGTACTAAACTACAAACTAAAAGCCAATTTCAGAAACACTAGGGCCACTATCCTTAAATAACAAAATAATACAGAGTAAAAAGTTATAAGTATCTGGGTTGTTGGTTAAATGAAGACTGAGGATCAGAGAAGGAAATACGGACGAGAATTGAAATAGCCAGAAACACCTTTCAGAAAATGAGGAAACTTTTAACAAACTGAAAAATAAACTTAAAACTGAGGTGGCGAATGGTTAAATGTTACATCATCCCAATTCTTATGTATGGTTCCGAAAGCTGGACCCTGAAAAAGAAGTTGGTCAACAAACTAAGGGCTTATGAAATGTGGATTTATCGAAGGATGCTCAAAATTAAATGGACAGATAGAATAACAAATGTTAGAGTTTTGGAAATCATGAAAAAAGGTTTAGAAGTAGTATCAACAATTAAGAAAAAGAAAGCAGCATATTTTGGACATATATTTAGAAACAATAAATACAATTTACTGAAATTAATAATTGAAGGAAAAATTGAAGAGAAGCGTGGTAGCGGTAAAAGGCGCACATCATGGACAGGAAATATAAGAGACTAGTTAAAAGTGAAGAGCATAGAGAGACTTATTCGCATGACTGAACATAGAGAGACATATAGACATATGGTCGCCAACCTCCTGGACGGAGATGGCATGTGAAGAAGAAGAAACTACATACTAATATTATAAATGCGAAGTCTGTCTGTCTGTCTGTGTGTTACCTCTTCATGCTTAAACCACTGACCCGATTTAGTTGAAATTTGCTATAGATAGTTTGAGTCCTGGGGAAGGACATAGGGTAGCTTTTATCCCAGACGTCGTCCTTTAAGGGGGTGAAAAGGGGAGGGTGGAGGTTTGCATGGGAAATCGATAAAAAGCAGATTGGATAAAAAATAAGCTACCCAAATTACTAAATCCACGCAGTTTTCGAATCTCAATAATGGTGATGTAATTTGATTATGATCTAACTTTTGACATTTTCCAAACTTTGATCCCGGTAACATAACATTAGTTTAGATCGGAATTAGTTGCATAGCTTTTCCCTTATACAATATTCAGCAGCTGATTATGCGCCGACGACGGATTTGAATAAGTAGTTGCGGTGCTTGTGTTATTTTTAAATACAGTACCATACATAACCCAATTTTTTTTTTATTAAGCTATGAGCTTCATCGCATATGTTCCTTGAGTAATTCTAAGCATTTCTAATCCGGAAGGCATCAGCAATCTAGTCGGGGATGGCTGGGTACAGGGATGGCCGCCACCCGTCATCTTTAAAAAAATATATTCTCGTTCTGGTGGCTATTAGGGCATCATAGGGTATCATTTTCGTATAAACCAAGAACGTAGAATTCATTGATGGTATTAGTTTTTTATAGTTTCATAGTAATTTTACAAGAATAACGTAAAAGGGCGAAATTTTGGTTGGAGATATTTGCTTTGAGAGCTAATAACTTTTGTATAGTGACAAAAAATACCATACAATAAATACTTTAATAAAGCGCAATTCATGCAAATTCTATAAATATACACATTAAATAATGTCATAATGCAAAAAGATGGTGAAAAAATATATTAAATAACCTTTGGGTAAACTTCATAACTGCCTCCAGTATTATATAAGTATATCGATGATCATTTGAGAAAATGTTATCTGTAGAAAATAGACGTACAGTGGGATATCTGGAGTATGTACCCGTCCCTCTTTAATTAATACAGATAGAAAAGAGGGATAATCTATGGGGCGAGATACTGTAGCGCTCCTCCTGTGCTAGCGCTACTGGATAGATATACGAAAGTATTATTACCCAAGCTAAAACGGAGACCTTCACTCTCGCTCGGAAAGAAGATTACACCATAATGAAACTATAATGCAAAAGAACTGTATTTAATAATTTAAATTATGCATTAGAATTGTTTTGAAATGACTGCAGTTTATTTTGTGGAACTAATGTTGTTGTGCAGTTTCCCTTAAGCTTAGGTAAGCCCTAATAAATATGCATTATTTCCACACATAACCTTCACTTCACTTATTTAAAAAAGTATATTAAAACTTTAATGGAAAACGGTACCTTCATACTACTGGGTGATCAAGTGTCAAAATTAATATTCATACTTTTTTGCCACGTAGTATACTACAATACAACTAATCCCAAGAATTGGCGTGGGCACTACCATCTTACCTTCTAACCCAGAGAAGGAACTATTAGGCTTTCAAAAAATCCCTCTAATTCCTTTTTGGGATTAGTTCGGTTTCCTCACAATGTTTCCTTCACCAAAAAGCGACTGGAAAATATCAAAATTCAAATGATTCCGAATAACTTATTTAAGTACTTATTGGTACGCGCCGGGATTTAAACCCTCAATCACCGTTTTGAAAGTCGCACGCTCTTACCGCTAGGCTACGAACTCTCTTATACCAATTTATATTCAAAATCATTCTTTAAATATGCGTTACTCTGGTCAGTAGGTCAAATGACCTGTTATAGAGACCGACCGTCTTGGCGGGTCTGCCACCTGAATCAAAACATAAACTGTACTTACACTTCCCGCCAATAAACAGGGCGCTCCTTGTTGTCCCCTATCAGGCTCTGCAAACAGTCCTACAAACAAAAAGTCTATTAAAATCATATAGAACCGGCACAGAGAACCAGTATTTTGCGCCATGAGATGCTGTTGTTTTGATAGCCAAGCGGAGCGTGAATCTCGCGACCTAAACGCGTAAGTGCCATGAATTTTACGGCGCTTACGACGTTTTGGTAGCGTGGTACAACGCTACCAAAACGTCGTAAGTGCGAATGTTGCGATTGCGACAATTCCAATGTTTGGTATGTCCGCGCCGCGCCGCTTCGCGTTTGCGAGTTGTTTGCTTAAACGCAGCGTAAGTGTTGCTAAAGTATGAAGTGCTTCTGGTCCAGATGTTAGCCATTTTCAAAATTACCTTACCTTATTACACACAACCCAACTGATACCTAAAAGTATGACATACTTAGAATGACCGAGTTATAGAGAACGAAAGTTTGTAGTAAAATGAAAGTTTTCTGATCAATGATTTAATACCACCTACCTTGACCTTGTAGACCTGGAACATTTTTTAGCTTATTACACTTAAGATAAATTTGAATGATGAAGAATTTAACACCGAATTAACGAACAGACTAAAGCACCTAAGTACCTATGCGAGTTCAATTACTTACTTGACATTGACAACTATTATATGCTTGGTCTTCTTGACAGTGACATTATGAGTATACCCAACCTATGTAGCATGGAGACTATATAAAGAAGCCAAATCTCTATGTATGAAAAGTGTCCATCAAAAAACAGTAATTAGGCGGCGCCACCATACACCGAAATACTACAAAAACAACCTACGTAATTTGGTCGGGTTATTTGTTGGTTCATGTTATACTCATGTCCCAGCCCCTAACTAGCGCCACCGGAGAGATTAGGAACTATTATTTAAAGCTGAAAGCGGTCACTTTTGCAACAATTCTGCAAGAGATTGGCATCCTTTTCTATACCATCCAATCCATCCATACTATGTAGCACTATGTAGTCAAAATTTTTATAATAAATGTTAATTTAATAATGAGTTAGCAAAACTTACGTTATATTACAAATTAATTTCAAAAGTCAAGTGTCTACCCAAACATCTTACTTAGAATGAGAGGCTTTAGCTCTGCTATTTAAAATTGTGAGATTTACAAAAATAGGTAAACCTCTTTAAGATTAACCTTGCTATGTAACCTCATATCATAATTATGTGGTCGTCAAAATGTATCTTCTCTTTGCCAAATGTTTGTCAACTTGTCGTTTTATATTATTTTTAGTACATTTTTCGCTTTTAAAATTTACATAATTGACCTGTGTGTTGTGTATTGTCGGCGAAACGAAATCCCACAGACTTCGCTAGTTCGGTCACCTATTAAGAATGAGAGAGGATCGGGCTCCCAAGGGGACTTGGGGAGACCGACTGCTGGCCGCCCGGTGGGTCTGCCTAGATACCGTTGGGGAGACAAGAGTAGAAGCGGATCTGCGTCAGCTTCAAGCCGATAATTGGCAGGAAACGGCGCAGGCTTTTAGGCTCAAGTAATCTATAAAATCATTTTGAAGTTCAACGGGAAATCCGAAAAGGTCTTTGCGTATTATATCAGATTCCGAAATATCCGGGACGCCACTGTGTACGGGCAATACAGTAGTGATCCTGACTACGAAGCTGGATTTGCTGGGTTCAAATCCCAGTAAGGGCATTTACCTGTGTGTGCTTATCGCGAATAATTGTTCCTTACTTACCTATGACAGTTTTCTAATCTACCTATACAAGGTGGCTAAAAAATAAGTGCATTCCCGTTGCCAGGGAGGTTTTTGGATTATATTGAGCAACTTTTACTATGGGACCAACCACGAAATTACTGTTGTTATAGCGGCAACAGAAATACATAATCTGTGAAAATTTCAACTGTCTATCACGGTTCATGAGATACAGCCTGGTGACAGATAGACAGACGGACAGACAGATGGAAAGAGGAGTCTTAGTGGTAGGGAACCGTTTTTAACCTTCGGATACGGAACCCTAAAAAGGAAAAATATTATGTGTCTATCTTACATAAATCGAGATAGTCCCGCAGTAAATAAGCTTTGGGTATTTATTGTTATGTATTTATGCCGTCATATCCTAGTCCTCCTAGTGTCCTAGTTTTTAAGTATTTTAGTTTTAAGAAATACTTGCTGTGCCCTAACAGGGTTCATGTGTGAACTTAGCCTAATGTAATATCTGTTTTGTACCACATGATTAATATGCAATAAATTATGAATTATTGTATCTCTTTTTTGTATTAGTTTGTGTAAACTGTGTGTAATTTATTTTTCGCCATATTTTATGTTTCTTTCTTTTACGTTGCTTTCTTTTTGTCTGTTACCTTCCGTGATTCTCACATGATGGTCTCATCGGAAGATCAGCGCTGGAAGTCGCCAGCAGCATGCTGAGATGGGGCCATTTCGTGACACTTTATTTTCACTATGTTCTTTTAATGTATGTCTATTGTCTGTGTGTTTACGAATGAAAACTATTCTATTCTATTCTAATATGTCAGTGCCTCACGGAAGTTTTGTTATTAAAATATTTACCTATATATTTATTCTGTTCACATAGTTTTTTTCTTTTTCAGTTCAATCCCAGTCAGCGTCAAGTGCAAGTGTTATAAATGTGCATAGTGTAAATAATAGTTAATCACAGTTATTGTTACCCGCTGTTTGTAAGTGAAAGTTAATAATAGTTAATCATTGTTACCCGTTGTTTGTAAGTGAAAGTGAATGAGTCTCAGCAAGATGATGACGCTGTACAGAACCATCAAGGGGACGAGCACCACTAAGAGGAAAAGGCGAGAAAGAAGGTCAGTAACCTCTTAATAAGTCCACGTTGGAGGCATATTGTGCAGACGCAGGTGCGTCAGTTTGAAGCTAGGCGGCGCACAGAACTCGACGCTAAGCGCGACGAGCTAAAGGCCAGACCACCTGTGGCCATACGTTACAATTATGTCGAAGGGGTGCTGACCTGCAGCGAGTGTGGTCGCACATTCGCTGCAAAAATTGCCTATGTCAGTCACCTGAGAGCGCACCAGCGACGCTCTCAGTGGTAAAACGCAGTCGCTGTGGCCGAAATCGGCTAGGAGATGATGATGAATAAGTCCAGGCTATCATCGAAATTAAACGATCGTGAGACATTTTTCAAAATATTTAGGTCACTACGGTTTCACTCACTATTATTTATAGTCGCTTTTGGCGTTGTTTCGGACTCTTCGGGAGTCCTTCTTCAGGTACGAGTGTCCGCGGCATATCATAGCATATCAAAAAAACACAAATATTACATAGTATACTCAGTTAAAATATAAAGTTAATGCCGAACGCAGTTAGCTTACACGTTACTTGCTTGCTATTTAAGATTTGCCCTTGACACCAATGAGGTGTGCCAAATTGTGACAGTGATGTTTCTATAATTATGTAGATATGTAGGTGTGTATGTTTGTTTACATACATATGTATGACTTATGATGTTTGAAACAAACCTAATGTAAGTAATGGGTGTGGTTACTATAATATTTAAAAATATTTATAGAAAATTGAGATAATATGCAGCGAAATTAATTATCTGAAAAGTGATTTAAAGATAATTATAAAAGTCTTGATATAGTAAGTAAGTAAGTCGTTTATTGCAAACCATGGTACAATACAATAGATGTTACAATTAAAAAAGATCACATGGCACCCTGTATGGGTATGACAATTATCCTTAAAACTAAATATCTCAAAAAGGTATCTTAATCTGGAATATTATAGATTTTAGAAAAGGTATCTTAATCTGGAATATTATAGATTTTTTCAAATTAAGTTTCTAGGGTCAGTTTGGGTAATTTGTCACTGATTAAATATGAATTTCGAGCGATCGGAACGTCAAATATTATTTTATTTTACTGTTTTTTTTTTGTTTAGATTTTGTTTTGTTCAGAAACTGTTGATTTTTTATTCAAAGAAATGACATAAACGCGTTCATTATACAATTACTTCTGTACTCCGTACCTACTTCAAACATTATTCTTTCTCAACTTTGTTTTAAATAGAGTAAACTACTCAATGATAGGCACTGAAAGGGTACTAGTCATGGTACCTTTTGCATATGACACCACAGGTGCTTTAAAAGGAAGGTGAGGCAATTGGTATAGTGTTGAAAATTATGGTAATATAGCCCATTATAGACTGTTTTTTAACTATAAAGTTAGTACTTAGTTAGTACTACGCCATCCATACTATAATATTAGAAATGCGAAAGTCTGTCTGTCTGTCTGTGTGTTACCTCTTCACGATTAAACCGCTGAACTAATTTAGTTGAAATTTGGCATAGTGATAGTTTGAGTCCCGGAGAAGGACATAGGATAGTTTTTATCCCGAAAATCATCCATTAAGAGGGTCGAAAGCGGGGTGGAATTGAAATAATTAATTAAGTGCCTGATGATTTATGTACATAAGCAATTAAGCATATGCTCAAATCGCATGATTGATAATTAGTAATTACACTTTATCCAGGCGCTATTCTTACTCTAGCTGCGGTTACTAAGTCCACGCAGACGAAGTCGCGGGAAAAAGCTATAAGTACATAATACATTCCTAAGGTCAGTAAATTATAGAGAACAACACACAATCGTACTACATTGATTATACTTTTACCAAAGATAGATATAACTCCGTAATAGATGGATACAGTCTAAGGAAAAAACGTGCCTCGAAAATCAAGAAAATTTGATTCTCGCTCAGAGGGCGCTACTAGTTTTGGCCTACAGTCGTATAGATGGCGTTGACGGTTTCGTTTGTTATTTAACAATTTTAACGCATATCAGTGAAAGAACATGGGTCAAAATCATAAAAATAATTAATGCAAATAAAAATAATCATTTATCTATATTTAAATACATTCTATCGTATTTTTATAAATCTTCATTTTTAGTTTTAAAGTGTGTCGACAGATGGCAGTGAATTTACTGGGGTTACAAAATTTACTATGACAGTACCGCTCTAGTATAAGTTACTCTATGCTTTTACTAACCGAATGGGGTTGGCCGGTCGAAATAATTAGCAGATGGCGCCAGCACAGCTTGCCCTGTCAATCCCTATATAGAATTGTGTAAATTTTTTGTTTTTTTAATGCCCTGGATGCCAGCCCTTTAAGCCAAATCTCATAGAAAAAGGGGCAAGCTATGATGGCGCCATCTCTGCAAACCTTTGACAGTTGCCAACCCCATTCGGACCCGCTTAAAAAAGGGTGCGGTTCCACACTGTTCGATAGGCATTACACGGTTATCTGACACGCTATACCTTAACCTATAATTACCTAATACCTAGACCAGATAAGTGGACATTGCCTTCTAAGGGTCTTGCTTAGCCCAACTTCGTCTAGCCTGTGTTTCCTAACATTACATTTTTGTTTCTAAAACGTCGTATACACTATTAGTTTTCTTGGATATTCCGGCGTTTTAACTTTGCTGTTTTTGGTTGAGATGGAGATAGGTTTCGTTTAAACATCGACTTTATTATCTATACTTGAAGGTTCATATTGTAACAACAGTATTTTAGGTTTTCCAATTTGACAATTTTAACTGGAAAATGCCTTATTTACAAAAGGACGTATGTAATCAAGGAATGAGTGTCGTTTAAGACAATGTTAAGGTTTAAGTAGCAACTGTGACTCAGAACTTGCACAAGTAAGGGCATATTTTAGCCCTAAATTATTACCTTTCTAATATATTCTAGGTTATTGGTAACATCTGGCTTATTAGATTCTGTAAGTAGGACTGGTTTCCAGTTTTCTCTCGACTGTAATAAGGTAATAACTAATTGTTATTGCACATTACTTTACTTAAGACTCAGTTCCGATCTTCAGATTTACTTATAACTTTCTAACATAATACCTTTTTATCTTTTTCAATAAAAAGTGGGTTAACTGAGCCACAACCTGCCTGTTTTTAAGTATATACCTATATTTATCATTAATTGTGTAAAATCTGATTATCAATATTATTAAATGTGACATCTTTACGTTAGCAAAGATAGACATAACTTCGTAATAGATGGATACAGTCTAAGGAAAAAACGTGCCTCGAAAATCAAGAAAATTTGATTCTCGTTCAGAGGGCGCTACTAGTTTTGGCCTACAGTCGTATAGATGGCGTTGACGGTTTCGTTTGTTATTTAACAATTTTAACGCATATCAGTGAAAGAACATGGGTCAAAATCATAAAAATAATTAATGCAAATAAAAAAAAACATTTATCTATATTTAAATACATTCTATCGTATTTTTATAAATCTTCATTTTTAGTTTTAAAGTGTGTCGACAGATGGCAGTGAATTTACTGGGGTTACAAAATTTACTATGACAGTACCGCTCTAGTATAAGTTACTCTATGGTTATTGGTAACAGCTGGCTTTTTAGATTCTGTAAGTAGGACTGGTTTCCAGTTATCTCTCGACTGTAATAAGGTAATAACTATTTGGTATTGCACTTATTTTACTTTATAACTGTCTAACATAATTGCTTTTTATCTTTTTCAATAAAAAGTGGGTTAACTGAGCCACAAATTCATAAGTTGTATGAATTTCCACATACGTTAGGGTCACCATGGCTTAAAAAAAACTTAAACGTCACAACTTAACTAGACGGAGCCGTCACACTAAATCAATAGGTAGGTAGGTTAAGTTCGTTAGGTAGCTTCAAATGCCCGAAGGGTAAACCACCCAGAAATAGGAGGCCTTCGGCAATTTGCGAACCCCTTCGCGTTTATAAAATGACGGCGCCGTTTGTAAACGGCGGATTCTTACAAAATGCCTGCGACATATATGGGCTCTAATTCAGCTCTAAGTGTCTCTTTATAAACACTAAGAGCAATACGATATACCTAATGCACATACAGTTACTAGACTTCATTGTCAGTCTGTCAGTAATTGGACTTATTAGCCACATTAATTATTAGTTAGACAGTCAACAAATCTCAAGTAAGTATCATGAACATTTGATACTATAGGCCCTTGAAACCTCGAAAGTTTACATCAAGTGATCATCAGTTTTAGTTCCCTCACCATGCATTTTGCACATAGCCAACATGCACAAATATAATGTTTTCTTTGCTACGTACAATGAGGATATAATAAGATAGAGCGGTACTGTCATAGTAAATTTTGTAACCACTTTAAATTCACTGCCATCTATCGACATACTTTAAAACTAAAAATGAAGATTTATAAAAATACGTTAAAATGTATTTAAATATGGATAAATGTTTTTTTTTGCATTAATTATTTTTATATGATTTTGACCCATGTTCTTTCACTGGTATGCGTTAAAATTATAAATAACAAACGAAACAGTCAACGCCCTCTATACGAGAGTAGGCCAAAACTAGTGGCGCCATCTGATCGAGAATCAAATTTTCTTGATTTTCGAGGCACGTTTTTTCCTTAGACTGTATCCATCTATTACGGAGTTATATCTATCTTTGCTACGTACAAGCGCCACAGCGCCACTGCAACTGAGCGGCGGCAGCCGAAAACACATAGTCACACTGTAACCGCACTCATGTACAACTTTCTAGTTACGAGGCATTGCAAATGTCTGATACTTTACTTTATAGTTCGCACAGTTGCCGCTAGATGCCGTTAATGTGACTTGCGGTTATCGGTAAAGTGTAAATTATGATTTAAACAAGTTTGGTAAACTAGTTTTTTTTAATGTCAAGGAACATATGTAAGAACTGACCGATTTGAATGTGTTAGTTTCGATAAAATTAGCATGATTATCTCACAGGCATTTATCAACATGGTAGCACGTTCTTTTAGAACTAACAATGACGATATAATAAGATAGAGCGGTACTGTCATAGTAAATTTTGTAACAACTGTAAATTCACTGCCATCTATCGACATACCTTAAAACTAAAAATGAAGATTTATAAAAATACGTTAAAATGTATTAAAATATGGATAAATGATTTTTTAATTTGCATTAATTATTTTTATATGATTTTGACCCATCTTCTTTTACTGGTATGCGTTGAAATTATAAATAACAAACGAAACCGTCAGCGCCCTCTATACGAGAGTAGGCCAAAACTAGTGGCGCCATCTGATCGAGAATCAAATTTTCGTGGATTTTCGAGGCACGTTTTTTCCTTAGACTGTAGCCATCTATTACGGAGTTATATCTATCTTTGGAACTAATTATTATTTTTAGTCAAGTGGCTTTTGTAGACAAAAAGCCACTTTACACATTATAGGCAATTACTTAGGTAGCTACCTCCCTAAATGTATAATAATTTATTTTAACATAAAAAACTTTCAAAGTAACCTTATTGTTTTCAATTATCGGATTTAACGTAGTTTCTTTTTAAAAGCACATAATACTCGTATAACCATGCCGGTTACTTTTTTCGTCACGGTTATGAGTATTTTATATTAAGTTGCCTTGACAAGGACGTCTGTCGGAATCGTGATATTCGTTCGTACACGTCACTACATTCCAATCACAAGAAAGGACAGAGAAGTGACCTTTTTAAGCTTAGTAATAGGTGCTAGAAATGTGATGCCAGTGGTAATACGTAAGTAGGCAAATCTCGGGTAAATCCATTCGACCCTCAGCAAATATTTACCCTATTACCTTTTATTAATACCAAAATCATATAATCTGACAGTAAGATAATTCAAGCTTACGAAAATAAAATGTCGAGCATTCATCTATCGTTTTTAGTCCCCCCACGCGTATTCAATATTAAATCCACGAATTTCTTTGTTTAGTATCTAGAAGTTTTCGCAAAAGAGATATTTTCATTAAGCACTTTTGATTTTTCTAGTTTACTACGTGGTACAACAGTCAGAAACTAACATATTAAATATATTAATAACGGGTCACTCACGTGTTTTAAGTCGAAAACGCTCGACATGTTTCACTCCGTACCGAGTAGCGTCATCAGGAGCTTGCGTCGACGGTATATATTTAATATGTCTGTGTCTTACGGAAGTTTTGTTATTAAAAAGTCAGAAACTAAATTGAAAGCGGAATTATGGAGTACTTACTACCGTATCTATCTTTGTTACTACTTACTGCTGTGGCGCGACGACCCGAAGTGGATCTTGGTCTCCGACACCAGACCGCCACGCTACTCTGTCCAAAGCCGTTTCTGTCCAGTCGACGGCGCCGAGTTCACTGAGGTTCTTGAGGTTAAGGGGTTTTTAGGTCGGAAATATGGAGTAAGAGAAAGAATTCTAAACATTTAACATTTAAGGCGGTTCCCTGAGCCAGAAGGCGAAAAATCTCCTTATATGATCCTGTTTTTCTAAGAGGCGTTGATATTCGTAGACGTGGAAAAAATATATGTAGTTCTTGACTATATTGTCTTTAATATCATAGCTTCCGATACACGAATTATGACACTTCGCTCGATACAATTAATTCTCAAAGTAACCTCTAACTCGGACTTTTAATCCAACTTCACTCGGTTATTTATTATGTGATACTATAAATAAAAAAAGAAGAAAAACAATCTTAACTTAAATAATCATTTTATAGCTTTCGAATTTCGATATTGTACCCTACAACGTTTTTAAAATAAATAAAAATCGACAAAATTCGATCAAAATTGACACTTTCCCGTTCTTTCTTGCGAAATGTGACAGAGACAGCGGCAAACCGACGGAACGGCCTTAACGCCAACTCGTGTGGCCTTGCTTCCGATATATTTGTCACAGTTGACATTGATTAACAATTTTATGAAGAAACATAGTTTGTAGTTAAATGTTGTTACATTTTAAGGCCATCGAAATGACTAAGTTCCCAAGTAATTATGGATGTTTAAAAACACAGTGTAACTTTTTTAAATAACACTGATTTAAACTTTCACGACTTCTACACATTATTAAATTGTAAAATGGGACTTAATCGCGTATTTAGGTTTTAAAATTTCCTCGCCGTCCTCGTAATGTCGGAGGTAAATCTTAAAATTTAAATATGCGATTTTTTTAAATATGTCCGTTACAATCTGTTTTATATGTTTTTATTTATACTGGAATAAAATTATTTTAATGCATTGTTTTCGAGCAAGTTTGAGCTTATACTTTCAAGTTAATTCTATGCGAAAAGTTAATATTATATAAAAGTATTGAACGTAAAGTACTGAATTTAGTTTTTTTATAGAATTTTTTTTTATAATAATATTTTTTTTTAGAAATAATTATCGTACTCGTTTGTAATTTATAGTGAGTTAAAATAATGAAAGTGGATTTTCACTTAATTTCAGTTACAAAATATATGCAAATGCGATTGCTTGAGTAAAAAAATGGACAATGGTAAGGGTAGCTATAGAGTTAATATACAAGCTTATAAGTTAATATGGCAATGGATAACAAATTATCTCAAATTAATTTTGACCGCACAACAATAACACCACACCCCAAAAACAATTAAAATTCGACAGTATATTAATAGATACAATACAAAAAATAATACATAACCAAATCAGATAATTCATAACAATTGACTAATTATAACACATAGCATAGAGTAACTTATAATAGAGCGGTACTGTCATAGTAAATTTTGTAACCCCAGTAAATTCACTGCCATCTGTCGACACACTTTAAAACTAAAATTGAAGATTTGTAAAAATACGATAAAATGTATTTAAATATAGATAAATGATTTTTTTTATTTGCATTAATTATTTTGATGATTTTGACCCATGTTCTTTGACTGATATGCGTTAAAATTGGTAAATAACAAACGAAACCGTCAACGCCATCTATACGACTAAACCAAAACTAGTAGCGCCCTCTGAACGAGAATCAAATTTTCTTGATTTTCGAGGCACGTTTTTTCCTTAGACTGTATCCATCTATTACGGAGTTATATCTATCTTTGCACATAGTAATTAGTGACAGATAAGTTATTTCGTGCGCCTTGAACTTTGTCTGTCAGATACCTTGTCAGATATAAGGCGAGAAAGAACACGTACGTATATTAGTATAGAAAAAGTCGTAACTACCACGTATTATGCATAGTAATGTGCCTTCTAAAATGTAACAGTTTATTGTTCCGCATTTTTTTCACTGTCTTATCTAGTTAGTTGTCATTTTTAACACCTCTTTTTTGGTTGAAGGTGTGTACGTCTGATTTGAATCCGGAAATGTTCCACCGGTGTAAAAGTTGTTCCGGAATAAATAACCTCAGGATATATTTTTTAAATTAATTATAATTTGTAACGAAATTTTTAGGGGTAAGAAATTATGCTAAAGGTCTAAAAAAACAAGGTACGGTGTCTATGCGTGTAAACATAAATGAATAAATGGAAAGATTCGCATGCTTGAGGTAAGTTTGGATAGCTCAGTATCCCAAAATCCCATCCCAGTATCGTCGTTTTGAGTCTTGTCCGAAGCGATGATTTTTTTCATTTATCCTTAAATATAGGTATAAAAAGAAACAGTATTTTGGTTCTCTTAACTTTTATTGCAGTTATAAAACATAGTGTTACATTGTTTTTAGGGTTCCGTACCCAAAGGGTAAAAACGGAACCCTATTACTAAGACTCCGCTGTCCGTCTGTCCGTCTGGCCGTCTGTCTGTCACCAGGCTGTATCTCATGAACCGTGATAGCTAGACAGTTGAAATTTTCACAGATGATGTATTTCTGTTGCCGCTATAACAACAAATACTAAAAAGCGCGGAACCCTCGGTGGGCGAGTCCGACTCGCACTTGGCCGGTTTTTTTAAATATTACGTATAAACCTTAGTAGTAGTTTTATTACCTCTGCCTTACAAAAACTGCCGTTTGGAAGCATTTTATGGGTAAGGAGCTAAAGTTAATAGAAGGTACTCTTGCAGCACACATGAGATAAAAATCTAAATAACCCCTAATACATATGCAAACAATATTTACCTTTAAACATAACCATTTCAGTTTAAATAAATATAAATACTAAATCATTTTTGTTACACGGAAATAGTCTAAAAACTCCACAATCGACTAAGTTCATTCAAATGTCAGATAAGCGGAACTTCGTTAGCTTATGACAACTACAATCGATAGCGAATCGATATTTCAACTATAAAACATAAGTCGATTGCCATCTTTTGCACTTACGCCATTTTGTCATGGCAATGGATGTCGGAACTAATTATAATTTTGTGCAAAAACATAATAGAGTTAATTTGTATTATTTTAATCGAGACGCAACAGGGAGATCAGTTGATTGGAAAGTCATTGACTTTGCTCATCGTAAATTTTTTAGGCTTTTTAAACCAATGTACCTACTGTACCTAGGCCTCAATAGTTAGTGTATATTTGTTATGTTTTTAGAAATCATACCTTTCGTTTTTTTTTTCTTAATCCTATTAATCTGACTGCTTTTCTGTCTGTTACGTCTTCAAGCTTAAACCACTGAACCGATTTGGATAAAATTTGGTCTGGAGAGAGAAATACCTATAATTTAATTTAATTCAATTTATTTATTTAAGACAACACTGGCCCATAACGGTTAGTAACAATTAAGGTTAAAAACTAAGTGTTAGTGGAACACAAAAAACAGAAAACGACAAAACAAAAACAGACAGCAATAAAATTCTTACAACTCACCTAATAGCGGTTATGACACATTCAAAATGCCGCATTATAGGTGAGTCGTATCGGCCCGCAACAGTGGTCAGGATGGGGTTGGAGCTGGCCCGCACTCTGCAGAGCAACGAGGCAATTCTCTTGCGTATTATGGCATAGTAGTCATCCGTGTGAGCTTGCGCAAACATGCCCGATGCGCTGCAGAAACGGGACAGCCCCAACAACATCCTGAAACCATTATTATATTGGACGCGCAGGGAACTGATGGTCTTCTGCGTATAACTAGTCCAGAGGCTGCACGTGTAGAACACCTGACAATAGGCTTTAAATAACGTTACTTTTACCTGTTGGCTACATCGTGCAAACCTCCTTATTAGCATGTTGCATCGGACTGCCAGTGCCCTGCGCTCCCTTTCTATATCTAATTGGTCTTTAAGGTCGTCGGTGACATAGTGTCCAAGATATCTAAATGTGATAATGTATATATATAAGAAAGAGAGAGACTTTCCCTTGCAATATAATGACTTCAGATGTTGATGTTGTTGGTTGTTGTTGTTACATATTAGATTTTAATTTTCTTTGATTTTACTGCGCCTTTAGCACTTCTTACATTATTCGGAATCTTTTACTACAAATAAGAACTTTTATGTCTGTGAACATCCAATTTCATTTAACTACGATAGAGAAAATATTCCCTCGTGTATAATTAATATAATTAAACAAATTAATTGCTGTCCCCAATAAACACCAAAACATTAAGTTGACATCTGTTATGATTATGACATGCAACGGTTGCGTCTTCATTCAGCATAAAATCAATTCGCCACCTGTCAAATTATACTGTCTAATTATTTGATTGCGTCAGTCATTGTCACATTGTCATGACATGACACAGCACCAGCAGTTACTACTGTATAAGAAGTAGCGTTGAAAAAACCGGGAAAATTTCGGGAAAATTTCAAAAAGGCTCGTTTTTTTCAAGTTTTAACTATAAAACTCCCGTGAGACTCAAACATATTAGATTATTTTAAACCGGGTCACTCACGTATTATTAAGTCGAATAGCTCGACATGCCATGCGCCTTCGACCAGTGAAGACGTGTCGTGTCTCCGTGAAGACGGTCCTCGTAAATTGGACCGAAACATGTCGAGCTATTCGACTTAATAATACGTGAGTGACCCGGTTTAAAATAATCTAATATGTTTTTCAAGTTTCTTTCGAAAAAAACAATGTATTTTTCAATATACTTAATTAGAAATTTAAACAGGTAGGTTAAGGTTGCATGTCTAATGTGTTTGTTTATGGCATTGACACTGTCATCACTCATCAGTGGCATTGTGTGTGACGTATTTAATTTTTCTGAATAGAACTGGAAAAAAACCGAAAAAAACGAAATTTTTTAAAATTCCCGAAAAAAACATTTGATTTTTTCCGGAATTTTCATCCCTAATAAGAAGGTTATGAGGTTTATTACCTAGAGGTCAAGTTTATTGAACTTTTTCACGTTTATTTGCTAGATAATCGAACCACCCTAGCTAAGATGGAAATCGTTTATGAGAAACGCTAATCGAACAATAAAAATGTATCGGGATGAAAGTCACGTGAAGAAAAGGGCAATTTTTTTAATAGCCTATTAGTGTGTCTATGTGTGTGTGAAGTAAAATAAATGAGTTTAAACGTAATATTAGCTTAAAAAGTCATGTGATCAGGGCTCGGAAACCGTTTTATTTTTCAAACCGGTTTCGTTCATTCACCCGGGAACGAAAAGGATTTCGGTTACCGTTTCTATTGAGATACCGGTTTATGTCAAATTCGTTCGCCTTCCGTTTTGAATGAAATTAGCCGGTTAAATTGAAAATATCTATGCGAGATAGAACGGGTAAGTATTGCTATCTATTTCACGTGTGACATCGAGTTTAACCGAGAGTAACCGGTATTATATCGTACCCCACGAGCCACGAAATTCCGTTCCCTCTTCTTACCGGTTAGGAGAGAGAACGTAATTTTTTAGTTTGCGTTTCATCAACTAACTGGTTTTTAAAGAATGAAATAATTTTACGGTTTTGGAGCGGTATTAACAGGTATTTTAATACCGGTTCCGAGCCCTGCACGTGATCATTTCCGATTGGCGTTTGTCGGTTGACGATTTGTCACTTGGCTTTGTCCTGTGGTCTCATCGCAAAGCCCGTTCCATTGTTCTAGGAGGTGTAGGTTTGCAAATATCCAGGTTTATATCCAAATGGTCTCTAAATAAGGCGTATTCAGGAAATTTAGAATACTTTAAGGTATTACCGAAAATCACCCATATTTCCGTCATGTTAGAGTCCATTTTCGGAATTAGACAACATTCTGATGTAATAAAACAGCTATTATTAGAAAACACCTTATGCTTAATGTGGTCTTCGACAGCAAGAGCCATGTTAAAAGCAACATGTTCCAGGGGCAATCTCGGTAGTTACTCCCACACTATTGCTCTGAACGCGAATGAATGTTATCACTATCAGAGTACATGGTCCTATTTGAACCTAGATGACTTTGGATGAGGTCTGTAGGTGATTTACATTGTAAAAGAGTCCCCGGCAAGCTCGGTTCTCCATACAAACGTAGTTACACTCTCATTTTAAAACGACTTGCTAGATTGCTCTGAAATGTTAAACTTACAATAGATAATATAAGGTATACCTAGATAGGTCTGTAAGTTTATGTAGCTTCAGATACCATAGTAAAAAAAAATAGCGAATTTAAGTTTTTCATACAAAACTTGTTTTTGCTCTATTTCGTTTGTTTTATAAACTGGAGCTATATAAACGAATTACAGACCTAATAGATATACCTCATTGTATATGCAAAGTTTCGTTACAATCCAACACGCAGTATTAAAATGAGAACGAAACGTTTGTATGGGAAGGTGAAATTCGGCCGAGCTTGCCGGGGACTTACGCTGTAACTACGTAGAAATGGTAATGAGACAGTTCTGCAGCACACTTTTGGCTTAATTTGGAAACATATTTTGACATCGCCTCCTCACACCGTCATATGAGCTTGAGCTGCCTCCTGCAGTTCACGCAGGCTCTATGTAATTTCATTCATAATTTTGCGTACCGAAATCGGTCTTATGGGCCCGGCGCGGCAGCGAAACGCCTAACATTTGAAAAACTTCAACCCACGGAGTTTTCGTAAAACCTCTTCCTCTTTCAGTCGGTAAAAATGTAGCGCACTATGTCACATGTCGCACTTGACATAAAAATGATCAATTGACTCCTAATAAAAAAAGTCAGCTCAGTTTTGACGCTTCGGTGAAACACCCAAACATAGGCGCATAGTATTCAAATATTCAAGTAGTTTATTTGCTTTCATGTTGTTGTACATAGGTTCTTATAAGGTAAAAGTATCAAACATGAGCCCCGTTAGGGCACGGCAATTTTTAAAAGTAACAAGTTAACTTAAAGTAATGTTTTTTATAACACAAGGTAACAACTGTAACTAACTTATTAAACAAAAAATTACATAATATTGTCTTCGGTTACCGCGATAGTTACTCATGAAATAAAACTATGAAAACGGATTATATCGCGTATATTGAATTTATAATACATCCCGACGTTTCGAACTCTTTACAGCGTTCGTGGTCAACGGGTGACTCGGGTCATGTCGGGTCGGGGATGTATTATAAATTCAATATACGCGATATAATCCGTTTTCATAGTTTTATTTCAAAAAATTACGTTAGAGTTGGTCGTTTAAATATTCATTTACAGAATAGTAGGTTTTTGTTACAAGCATTTGTTTTAATTTCTTCGCAAAAGTAGTTTCTTTTTTTTCTTTTTTAATTTCTTCAGGCAATTTATTGTACAATTTTATTGACATTTTTAAGGGGCCAGACGAATGTAGTTTCAATCGGGAGGATGGTGGCATTAATCTTGAATTGTGTCTAGATGGGTAGGACGAGGGTATGTCTCCTCGTTTTGTGTAAAATTCTGTGTATTTATGGACAAATTTGCAAGTTTCCAGAATTTAAAGGCAGGGTAGATTAAGTATTTTGTGTTTGACAAAGTATGGCTACATGTGTTAATGTTATATTATATGGATACATAAACTGCTAAAATCTTAATTCCCGTAGTCAGGTGGAAAAGTAATCTTCTTCGTAATTTCTTAAAACTTTGGTACCTACCCACCGAGGCAACTATTATATAATCTGTGACCGAGGTAGGTATAAGAAATTAATCAATTACGAAGACTAAAAGAAAAAAAAAACCATTGATAGATATTTCTGTAGTTAGGTACATTAATAACGAAATAGCAGTGAAGCAATAAATGTGCAGTTAATGAGTGTACTACCATCTCAAAGGCCGGCAACGCACTTTTACAACCCCTCTGTCGTTGCAGGTGTCCATGGACGTCAGTAATCGCTTACCATCAGGCGATTCGTCCGCTCGTTTGCGCCCTCTATCATAAAAAAAATCATACGGCTTAAACTTTAATTCTTAGAATTTAATTTTTGCCAATTTAATACTTATTTATTTATAGAATTGAATTACTAAACTAACCTTTCAGCTACTTGTAATTCATACCACGTCCTCACTTCGTTATCCATTTCAAAATAGATTAAACAAAACAAAATAGATTTGAGTGCCGCGATTCTTTACAGATTGCCACAGATAAACAATTTTTTCAATAGAACCACAAGTTTAATTGGCGAAGTTTTTAGATAAGGGCGATTAAGGTAACAAGTGCTTTTTAGATACAGGGTTAAGTGAGAATGTATGTCTGTGTGTCTGGCCTTTTAAGATATCGACATGTCTAGAATTTGCAATTATTGGAATCAGGCTACTCCAACCGTGGTTCGCAAAACAGGTAGAAATAAAAATGTGTAAAAAAAAATCGGACGTGAGAATCTAGGGCGTATCATGTTAGAGAGAACACATTCGATCTTTTAATCTTTAGTGATAGTTGATAACTACCCAACTCACAGTCTTTATTGGGCATTGGGCAAGACTGATTACCAGGCATCGTGAACTGCGAGCGAAATCCATTGAAATGACGTATGACAAGTGACAATCCTAGTACTTCAATGGATTTCGCTCGCAGTTTACGATGCCTGCTGATTACAAATCATAGCCCTCGTTATATTCCATAAGTTGAGCAACCTATTAGTAGGTTAGATCCAGGAACTGAAACACATTCACCTTCTCCCCTCCCTTCTCATCTAGAGTTAGATTGATGGTATCTCTTCTCGATGTCATCTTTCTTCTAATCTGTCTTCACAGCGCACTCTACGATGCCTTGGCGGCAATGCTTACGAAAACAACTTATTTATTACTGGGTATGGGCAACACTCTAGTTTGCTCTATTTGTCAAAGATGTCAAGATCAACGAATCATTTGACGTAATCATCATATGTCGTGATAGTATAAAACAAAGTAGCTTCCTGCTGTCTGTCTGTCCCTATGTATGCTTAGATCTTGTATTGTATTGTAGTTCGGAAGATTTTCCGCAACTCGACGACTGGCGCCTATTTTGCGTGCTTAGATCTTTAAAACTACGTAACGGATTTTGATGCGGTTTTTTTTAATAGATAGTGAATTCAAGAGAAAGGTTTATATGTATAATACATTAGTATTGCACCCGTGCGAAGCCGGGGCGGGTCGCTAGTATCATAAATGCTATAGATGGCGTGATTCAGCTGTTGTCCAACATGAATAAGAATGTACGTACATAATACCAGAGTTTATGAATTCATTACAATACCTAACAAAATTTCATGTAACATTACTGCATTGTGTATGCAACAGATGCGTTTGAATGAATGGTTTCAAATGTAGCAATAAAAATACTTGTCCAACATGAATATCTTTGGGCCCGTTACCTGTTTCGATATGCGAATTAAGTAGCCCTGCCATGGAAGGTTCACGACCTTGGTGACAAATCCCAAAGGTCCATGACTGAGCTAAAAATATTTTTATCTGACATACCTACTTATTTTGTGGGGTCTTTGCACCAACAGCGGGCAGGTATCTCTTCTCTGTGCAGGAGATTAAGTCCCCGGCAAGCTCGGTTCTAAGTTTGTAAGTGGTTATTACAGATATTTTGTTCCATGGATATTTTCTATATATATAAGTATTGTTAGGGTTCCGTACCCAAAGGGTAACAACGGGACCCTATTACTAAGACTCCGCTGTCCGTCTGTCCGTCTGTCTGTCTGTCACCAGGCTGTATCTCATGAACCGTGATAGCTAGACAGTTGAAATTTTCACAGATGATGTATTTCTGTTGCCGCTATACAAAACAAAAACGAACCGCCGCTGCTGCCGCCGTACAAATACTAAAAAGTACGGAACCCTCGGTGCGCGAGTCCGACTCGCACTTGACTGGTTTTTTTTATATCTATCTATTTCGCTAATGGCCTAGCGGTAAGAGCGTGCGACTTGCAATCCAGAGGACGCGGGTTCAAACCCCGGCTCGTACCAATGAGTTTTTCAGAACTTATGTACGAAATATCATTTGATATATACCAGTCGCTTTTCGGTAAAGGAAAACATCGTGAGGAAACCGGACTAATGCTAACAAGGCCAGTTCCACCTGGGTTCCTGGGTTAGAAGGTCAGATGGCAGTCCCTTTCGTAAAAACTAGTGCCTACGTTAATTCTTAGGATTAGCTGTCAAGCGGACCCCAGGCTCCCATGAGCCGTGGCAAAATGCCGGGATAACGCGAGAATGATGATTAATTCGATTATGCACAATTGCACGAGTACATGAATACATAATTTCTCATAAAATAAGCAGTTGAATGTCACCCGCATATTCCGCATTCAGATGACGAAAGATCGTGTAGGAATCCGAAATTCTTTACTTAATGTCTTATCGTGAACACACGCATTTTGCATAAACAAAGAATTTGACAATTTGCATTTTTTTTTTTTTTTTTTTTAGGTGATGGAGCCGCCCGGTAAGCAAAAAATTGCCTGTGTCGGGAGGCACCGCTCTTCCCTAGGTTTATTGTATTATGTACTTATATTGTTATGAAACGGAGATTATTAATTATTGATTGTTATAAAACATTTATTATAATATATTGGCAAAAACTTTGCCTTAATTGCTTATAAAATAATGTAGTTATAACATACTTTATTAATTAATTAATGTTAGCTACCTTACCTACTACTACTAACCTAACCTACCTACCTAACCTACGGTGCTCAAACATGGTCATTAACTGAGGCGTTAAAGTCCAAACTCAAGGTTTGCCAGCGAGCGATGGAGCGCAGTATACTAGGTGTTCGCAGAACTGATAGAATCAGAAACACGGAACTGCGCTCCAGAACACGAGTTGTAGATGTAGGTGTCCAGACCGCTAAGCTTAAGTGGGACTGGGCTGGGCATGTCTGCCGCATGCACCCTGAAAGGTGGGCCAAAATGGTTACCGAGTGGGACCCACGGAACACCATAGATGGTGCTGGCCGGCGTGCAGGCAGGCCGAAAAGGAGATGGCGGGACGACTTGGACGCATTTTATCCGGATTGGCGGGACACTACAAACGACAGGGTCGAGTGGGGGAAACGAGGGGAGGCCTTTGCCCAGCAGTGGGACACTAAATTAGGCTAGTAAAAAAAAAAAAAAGCTACATAGATTATGACATAATCTGGTATTCTTATGGTATTATGTCACAGTACAAGAAATATAAAATTAAGAAAATATATATGGATATTTTCTTTATTATTGCATACATATAGCATTAACATATCGCTGCCCCGATATTACAGGGTTCTATGTTACATTTTCAAGATAGTTGAAATTCGACTTAATGTCACTATGATGAAGTTCAAATATCAGTTTGATAAAAGTGTAACATAGAACCCTGTAATATTGAGCCAGCGATAAATGTACATATATAACATATATAAGGTAAAACTCCTAACAATAATTCAGTTTTTTATATTAAATAATACCGGCGTGTAAAAAAGATGCACTTCACGATTATCAGCACCACATCTTTGCAAAAATATCATCAGTTATTAAGAGTTAAGAGTTAACTCTTATTACTAATGCTGATTTATTTCAATTTGATTTGTGCCATCGCTCACATTGTTAACTGACAGTTTGTAAACCTTATTACTAAAGGCATAAGGTTGCTGTTTGTACCCTGCTTGGCGTGCCGCTGTCTCCTTGCTGCGTATTTTCCCTTCTCAGTTCAATTTCTTGGCATCCAAGGCTTAATACTCAATAAAAATAACAATTCCAACGCCGAGCAAAGTGATATTTATTATCTTAATATATATCGCGTTTCGGCAGTTTTTTTCGTTGGTCAAATTCTGCATACGTAATATGCGATTGAGAAATGTTTCCATTTTTCGTCCAAAGACCTCGGAAGGGTCGTTTGTGCTTGTCGTTTGATGTTTTTTTTGTGTTATTTTGCTTTTATCTCAAGTTGAGGTCCTTTAATTGACCAGTGATAGGTGAAACGAAATATGTGACGTTTTCAAGTAAAAGGTACCACATTGTCGCTTACCATGAGGACGAAATTTGCTAGTATCTTTATTCAAATAACCTGTCAGAGCGTCCTTTTGGCAAGCCACAAAGTGGTACCTTTTGCTTGAAAACGACACATATATTGGATGAGTGCTGCTATCAATGATTGATAGTTAAGAAGCCTGTAGAAGTACATAAGTTAAAATAAAGTTCATGGCCACTTCATGAATTAATTTCATTTTCCGTACCCAAAGGGTAAAATAGGGATTCTATTACTAAATGCTACATATCAAATGAAAGACCCTATTTTAGGAATCTCAAATATATATTTTTTTGTAATTTTAAAATAATTATTTTAGAAGTAATTAAAGAAAATAGACAAAAAATGACCACCCCCTTATCCCCGAAACTACTGGGTCTAAAGTTCTGAAAAAAATACACAAAATACCTTCTTCACCTAGATGACAGGAAAACCTATTCGAAATGTGCACTCAAGCGTGAGCCGGACTTAATTACTTAGTTTTTGATTCGACCCCTACGGGTTTTTTAAAGATATTTCAGTCACACAAAAAAGTGTAATGTACGGAACCCTTGGGAACGCAAGTCCGACTCGCACTTGGCCGGTTTTTTACACAAGTAGTCCGATTGGTGGTATACATGCGCATTTTATTATACATGTATTTTTTATTATAACGGTTTTTCCAAATAATGAATTGTATATATTAGATTAAGATCATATTAATTTGTATGTCACTATACGACGAGGTAGTTGATTCCTACTTATGTGTAAACCTACATGTACACTGTCTTATGCAAATATATGAATTAATAAAACAACACTGAGAAAATTTCAACTATAATACGGTTGTTGAGATATAGCTTTATTAGACGTTTTAAGATTTCAACTGTCACCCTTTTACGGAACCCTAAAAACGGGCTCTTATCATGTTGGTATTTTATAATCCCTAATGCACGCAAGTTGGGTTTTATAAAGGACTTTCCTCTTGATTTTACATAATAAATCGGCAGTCGCTTTGCGGTTAGAGGTCCATTTTATTTTTAGACCTTTTGATAACATAAAGGTAATTTAGTGCCAAAAATGTTAATCAATCGTTATTTCGGGTTTGTTGGAATACCTACATGAGTCAGGGGTGCAATGACACACAGGTAACATTTCAATTCAATATGTGTATTTTCTTTTATATGTTTTTGGTGTTATAGGAAGTTTTTAATGACACCTGTACTCGCACTTAAATTATCGTGAGACATATTTCAAAATATTTATCAGTACGTATCAGTGTCCGCGGCGGTTGTACACTCGTGCCCGAGGATGGATTCCCAAAGAATCCGAAACATGTCGCTAAAAGCGACTAAAAATAATAGTGAGTAAAAACCGTACTGATAAATATTTTGACACCTGTACTATTTTTATTAGAATTTATCAAACTATTAACTCTTTGAGTAGATTCCGGACTAACACACCCAGGACTGAGTCACTATAATATGTTATCAAGCTTTCTTTTCTTTTACGTATTAACAGTATAGTTGCAGTGCAGAAAAGCGAATGGGAAGTATAAAAATCTGACTGTAAGTATGTACAGTCAGCTGCAGAGAAAAGGCACATCCCCTGCATACAAAGTTCTGTAAATTAGTATGGACGTGGGGTACCTTTTCTCTGCGAAGGGCCTACTGCAAACCACGTTCGACATATTGCCTTCCTGTCAAACTTACGTACGAATTTACAAGTGCGATAAAGAGGCAACACGTCTAACGTGGTTCGTGGTAGGCCCTGCGCATTGTTATGTCACGCGCATTTTCCTCGTGTCATAAATGTCATCAAGTCACTGCTGTTGTCATAGACCATTATTAACATAATTTAAATACGGACCGGAACCTATTCTCTCTTGTGCTATAATTACGCCCAAACTATTATTAGCTTACTCTTGTCTATTACCACAGGTTACATGAGCGAGGTTGCCTGTTTTTGGGTCGAAACCAGTGTATTTGGGCCAAAACTTAATCACCTCACCAGCTGGTAAAAGCTCTCTTTATTTTTTTTAAACTGATGAGAAAGCTGCATTTATCCACAAGAGTGGTAAAGTAAGTTGATTAAAATTTTGAGCCGTTTCCTCAGTTTGGCTGGTAGAATCTAGGGGGCATGGCCCCCGCCAAGTCGAGCAAAACAAAGAGGCACGGCCGTACCATCCTTTTCTCGAAGTCATTCAGGCCATTTTCGACGTCCTGTAATTTTGTACTGGCTAAAGCTAGAACCCTGAATTTTTAGGGACATATAGGGCATAATATGGCTTAGATATACTCCCAAGAACATTTAATTTGAACTTGTAGTTTTAGAATTATTGCACGTCAAAGTTTCTTAGTTTTGTCACTGACACACTCACTCACTTACCGATCATCATAATTCTAAGGTACTTCTAGCAGACCCACGAGCTTCAAATTTTAAACATAAGTAGTTTCTAGCTAACCAAGCCATAAAAAAACCTAAAAATATTACAATATCAGTCACGTTTTAAAGATTTAATAACTGCATAAGTAAGCTTGTAGTCCGATATAAATATATGCTATTACAAAGTCACTTTTGCAGTTCCTACAAATAGTAGGTAAAGTAAATGAAGATCGCAGCGCAACGTGTCGTACAGAATAAGGGACAAAATGAAAATCGTCCCTAACCACAGCCAATACCTACTGATTAGGCGTTCATTTAGCGATTGAAATGACATTACGCCTGAGCATATTATTATACAATGAATTTCTAATACGCTGACTCACACGCACCTGTCTCGAGGCTTTAGTGACGTCATTAGGAAGTGTGACATTTGTGACCTTTCATCAGCGCTTTATGAAGGTAATTTCAAATATTTAAGCATTAAACCACTCCTTAACTTGATCGGGCGGATACGCCATTACATGTAGTCACCATTAGACATCTAAACAAGGCCTCTATTGTCAAAACATTGAACAACTTATAATTTTAAAAACCGAAAACGGGACAATGCGTGCACTTACTTTTAGTATTTGGCCTGACGTTTCGAACGTGATATTGCGTCCGTGGTCACAGACAGACTTACGAGGATTTGTATCAACATCTTCTAGTTTGGCGGGTTTTGCGGGTTTTGCGAACTACCCGCACTTGATCTTGATTATTCAAATATTCACCCCGCAGCTAAGAAGCAGCCCTTATGTCTCTCTGTGCCCTTGATCTCTGCCTGTCTGTCACAAATGAGAGTAATGTAATGTCACATGTCAGTACGTATTTAGTTTCAAAACAAGAAAAGCTCAGCTTGTGAACTTTAATGGGCCATAAAGTGGTCAAATGGCCACTGTAACTTAAGGATGTAGCTCGGTGATTTATTTTATTACTCTTATCTTTAAGTTAAACAAAATACCACATAAAATTGTATACAGATGTTACAATTATGACTGTGCTCTGAAGAATTGTTTAACATGATACCAACGGCCGCTTTCTATCACCGCACCGCTCGCCATCGGCAGGGTGTTCATCCTCACACCCTAGCACCTAAATGGTCGCGCGCGGTGTAAGAGGAATTTCCTCCCGCGGACGCTTCGGCTGTGGAATGAGCTCCCTGCCGAGGTTTTCCCGAGGGGCTACAGTATGTGGTTCTTCAAAAAAGTGTACAGGTTTTTAAAGGGTCGACAACGCGCATGTAATATCTCTGGTGTTGCAGGCGTCTATAGGCTACGGTAACTGCTTACCATCAGGCGGGCCGTATGCTAGATGGCTGCAGACGTGGTATAAAAAAATAAATTGTAATTTGACGATCAGTAGAAAATGTTTACATTAGTCTATTCCTTGTTAATTTATTTTGATTATGTATAGGAAATTAATATGATAAGCAACGAGTATTAGGGTATTTATACTTACGTTATAACTACAGATATTATTGTAGAAGTTTTACTTAGCTCAAAAGTTTTTGCGCTTGACGCTTTTCTGTTTAGCCCTATGGTTGACTGGTAGAGAATGCCTATGATGGCTTTAAGTCCGCCTGTTTAACACTTTTTATGTGCAATAAAGTTTAAATTAATAAAAATAAAATAATTATAATTACGGGATATTTAACAAGTAAAGTTGCAGCGAATTTCCCATAATTTCCCACGTCTCTTCCGTCGCCCACTGCTGAGCATAAGGCATCTTCGTGTATAGACCTGTACCAATAACTTCTGAGGTTATAAGAATATTAATGTTGCTTATTTTTTATATATAGTTTCCAGACCATATACTAAACCTAAAAATAATATTTTGTGTCATCCTAGGTATTTGCTTAGGTAGAAATTTAGGTATTTCTTTTTTCAATCAGCATTCTGTAAAAAAAATATTCGAGACGAAATTCTTTGTTTCCCTGTAAAGGCAAAGTGGCTTCCGACGTACACACGCATTTTGTGTCATTTTCATCCACGGCTATAATGGCATTTAATAAATACCTAATATTGATCCTAAAACGCCTAAAAAAATATTAGAGTCGATAAGTGAAGTGTTGTACTTTACAGAACATTGTTATATGTTATTCAAACAAATCTGTGTCAAATTCATCCACCGCTTTTATTTAAAAAAAAAATTTTTCTAATTAACACCCTGTATCTGCCACAAAAAAAAATTCATATTATTAAGTTTACGTCTACAATATTATAATACCACATTGAGACATCATTCATAATTTGGGTCATTTTGATCCACGGTTTTTTTACTATCTGGCAAAATAAAACTCAATTGAGCAAGAAGGGCGTGCGCGGGGAAGGGTACCTACGCGGGTGGGGTGCTCATTATACTTGCCGCAATATCAGCTGGCGACTGAGATCTTAATACTATCTCCTTTACCCTTGAAATAAAACTATGAAAACGGATTATATCGCGTATATTGAATTTATAATACATCCCGACGTTTCGAACTCTTTACAGCGTTCGTGGTCAACGGGTGACTGAGGAAAAATTACAAAATGCAAAAATACCCACATACTAAAATAATGAACAATCATAGACTACAAACTTTAAGGCTGGTTGTACATGCAAAATCGGTTCATAAGGCTAGTTATACACTATAATTATTTTTCAAGTAAAGATATATATATATATGCGATAAAAATAAACTATGCCGGCTCCAACCCTACACCACGGACCCGAGAAGATTTAATTCACTCCTAAATTGTAGGAGGGTATCCCAATATGGGACCGGCAACAAACTCGGCGGGACACATCTTTTCAAAACATCAGAATGTCCAGCATCATCCAACACTACGGTCTCACAGTCTATGTCTCGCTTGCTCCTTTATCAGGTGGACTACAGGATCCCAAGCTGGTGGTAGAGAAAAGCCATCTTCCCTATTAAAGTTTGGATATTTCTTAATCTCAATGGCCTCGCGCAGCATTCTGGGTATGTAACGCTTCTCCTTGGCAAGAACCAGAGGCTTATCAAACTTGATTGAGTGATTGGCTTTATCCATGACATGCTCACAGACAGCAGACCTAGGTCGACGGTGCTTGACATCAGCTATGTGTTCCTTCACCCGAGTGGAAATGCTCCGTTTCGTCTGCCCGACATATGATAGGCCACACTCACAGTCCAGCCTGTACACTCCTGCAGTCTGTAGAGGGGTATTGCATTTTACAGGCCTCAGGAATTGTGACATCTTCTTCATTGGCTTGAAATATGTTTTTATAGAAGCACGCTTCAAGATGTGGCTGATCCTGTCCGTGACCCCCCTGACAAAAGGCAGAATGGCAGGCCTGCGCTCGACTGTGGGGATCTTAATGTGGGACCTCTGGTTGACCCGCGGTATCCTGAGCTCGTTTGCCTGGAGCGCGCGCCTGGCATGCTGGAGCTCCGCGGCCAGATGCTGGTCATCACATATCCTCTGGGCTCTCTGAAACAAAGATTTGCCTACTGTAACAAGTTGACTGGGATGGTGATGCGATTTGCCATTTAAGTACCTATCAGTATGAGTAGGTTTCCTATACACAGTGCGACCTAGGGTGCTATCAGGATTTCTTTTTACCAATACATCTAAGAAGGGGAGAGAACAGTCTTTTTCCAACTCCATGGTAAATTTTATTTTGCTATGGATGGAATTTAGGTGATCCAAGAAAGTTGAAACACTACTTTTTGGAAGTATAGTAAAAGTGTCATCTACGTATCTTTTAAATATCTTCGGTCGCACAGGAGCCAATGAGAGTGCCCTCTCCTCGAAGTCCTCCATAAAGATGTCAGCGACTACTGGAGACACCGGAGACCCCATGGCCACGCCGTCGACTTGAAGATAGAATTCACCATTCCATAGCAAGTAGCCAGATGTAAGGCAATGTTCCAACAGCTTAGCATATTCCTCTGACATGTTCTGCTCACATAACCTCTTCTTGACAATTTCAATGCAGTCTTGTACCGGTAGGCTTGTAAATAGCGACTGGACGTCAAAACTGACCATGATCTCATCATCAGTCAATGTTAGGTCTTTAATCTCACCGATGAAATGGTAAGAATCCTTTGTATGCGTGCTAGTGTTACCACGTAATGCTGAGAGGGCTCCCGCGAGGTACTGAGCCAATTTATATGTGGGAGCATCTATCTGGCTCACTATGGGACGTAGTGGGGCACTAGGTTTGTGTATTTTTGGCAACCCATACAACTTTGGAGGCACGGGGCAGTCAGGAACTAAACTTGCAACATTCAGATCAAGGCTCTCCGAGTAATCACTAATTAGTTCTTTAGTGGTTTTCAATACTTTCATAGTCGGGTCCGTCTTTACATGTTTGTAGGTTGTAGTATCCGCTAATAAACGTCGGGATGTATTATAAATTCAATATACGCGATATAATCCGTTTTCATAGTTTTATTTCATGAGTAACTATCGCGGTAACCGAAGACAATATTTCCTTTACCCTTGTTAAGACCAACCAAGAGTGAAAGAGATGGCATTATGAGCTGTCTCGCCACTTAGTTTTGCGATACAGTGTATTTATTTCATTCGGAGGCATAATTACATTGTCTTATCAATCTTACCGTAGTAGGTATATAAATATAATTAAAAATAAACTGTAGGCTGCACTCCTCATACTGACCAACATTTGTGACGTTCCTAATCAAAAGGTACCAATTTCTCTGACAGGTTATTTGTATAAAGATATAATCAAATTTCGTCTTTATGGTAAACGACAAAGTGGTACCTACCTTTTGATTGAGAATGTCAAATCAGCGACTTAAAAAATACTTTTGTTTCGATTTTTAGTAGACTTTTTAAGTTTATTTTAAGACGCAATTTATTGCGATTTTTGTTATGTTTAAGCGTGGCAAGCAACATTAATTACAATGATGATGATGTTCATTAAATACAATATTTTTTCATACTATACTGAACTGTCACCCTATACATGAGAATGAACAGCGCCCTCTTGACAATGATCATATATTACTGGTCAGGCTTTAATATGTGTCATAATTTAGTAGTCCCCTTTGTGGATTCTAAGTTTCCGAGTTACAGCAGTTTAGTGAAAGCGTTTTTTTTTAAATATAAATTAAGGGTTGAATAAAGAGGAAAGAAAATTTGATTATTTTTGCGCTACGACGTACGGTTTAGTAGATACAGCCCTATAAAGTTTTTTTTATTGTTTTTTTTTCTTTTTTTCTTTTTTACATTGTGTTTTTTGTATATTACTTTGGGGTTTTATAAAGGGGAACGAAAATTTAATTATTTTTGCCCTACGACGCATGGTTTAGGAGATCAAGCCCTATAAAAAAAAATCTCTTTTTTTTGCGTTTTTTGTGTATAAATTAATGGTTATATAAAGGGGACCGAAAAGTTGATTATTTTTGCGCTACGACGCACGGTTTAGGAGATACAGCCCTATATAGATTTTTTTCTTTTTCTTTTTTAGGTTTTTAAATCTTAATTAAGGGCTTCTTAAGGGGAACGAAAATTTGATTATTTTTGCGCTACGATGCACGGTTTAGGAGATACAGCCCTATAAAGTTTTTTTGTTATTATTTTTTTCTTTTTTTTCTTGTGTTTTTGTATATTATTTTGGGGCTTCATAAAGGGGAACGAAAATTTTATTATTTTTGCGCTACGACGCATGGTTTAGGAGATACAGCCCTATAAAGATTTTTTTTTTAAATTTTGCGTTTTTTTTAATATAAATTATGGGTTGCATAAAGGGGAACGAAAATTTTATTGTTTTTGCGGTACCACGCACGGTTTAGGAGATACAGCTCTATAAAGTTTTTTTTCCTGGTTTTTTTTTGTTTTTTTTTAGTATTAATTACGGGTTTCTTAAAAGGGTTTTTTTAATTATTTTTGCGCTACGACGCATGGTTTAAGAGATACAGCCCTATAATGTTTTTTTTTTTAAATTTTGCGTTTTTTTAAAATATAAATTATGGGTTGCATAAAGGGGAACGAAAATTTTATTTTTTTTGCGCTACAAGGCATGGTTTAGGAGATACAGCCCTATAGATTTTTTTTTAAATTTTGCGTGTTTTTAAATATAAATTATGGGTTGCATAAAGGGGAACGAAAATTTTATTGTTTTTGCGGTACCACGCACGGTTTAGGAGATACAGCTCTATAAAGTTTTTTTTCCTGGTTTTTTTTTGTTTTTTTTTTAAAGTATTAATTACGGGTTTCTTAAAGGGTTTTTTTAAATTATTTTTGCGCTACGACGCATGGTTTAAGAGATACAGCCCTATAATGTTTTTTTTTTAAATTTTGCGTTTTTTTTTAATATAAATTATGGGTTGCATAGAGGGGAACAAAAATTTTATTATTTTTGCGCTACGACGCATGGTTTAGGAGATACAGCCCTATAAAGATTTTTTTTTTTAAATTTTGCGTTTTTTTTAAATATAAATTATGGGTTGCATAAAGGAGAACGAAAATTTTATTGTTTTTGCGGTACCACGCACGGTTTAGGAGATACAGCTCTATAAAGTTTTTTTCCTGGTTTTTTTTGTTTTTTTTTTAAGTATTAATTACGGGTTTCTTAGGGTTTTTTTTTATTATTTTTGCGCTACGATGCACGGTTTAGGAGATGCAA
Organism: Cydia strobilella; assembly: GCF_947568885.1. Classification (NCBI taxonomy): domain Eukaryota; kingdom Metazoa; phylum Arthropoda; class Insecta; order Lepidoptera; family Tortricidae; genus Cydia; species Cydia strobilella. The sequence goes on along the minus strand of NC_086043.1, from coordinate 1,383,352 downwards.
CCCTATAAAGATTTTTTTTGTTGTTTTTTTTTTCATTGTGTTTTTTGTATATTATTTTGGGGTTCCGTAAAGGGGAACGAAAATTTTGTTATTTTTGCGCTACCACGCACGGTTTAGGAGATATAGCTCTATAAAGATTTTTTCCTGTTTTTTTTTTGTTTTTTTTTTAAGTATTCATTAAGGGTTTCTTAAAGGGGAACGAAAAATTGATTATTTTTGCGCTACGATGCACGATTTAGGAGATGCAGCCCTATAAAGATTTTTTTTTTGTTTTTTTTTTCATTGTGTTTTTTGTATATTAGTTTGGGGTTCCACAAAGGGGAACGAAAATGTGATTATTTTTGCGCTACGACTTTTAGGAGATACAGCCCTATAAAGTTTTTTTTGTTTTTTTTTTTTTTTCATTTTGTTTTTTGTATATTACTTTGGGGTTCCGTAAAGGGGAACGAAAATTTTATTATTTTTGCGCTACGACGCACGGTTTAGGAGATACAGCCCTAAAATGATTTTTTCCCTCTTTTTCTTTTTTGCGTTTTTCAATCTTAATTAGGGGTTTCTTAAAGGGGTTTTTTTAATTATTTTTGCGCTACGACGCATGGTTTAAGAGATACAGCCCTATAATGTTTTTTTTTTTTAAATTTTGCGTTTTTTTTTAATATAAATTATGGGTTGCATAAAGGGGAACAAAAATTTTATTATTTTTGCGCTACGACGCATGGTTTAGGATACAGCCCTATAAAGATTTTTTTTTAAATTTTGCGTTTTTTTTTAAATATAAATTATGGGTTGCATAAAGGAGAACGAAAATTTTATTGTTTTTGCGGTACCACGCACGGTTTAGGAGATACAGCTCCATAAAGTTTTTTTTCCTGGTTTTTTTTTGTTTTTTTTTTAAGTATTAATTACGGGTTTCTTAAAGGGTTTTTTTTTTATTATTTTTGCGCTACGATGCACGGTTTAGGAGATGCAACCCTATAAAGATTTTTTTTGTTGTTTTTTTTTTTTTCATTGTGTTTTTTGTATATTATTTTGGGGTTCCGTAAAGGGGAACGAAAATTTTGTTATTTTTGCGCTACCACGCACGGCTTAGGAGATATAGCTCTATAAAGATTTTTTCCTGTTTTTTTTTTGTTTTTTTTTTTTTTAAGTATTAATTAAGGGTTTCTTAAAGGGGAACGAAAAATTGATTAATTTTGCGCTACGATGCACGATTTAGGAGATGCAGCCCTATAAAGATTTTTTTTTTTTTTTTCATTGTGTTTTTTGTAGTGATGTACCGTCTATTGATTTGGCCGACTAGCCGACTAGCCGACTATTTGGCGCTCGGATGGCCGATTAGTCGGCCGACTAGTCGGCTAGTCGGCCAAATTCATAAATCATTATTTCTCTTTAAAGTTTACATTCAGATGGTCACTGCAGCAGCTTTGTCTAAGTTAGGATGCATTTGTAAAACAATTTTCTAGCTCCTTTCGTCGTTTTAGCTTTTTGCGCGTAATTTAATGCATTTTATTTCACATTTTAAGCAATTAAATTACAATTTAACCAAGGAAATGCATATGCTACAAGATATTACGGCATTTAATATTCTAATAAAAATGCATAAAGTTTGTATTTGAAGGAAAAATACAAAATTTATGCATGAATAAGCCAATTGCCATTTGAGCATTTTGAGCAAAATAGACTTTTCTTAAGAGACTCGCGTTTTGTGAGGTTGTTCTAGTAATTTAATTGAAGACGCCTCAAATAATAAAAATTACATAGGCACTGTAATAAAACGTTTGTAGTTGTCATTGAATGACAATATTCCATGCCATTGAATGACAATATTCGTATGCACCCTTAACAGGTATAAAGTATAATTAATTTAATTGAATAAAATGGAAATTTTATCAAATGTATTTGCTGTTTAATTAGTTTATGACCTGTTTTTCTGTAACTAATAAAAGGCCGACTAATCGGCCATTTTGGCCGACTAGTCGCCGACTAATCGCCGACTACAAATGTGGCCGGATAGTCGGCTTTCCCGACTAGTCGGCGACTAGTCGGTACATCCCTAGTTTTTTGTATATTAGTTTGGGGTTCCACAAAGGGGAACGAAAATGTGATTATTTTTGCGCTACGTCTTTTAGGAGATACAGCCCTATAAAGTTTTTTTTGTTTTTTTTTTTTTTTTCATTGTGTTTTTTGTATATTACTTTGGGGTTCCGTAAAGGGGAACGAAAATTTTATTATTTTTGCGCTACGACGCACGGTTTAGGAGATACAGCCCTAAAATGATTTTTTCCCTCTTTTTCTTTTTTGCGTTTTTCAATCTTAATTAGGGGTTTCTTAAAGGGTTTTTTTTTATTTTTTTTTGCGCTACGATGCACGGTGTAGGAGATACAGCCCTATAAAGTTTTTTTTATTTTTTTTCTTTTTTTTCATTGTGTTTTTAGTATATTACTTTGGGGCTTCATAAAGGGGAACGAAAATTTTATTATTTTTGCGCTACGACGCATGGTTTAAGAGATACAGCCCTATAATGATTTTTTTTTGCGTTTTTTTTTTAAATATAAATTATGGGTTGCATAAAGGGGAACGAAACTTGTATTATTTTTGCGCCACCACGCACGGTTTAGGAGATATTATATCTATATATATAGCTATAATAGCTCTATAAAGTTTTTTTCCTGGTTTTTTTTTAAGTTTCAATTAAGGGTTTCTTAAGGGGAACGAAAATTTGATTATTTTTGTGCTACGATGCACGGTTTAGGAGATGCAGCCCTATAAAGATTTTTTTGTTGTTTTTTTTTCATTGTGTTTTTTGTATATTACTTTGGGGTTCCGTATAGGGGAACGAGTTTTGTTATTTTTGCGCTACCACGCACGGTTTAGGAGATATAGCTCTATAAAGATTTTTCCTGTTTTTTTTTTTAGTATTAATTAAGGGTTTCTTAAAGGGGAACGAAAAATTGATTATTTTTGCGCTACGATGCACGTTTTAGGAGATGTAGCCCTATAAAGATTTTTTTTTGTTTTTTTTTTCATTGTGTTTTTTGTATATTAGTTTGGGGTTCCATAAAGGGGAACGAAAATTTGATTATTTTTGCGCTACGATGGTTTAGGAGATACAGCCCTATAAAGTTTTTTTTTTGTTTTTTTTGTTGCATTGTTTTTAAATATAAATTAATGGTTACATAAACGGGACCGAAACGTTTATTTTTGCGCTACGACGCACGGTTTAGGAGATACAGCCCTATAAAGATTTTTTCCTCTTTTTTTCTTTTTTGCGTTTTTAAATCTTAATTAGGGGCTTCTTAAAGGGGAGCGAAAATTTTATTATTTTTGCGCTACGACGCATGGTTTAGGAGATACAGTCCTATATTTTTTTTTACAATGCATGTGCTCGAAAAGTGCGTTTCCTACGGAGCCATATCGTGCGGAAAGTACTGCTTTTCCGCACTAGTGCTTTTTGTTTTCAATTTTTTTTTACAGTACATATGGTGCTACTTTCTCGCACTAGTGCGGAAAAGAGCACTTACCGTGCATATGTCGAAAGTTTAAAGGGCCATATGTACTGTAAAACGTACGATACACGTGCGAATAGGTAATTCGCAACTCGTGTCGATTTAAAACACTCCTTATAATAATTAAACTTATTTGCCATGATATGTTTTTTTATTTACTCGCACAATGCATAGTAAAACATTGTATGATACACGTGCGTAAAGATGATTTCCGCACTTGTTGCATAAATAGCAATTTTTTTTATCAAAGAATGAAAGAAAGTCACGGTATTAATAACCAAATTTTACTTTAGTGGTACCTTTTCCCTATCACTGTCACAAATGTATGTGGCGTTCACGTAAACGCGATATTTTTAAGATTTCCCTGCGCAATGTTGCCAGCTCGCTCGCAAATCAAACATGTACTTACAGTTCTTTTGCATAATGGTGACATTGTACAATATCTATAAGCTTTAAATAGGTAAAAAGATAATTCGACGCATTCTTTGCTTGCTTGTTGCTTGTTGTTGTGTTGTTTGCGTAACTTCTTTGAATAAGTTGCGTTAATTTGGCGCACAGGCGAAGTAAACATGCGTTGCGTACGGCAAGGTCACGCCGCGGCCCCACCCTGCACGGCCTCCGTTGCCCATTCAGACCGCCCGCTAGCTTCGTTCGAACGCAAATAATATTTTTGTAATATTTGTTTAAGCAGTGGATGCAAGTGACACAAATTCATACATCTTATTTATCCCGCATTTCAAATTAATAAGATGTAAACTCTAATATCTTTAATATTCTTTTGTAACGGTGACAGCCTGTTACATAAAAATCATCAAATATCTTATGAAGCTATGCCTTAATAAGACACAAAATCATTTAATGGACCTATTTAAACGATGAAATTCGACCTAAGTATTTTTTTTTAACTCTAATTTTTTTTTGTGTCATTTAGAATATTATGACATAGTATCAGATTGCAGTGGACGTAACTGCAACACTATCCTAAATGCAACACAGTTACATGTTTTCTCTCGAATATTTTTTTCTCCAAAATAATTCAAAATAAAAAATAATTACCACAAAATAACAAATTACTAGAAAAGCAAATTATATATATGACACAAAACAAAATGTAAGATTTACATCTTAACAAAGTATTCATAAGCGAAAACAGAATTGACTTTAATATTTTTATAACCTAGGGGTCAAAATATAGCCAGCGGTACAGGTCTAGTACCCCGCTTAGCCCAGTCCTGGGCTAGTCTCATCCAGATGTGCCCCGAGATCTTCCGAATGTCGTCCTCCCAACGAGCTAACGGACGCTAGGCAAAATTACCCACATTTGCAATTAACCCCAATGTTCCATGCTTACTACTACCACAGTGTTCACGGAATAACCCTTTAGCTAAAATAAATTTCATTCACAATGCATTATGCGAAGTCTTAATTTGGCATTTCCTATTTCCTATTCAAATTAAAGGACTAGAAAAGAAAATATAAATTTTTGGATACAATTGCTATTTAATAAATCAGGAAGAATTTCAAAATGTAGGAGGCGTAATTTTGATTATAAAAACAGACTGTTATGACTTTGATCTCCAGATATTCCAGATAAAATTAGTAACCTTTTATATATTATTATAATAAATATTTGAGGGACAGAGGCTGTGACCCCCGTGCTGGATCTTACCTGGTCCAACAAATATCCTTAGCCATTCAGCGTGGCAACGCAGCTGGCATATTTGGAACATTTGGGCCAGGTAGGGAACAGTTCGGGACTTAAAAGGAAATTTTTGACGGCACTAGTTTGTGAATAATAAGTTTTTATATACTAAGTGTTTAGTTTAGGTTTAATAGGTTAGTTTTAATTTTATAATATTGTAATTTTATTTATTATAATAATAAACTGATAATCACCTTTTATATTAAATGCAATCAAATTAAGCCTCCCGGGTTTGTTATGGATATATTATAAGCTTTCGGTGTGAAAAGCCACGTTTGACACTAGCAGATCTCCGTAAAAATTCTAGATAAATTCATAATTTCTTATTAATTTAAACCGCGACGTGCATCGCAAGAACCTATTCCATATACCGAAACTCCAAAGCTCGTCTATCGTTTTGATCGTTCGAAAAAAGAAGCTTATTTTTTTGACCAATCCATCAACAAACTTTTGTACATGGAGACTATATAAAGGAGCCAAATCTCTATGTATGAAAAGTGTCCATCAAAAAACAGTAATTAGGCGGCGCCACCATACACCGAAATACTACCAAAAACAACCCACTTAATTTGGTCGAGTTATTTGTTGCCCGTTATGGTTCATGTTATACTCATGTCCCAGAGCCTAACTAGCGCCACCGGAGAGATTAGGAACTACTATTTAAAGCTGAAAGCGGTCACTTTTGCAACAATTCTGCCATAAGAGATTGGCATCCTTTCTATACCATCCAAACTTTTGTATTTTAAGGTAGACCATATGTTAGCTTAGCATTTAAATTGATCGTGTTACATTGCAATGATGGCTGGGATAAAATGGGCGTGTGGCATTAACAAGACAATGCATTATGAAAGAGTCGGCGCTGCTTATGTAAACACTGCTGACGGAGTCCATACAATACCTACCGCCGTATAGCTTTATATTGCCTTTCATATGTGTGTAGTGGTAAAATGTCACGGGTTCAAATCTCGGTTGCGTTGTATAGAGGAGAACAAATCGTTCTCAGAAAAAAAATGCAAAAAGAAGACTAAAGGGGCCTACCCATTACCAGTCCGCCGGACGATATCGGCATGTTTTTTTTTTTTTTATACTACGAAAGTGGCAAACAAGCATACGGCCCGCCTGATGTTAAGCAGTCTCCGTAGCCCATGTACGCCTGCAACTCCAGAGGAGTTACATGCGCGTTGCCGACCCTAACACTCCTCTCCCTCGAGCTCTGGCAACCTTACTCACCGGCAGGAACACAACACTATTAGTAGGGTCTAGTGTTATTTGGCTGCGGTTTTCTGTAAGGTGGAGGTCCCAGTTGGGCTCTGCTCTAGATCTGGAATGACATCCGCTGTCCTGTGCCCTACCACACAAAGCGAGATGTCATTCACAGTGCCCATACCTCTCTTTTGGACGTAGTTTAAGAACCTACCCCCGGGTCCGGACGTAGTTTAAGGACATACCCGGGCATGTCAGTTACAACAAAAATGTCACAGTTCCGAAAAACTGAGAAGCCGATATCGTCCGGCGGACTGGTAATGGGTGGGCCCATTTAGTCTTCTTTTTGCATTTTTTCTGAGCCTCTTTAAATTTCAGTCAAAGTCAGGAACCTTTATGATATATAGATAAGAGGTTAAGTAATGTTTGGTATGATTTTTATGGTGTTTTAATTATAATGTGTTCATGGGTATAGAATCACTTTCAAATACGCCATGTAAAGTGACGTGACGCGACTGGTAGAGAATGCCTTATGGCATTAAGTCCGCCTTTTTTTACTGTAAGGTTCTTTCTTTTGTGCAATAAAGATTAAAAAAATAAACTTTTTTTGATGACACTCCGAAACACGGTCTTGGAGTCTTGTGAATATAGTAGTCTTGTTTCCTGTTATTAATTTCCTAGCGGCCCGCCCGGTTTCGCACGGGTAAACCTTAACAAAATATACACCTAAACTTTCCTCAAGAATCACTCTATTGATTGGTGAAAATCGCATGAAGATCCGTTCAGTGGTTTTTGAGTTTATCGCGAACATACAGACAGACGCGGCGGGGAACGTTGTTTTATAAGATGTACTTATAGATTAAAAGCACTTCCACCGTATTTGTAAGTCATAATATATGCATCCTTGTTTATATATTCTTCTCGGTAAGTAAATGATAACAAAATGTAACAGTATATTTATTCTATAGGTATATATACGAATGGTGACACCATCTGATAATGTATTTAATTGACTTTAAAAAGCCCAAGGACTTAACTAGCATTATAACATCAATCATAATAAATAGATCATTATGCACATATTATGACAAAACAAAGATAAGATCTATCAAATCGATTATAACTCGATAGAACCTTTGCAATCGAAAGTAGTCCAATAGAGTAGATAATCTATGAGGTCATTTCGAACGTTCATATTGATAATTATCTAAATGATGTAATTTTGTTATCACTCGCGCGTGCATTTCACTCGTACTTATTTATACATGTGTTGGCACGAGCGAATGGTAGGTAACAAAAATACATCATTTTGATTTCAAAATGTTAGTTGAATTGGCCTCTTGTATATTTCGAACAATTGGATCAGGACCGGATTGATATCGATTTCTGTCAACAATGGTTTCATGTCCTTGTTGAAATGGGTTGTGAAAGACAAGTTAGAGTTTGGTAAAGGTAACAAAAATGCCAGAAAGACCAACCAGGGAACAAATCAAATTATTTTATGAAATATTTTGATTTGTGTTTTTAAGTAGTCACACAACTATATATAAATTATGAACTCAAGTAGATATCATACGCTATAGAAAAACCTCGCCCTTAGAGATGGTCATAGGCGCCTAGCCTTTTAAAGGGTATCGCCGTGGCCGGGTGGTCTAGTGATCAGGATGTTAGCCGCGTAAGCTGAAGACGCGGGTTCGATTCCCGCCTCGGCCAACGGTGGACTTGGTCACTTTTTCACATATGATAATTGATATCTATTTCAGTTTATCTTTTGGTTTGTCTTAAATACCTAAATTTATCAAGCAGAAACGTCTGCGTACGATGCTATTCAATCAAAAGGTACCACATTGTCTCTTACCATTATTATTATTTTTATTATTCAGAGCCCACTGTGTCCCACTGCTAGGCAAAGGCCTCCCCCCTCTTTTTCCACTCGTCTCTTATGCTATATCCGGCCAGCCTGTCAAGAAGGAGTCCAAGTTATCCCGCCATCGCCGACGAGGTCTGCCGGATCCCCGGTTAGACTCGTGGGGCTCCCACTCCGTGGTTAACTTGGCCCACAAGTCATCCGGCATTCGGCAGACATGACCAGCCCAGTCCCATTTCAACTTGGCCGCTTTCCGAGCTAATACGTATTATTTGAGTCTTAGAGCGCAGCGTGGTGTTTCGGACTCGATCTCTTACCATAAGGACGAAAATTGCTTGTTTGTTTATATGAAAAACCTGTCAGCGTCCTTATGGCAAGCGACAATGTGGTACCTTTTGGTTGAAAACGTCACAAATGACTCTATGACGATGTGGTCGATCGATAGTATATGACATAATGTATGCGCTCATTAATTGACACGGTCCAGTGTGCCAATGAAAACGTGCTATTGTCATTGCGATAGCGATTGCCGAATAATAGTGTCCATGTAATGATAAAAGGATGGATGGATGGATCATTACTTAACCGGTATTTGTTTTAATAATTATGTGATGAAATTATTACGCATGTGTCTGAAGTTTTGTCTTTTTGTTATAAATACGAATGTTTTAAGATGTTTTATGAAACGCACAGAACTTTTAAGTAACATTCAGATAACAAAACTTGCGTGAGAAACAGACATATTAAACATATTATGTTTTCGACTTAAAATACGTGAGTGACCCGTTATTAATATATTTAACATTCAGATAACTTAGAAATTTCAGCAAAATTTGTTTCTAAAATGAGGCTCATAAAGGTGCTGGCTCAAAGACTTGAGCATTAACTTGTAAAGAGACTAATTAGCATTCAGATAACAAAACTTCCGTGAGACACAGACATATTAGACATATTATGTTTTCGACTTAAAATAAGTGAGTGACCCGTTATTAATATATTTAACATTCAGATAACTTAGAAATTTCAGCAAAATTTGTTTCTAAAATGAGGCTCATAAAGGTGCTGGCTCAAAGACTTGAGCATTAACTTGTAAAGAGACTAATTAGCATTCAGATAACAAAACTTCCGTGAGACACAGACATATTAGACATATTATGTTTTCGACTTAAAATAAGTGAGTGACCCGTTATTAATATATTTAACATTCAGATAACTTAGAAATTTCAGCAAAATTTGTTTCTAAAATGAGGCTCATAAAGGTGCTGGCTCAAAGACTAGAGCATTAACTTGTAAAGAGACTAATTAGCATTCAGATAACAAAACTTCCGTGAGACACAGACATATTAGACATATTATGTTTTCGACTTAAAATAAGTGAGTGACCCGTTATTAATATATTTAACATTCAGATAACTTAGAAATTTCAGCAAAATTTGTTTCTAAAATGAGGCTCATAAAGGTGCTGGCTCAAAGACTTGAGCATTAACTTGTAAAGAGACTAATTAGCATTCAGATAACAAAACTTCCGTGAGACACAGACATATTAGACATATTATGTTTTCGACTTAAAATAAGTGAGTGACCCGTTATTAATATATTTAACATTCAGATAACTTAGAAATTTCAGCAAAATTTGTTTCTAAAATGAGGCTCATAAAGGTGCTGGCTCAAAGACTAGAGCATTAACTTGTAAAGAGACTAATTAGCATTCAGATAACAAAACTTCCGTGAGACACAGACATATTAGACATATTATGTTTTCGACTTAAAATAAGTGAGTGACCCGTTATTAATATATTTAACATTCAGATAACTTAGAAATTTCAGCAAAATTTGTTTCTAAAATGAGGCTCATAAAGGTGCTGGCTCAAAGACTTGAGCATTAACTTGTAAAGAGACTAATTAGCATTCAGATAACAAAACTTCCGTGAGACACAGACATATTAGACATATTATGTTTTCGACTTAAAATAAGTGAGTGACCCGTTATTAATATATTTAACATTCAGATAACTTAGAAATTTCAGCAAAATTTGTTTCTAAAATGAGGCTCATAAAGGTGCTGGCTCAAAGACTTGAGCATTAACTTGTAAAGAGACTAATTAGCATTCAGATAACAAAACTTCCGTGAGACACAGACATATTAGACATATTATGTTTTCGACTTAAAATAAGTGAGTGACCCGTTATTAATATATTTAACATTCAGATAACTTAGAAATTTCAGCAAAATTTGTTTCTAAAATGAGGCTCATAAAGGTGCTGGCTCAAAGACTTGAGCATTAACTTGTAACGAGACTAATGAGCATTCTCGGGAACAGAAGAATGTAGTAGCTTTCGTCGAACAATTCTCCGAATTAGCTCGATGTGATCAGCACCTGAAAAACCGGCTAAGTGCGAGTCGGACTCGCCCACCGAGGGTTCCGTACCTTTTAGTATTTGTTGTTATAGCGGCAACAGAAATACATCATCTGTGAAAATTTCACCTGTCTAGCTATCACGGTTCTTGAGATACAGCCTGGTGACAGACAGACGGACAGACGGACAGCGGAGTCTTAGTAATAGGGTCCCGTTTTTACCCTTCGGGTACGGAACCCTTAAAAAGCATTTAGCAAAACACATTTTTCTGTGTAAAACACATAGGATATCACACAGTTATATGTATTTTCAGCGCCACAATTTCCAATCAATACATAGTAATATAAAACAAAGTCGCTTTCGGCTGTCTGTATGTCTGTCCCTATGTATGCTTAGATCTTTAAAACTACGTAACGGATTTTGATGCGGTTTTTAGAGTTCCGTACCTCAAAATGAAAAAAACGGAACCCTTATAGGGTCACTCGTGCGTCTGTCTGTCTGTCTGTCCGTCTGTAACAGTCTATTTTCTCCGAAACTACTGGACCAATTAAGTTGAAATTTGGTACACACATGTATGTTTGTGACCCAAAGACGGACATGTAACGTAAACAAATTAATTTTTAAATATGCGGGCCACTTTTGGGGGGTTAATGAGAAAAAAAAATTGTTTTTTCAAACTATATCGTGTTACATATTAAATGAAAGAGCTCATTGTAAGAATCTCAAATATATATTTTTTATAATTTTATGATAAACAGTTTAGAAGTTATTCAAGAAAATAGGCAAAAAATGGCCATTCCCCCCCCCTTCATCTTCGAAACTACTGGGTCCAAAATTTTGAAAAAAATACCCAAAATAGATCTTTACCTATAGATTACAGGAAAACCTATTAGAAATGTGCAGTCAAGCGTTAGTCGGACTTAATTACTTAGTTTTTGATCCGACCCCTACGGGGTTTTTAAAGACATTTCTCTCACGTTTCACATAAAAATACATTGTTTAAATTGTGTAATGTACGGAACCCTTGGAACGCGAGTCCGACTCGCACTTGGCCGGTTTTTTTAAATAGATAGAGTGATTCAAGAGGAAGGTTTATATGTATAATTTGTAAATGTTTTGTGTAAATTAGTTGAACTACCCGTGCGGAGCTGGTCGCTAGTTCCTATATAAAATAAAGATCCTTTGATGGTGAACTAAAAATAAAATAGGCAATACGACAATTTATCTATAGTTTTGTTAAATTATTTGTAATCTAAATTAATTTTTAACAAGCAGAAACGTCTGCGATCGATGCTATTAAGCTTAGAATAAATTTAAAAGTGGACAAATTACTGACTTGGAACTCCGGTGGCCGTTTAAGAAGTGTAACACTCTTACGGTAGATGTCGCTAGGGTCCCCTAGACCCATATAGTGGGAAGATTTGCTGACTATGGATGAGGTCTTGGTGGCTCAGTTGGCAGAGCGCTGAAGTATCTATCCAGAGGCCGTGAGTTCAAGTCTCACCCAAGGCAGTAATTTTTCCACTTTTTAATTTATTTGTAATCTGACCTTTACATAACAAAGTTAAGCAAAACAGCTGAACATGCAAGAAATACTTTTAATATCAAAAAATAAATTGTCAATAAAACAAATTATATCACGTACTTCCAGAACGGGGTTACAAAGCCAAGATTTATCGCACGTATTAAACCCAATCGATTTAATGATGTAAGCGAATTGATCTATCGATCTGTTTCCGCTCGATCTGACGTTTTACTATAACTGTGTCACTGTGACGTGACAGTGCTCTACATTTTATGTGGTGTACGTAAAATGTGTTAAGGTTTGTTGTAAGAAAAAGTATGCTGAAGAATTCCATTGTCAGCCCATATTGTATAGTTAGTCTAACTAAGCTAACTTAGCAGTGTCATTATTAACGTAATATCACAGGGCGGACACGCTATACATCAAAAATCACTTGCGTTTCTATGTGTGAACGGCACGTCGGTACACGCGTCATGCATCATAGTGCGCGTAAGTTGCTTAAAAATAGTACTGAGCGGCCGGCAATCGGCCGTCAATCTGCTGTCGCGGGGCGAGGTAATTCGAGTCGGGGCGGGGCGGTGCGTGGCCGTTCTGTATGATAATACTATTACTTATTCTGTGGTAATATTTTCATAGAAATTTGACATTAATGATAACTTTGTCATTGGAATTCCATGCAGAGTTAGTTTGGTTCGGCTATAGTTATACAATATTTTTTATTATCCGTGTGTTTATCTAAAGCTAAGCCGTGCAAATACATAATTAAGCAAGTATTTGACCAATTAAGGGATTTTTTGGATTTTGGGACTTAAAAAACACCATCAGATAATTCGTCTGCTCGTTTGCCTCCTATAAAAAATAACACATGTCCGTGACAAACACACAAATACTGATTTAAACTTTCACGATTCTTACTCATTATTATTCACAACGGCGGGACTTAATCCCGTAAAATAAGTTTTAAATTTACCTCCGACGTTTCGAGACCACGGGGATAACGTCGTCCTCGAAACGTCAGGGGTAAATTTAAAACTTATTTTTCTAGATTAAGTCCCGCCGTTGTGAATAATAATAAACATACAAATAAATGACTTTATCTAGATTAGAACCACACAGGGGAGTAAATCAAAAATAAGAAATCATCGCATTTATTCGTGATAAACTATAACATACAAAAAGTATAAAAACAACAATGAAATATAAATATAAAAATAAATAGTTTACCACGAAATGGTTCCGCCTCAGCATAATGCTAACCCAAAAGTCAGCGCTGATCTTCCGCCGAGTAGTATACAGGCTGTTATATATTGGTTCGGTAACTTTTTATTATCAATGATTACATTGATAATAAAAAGTTACCGAACCAATACAAGTTCAGTTTAACTTTTCCTACACCCCTATTGGCAATCAAACCGCACTCATTCAATTTGTATCCTCACTGAAACACCGAAACGCACAAGGACCTTTCCAAATTGCCTAAACTTTTGCACATTCCCACACCGAATAGTTCACTTACCCTCCTCATTTTATTCTAAATCTAAGTATGTTTATATTAAAGTTGTTTTTTGTTTGTTGCAGGTATGGAATCCAGTGGTTAGATGCCGACAGATCGTGACTTATGATTTCATTATTGGCGCGCGCTGCGGCGCCTGCGACTGTATTTTTAATGCTTGGCGAGTGTTAACATATACAGGTGAACCCTTAGGCTTTGGTCTCGGTTGAAAACGTAACAAATCAACGTTAGATTGTATGCTAGGATTTTGGCATGAATATCGGTATTCCGGAATCCAGAAATACCGGATCGATTTACCGGAATTGAAGAGAACCAATATCGAAATATCGAATTCGTATAAAGATCTTTATTCCTGTGCACATCGGATGCGAGTAGACATGCACGTGCAATGTGTATGTGTGCGTTGTAATATACAGATCCTTATGAGAGACGGCACACCGCTTGCGTGACATGTGCGTGCACGGCTCCAACACCGCGCACGTGCAAGTCTACGCACACGCAATCGATGTGCTCTGGATTTTACTTATAGTTACTCTTGCTGATAAATTTGTACTTACAATAGGATAAGTTTTATCTACATAGTTCTGTAATTAGTTTATGTAGCTTCAGATAGTACAGTAATAATAATACAGCGATTTTTTTTATTATATAAATTTTATTTTTGCTCTATTTCGTCTGTTACATAGTTGAGATCCCATTTATACCGGTATTTTTGAGTCAAATGGTCGCCTGCGTTTAAGCGTTGGGAATAGCAGTATTCTTGCGACATGGGGAAACACCCTTTCGGTAATTGTTGTATGGAGGAGAATGGTAGAACTATTTCAGACGCATCTAACATTTATAAATTTAGAGTGGTTTTCATTATAGAAATATTTGTAGGTACGCTTATTTTTCTTCAGCCTTATCATATACAATTATTGTACTAAATAGACATTTTATACATTGACACAGAGATTAAACAAAATCTAAACCTAAATTATTCTGAGGCATTGTTCCCAGGACACTGGCCGCGTTCCCCTCATATACAATTACATATATTATCGGCACAATGTTTTAATTCTATTGGGGAGTCAACATATTCTAATATACTTGTATATAATTCACAAAAAAACTATGCGGTGTCCATGTTTGCCAGTTTTTTTGTACAGAACCCTAAAAAAGAACTCATACGAGCTACATCAGTGAAATAACGCTTCTAAGGACGCAGATAGCAGCATAATATGAAATGTTAGCTATATTTTTCAAATAAAACAAAGCTAATGTTATAAAATATATGTGTAGTTATTAAATTTCTATAGTAAACGAACACCAATCATAACTAACAAAACATGAAAATGGAGCCAAGTTCGGTATTACCACAGGGCGGACACGCTATACCTACATTAAAAAACCGGCCAAGTGCGAGTCGGACTCGCCTACCGAGGGTTCCGTACTTTTTAGTATTTGTTATTATAGCGGCAACAGAAATACAACTTTACTGTCTGGGTGAAAATTTCAGCTCTCTAGCTATCACGGTTCATGAGATACAGCTTGGTGACGGACAGACGGACAGAAGGACAGTGGAGTCTTAGTATTAGGGTCCCGTTTTTACCCTTTGGGTACGGAACCCTAAAAATCACTTGCGTTTCTATGTGTGAACGGCACGCGTCATGCGTCATAGTGTGAGCAAGTTGCTTGAAAATAGTACTGAGCGGTCGGCAAACGGCCGTCAATCTGCTGTCGCGGGGCGAGGTCATTCGAGTCGGCGCGGGACGGTGCATGGCCGTTCTGTATGATAATACTATTACTTATTCTGTGGTATTACTACCAAATAAGCATCCCTCGCAGTTGAACTGTAACTGTAAGAAGGCTAATATGCTCTTATACTCTATTTCCGATAGGTTTAGACAGCAGAAAAAACAGTTTTCTTTAAATTGCAGTGTTAGGATGTCATTCAATAAGTAACTTTTCTCAATTATACGCTCCAAACCGAATTCCAAAAAAATATCGAGGAAGACAATATTTTCACTCAATTTATCATTTAAGCTGCATCATAACATGTAAATCCTAGAATATCTATAAAACTTCACAAATTTATTTACATACAAGATATATACAGTGGTACTACGTAAACGAAATTAATAACTAGCTTAAATCTAAAATAGGCCCTTGAGGCATTGTACCAAGGATGCTGGCGGCATTTCCCCGCTGTATCGCAATGCTGATACGTTGTGCGAGAAATCTATTAGAATAATATCAAATAATAATATCTATTAGATTTGTAGTTTACAATAAATAAATTTTCCGTATAAAATATTTAAAAAGGCAGAGATAAACGCTCAATGTCAGGTGTCATTACTGTCACGTTCTCAACTATTTGCGTCTGTATTCGTTCACGTTGGATCGAAATAAAAGTTGTTTGCTATACAATTTCACAGATAAGGTTTACAATGGTCTGTTTCTATGATCAATTTTTTAACATGCAGATACGTCTGCGAGCGATACTCCAAATTTTATATTAAAGGAAAAAATGGAAAAAGTTACACTTCCGGCAGGATTTGAACCCGCAACCTCCGCAATCCGTGCGTTGCTCTTAACCAATTGAGCTACGGAAGCCTACCAGAACCTTGCAAATCTTTCCATTCCTTCCCTTATGTATACACGCCTTTGGGGTGGCGTAAAGCGACATCTACCGTAAGACGATTGTAACTTTTTCCATTTTTTTCCTTTAATATAAAATTTGTTTCTATGATGTTCTGAGACTAATTTTATCTAAAATGAAGAATAAAAACGGCTCTTCATCGATAAGATTAGAACCTTTAACTTTATTTTTACCAGGTTCCACCCAGAATATGTATATTACAACATGTACAACGTACATTGTTTTTTATAGAATATGAAACTTTCTTAAAACAAACAAAGTAACACTTATTTTATTTCGCTTAATATATACTAGTTTTTCTATAATAACCGGTGGGTTACAAGCTTAATTAATGTCAGGATAATTCTTACTCCATTGATCGCAATTTTATTTGAAACCACGTTTTTATTTAACAGAACAATTTGAAGCTAACCAATGGATTATCGTCACATAAAAAATGGGCTTCCTTTTAGTTTCTGAAAAAATAACTGCGCTTTACCTGTCGCTCTTTTAATTCCAAACTCGGCTACTGCACTCCCGTGCCCAAATTCCTAAGGTCACATTACACCGGCACGCTTGCTGACTTATCACTGAACGGGGCGCTTTATTTCTAGGGGGTTATTCAGGTATTTCATTATTTAACAAAACTTTCGTGAGACAGATATACTAAATATAGATATTAAAACGGGTCACATGTATTTTTTTAAGATTACTCGTATAGACGGCGGATGGATGCAGACGCGTGCTACCGTCGAAGCTCCTCGTTATGGAGCGAAACTCGTTTTAATATAATTCATATGGGGCATTTTCTATGAAAAGGGACCTTATTGTCGATGGTGCCAAAGATAGATATAACTCCGCAATAGACAAGAAAATTTGATTCTCGTTCAGAGGGCGCTACTAGTTTTGGCCTACAGTCGTATAGATGGCGTTGACGGTTTCGTTTGTTATTTAACAATTTTAACGCATATCAGTGAAAGAACATGGGTCAAAATCATAAAAATAATTAATGCAAATAAAAAAAATCATTTATCTATATTTAAATACATTCTATCATATTTTTATAAATCTTCATTTTTAGTTTTAAAGTGTGTCGACAGATGGCAGTGAATTTACTGGGGTTACAAAATTTACTATGACAGTACCGCTCTAGTATAAGTTACTCTATGATGGTGCTTACGCCGCACAGCGTCGCGTGGCATTGTATTTATATCGGAGCATCGTTTATAATGGCGTAAACGCCATCGACAATAAGGTCCCTTTTTATAGGAAAACCACATATGTCAATTATTTAGTTAGCAACTTAAAACATAACAAAAATATTGGGTGTCAGTTATCTACTTTTGACTTCTGGTTTAGTAGATATTAGACATTATTAAAATTAACCCGCTTACGAAGTTACCCCAAAATACGTAATAAAATTGTAGGTACAAGTTTATTACGTGTTTTGGGCACGCAATTTATGCACTTTATTGCCAATTCTTACGAAAAAAAAACCTCGAATAGTAGTGGAATGCATGGTAGGGAAGATTTCAATTCATTCGTCAATGTCACGTCATGTAGATCCAAGTAAGATGTTAAAAACTGAAAGTTGTTGAATGACCATTGTAATGTCTAAAGCTATAAAAGAAAGTAAAACTAAAAACCCATATTTAAAATACGTCAGGCAAGGATAAAGTCGAGTTATTTATGCACTATCTTTGACACATATCAGTGATCATTTTTAATCCTTATTACAATGAAATAGAGTCTACCAAAGCTCAATTCAGTGTATACCATTCATCGTGAATCGTTCGTGAATATATCGCATGGCCACTTGGCCACTTGTCGGTTTCGCGCGTTGAATAGACCCCCACGGCATGGAAAGGGTGCCGTCCATCGTAAACTGTGTTGAGTGTTTGGTTACATATTTGAATGTATTTATAGACAGTCAATCTTTCATACTCTAAAAATTATACTAAATTACATTAAATCAAATATACAATTATACATCACAATAACAAATTACTCTTACTCTAAACTATACTATCCTAGAAACTAACACTAATAATAATAAGTCACATTTCAGCCGTCCCGAAAATCGTCCCGCGACCCCCCCCCCCCCCCCCCCCGATGCAAAGGTGCCCATGACGCTCGCCGCGTTGCCACGTTGAACCGCGACTATTTTTAGACTATATTTTGTATTGATTTGAAGGTTCTTACTCGACTGGTCAACATTTGCGTTTATCTATCCAAAACAATTCACACAGAGACACCGCGGTTTGACGTTGCATTTAGTTTAAGAAAACACACCAAGTAATAGGTATAACAGTATAACATAATATCGATCTCTCCAGGCGTCGTAGCACGGTACGCTTATCACTATGCCTGTCACGTTCTAACAAGTATGTGAGTGCGAAAGTGACGGACTTAGTGATAGGGGAACCATGCTGCGCGGGCAGTTTTGCTGCCATAGAACTCGATAGCGTTACATTGCCGGTCTGCTCCGACTTCAAGTACCTCGGTTCGCTCGTACAGTGCGATGGCGATATTGACCGTGAAGTGAAAAACCGGATTAGCACAGGATGGATGAAATGGCGACAGGTTACGGGAACCATTTGTGACGCCCGTATGCCCCTTCGGTTGAAGGGTAAAATTTATAAAACGATCATAAGACCTGTCGTCATGTATGGATCAGAATGTTGGACCCTAAAGGTGACGGATGAAAACAGATTGCATGTAGCGGAGATGAGAATGTTAAGGTGGATGTGTGGCGTGACGAGAATGGATAGGATAAGGAATGAGTATATAAGAGGAAGCCTGAAAGTTGCACCCATAACAGAAAAAGTAAGGGCAAATCGCCTAGCATGGTACGGGCATGTGATGCGGAGGGATGAAAGTCATGTGACGAGAAAGGTATTAAGAATGAATGTGGAGGGAGGTACGAGGAGAGGAAAACCGAGGAAAAGGTGGATGGACTGTGTGAAAGATGATATGAAACTAACGCAAGTGAATGATGAGATGACGGGTGACAGAGAGGTATGGAAGAAAAAGACATGCTGCGCCGACCCCAAGTGAATGGGACAAGGGCAAGCGAATGATTAACTAAGAACAAGTTCGTATAGTTATATAAATATGTACTTCTTAAAACAAGTTGCTCACAATCCTGATCGTTTACTAATAGGAAATAATAAAGTAGTCAAGCATGAAGCCGGCCCGATATAGTATTTTCTATTGAAAAGTTACATTTGTACCATTAGGGTCGGTTAACACAGACCACAATGTAGTGTGGTCCATATGAGGAAGCGTCAGGGTTGGTGCGAAGGGTCAAGCGATGTATACCTTTTTTTAAACCTTACATTTTACATACTGATGAGAAAATGAAACTTTAACATTTTTATATGAACGTAATTTTCCTTCGAAAAGGAAATTTATGAAAACTTTCACAAATTTCAGAGAATTAAAATACATTCGTATATTATTTTTTACAAATTAATAAATTTCTAATAATATATGTTAATCGTGTTTTTGTTAGTAATCGATATATTTTAAGTAGATTTTACAGCAAGATATTAAAGTTTATAGATATATATTATAGTTTATTTCAAAATATAATGTTTCGATCCCAACTAATTTCCTGTTAAAATAAATATATAGGGGACAGGAGGCGGCCATATTAACTTTGTGAAAAACAACGCAACACTAATTGTGTTTGGGGTTGATATAATTGCCTCGATAAGTATTAGTTGCCTGTGAAAAGAAAAGTACAGTCAGCGATAAAAGCTTGTACCAAAAAAATAAATTTCTGCCAAAAACTTTTTTCTTGTTATGTTGAATAAAGATAAATTGTAATGACAACCCTACGCGCATATGCGCACGAGTCCGCAGGCAGTTCAATACGCACTGAATACAATGCGCGCGCATTGCGTTGTCACTTGCGCGGTTTGCATTACCATTCATTGCTGATGGACAATGCTTATTTGTTTAAAAAAAAAGAAGTGATGAATTATGAAAAAGAATTACAGGTAAAGAAGGATTGGGATATTTGAATTTGGATGGTTGAAAAATTGCTGCTAATGGTTGATTTATTTTTAAGGGGCCCACTGACTATCAGTCCGCCGGACGATATCGGCCTGTCAGTTAGAACAAAAATTTGACAGTTCCGAACAACTGACAGGCCGGTATCGTCCGGTGGACTGGTAGTCAGTGGGCCCCTTTAGTATTAGTTTTTATGGCCAGTTTCAATACTTTTTGGATGGGACAAAATTATTTTATCTTTCTATAAGGCGGCGTTAAGTTTTGACAAAAATAAATGAACTTAGGTATACGCTGAAATGTTTATTCATTAAGTAAATATTGATTCGTTCAAGGAATGGTAACTTACGAGTAGCAAAACTAGATTTTCTAGATTCTGAGGTTGTGCAATAAAGAGGATTTGTATTGTATTGTATTTTGAAAAATGTACAATTAACATTAACATACTAATGTTTGGTAAATATAACATACTAACCCCCTTATTCATAAAACTTTACGGGCCTGTTTTTGTTAAAATATGTTTTATCCCTTTCTTACAAATACATAAGTCAAAATGACAGATAAAGACATTACTAGTTTCGTTGAAAAAGTAGCATGACTATAGATTGCTTGTAGTTCATAAGTAGTTTTGTGATTTTACTTCGGGGCAGTGTATTAAAGTATGTGAAAGATAGGCTCTCGAGTTTTCAGACCAATAAATAGCTAGGTGTTGTTTGCATGGAAGTTTTCGTCATAAATTGTTGAAGCCATGTTTGCATCTAAGCTCTTCATATTTTACCATATGTTAGGTCACAATATATTTGGCTATTGTTTTAATAATTCGTTGCTATTGTAGGTACTAAGTCCTACTACTTAAAATTAAAACAAAAAAGTAAAAAAAAATGAGATGCTTCGATAGCTTGTTTGGCTAGAGAAACCCATGAAATGTGCCGGAAGATCTCAAATTATTATGTAACTAGCTTTTGCCCGCGACTTCGTCTGCATGGAATCCGTAAAAGCAGCTAGAGTAAGTTTAGTGCCTGGAGAAAGTCTTATAGCAATCATTCAATTTGAGCATAATACAAATTACACAAGGCAACTCATTAATTATCTCAATTCCACCATGATTCCACCCCGCTTTTCACCCTCTTAAGAGATGATTTTCGGGATAAAAACTATCCTATGTCCTTCCCCAGGAATCAAAGTATCTCTATACCAAATTTCAACTAAATCGGTTCAACGGTTTAAGCGTGAAGAGGTAACAGACAGACAGACAGACTTTCGTATTTATAATATTAGTATGGATAGTATGGATTTTTAAACAGAAGATAAGCATGTCAACCCATAAAGCTACCCAGAATCAATTCCTTTGCGATATTTTACAAAACCGAACCGCCCACAATAAATAGTGAAAAACCGCAAAATAAGACCATCCTATTTCAGGCATGCCCTCTATTATATTGTCAATCGTTCCCGCGCTACAGTAAAATATCACCCGTATATAGGATGTTTAAAATTTCAAGCAATAACTTTGTAAATAGTGTTAATAATTTAGAGTTTAATTTGTCGATCAGTTCACATACCTTCCACATCTTTATCCATAACCTTTTAATTGTGTTTAATTTTGGAAAATAGTGGAATCCCATTTCGGAGCGAGGAAAAACTATCGAGTCATTCTAACAAAAATAAAATTTACTTCGATGCTATTTTTACAATTGCCACAGTCATTGTATTCTCATGGAGCCTATTGTGTCTATTGACGTGTCTCATATGGAAAATTTTCAGTGACTTCTCATATTTTTGTATAGTTTCCATTTCCAAAATGATTTTCATTCGTTTTCTGTAAAATTTTCTTGAAAATTCCGTTTTTTTTTCAACTTTTTTTCAACTTTTCCTAACATTCACATCTGTAGTCATGTCCTACTGCAGGGCAAAGGCCTTCCTTCTGTCATATTGCCCAGTTATAAAAAAAAAACTGTAAGCATCCTGTATACTTGTCTAAATGACACATGTATAAAATTATACAGCCGGCAGACCTCCGCGCTCCGTATACAATTACGAGATGTGTTCATCCTACAATATGTCTGTTCGCCGTCTCGATATAAATAAGGTCGATTTATTCCTGCCTTCTGTTTGATAGAAAACGTATAAAGCACGCGTGGCGGCGGGTTGAGAATGGAACTAGATATGGTGGGCATGGAAAAAATTATGTAGGTAAGTTTGAACTCAGACGGATTTACCATTGCCATTCTGACAAGTGTGGTGTGAATCTGATAGGTACCTACTTCGAGATAATTGAACATTTAGCATTTCGTGCATCTACATAGTTTTTGATAAAAAAAAGTATGTTGATCGAATTTTTAGTAATTTCTTAGTCCTTTTTTTTTGAGAACTTTTTTCTGCTTTAGCACGGCCGTTACAGCACCACCACATTAAAAGTTATTCTATGTCGTATCTGACATTTAAAAAAAAAACGCAGTTTGTATGTTTTTCGGAGAATGTAGTCTAGTTTTAGAGGCCACTACCGCACTTAAGTGCTCGTATGTATAATATTCAAGAAATGTTTGAAGTAAAACTTCTTTAGGCGCGACTAGAGATTAGAGAGTAACTCAGATTTTTTTTCTGACGGAAGTAACGCTCAGTAGTGACACGCGAACAATAGGACACACGTCAAAGTGCCAACATAGCTATAAACGTCATCGTCAAAGAAGTTTTACTTCAATCGCGCGTAAAGATTACACGCACACACTTTTTTATGTTAATAATTTAGAACCTAATTCTAAGTCTAAATTTTGTGCAAGATTTAAAATTTATCGTCTAATTCTTATTCCTAAAAAAAATTGTGTCAATACATCATGCCAGATGATATAAAAACAAGACTATGTATAGCCTTTTGACTTAAAAACACATGAAAATAAAACCGACAAAAACGTCTAAGGCGAAAAAGGTTTATCTCAACAAAGTAGCTTAAAGCGCCATTTAACATCCACAACGAACACATCGACACCAGCCGATAATAATTTAATGCACTAGGAACGAAGTCACCGGCTTCTAAAAACGACATATATATCATTCAAACTATGTGCACTTACGTCCTTTTGAATGGCGTAAAATGTCATGCTCAAAATATACAAGCAATACGCTGATTTAGAGCTTTTTGAATCTAGATCGCAGTAAGGTCATATTTGTATGGTGACTGCAGCAGTGCCTTTACTGCTGCAAGTTGACACGAGTGATATTAATGACAATTTCGTTGACTAATTGCGTTGCAGTCTTTCTTGCATTACTGTTCCGATTAGAGGCCCTAGCCAAGATGCGACAATCCTTTTCAGAAAACCAGACAAAACGCTATCCTTTCCAGAGATATTATTTAGGGGGTCTTTATTGTTTCCCATATAGTTTTACTGTCATAATGTATTGTTTGTCCAAATTTTGGTTAGTCATAATTTGGTTTTTCTCAGAAACGCGTAACTTTTCAGGATTGCCATAAAACAAACCTAACCTAACCTATCCATAGAATAACCTAAGGAAATTTCTGAAAAGTTAGCCGTTTCAGAATTATGACTAATGATAATATGACAATCATTACATTATGACTTTCAATAATTATGTCAAACAAAGGGACCCCGTTATTTACATTTATCTTAGCGTTTCATTTTGTTTTCTGCGAACGATTGTCTAGGCCTCGCCACGCTGAAATATTGACACCTCAAACTGACATTTTCCTGTCTATTTCCGGGTCAATAAGTCGATGGTAACTAGTGTTAATATTTATCTTGTTACACAGCAATGTCTGGCGAATTGTCACTGTTACGTGACAATTGTGACTATTGTAAAATAGGGACCAGAGCGTTCAATCCTTGTCATTTTAGCAAGCAGTAACACTGCAACGGCAGCGCTGCTGTATCAATCCAAATGTAACCTTAAGTCAAAGTGTACTTCATATCTATCAACCCAACGACATATAAGTCAACTTAACGCAGTTATACCCTTTTAAAGTATCTCACAGTAAGTGTCGAAGGGTACTTTACACGTAACCGTCCAAAAAGGACTTAAGTTAGCACGCAACTCGTATTCAGATATGATTATTACTTCAGCAAAAATCATACTCTGAAATCATAACTCCCACTAGGATGCCGAGCTGCGCTGTCATCACACAAAAACGTCGTAAGTGACTTTGTTACTTTGGAGATACGTCTATTAGACTTAAGGACGTAAGGTGCCATCCATCCTATCAAACTGCCCGTAGATCACATCCTACGCGACAATGCACCATAAATATGAGATACGTCATCAGCACGCGGGTGACCAAAACGCGCGCGATGCGCGATAGTGCGGCGCAGTAAATAATGTGATATGTGCGACACCTACTTACTTACGTGGTGGATCGGTAATCGGTACTTAGGGTATAAAGTTTTTTTGTCTAGGGAGCAAATGGTCCCACTTTAACACTTAACGGTTTCATAAATGGGCCTACTACTATTATTTTCTTTTCGTTTTTCGTCACATTTTGATACAATTTGGTGAGGTTAAAGAGAAGATTCTGGGCAGAATAAATACGAAATCGCAATTTGGGACAAAAAAACCGTTGAATTACGAAAATTCCGTACGTTTTCGTAAATCTGAGAAATATTTTGTAGGTGAAATTGCGCAGTAACGATACCTATACAGCCATTTATTTATTCCAAAAAGTCATAAACATTTATGAAACTGATGCCCACAAATTTGGTACAGCCTAAAATTGCATTGGAAGCCAGTTTTGGCCGAAGAGAGCTACCACCTACATAATAATCTCAAATATTTAAGGCTACAGTATTGTCTTTATCTTTCAGGAACAGAAAATTGAACTTAGTTTTCTGCTTGATCCCTTTACGGCAATCAACGAAATGACTAGATAGAGATATCTATATTTATAATTATTCTCACATCATATTTGTTCATAATTTCTATATCTTTTTACTTAGAACTGCCACCACATTGCATTGCAATCTTGTCATTGCAATAGCAAAGGGCCCGATTCTAATTTCTAACTCTAAAATACGTCAAATATTACGTCTAAATACGATATGGATTAGATTATGTGTCAAAAGTGATGTTTCTCCAAACAAAAACTTGACTTTTGACATTGACATTGACATATCTAATGCCCCAAATAAATAAAATAAAATAAAAAATAATCCATATCGTATCTAGACGAGGTATTTGACGTATATTAAAGTTCGAATCAGGCCGAAAATGTGCTAAAATATATCTGCTTAGTTCCTATACACAGTCTTTCCAATCTGAAAGCAAACATCTACGAAAATCTTATAAACATAAACAATCATACAGTCTTCCGTTATTCCTGTCAAATAGGTGATAAATCTGTCGTGTAAGCAAAGTCGGTACGAGTTAAAGCTGTTACTCGATAATGTATAAAGCGTAAGCGTAACTGCCATGTTTTTAGGGTTCCGTACCTCATAAGGAAAAAACGGAACCCTTATAGGATCACTCGTGCGTCTGACTCTCTGTCTGTCCGTCTGTCACAGCCCATTTTCTCCAAAACTACTGGACCATTTCAGTTGAAATTTGGTACACATATGTAAGTTTGTAACACAAAGACGGACATGTGACGAGAAACAAATGAATTTTCAACATGGGGGCCAGTTTTGGGGGGTAAATGGAAAAATTAAAAAATAAAGTTTTTCAAACTATATCGTGTTACATATCAAAGAGCTAATTTTAAGAATCTTAATTTTTTTTAGCAAGTGAAAATCCGTGGTCTCTGCCTACCCCTCCGGGAAATAGGCGTGATTATATGTATGTATGTAATTTTTTTTTGTGGTTATAAAATAAATAGTTTAGAAGTTATTTAAGAAAATAGCCAGAAAATTACCATTCCCGCCTCTTTATCTCCGTAACTACTGGGTCTAAAATTTTGAGAAAAATACACAAAATAGTTCTTTACCTATAGATGACAGGAAAACCTATTAAAAATGTGCAGTCAAGCGTGAGTAGGACTTAATTACTTACTTTTTGATCCGACCCTACGGGTTTTTAAAAACTCACGTTTCACATAAAACAATACATTGTTAAAAATTGTGTAATGTACGGAACCCTTTTTTTTTTTAACGTTGGGGAAATGCGTTTACGCATGCCACCTGGTCCCGGGGGAACCAGGAGGGATGACGGACTAACCAGAGGACTACCGTCTAAAACCACCAACGAGTGCCGAATCCGCCTTAGATGGGGTGCCGCAGGGTCGTCAGCATTCGACCGCATGCGCCCCGGCGTGCCGGGCAGGCCGTGAATGTACGGAACCCTTGGAACCCAAGTCCGACTCGCACTTGGCCGGTTTTACTAAAGAAATATAACCTTTTGTTCAATTTAGTACGGTAAACGTAATCTTGTGTCATCGAATTACAGATGCTGAGGATGCTGGTTGGAATTTCGACTGTAAATTTAAGTTGGGTTCATATTCATACAGGGTATAACATACATAGGTTAAGCGGTTATTGTTAAGAGAACACCTCATTTTGGATACCTTGTCCGCTTAGCCTTTTGCCCTTTGACTGTACCTACAGGGAAAATCACCGAAAAATGCCTCAATGAAATGCTAGATGAGACTCAGAGACGCCACAGGAGACCGAAGAGCTGGCGGCTTCCTTGCTCAACGTATCGACCTAACAATCCAGCGACGAAAAGCTGCCAGCGTCTTCGGTACTATGCCGGAGGAGCCATTTATTTGATTTATTTTGGGGTCATTTTAGATTTTTTTTTTGTCATATTTTAGTTTTTATTTTTACTTTTAATCATTATGTAATTTAATATATTTATTTTTGTAAGCGTAAAAACCACGTAAAAAATCTAAGAAAATTGTTACCGATAAAAATAAATCCCGAAATATTCATAATACCGTTACGACACCGTTCATTAACAACTACCAAAATGTTACCGAATCCCCGACCTCTGTCCCACGTCACTAGCTACAGTTACGAACCGGGAACCTCTGGATTTACGATACCCACTCCACCAATACAATCTGAACCTTATACTTCATACGTCACTGAAGAGCTCACGGATCTAGTTACGTTGGTTACGTCCTTGGGAATGACGGCGGGTGGTATGGCACAGATTCATCGAGTCAGGATGATTGGTGAATTATTATAGCGCTAAATTTAGTAGCCTTCAAACGTTACTTCACCTTTTTAATTTTGAACTCTGTTCAGAAGAGAATAAGTTTGTTATTTCCTCGTGTTTGTTTGACAGAATTGGATCCTTAAGTTTTGGGCAAGCGCTGAAATATTACGTGCGTCGATGATCGGTTGGTTGGTACATATATTCGGTACGTTTTTGATGCATTTCTTCACGTGCTTTAAATTCAACGATACTGTTTGCTGGACTATCATTAAATATAATTTAATTTAAGAGGTGTAATTTAATTTAATTTAATTTAACTGGTTCATTTTATCCAATCAATTAAAGAAATAATAATTTAATTATTTATTTTAATTCTATTTTAATTGTAATTTTATATTTAAACAATGCTATAATTTTAATTCTAATTTTAAATTTTATATCTAAGTTTTTTAAAGTTGATTGTATTTTAATTTTAATTCTAATTTTAATTTTAATATTTTAATATTTGATATGTAAATTGTATATGAATTCCGAATTGTCCGAAATAAATGTTTTTTTTTTTTAAATTTAGAATTCATATCAATAATAAATAAGTATTTTGTAATGAATAACCGAATCTTTTTGATATAAATTATGACATATTAAAAAATTCTTTAGGGTTAAGTAAGAAGTTATTTTGGTTAACTACAAACTGATTGAAAACACGTTTGCTTGCGTTATGTTGTCAGGATAACAACACTAAACTACACTAGAATTTAGTTTCGAAACTAAGCTGCTATCTGCTAAAAAATCGCGCAATTACTTATTTTATTAACCACCTGAGTTACCTAAGTAATTCCTCGTATTTCATATATACATTCCTCGCTTCTGTCCGAGATTTCGTCTGCGTGGGGTGATGGACAAACATGTCCTTTCTCCAAATCATATTGTACTTCCTAGGGCCTCAAAATATCTCCATACCAAACTTCATTAAAATCAGTTTAGCGGATCAGATAGACAGACGGTTACTTTCGTATTTAAAATATTTAGTGGGGATGCATGTGTACGTTATGTAGCGATTCCACTTCTTAAATAAGACCGCAGATTTGAAGCACACAAGTAGTATGTATTTGCATGTTTTCTTCATGTTTTTTTAGGTTATTTCAGTTCTTAATTGTTTCCCCCGACCCCGCCCCTACTAGTTAACCATCAATAGGTTACGCCCAATCATCTGATTCCAGTTACATTGCCAATTATGTGTTTTACAAATCAATTATTCATGGGTGGTCGGTTTTCTGGCCTTGGTGTATAGTTAATATTAATAATAAAGACAATAACAAGTCTCAATCAATATGACCTTTCCCTCTTCAATACCTATAAACTTAAATATTACTTACATACGAACGAAAGCTGCCAGATTCCGATGGCTGGTGATAATCGTGCGGTCTTGGCCTGGCCGGAGACCTTCTGGACGTCCTAGATACCGCTGGATTGGAGAGACGAAACAAAAAGACCTTAGCGAACTTGGCGCCGTCGATTGGACAAATGGCTTTGGTTGGATAGAGAAGCATGGCGATTATGGCGTTTCTATGTCGGGGACAACCTTATTCCTCCATCTCATTTTTACCATCGGACTACAAGACAAACGGCACTCCGGCATCGCATCGCTTCATGGTAGGAACTCCAAAAATACGCACGAAGCGTTTTGCTTCCACATTTCTTATGCGAACTGCCAAGGAGTGGAATGCCCTGCCCGAGTCTGTGTTTCCGCATGAGTACAATCTGGGGTTCTTCAAGGCAAGAGTTAATAGGTATCTCATAGGTAAGCGTGCTTCACCGTAGACCGCATCATCACTTACCATCAGGTGGGATCGTGGTCAAACGCCTGCCTATTCATCATATAGAAAAAATGAGTCGGAGGCCAAAATCCACTTCAGATCGCCGCGCCACAGCAGTAAGTATTATTACATTACATACCGACATAAACTACTTTAATATCAAAATATTTATCAGTACGGTTTTTACTCACTATTATTTTTAGTCGCTTTTGGCGACATGTTTCGGATTCTTTGGGAATCCATCCTCAGGCACGAGTGTCCGCGGCGGTTGTACGTCGTGCACTGCCCGCGCCGCCCGCCTCGTCGCTCGTTGCGCACGCGCTGATGGGGCGGGGGCGGGGGGCGCGGGGCAGTCCGCAGATGGAGTCGTCAAGTGAAGGTCTGGTCATGTCGCCAAAAGCGACTAAAAATAATAGTGAGTAAAAACCGTACTGATAAATATTTTGAAATATGTCTCACGATAGTTTAAGTGCGATTACTTTACTATCCACAACTTCTTATCGTGATAAGCTGGTGGACAGAGGCTCACAATGTTACATCCGTCCTGTCTACCCAATTCTTTACTTCATTTCTACTTCTCAATAAACCGACGTAAGAAAGTAACGGTAAAAACCTCAAAATATAAACAAGCCTTACAACTGAAACTTAACACCACAACTCCTTAGAAAGAAACCTCTTTTACCACCATACACCATTCTACAATCGATTGTATCCTTTATTGTCTTCACTATAAAGTTCTCCGAGAACGCATTATTTAACTTTGTACATTTTGGCAAAACTGCGGTTTGAACTACTGACAATAACAAAGTCGTAAGTTATAGTAGTATATTGTGGTACATACGTCTTTTATAAAAAGATTTCTTGCGAAAAAATTGTTTGTCTCGTCCATTAAGAAGAACAATGGACCGTTAAGTAAACACTGTCCCGCTTAAACGGTTTATGCCGAATGTACTATAAATATGTGTCGTTTTCAATCAAAAGGTCGTTTGCCATAAGGATGCTCTGACAGGTTATTCGTATAAAGATACAATCCAATTTCGTCCTAATGGTAAGCGACAATGTGGTACCTTTTGATTGAAAACGTCACATATTTAGGCAGAGGTACGAGTATTTATTTAACTGTATGGTTTCGACAAAGAAACATATAACTCCGTAATAAATGGATACAGTCTAAGGAAAAAACGTGCCTCGATAATCACGAAAATTTGATTCTCGATCAGATGGCGCCACTAGTTTTGGCCTACTCTCGTATAGAGGGCGTTGACTGTTTCGTTTGTTATTTATAATTTTAACGCATACCAGTGAAAGAACATGGGTCAAAATCATATAAAAATAATTAATGCAAATAAAAAAATCATTTATCCATATTTAAATACATTTTAACGTATTTTTATAAATCTTCATTTTTAGTTTTAAAGTATGTCGATAGATGGCAGTGAATTTACGGTGGTTACAAAATTTACTATGACAGTACCGCTCTATCTTATTATATCCTCATTGGTTTCGATTAATTGTTGTTTATCAATGAAATAATAAATTTGGAGCCTATGTTGTGCATTGAATGCAGATGTGTATGTTTTGAGATATAAATGATGGAACGGACTTGTGTATCCTGCGCTAAAATTTGTGACTTTTCAAGTAAAAGGTACCACATTGTCGCTTACCATAAGGACGAAATTTGCTGATATCTTTATACAAATAACCTGTCAGAGCGTCCTTATGGCAAGCGACAAAATTTTGTATGAATAAATATTTTTCCAGTGCGTTACACTAGTACAATACAAATAAATAAATTATTCATACAAAAATGTGACGATCTGGAAAGGAAATCTTCGAACACATTGTTTCATACATGATGCGTGAATGTACAAATGATTCTGAATAAAATAAGCCCAAAAAGTCAATATTTTGAAGACATGAATGAAATGTAATCGCACTTAAACTATCGTGAGACATATTTCAAAATATTTATCAGTACGGTTAAATAATAGTGAGTAAAAACCGTACTGATAAATAACATGAATGAAATGTACCTTATTTTTGGAAAACGCTCTTATCACTGATTTAAACTTTCACGATTTTTACTCATTATTATTTACAACGACGGGACTTAATCGCGTAACATTTTCGCGTAAGTTTTAAATTTTTACGCGATTAAGTCCCGTCGTTGTAAATAATAATAAACGCTCTTATATACTACTGTACTTACATAAAACATGTGTCTCATTCAGATTAAAATATAAACATGTTTATTTTGAACAAATACATACATTGAATTACATATTGATAATTATTCAAAATATTCAAATCATTAAACGATTTACGATCTCAAAACTGTTCGAAATTTATGATATCACATGAATGAAACGGCAAAAAGTGCGTGCTACAATAAATTAAGTACTGTCTCTAATAAATATTTATGATAAATTAATTGATTTCGGTTTCGGATAACTTTCCCGGTTCTACGAACTGCTGCAATTTGTTCTGTTCTTATATAACGAATGGGTAGGGTTGAGCTTTTAAGTTTTTGGGTTCATTGATGTTTTTATTATTATCCTAAAACTTTGAATTCGATGTCTGCTCTAAATGGGATAATGAAAGAAAATCAGAAACAATTAATCTCGTTTCCAGAATAGAAAAAGTAAATTGTCATTTTTATAAGATTGCCGATTTCTTTTAGCGCTGTGAAATAATTTTAGGGTCGGCAACGCGCGTGTAATATCTCTGGTGTTGCAGGCGTCCATAGGCTACGGTAACTGCTTACCATCAGGCGGGCCGTATGCTTGATTGCCACCGACGTGGTATAAAAAAAAATAATGTGTCCATATTTTTAATTAAAGTAACTTAATTGTCGTGTCCTGGTTTAAACTGTAGTAGCCATTTCAGTTCTCAGTCCCATTCTTTAAATAGGATATCATAAAAAAGTAAAAAGTATTTAAAATACTATACTGTCAATATGTGCTATTTTATTTTACACATTTAGTTACTTTACTTATAAAAATCATTTATTTCGGACCACAGAAATCCATAACAGGTTAGTCGAACATGCAGGAACTTAAAACTATGTTAGATACAATTAATTAATTATATGCAATAATTTCTGTAAAGGTTTTTATGATCTGAGGAACCTGAATTTTTTAATCTCTGATTCTGAGGAAACGAAAATTAAAGAAGTATCATCCCTAAGATTTCATATTGGAGGAAGACAGACGCGTCGCGGAAGTGGCAAACATATCGGATTTACGAGCATATCCTCGTTGATTTTTGTTGGACCTTATCTCTTTGCAATAAGGCTTACGAAAGGTCAGTGGAACTTGTAACTTAATTAGCTACTGATGGACCTTAACTCAATGCAGTAAGGGTTAGAAATGCTCAGTCGAATGTGTTTGCCTCGGAGCTTATGAATTATTCTTGGAGCTGTCAGGACATTGTGCTGGTTTACAGTAGAAGTATCCAAGCGGGCGAGGTGATATTAGAAAAAAAATTGTGACATACAAATCAAATGTGTAATATACTTATAAACGCTTATAAAATGATCAAGTAAAATAAGTCCCCACCACTCCATACATTTTAAAAGTGTGATATGCGCCACCTAATTTTTTTTACCATTAATCAAGTCAACAGTTCCACACTCAGTAGGTACTTGTCATTTTTATACCTGAGATAAATCAAGTGTTATATCCATCAACCCGTTTAGGATATTGTACACCCAGCTGCAAATAAAGATACAAATAATGTATACATGCCTACACTCTAAAATTATACCTTTCCTTCCTAAATTGGTTATAAATAAATCAAACAATCAAATACCAATAAAAGCGCTTAGCAATAAGGGATCGCTTCATCAAAGCGTTTTATTTTGGCACCGAATAAATTGCTCATTGATTCTTTTTGTTTTGTTTACAAATTGGGAACGTTCCGATATCGTGTTGGAAGTAATAACTTTTTAAATATACTCCTTGCTGTGATGCTTCGTAACAACTTCAACTTGAGTTATGGTATTTTTTAATCAATATAAAATGTATTATTATTTCTAATCACTTTTATTTTTTCATCACAAACTTTTTCTAATTATTAATGATATCTTCATTTCCATTTTGTTATTATTTACACGCTATAGATCTGACAATATATTTGCACGCTTGCTTGCAAGAAAAATACATTATATCCCATTGTAAAGTAGTTATAACACCTTTTTTTACTGTACAGTCGAAGGCAAAAATATCGATCCAGACAAATGACTCAAAAATATGTGAACACGACTTTATAGTTAAAGGTGTAAGAGCGTACAAATATTTTTGAAACTTTGGGAATGTATATTTATGCCCTCGACTGTAACCAATAAACGTCTTAGTTTTACTTAACTAAATAGTAAATAGATATGTAAATATGTAGATAGTTAATAAGTTTGTGTGTGTACCTACTAACATTAGTTGTAAGATTAAAATGTGTTATTAACCAAATTGATCCTTTGTTGGTCTTAAATAAATTTAATTTAATTTTAATTTAACTAACTTAGCGGTTTCACTCACGTATATTTAGTCACTCGCGCGATATGTTTCGGAGAGACTAGGTCTTAGTTCTATTTTTGCAAATATATATTTGATTAAAAAAATTTTCTTGTCCATCAATTTATACTATCCGCAAACTTTACTGATGATCGTGTTCGTAAACCTTGTCATTCACACTTGCATATTTATATAAAGGGTTGGTGATATGATCTCGGTTGTCAGTTTGGTTTGCGGATAATATATGTGGTACGTCTCTACGTATTATTATCCGACTAGTAACAACATACCTACCTACCAGGGCGGGAAATAACAAGCGGCTTAGTTGTACGCTGACAACTGTCAGCGCCATTTGTAACGTTAGTCAGTTCGTTAAATATAGCTGGCGTGTTTAAAATGTTTAAATACGCATTCAGGTATTCCTTTTAAGGGAGATTGAACGTAGGCGAAACTTTAATAGCTACTAATGTAGTGGGCACCTATCGAAAATAACTGTATTTTTTTGTTAAAACAAACTGCAATTTTGTTCAAAAAGTCTTTTATTTAGATGATAATTTTAGGAAATTACATAAAATAAAACCCGAATTGAAACATGCACAATTTTGATGGCAGTAATGGAAGTAGGTATAGTTACAAATACGTTTAGTTTATGTCTAAGTAAAACCTTAAATGCGCCTTTTACATGTAATAATCATACAATTATATGGCAGAATAAAACATCAAACAGCTAATCCACGGTGTAAAGTGATATGACCTATAATGCTGATAAACATTATTTAAGAGGCCGTAGTCGATTTTGGAGCAAAAATTTTAAATTGATAGATTTAGTCGTTGAAATTACACACGTTTTGTTACGTAATATCTAAATAACAAGTATTGGTTTCTATTAGCACGTCTTCTCATCTTGCCTTTTAATAATGAGGTCGCAAGCGTGCGTCTCCGGTAATATATGAAAAGAAGGGGCAGTTTTTAAAAATTCATCAAAAATGTATGGTGGTAAATTATACAAATTGATGAATAAGAATAGTTTCAACAAATGTTGTAGATTGTTTAAGTATCAAAATTACGTTGAAATTAAGTCGATTTTCAGAGAAATTGTCACTTGTTTTGAAGTAATTTCTGGAGAAAATTGATTTCGTCTAACTTTCATTTACACTACTTCAAAGTCATAATAATAAAAATGTAGTCTGATAAACGTCAAGTACAGGATATGTGTAATACAAAATTACCATGTTTAGCCGTCCAAATTTTAAGAAATTTACAAATAAGAGCGACAAAATCAGTGCTTCACGCGCGTTTACCTAAACGTCCATCAGAAAAGCAAACATTACTAATTTAGTGAGTCTGTTTTCAACAAATTGATCTGATAAAAGGTAAGATAAGAAGATGCGCTAATAGAAACCAGTACTTGTTATTTCAATTAGGTAACAAAAGGTGTACAATTTCACAGACTAAATCTATCAATTTTACATTTTTGCGACTAAAATCGACACCGGCCTCTTAAACATACAGATTCTGGGAGATCTTGAAATTGTGACAAACGATATGTTCGTTGCGGAAAACACAATCACATTAACCTCGTAAGGCCCACCATACAGTTTCCCTATTTTTAATTTGAACCTTGTTGTATAAAAAATTAGGGTGACTTTCGTTTGTTTTAGAAAACAATGAAACAAAAGAAATGCTACTTAATTCAGTTAGTGTGAGGTTCAAATTAGATTGAAACAGTGTACATTGTAATGCACATTGGGCTTTACGAGGTTAATGAGGATTAGATACTATCTTTGCACAATAGGTTAACAAAGTTGCTCGGTTATACTTTTTTCTAACAGATATCACTGATGATTGTATAGGTGTTACTTACAAAGTCAGAGAAATAAGGGTTCGCGTAGCGAGTTGGGCCGTGTAGTAAAGCGTGGCGCGGCCGGCCATACTCCACTGATTGATTTTCTTTGTGATTTTTCTTCAAATATGTGAGAAGACCGTGAAAATAAATGATAACCTCTTTGTAAACAACAAAATTCAAGTATCAGCAAGACAGAATAAATAATAAATAAATAAATATTATAAGACATTCTTACACAAATTGACTAAGCCCCACGGTAAGCCCAAGGAGGCTTGTGTTATGGGTACTCAGACAACTATATATCATCATCATCATGTCAGCCGATAGTCGTCCACTGCTGGACATAGGCCTCCCCCAAGACTCGCCACTCCGACCGATCCTGTGCCGCTCGCAACCACCGAATTCCCGCGACCTTCACCAGGTCGTCGCAACTATATATATAATACTTAAATACATAGAAAACACCCATGACTCAGGAACCCATGACTCTGTGCTCCTCACACAAATAAATGCCCTTACCGGGATACGAACGTCCTCGGCTTCGCAGGCAGGATCACTAACCACTGTCCACTAGGCCAGACCGGTCGTCAGAATAAGTCATCAAACACCTAACATGTGGTGTAAATGTAAAGTGATACTGATACCTAATGCCTGCGTACATTATTCAAATGTAACATAGTTGGCGACTTGCGGATATTTTAATTGAAATTGTGATGAACGACCGGCTCGGTGCGGACGTTTATGTAAACATATGAGATTTATGTTACGCATATTTCTGTATAAAATGGTGTAAGATTTCGTGTGGTAAGAAAAACCGGCCAAGTGCGAGTCGGACTCGCGCACCGAGCGTTCCGTACTTTTTAGTATTTGTTGTTATAGCGCCAACAGAAATACATCATCTGTAAAAATTTCAACTGTCTATTAGCTATCGCTGTTCATGAGATACAGCCTGGTGGCAGACAGACAGACGGACAGACGGACAGCGGAGTCTTAGTAATAGGGTCCAGTTTTTACCCTTTGGGTACGGAACCCTAAAAACTATGGGCAAGAAAAACACTTGTAGGAAAAAAAAAAGTTAGAGACAAAGATATAAAAAAGCAAATTCAATGATAGTACTAAATAATAACAAAATCATAAATAAAAATATAGGTTACTCTTGCGACGACCGAGACCAAATAAACTATGTTCCCTTACACCACCTGACCTTATGATCTTAACAGTCTTCACACTACAGCTGCTGCCATTATTTTCTCACACAATAGGTTTTTAAAAATCTGTTTATACTCGTATTGGGCTAGCTTCCTCCTGAGATTTTGTCCTTGAAGTAGGAATTTTTCATCCCAATTTTAACCCTTTAGTCGTTAGGTAAATAAAAAAAAAGGTTTGGACGCCTACAACATTTGAGAATAGGTAGCTTTAACAAGAAATAAAACTATGAAAATGGATTATATCGCGTATATTGAATTTATAATACATCCCGACGTTTCGAACCCTTTACAGCGTTCGTGGTCAACGGGTGACACCCGCGGGTGACATGACTAACTATCGCGGTAACCGAAGACAATATTATCTTTTATAATTCTGCGCGTTGTCTGTTAATATTTATGTAAAGGGTATCTTTGATAATTAAAATTGAAAATAGATACTACATCGCTCATTAGGTACTGGATAGAAGTAGTCATTGGTAGGTCTAAGTAGATAAAGGTTACTAACATAATATCCTATTCCTATAGTCCTTTTGGACGCCCCAGGTATCGCTGGTGCGATAGGGTGGAGGCGGATCTGCGCGAACTTCGAGTCACCAATTGGCGAGAGATCGCACAGGATCGAGAAAAGTGGCGCTGTCTTGTGTCGGAGGTCAAGTCTCATTTTGGGTCGCTGAGCCAACGGAGTAAGTAAGTAAATAACATAATATTAAGGGTAAAATGTTACTAACAAAATCATCTTCCTCGCGTTATGCCGGCATTTTGCCACGGCTCATGGGAGCGCTCCGCTTGACAACTAATCCTAAGAATTGACGTAGGCACTAGTTTTTACGAAGGCGATTGCCATCTGACCTTCCAACCCAGAGGGGGAAACTAGGCCTTGTTAGGATTAGTCCGGTTTCCTCACGATGTTTTCCTTCACCGAAAAGCGACTGGTATAAATATCAAATAATATTTCGTACATAAGTTCCGAAAAACTCATTGGTACGAGCCAGGGGTTTGAACCCGCGACCTCGGGATTGAAAGTCGCACGCTCTTACCGCTAGGCCACCAGCGCTTACTAACAAAATATGGATCGCTTTTGGTCTAAAATAAAGATTTTTTTATGCTTTTCCGAATACTACTATGCTAATTCCTCTGTTGCCACCGTTCCACTTGTTATTTGTCCGATACTGCTTATTTTATTCAAATAAACCTAGTCAAGCAACAATACTTATGTATTAAATAATTTCACGGTTTAGACTCACTTGTTTTAGTCACTCGCGCGACATGTTTCGGAGGTCTCTTTTCTCAAGCACTAATAGTGCGAGCAGCGTTCACGACGTTTTAAGTTAATACTTATGTATCTAAATCCGTAATTAATGATGTTTAATACACCTACACATTCTTGCATCCTAATCCATTTTTAAATCGCTACCGCAGTACAATGACATAAGATGAAGATAACGTTTTCATACAACACTTAATAAGCCGTATTTAAAAAAGTGGTCGCTCCACAACGGTTCAATTTGTCCTTTTGCAGGACACATGATGTCATGAGGAGGAAAATATCTAAGCTCACACGTGAAGAGTATAAGAAAAGACAGTAGTGCAAATGTTTATAAGCACATAAATATTTTTTAAAGTGTAAATATATAAATTAAAAACTATGATAAAATGTAACTTAAAAACTAATTAATAAAAAACTTAAATACATATAGTTTTCCTGGGTTTAAGAAGAGCTAAAAACAACTTCTGTTGCAAACGCCAATATGTCCTTATTTGGCTTCTTGTGGAATTTAAATTGCATGCCACGCCTGTCTAATTGCAAGGCAAGTTTTTGGAAAATTTTTGGAAACGAGCAAAAATGATCAGGCATATTTTTGTTTAGGTACTTATTTTTGAAACTACATTAACTCTTTGTTTATATACTCTAGATATAACAAAAGATCTAGTTGAAACTCGTATAGTTGAAATTGATAGGTTTTTGTAGATAATTTTTGTTTGTATTAATGAAAATAGTAATGTCATTAAGAAATACATTTATCTGATGCATTTAGCTTCAAGTTAAAAGGACTATCATAATATTAACTGAATTTAATAAAAACGTGAGTTGATTATGGGTAATAATAAGGTGCTTAAAGTCGACCGTACTCAACCTTTTACTGTAACAGTGTAACATGACTTGACGGAGACCTCTAACGTCTATTATTATAACATTTATAACACTACAGCTGACCTTATAACAAAAGAGTGACCTAACCTTGATAAGTCACTCCCGGACGGCACTGCGCTTTTTAAGAATGCACTGTTATTAAATAAGTACACAAATAATTGCTTAGTCAAGTTTCATATGAAGTCATCAGAAATATGTGTAATATGCGTCAATGCGTGCATTATGCGTAATGATAACACTTTTTTGCAAAATCCGTTTGGAGGATTTTTTATAGTTAGGTAATGTAATCGGAGACTATAGTCTACATATTTTTTAATTTTTGTAACCATCATGCTAGTACTACTTTTTAGTATAAAAGAAGTATTTGGTTTTAGTTTTAGATTTAAGTGTTAAATACTAGATTTAAAGACACAAACATAATGGTTTATACCCTAGCGATTTCGGAAGAGCGGGGTTTTCTGTCACAAGCATATCTAATGCTTAAAAGAAATAACCTAACCTAATCCCATGCTGTAAACTACTTGTAAGGAACCAATAAACATTTTTTAATTTTTTCATTTTTTCATTTCATTTTTTCATATGTGACGTTCTCAACTAAAAGGTAACACATTGTCGCTTGTCGATAAGGTTGAATTCAAATTGAAGCTATATGGAAATGGCGCCTTATTGACAACCGACAATAAGTACCCTTTTGGTTGAGAATGGCACATATATTTAATCTTGTCATCCTCATAATTCATTTTTTTTACTCTCCTAACAGCGGCAACACATGACGAGTAAATATAAATGTTTGTTATCACTGAAATCTTGCCTCTACTACGATTGTCACTTATATCAACATTATCGCACAAAATACGAAAAGTAGTACAAATGACTAACTTGAAGGATGAAAAAAAAAAAAAAAAATATGAAAAATATATTTATTTTGCACACAAAGATGGGAATTTGCAGATGGAGTATACATGAGGTCCAGGTTCCTCTAAAACTTGTCATTTAAACGAAATGACTTTTCTTTTTAACAGAAAGTTCAAATTATATTGACAGATTTTTGTAGATTTCCTTTTCCCAAAATGACGCCCGTGATGATATCCTTAAAAAATTTACATAAAAATGTGTGTCGTTGGCGTACGTGTCGCCATTATTTTTAGATTAAGCCAGGTCCCCACAGAAAACCAGCGCCACGGTTTGCCGCGGCACTATGCTGAGTGGGGATCCTTTTTGGCGTCCAAATGTTTTTTTGTCTGCATGCTTTTCTTTTTTATGTACTATGTTGCGGCGTCAAATAAATGTATTTTCTTTCTTTCTTCTTCTTATAAATAAGTGAATATTCTTTTCGACACAAAGTTCATATTTTACTTATTGATAGATGTCTGCGGGTTGGATATTTTTCCTTTAACTATGTACGTCCATGTAATAAAAAAAAACATTGATTTCGAGTAACAGGGACTAATAATTACAATAATATATTACAATTTGAAAATTACATTAAGCAAAATGAATATTAACACACTATTCTAAATACAAGCAAGCATGTTGCTGATTTGTATTTGTGGCCACCTGACGAAGCCTGCGTTGCGGATTTTTTACATGTAACTATTATTTTTTAAGATATTCTCAAATAAAATAAATAAATATGTATTACTTTCTAAATACTATTCACAATACATTTAATTTTTCATTTTAAAAATAATCATAATGTAATATGTAATGTAAAATCATTTATTTTAAATAATCTAATGTCGCTTGTTAGCTTACTGTATTACTTTATACTCTAGAACGGGATCAACGTTCGCCATAACACCATTTTAGGCCCCCGCTATTTACCTACGTTATGTTATGTCAAGTTTGCATATTCGTTCGGTATCGGCCTTTACGGGAAGTGCCCATTACCCACACAGTTCACTGACAATTCTTGAACCTTAATGCGAATACAATAAGGTCCACGTAAGAAGTTGCTGATAGTAAAACGGACAGGCGTTTTAGTATCTTTGTTTTCTAGTTTTGACGCTTAAGGGTCTCCGCAAAGATAGATATAACTCCGTAATAGATGGATACAGTCTAAGGAAAAAACGTGCCTCGAAAATCACGAAAATTTGATTATCGATCAGAGGGCGCCACTAGTTTTGGCCTACACTCGTATAGAGGGCGTTGACGGTTTCGTTTGTTATTTATAATTTTAACGCATATCAGTGAAAGAACATGGATCAAAATTATAAAAATAATTAATGCAAATAAAAAAAATCATTTATCCACATTTAAATACATTTTATCGTATTTTTATAAATATTTATTTTTAGTTTTAAAGTGTGTCGACAGATGGCAGTGAATTTACTGGGGTTACAAAATTTACTATGACAGTACCGCTCTAGTATAAGTTACTCTATGGTCCCCGGCAAGCTCGGTTCTCCATACAAACGTAGTTACGCTCTCATTTTAAAACGAGTAGCTAGTTTGCTCTGAAACTTTGTACTTACAATAGGATAAGGTATATCTATGTCTGAAATTAGTTTATGTAGCTTCAGATACCATAGTAAAAAAATATAGCGAATTTACGTTTTTCATACAAAACTTGTTTTTGCTCTATTTCGTTTGTTTTATAAACTGGAGCTATAAACTAATTTCTGACCTAGATATAGGGTAAACTCCCATTATTTATCCCATAACACACGCCTAATTCGGTGATACAAGTTTTGAAGCATGACACCCAGGAAAGCTAGTGAATTAGGGCCTTTTAAATGGGACCTCACGGCTTCACGACTTCGGCGGCTTTGCCGTGAACAAACACAACACTATGGGTGCAATACCATAGGCATAGAGTAACTTATACTAGAGCGTTACTGTCATACTAAATTTTGTAACCCCAGTAAATTCACTGCCATCTGTCGACACACTTTAAAACTAAAAATAAATATTTATAAAAATACGATAAAATGTATTTAAATATGGATAAATGATTTTTTTATTTGCATTAATTATTTTTATATGATTTTGACCCATGTTCTTTCACTGGTATGCGTTAAGATTATAAATAACAAACGAAACAGTCAACGCCCTCTATACGAGTGTAGGCCAAAACTAGTGGCGCCATCTGATCGAGAATCAAATTTTCGTGATTTTCGAGGCACGTTTTTTTCTTAGACTGTATCCATCTATTACGGAGTTATATTTATCTTTGCCATAGGTATTGCAAAATACATATATGAAATTGAAACACTTTCTATTATAACTAAGACTCCTTTTTGAGAGGCTGGCCAAACATAGCATTAAACAGAGACGAGTGAAAAAAGAGAGGGGATGCCTTTG
Organism: Cydia strobilella; assembly: GCF_947568885.1. Taxonomy (NCBI): domain Eukaryota; kingdom Metazoa; phylum Arthropoda; class Insecta; order Lepidoptera; family Tortricidae; genus Cydia; species Cydia strobilella. Next base: position 1,341,112 of record NC_086043.1, on the reverse strand, counting down.
CCCAGCAGTGGGATACAGTGGGCTCTGAATAATAATAATAATAATAATAGAGACTGCTTGTTTAAGTATTTAACTAACTTGTTTTATAAATAGAACATCGATACCTATGCCAATGAGAAAAGATCACAAATAAATTTGAACATATCTTACCCACTTTGTGGTCAAAGGTTTGGTATTTCAATACCAGAGGTTTACTCTCTCTCTGACTTGCGATTGCTGGACCTAAAGACTTTGTACTGTTTATAATTAGTCAATTAAAAGTGGATGGTGGTACGTCATCATATTGGGTAAAACCCATTGTATTTGTTCTTGGGTTTAAAACGTCATCGTTGTCTCAATGGCTTCGTCATCGCCTCGGGCGAATTCTTTCTAGATGATACCGGATCTTATTCGTAGGGTCGGTTGCACCAACTGTTTGTCATCGTTAAAGAGTTCGCTAAATTTTATAGTATGGAAAGTTTCATAGTAAACTGTCTGTCAAGTGCGGATGGTGCAACTGGCACTTAGGATGATTTGAGTGAAGCGAAAGTGTTAAGATTGATACATCTCATTTCATTTCATTTATTCATTCATTTACAACATACATTGTGTTTGAATAACAGATATTTACAAAATTAAAAATAACATTCAATAAAATAAAATTCTAAAACTAGCAGTTATTTAGGATATTTGATAGATAGGATATTAGATATTTGAGTAACGTTTAAAAATGTAATGTTTAACTTTGCGTGGAATGATGATGATTGAAAAAAATACCGGCCAAGTGCGAGTCGAACTCGCGCACAAAGGGTTCCGTATCATTACGCAAAAAAAACGGCAAAAAAATCACGCTTGTTGTATGGGAGATCCACTTCAATATTTATTTTATGTTTTTAGTATTTGCTGTTATAGAGGCAAAAGAAATACATCATCTGTGAAAATTTCAACTGTCTAAGCTATCACGGTTCATGAGATACAGCCTGCGTGACAGACGGACAGACAGACAGCGGAGTCTTAGCAATAGGGTCCCGTTTTTACCCTTTGGGTACGGCGGGCCTCTATTTATCGCCATAACAGATTTCATCTTAATAGGTTCATCGGTTTAAGTGTGAAGGGGTAACAGACTGACAGACAGAGTTACTTTCGCATTTATAATATTATAGTATGGATGTACGAGTAAGTGTAAGTTTGACACCCTCAATAGCAAATTCTGAAAAGGAATTTCGAATGCATTATAAATTCTCGATTAAAATTACATATACCTTTACCTATCCGGTTTTATAATGAAATTTTACACACATTAATAATTACAATACATTTACACACATTAATGATTAATAAGTCAAAAAAATACGAAATAGTCGAAATTTTAAACACATTAATAATTAATAAGTCAAAAAAATACCAAAAAATTAATCAAAACTTAAAACTAATTATTACTACGACTACTAATTAAACCTAGACGAGCTAAAACTAAAACAATTAAACCTATTAAACTTCACATATAATTTGGAACTTTAAATCAAAACCTTATGTTTATAACCTAATCTTTGAACTTCAAAAAATAATGTCACGGACGTATTAATTACACATACGACGTAGTCACACGTCGTCACACGTCGTGTCGCAAGTGTCGCAACGATCGATTTGTGGGCCAATGTCTAGTGATTATAGATTACATCCGCCAGATTACGCATTGTAAAACGTAACTTGTGCTCACCGTTTTTATGCCTGATGCTGCATCGTTCATTCGCTTTCCATTATTACAATATTTAGGTAGTTTATGCTTTTACATTTATCTCTGATACGTTTTTAGGGTTTAGGGTACCCAAAGGGTAAAAACGGGACCCTATTACTAAGACTCCGCTGTCCGTCTGTCCGTCCGTCTGTCTGTCTGTCACCAGGCTATATTTTATGAACCGTGATAGCTAGAAAGTTGAAATTTTCACAGATAATATATTTCTGTTGCCGCTATAACAACAAATACTAAAAAGTACGGAACCCTCGGTGCGCGAGTCCGACTCGCACTTGGCCGGTTTTTTATTTTATCATAAATATTGTCTTGAAATTCCTTATTTGAATTTTGACATTATTTTCTATTTATGTTTTGCATAATAGCACAATAGGCTTATTAAGTTTTATACCAATAAAAATGATACATTAATTAATTTACCCTTTGTTTGTTTCAGGTAATTTCTATGGAACCCAGAGGCGTGTTTAAATTTGACACGATTACTAAACACCAGCTATATGTCATTCAAGTTTGTAATCGTTTCTTAGTTGAAAGGGTAGAGAAACTCTTTCATCTAAACGGTCAATTGCTCATTTATAAACTCAATAATAATGAAAGCGGGATAGTTGGTTTACAAAGTAAAAAACAATATTATCTTATTTTACATACGTATGTCAAGAGTTGGAATAAGTAATCTTTTTCATACATTAATACTAACTAGTTTTCATAGATTTAGTCTAAAAAAGTCATACTTTGAAAGGAAAATAGAGAAATAAGTTAAATCAATCAATCAATATATATTTATTTCAGTTCGTTAGAGTAGTCCCAAAATTCGTTGACAATAATTTTTTGAAATATATTTTTCTTAGTTACCTACAAGTCTAAAAACAAAACGTATCCTCCTCCTCCCTAAACCTGTGTCCAAAAGTAGGAAATAATGGTACTTAACAAAGTTAATTCGTGATAGACCCGATTTTAAATATGTTTTAGTATGTGTTCAAATTGCAAAAGTTTTGAATCTTATATTGCAAAACGTATATTTTTGTCAACGTATTTTTGCACCACCCTGTATTAAGGAGAACATATGGGGTCCCTTTGTTTGACATAATTATTGAAAGTCATAATGTAATGATTGTCATATTATCATTAGTCATATTGAAACCGTTAACTTTTCAGGATTTTCCTTAGGTTATCCTATAGATAGGTTAGGTTAGGTTTGTTTTAGGGCAATCCTGAAAAGTTACGCGTTTCTGAAAAAAAAAAAAAAAAAAAAACAAATTATGACTATCGAAAATATGGACAAACAATACATTATGAATTAAAACTATATGGGAAACAATAGAGACCGATATAGTTACACGTTACACCGGTTCCGACTTCTACCCCTCTACCACCACACTCCATCTAGTAGGTGAGTCTGTTCGGGATAATATTCGTTTAGGACGGTTGCAGACGTTATGTAAGCAGTTTGGTCACTGGTCAGCTGTTGCGTCGCAATTGCAATATGGTTGCAATGTGTTATGATACAGACCGACTACAGATACAATTGGCTCTTGTTTCTACTCAAGTTATCATATCTTTTTTCAGTTTTTTTGTGTATGTTGTAAATGTGTATAAATCTAATAGGCATTTGAATTGCGAATTTGGTTGCAAACAGAAGTAAAATAAATGACTGAATACTGAATACTGAAATTAAAATAGCATATTCCTGAATAAAATGGGAATTTTTCCTTAAATTTCTTAATTATTTCTTTAAAAAATTGGCCAGAAATGACGACAAAATTATGGCTGTATTTCGAACAATTGCTAAACTTGTGATTTTTTAGGATCTGAATTCATCAAAAATGATTACAATTTTGTTATGTAGGCCAACGTCTGAGTATGAGTAATAAGATATAATAATTACATGTTTATTAATATTGTCTTCGGTTACCGCGATAGTTACTCACCCGTTGACCACGAACGCTGTAAAGGGTTCGAAACGTCTGGACGTAATATAAATTCAATATACGGGATATAATCCGTTTTCATAGTTTTATTATATATTTATTAATTAAATTATGTTTAATTTGGTCCCTGGTTAAAAATCAACATAAAATCAAAATAAATTTTTTGACTATTTTTTTATTAGGTTTTTATTTTAGTTCCTTAAATAATCATTTATTTGTTACAAAATATCATTATTATTTATTTATTTATTAATGAATTTTATTAAAATCGAAAACATGCTTAATTAATAAAAAAACGTAACCTAAAATTTTAGCTTTTCATTTAGGTAACTTGAATATGAAATTCAATAAATTAATTCATTAATTAGAAAGTAATTTAACCTAATTAAAAATTAATTAAAGTAATAATCTGAATCAATAGTATTTAGTGTCGTTCAGCAGTTTTTCAATTGGGTTAATATACGTTTGTTTTTATTCACGTTTCCATGAAATCGAATATTTTGTGATTCATTTTAGTTTTGCAAGCATGGCGCATCCCAGGTAGCAAAATGACGTCAGCGACGTCATAATGACGGCATTATTACGTCATAATGACGTCGCTGACGTCATAATGGCGTATAAACGCTACTGGGGATGTTTGCGAGTATAGCCTATACAGTGAGTTCCTTGTTTATTTAAATAAACCAGTAGCCGATATCTGTTGATTCAGCTTTCTTGACATTGGTTTCGTAATTTTTAAACAAAATCATTTATGTTTTTTTGCAATCATGCTTGCAAAATTAGGATGAATCATGAAAAAATTGGGGATTTACGTTGATAGCCGAAGAAGGTTAAAAATCACCTAACCTAATCTAAGTTATCAAAAATAAATCTGGAGACATTTGCTGAAATATGCTTTAGAAATAAACATACATACAAAAATGGGCCTGAACTTTGGTTTTTGTTATCTAAACCAAACTGGAAGCTATATAAGAACGATTTTTTGTTACATAATGGTTATAAAAAAACGAACTATAAGGTCTATAAAGACTATAAGGTGATGGCGGAAGAAAGAGGAGGCCTTTGCCCAGCAGTAGCTATTAAAAAAAAAGTTCATGTGGGTTAAGAGAAACATTTTTTTTTGCTCTTGGCAAGAGAAACACTTTTAGGAAATCCTCATACTGTTTCTCTTGCCCCGATGTTTCTCTTATCCCATCTAATCTTACACACACTTATTCCTCAAAAACTTTTTTTTAATATGTTAAAAAAGAAAAACTATTTCGTCTATTCATGTACAATCGCCCTAATACCTAAAACGCCCTACTCGTTCAGTTTGACACCTCACACAAGACAACCTTGCGTATAATAGCACTTCACTCTCACTGTCTTGAAGTGTCAAAGATGAGCGTGACAAGTCAATCTGATGTCAAAGGAATTAGTTTAGGTCAAAGATTGTTTGAATCTGTCAAGCGACATATTTGATCTGTTTTTGGTTTTGATCTTCAACATTAAATGACAGACATATTTGAGCGTAGTGGGAAATTAAAGAAACTTTAAAAAATTTAAATGTAAACAAAAAACCGGTATCGTACCGTATCGGTCTATTCAGCCACCAAAAAGTCCAAAAACGGTGTCTCTCCGGTGTTACACCATAAATCGTCTGCAATAGACGCAAAGGCCAATGATGATGATGAGATTTACACAGTAGCAGAAAGTTTCCAAAAAGTAGGAAAAGCTTGGAAATTTCAGTTTTTTTACAGGATATAAACTTTCATTTTGGAAATGGAAGATTTAGATCTTCGTGCAAAAATTAAATAAAAATGATGAGAAGGTTCTGACATTGTTCCATTTAGAAGTTTCGCAATATTGGTAACTCTCCGATGGCATATTACTTATTAGTATCCACGTTTACCCAATTGTCTGGTTAACTATTCTTATTGAACTACAACTTCACTGACTGCTGACTGTTGTAACTTCAGCTTTATTACCCCACGCCCAGGCTGCGAGCTGCGCGCTGCCCGTTCTCTTAAACTCTCTGTTCTCCCTCACCATACCGGTTTTCTCACGTCTTCTTTCGCTGTTCAAGCAATCCGTCTTTGGAATTCGCTCCCTCTAACGATTAGACAAGCCCCAAACAAGCTGACTTTCAAACGAATGCTCTACAAGCACCTGCTAGATACTGTCTAGTGGGACCCCCCCCCTCCCCCCTTCCCCGCACATGCAAATATATATTTATGTATATTATATGATAAATTTGTATATGTATTTATATTGTTTATTTATGTCGTTTATAAAGGTATTATAGTATATAAATATTACTAGTTTGTATATTGGCGTTAGTATTAGAATTTATATTTAGATTTTTTTTTTCGCATCGCACTGCACCCACCTTAACAATTTCTGTTTGGCCCAGTGGTTGACTGGTAGAGAATGCCTCAAGGCATTAAGTCCGCCTTTTGTACTTGTTCTTGTGCAATAAAGTTTAAAATAAATAAATAAATAAACTACATAAACGCGATTCACGCATGCCTTTAGATTTCCCGCAATGGTTTTTACACCCACACGTATCTACGGTAACAGATACGCGGCCATTTTGGCCGTTACGTCACACGGCCTCTCGTAACGGAAGCGTTTCTTTTAGTTCCGTAAGGACTGTTCGATTTTTAAAAATAGCGACTTGATTAGTTATTGACGACCTTGACGACTCGCAGTGGTCGCTCCCGTTTGATTATCCGCAAACCAAACTGACGAACGCGGTCATTCTCGTATTTTTAGGGTTCCGTACCCGAAGGGTAAAAACGGGACCCTATTACTAAGACTCCGCTGTCCGTCTGTCCGTCCGTCCGTCCGTCTGTCTGTCTGTCACCAGGCTGTATCTCATGAACCGTGATAGCTAGACAGTTGAAATTTTCACAGATGATGTATTTCTGTTGCCGCTATAACAACAAATAGTAAAAACAGAATAATATAAATATTTAAATGGGGCTCCCATACAACAAACGTGATTTTTTAGCTGTTATTTTCCGTAATGGTACGGAACCCTTAGTGCGCGAGTCCGACTCTCACTTGGCCGCTTTTTTATGATATAGGAGCCAAATGAGCAGATGAATCACCTAATTACTGTCTCTTTCACTCCTGCTACGCCTATGCACGTGTGAATGAGAAATTTACCTGTTGGTTTACGTATACTACATAACAGTCGTGTCAATTTCGTATCATATCAATAACTGATCTAGTTGAGATTTTAAAAATGTAAATGGTCTCAAAGTATCTTTTTAGGGTTCCGTACCCAAAGAGTAGAAACGGGACCCTATTACTAAGACTCGCGCTGTCCGTCTGTCTGTCTGTCACCAGTCTGTATCTCATGAAAAGTGATAGCTAGACAGTTGAAATTTTCACAGATGATGTATTTCTGTTGCCGCTATAACAACAAATACTAAAAAGTACGGAACCCTCGGTGGGCGAATCGGACTCGCACTTGGCCGGTTTTTTTGTGTGATTTTCTCTTGTATGATTATTCTGTAAGGCTATTTTTAGTAATGTTTATAACTTACTTATTTATTTAGGTAAACAAATCAATTCTTATATTTAAATATTAACTGATTTATTACTAAGAAACTAGGATAGATTACAACGCTTGGGTATATTGATTATGTGTTCTAATCGTAGAATGAGAAAATAACACATAAATAATCAAGCAAACATTATTTATGAATTATGACACACGACACACCCAAAAACAGTTTCCTCCCCTTTTCATTAGACGGTTAAATATAGCAACACCGCCACTTTCTTGTCACAGTCTGTCAAATTAGGTACGCCCTGTTACACTTCGGTAATAATAAGTTGAAAAGCGGATAATAATACACGCATCACTATTATTTTAAGAGGGAAAGTTTTGCGTGTGCAATACTATAATTTTTTTTTTTTATTATGGATAAATAAGTAGTTAAATTATTTTAACTAGAAAACACCCTTTCGCTTAGACTATCGGCGTGAATAACGTAAAAGCGTATTTATTTTGTTAATATCTTAGCAAACAAACAACTTTGGGAACGAATAAAATTATTCTCCTAGGAGGTGCAAGCGCGCACTGCTTGCAATTAGAGTTGGTCAAAGACTAGTCTTACTAAGATGGCATATAGTCGAGAATTTGGGACGGGTACCGCCGTGGCGAGGTGGCCTAGGGGTTCATGGAGTTAGCCGCGATAGCTAAAGACGCCGCGCCGGTTCGAATCCGGCCTTCAAAACCGGAGGGGGATACCGCCGTTTAGCCAAAATATCTTTCGCCAAATTTCACTTCCCAACAAACTTATGGCATCAGTTTCATTTCCCAAATGAAATTTTAGCAAGTTTTTTACTTCGCAACCATTTCATTTCCCAACCCCATATTGCGAAATGAAAATGACGTACTAGGTTGGGTTAGGTTAGGTTGGATTATGAAAATTTGCGAAATGAAATTTTGCCAAATGATAATTTTCTTAAAATAGTTTGGGAAGTAATACTTTGGGAAACGATTTTTGGCAATACATTAGTAAACCCACTGGAGGGCTTCGTCACTTTTTCTTTAATATATGACAGGTATTACAGTTTATAATCTTAGCAAATAGCACGAGTAATAACGTGATAACATTTTCTAGTATATCGATTGACCTCTAAATACAATATTTGAAAAAGACACGGTAACATTTAGTCAGCTATACGTTAGAATTGAAACAATTCTTGGAACGGTGGCATTGGTATTCTATCCGGGTAAATCCAGCACTGTGTCCTGCAATCGAGATACAAACGGCTACCAAAAATAAACCGGGTAACGGGTGCTTTTGACCTTGGTGCTTCAAATGCAAAAAACTCTTTTCATTGTAAAATGTATGGTAGGTATACTATTTATCAAAAAATTACCTTTTAGGCGGTCTTAAATAAATAGTTTAGTTTCTAACTGCGAGTTTGTTCGTTTAGAATGTTGATTGCCGCGATAAAAAACCGACCAAGTGCGAGTCGGGCTCGCGCACGAAGGGTTCCGTACCATTACGCAAAAAAGGCAAAAAATCACGTTTGTTCTATGGGCTCCTACTTAAATATCTATTTTATTCTGTTTTTAGTATTTGTCGTTATAGCGGCAACAGAAATACATCATCTGTGAAAATTTCAACTGAACATCATCATCATCATCGTAATTTTCTGTGTCGTGAGATACAGTCTGGTGACAGATGGACAGACAGATAGACAGACTGACAGTAGAGTCTTAGTAATAGGGTCCCGTTTTTACCGTTTGGGTACGGAACCCTAAAAAACTATCCTACTGGCGTCATTTGCCGAAACTGAAACTGTACCCAATTTAATTGAAATCAGTTCAGCAGTTTAAGCGTGAAACAGTAACAAACAGACACACAGAGATTACAGTGACTTTCGAATTTATGATATTAAGTACTAAGAATCATTTATAGAAATAGAAATAATTTATTCGTTAGCACACACAAATAGAAAGTTATACAGAACAGAGAAACATAAATAAAAGAAAAAGTGCCACGAAATGGTCTCACCTCAGCATGTTGCTGGCGACTTCCAGCGCTGATCTTCCATTTCAAGATGACATCTGATTATACAGATGGGTTCAGTATGTACAAATATAGATATAACTCCGTAATAGATGGATACAGTCTAAGGAAAAAACGTGCCACGAAAATCACGAAAATTTGATTCTCGATCAGATGGCGCCACTAGTTTAGGCCTACACTCGTATAGAGGGCGTTGACTGTTTCGTTTGTTATTTATAATTTTAACGCATACCAGTGAAAGAACATGGGTCAAAATCATATAAAAATAATTAATGCAAATTAAAAAATTATTTATCCATATTTAAATACATTTTATCGTATTTTTATAAATATTTATTTTTAGTTTTAAAGTGTGTTGACAGATGGCAGTGAATTAACTGGGGTTACAAAATTTACTATGACAGTACCGCTCTAGTATAAGTTACTCTATGGTATGTATTTCGCTAATAGAGAAATCTACTAACTGACATAATGACAGATCACTCAGTTAGAATGTTCCTACTCAAATGTCTGACACATTTGCTTAATTTAATTTAAATTGGTGTACCTACTTTCTCCGTCTCGACAATGGCATGATCGCAACTGATCTAATTTATCGAAAAAGTTTACTAATTGGTGTTAATAATCTGTTCAGTAGCAAATCTAAATGTGTATTTTGTACTGGCTACTAGAACTTAATTTTTTAGGGTTCCGTACCCAAAGGGTAAAAATGGGACCCTTATACTAAGACTCCGCTGTCCGTCTGTCTGTCACCAGGCTGTATCTCATGAACCGTGATAGCTAGACAGTTGAAATTTTTACAGATGATGTATTTCTGTTGCCGCTACAACAACGAATACTAAAAAGTACGGAACCCTCGGTGGGCGAGTCCGACTCGCACTTGTCCGGTTTTTTTTGTTTATAGTTTTATTACAATAATCATTAATTTGTACGATATTAAATACATCCATTGAAGGCATTGAATAATGTTTTAATATTAAATATTTTGAGGGAGAGGGAGGCCTTTGCCCAGCATTGGGATACAATAGGCTACTAAATAAAATAATAAATAAATTATATATTAATACTAATGCACTCATTTATTTACCGACAGTTTATCAAATACTAAATTAATATAGCATAATGTATACCCAAAAGTATTTTCTATCAGCTAACCGCACCATAATTAGGTAAAAGAAGGTTCACATTTCGCAAATTTTGCAAATCTGCGCTAAAATTTCTCTTTCCAAAAAATGTACAAAAGATAGATAAATACAAACGATTGCCGTAGGCATTTTGGATTTGAACGACAGCATGAATGTACTAGCATGCGGAGCGTGCCTAAATATTGTGTCCTTGAAAATTAACATTACCTATATTGCTACGTTTTGGCATAATTAAGATTTTGATAGAATCAAATAAACTGTCAACTCAAAACTGCAACTGCACAATTTTGCCAATTGAACTCCCAAAACTGCCACCAGCATCTGTCAAGCCACATCGCGAACGCAGTGGTGGGAGCGCAGTCTTTCGCCGTCGCTCGACCGCGCCCGTCGCGCCGTTCGAAATTCAAATTTTGAATCTCGAATCCGTGACCCATTTTGAAGTGTGTTATTTTTTTAATTTGCGAAAAAGGAATTGTGTTTTGTGCCAGTGACGTTGCCAAAAGTGCTTGTTGCGCTCGGATTTGTCGTCAGTTTTTCGCAAGTGAGTTTTTAATTATTATTTTTTCAGGAATTGGTAGTTCATGCGTGTAGATGTGCGGAAATGTGTATGCATGTGAAATTGCGGTTATAATTAGATGCAAATTAGTGCGAATCGTAATTGGTATGAATGTTGAATAAATTAGATTATAGTTTGTGCTTGCATGACACGCGTTGAGGTTTTTTGTATGTAGAGTTGTTGGCTCTATATTCTACTCTACTTTTATTGCTAAATATAATTATTGCATGTAATTAGAATTCCAGATGTAATTGTTGGTAAAAACTAAAAATCATTAAAGTTATTGTTTAACAATAGATTTATTGATTACTATATTTATTAATAAAAAATATTTATATATTTATAATGATTCTGAAATAAAACTGTTAATTTTTTTTTCGCTAGGTATAAATAAAATTTGGCTGAGTGAATAAGTCCTCATTTTGGGTAGGATAAATGCAAACTTGTCCTCTGTCCCAAAAAAAGTATGTAAATTTCCGTTGACTTTTTTTTTAGTAACCAAGTAGAAGATTTTTTACGAGATGCGGTAAAACCGCGCTTATCTTTTATAAAATTGGGACCTCTTATCTATCCGCCAAATTTTATAGAAATCTGGTCAAAAAAAAATCGGCAATGAAACAAAAATCGGCTCAATCACAAATGCAACAGCCGCGTCTTTACGAAAGAAAAAAGGCGTAAGTGCCCATAGACTTTATTGATATTTGTGACTTTATACGGTTTCGATTTGACAGCCGTTTATGAATATAAAAAGCACCCTAAATAATATAAATAAATATAATGACGAGTCAAATAAATTTGAACGTTAAGCCCTTGAAAATAAAGATCTTTTTGCTTATCGACTTCATAGACATTTGCGACGTTTTGAAGCGATCGAAGACGTAGCGTTTCTCTCGGCGCTCGCGCTTATGTAACTCGGTTTGTTCATTAGGGGGCAATTATTCAGACATCTACGCGAGAATCAACATCAACGTACGAACGGTATGTTTACTTAGAGACAGCTGTTGTGTGTTTATGAGGAAATGGTACGGTAAAGTTGTAAGGAATTAGAAAAAGCCTAAGTGACCATTTTATTTAATTAATTTAATTTAATTTTTAATTTTTTATTCATGATAAAGTAAAATACATTTTATAAATAATATAAAAACTCGCCAAACTGTGAAGTAAATGATGATGGTGTGATTTAAATTTGTACATTGTAAATTACAGTTTCAATGCAATCTGGCTAGTCGTTTTAAAATGAGAGTGTAACTACGCTTGTATGGAGAACCTAACTTGCCGGGGCCTCTTAAAGGCTGGCAACGCACTTGTAACTTATCTAGTATTGTAGGTGTCCATGATCAACGATTATTGCTTACCATCGTCAGGAAATTCGTCTGCTCAACTGCCTCCTATATCATTAAAAATGTATAAATATTTTCCTATATGCTCTATTTCACAGTAACATTCCACGTGAAAAGAAAACGTATAATCGAACGGAATAAAAACTGTACAAATGTAACAACGTATTTGCCTATGCAGTGCTATGACAAAGTATTGTAATGGCCGTCTATTATCGATGATTTTGGATAATACATGCGATGATATAATACGGTTTCGTAATGAATGGGCTGTTTCTCTTGATGTGTTGACGAAAATGTGTGTTGTTCATTATTATTTACGAAAACAAGACTTCATCGCGTATAAAATTTTAAATATATAATTACCTCCGACGTTTCGAGCAGGGCATTTTCCTATGGTCTCGTAGGAAAACTGGCTAATGATGACATCAACATTTTCTGGCTGCGCGAGTATTTCGAACTACCCGCACTTGGTCTTGTTTATTAACTTATACCTCGGAGGTAATTTTAAAACTTAACTAATTATACGCGATTTAGTCCCGTTTTCGTAAATAATAATGTGTAAAATACGTGAAAGTTTAAATCATGTGTGGTGCTTACGAAAATATTGTAGATATAGTAGATTGTTACCCAAGGGATGAAAGGCACTTATTTCTGCCTAGGTAATTTGGCGCTCAACCGCAGGAGCGCTAATAAACCAAGGCTGAAATGAAGCCTTTCACCCAAGTTAAACACTACTTTTCATTTCGAATACGAGGAAAGTTAAATACACGTTTTTTTTTACTTTTCTAAGTATAATTTTTGCATTTCTAGAAGGTACTATCAATTAACTATTTAGGTAAAAGTATCGTTATTTATGAAATGGGGAGTTATATATCAGAAGGGAAATTGTATAACACATCCATTTAAAACCAAATTTCAATTGCTTATCGTAAAAAAAAGGGCTTGGAAAGTAAAATGCCCTAGTGCACAAACGTATCACTTTCTGCACACTTTTTAGAACAGCAATGACCTTCTTTCAGAGCATGAGAAATGAAATAGTACATTATTGTCGAGGCTCGGAAGTAGCAACTTGCTGGCTGAGGATTTGTTTTAAACGGACGACCTTGGGAGTCCGTTTAATTGAATCCGAAGCCAGCAAGTAGCCTTCCAGCCGAGTCATATATAGTGCTTTTCTCAAAAATGGCGCAATAAATGCAAATATAATAGAAATATTTTACAGAAGCAACATTGTTATGTATATATTTTCACAGAAAAAAGTAAAAAGATTTGCTTTGCCGCCGTTTTATTTTTTTAATTTAAAATGGAAGTGTATTTTTCTGCTGAAAATACGCCAACCTATTTGAGACACCTAAATAGTCGAGGTACCAACATTATAATAATAAGTACTGATCATCTGTTTGGCTGTTTAATGGACCTATGCCTTCATTTGATATGGCCACTTCAACTTTTAAAAAGTTTGGAACTCGACAAATAATGGAATTTGTATGCAACATTGCAGTCCCGAAATCGAGACTGCAATGTTTTTAACTTTTTAATTTTTTGACAGACCATAAACTACGCACTTCGCGACCTACTTTTTAACCGGCAACGTCGACTTTGCCGTCCATTTTTGAGAAAAATAATATCTTGTCCTACTACTTTAGTTTTTTCAGATGAAGAATTTACGTGTGTGTAAAATGTCAACTGCTACAAAATGCTCCAGGTTATACATAACTTATGACACTATCTTGTAGTACGTATATTTAGTCGTGTGGCATATTTTACAAATATATTTTAATATATTACAAATTTCTACCAAGAACCCAAAGCACGCAGCTCATCTTATATTCAGTAGCTCACTACGAGTCCCACACACGCCCTGTCACATTTCATCACCGCTTTTATGTCAAAAATTAACATAAAAATTAGTTTACACAATTACTATACACTCGGAAAACAACCTTGATATGTTGCATAAAGGTTAAAAGTTGTATGACATGGAAAAACAAATAAATTCACACATCACTCTAAAATCAACCGTAATATGTTAAGTTAAAGCTTGAAGTTGAGTAGCAATAGGTATAAAAGGAAACGAATGGTCCAGTTAGGGTTATAACAATGTTAGGTGGACAATAAGAGTTGATCATGTGTGAAATGTCGCTTTTCAATTGAAAGGATATTCGGAAATAGTATATTTGGGGTTTTGAATGAGTGTAATGGTACCCATGGTTGTGATTAAACACAGTGTTTTTATTGAATTCCGTTAACTTCGGGGGGTGGTTAAGTACGTTTAAGAAAACTAAAAGCATAAGCTTAAAGCATAGCAAATGCGTTGGGGTAAGATTGAAAGGGGTTTTCATGAGGGGTAAGATGAAAAGTCGCCCGTAATGCTTCGGCATACGGACAACGTTTTGTCTTACCCCAACGCAAAAATAATTAAAATGTTGCATATAGCGTTGTTGTAACTGTAACGTAATTGAAAACTGTGACATATCAATGTCATTTCGAACATCGATCGTCCGAGATAGTAACTTAAAGTTTAGTATCAAATGTATGAACTCGTACTTAACTAGTAAACATGCCCTAAGGCAAGTATACACGCTCGTAGAGATCTTTTAAGATAAAAAAAATATTACCTCCGAAATGGAGTTAATTAGAATATCGGTGTCTTTGAGAAAGTTACTAGATTTAAGCTCAGGAATGCATCCTTGAAATTAACGGAAATAAAAAAAAATACGGTATATAGTGTCTGAAAGGCCCGTAGAAAAATTAATTAATTTCGCACCCATGACCATGAGAGGCTACAGTATGGGGTTCTACTGTGGGTTTGAAGTTATAGGCGTCCATAAGCTACCGTGACTACTTACCATCAGGCGGACCGTATGCTTGTTTTCCACCCGCGTGGTATAAAAAAACGAGATAGCTGTTATAAGTAGGTTAAATTTGACTCGTAAGAATTTATTACAGACATATTAAATGTATTAATAACGGGTCACTCACGTATTTTAAGTCGAAAAACGCTAGACATGTTTCACTCCGCCGTTAACGCAAGCTCCTGATGACACTGCTCGGTACGGAGTGAAACATGTCGAGCATTTTTCGACTTAAAAAACGTGAGTGACCCGTTATTAATATAGGTATAATCAGTAACAAGTTAATATAGTCTTTCAAATTCACAAAATATCATCCTTAATACACCGTGCTGGCTTCCGAATTTATCCAAAGGTTATCGGAAGTAAGCAATCGTGGCTGTATCTTTTCAATCATTATCTTTTTTCCGATTTGCTGGTTCCTCTAGCACCAATAACATCGTATGAGAAATATGTGTCTTATAACTTCAGTTTAAAGTTGATTTTGTGTTGTTTGTAACAAACATCCGCCGATTTTAGCCAATTCTGTGAATAGTTCAGAAATGGCACGTGCGTGTTTTGTTATTGGTATTTTTTTACTATTACGCAATAATTATAGCTAAGTAAGTAAGTATTCTGCTAGTAGTTAACATGCCTCATATTTGCATGACTTAGATAAATTAAGGTAAAACACCTTCATTAAAATGATTTAAAATGGGTTACCGTGATATAATAAGCTTTTGCGTAATTTTATCATGTTTGCTCTCAGCCTGAGAGCTATCAAAAGTTATATTAAAATTCGTTATAATAAATTATAAAAATGTACAAAATATTTAGATTACTCACTAGTATTTTTAGTCACTTTTGGCGACATGTTTCGGACTCGTCAGGAGTCCTTCCTCAGGCTCGAGTGCCCGCGGCGGCTGTACTTCGTGCACGACGAGCGTGCGTGACGAGTTCGAAACATGTCGCCAAAAACCACTAAAAATACTAGTGAGTGTAACCGTAGTGATCTAATTATTTTGAAATATGTCTCACGATAGTTTAATTTCGAAAAATGTACAAAATCATGCCAATGAGATTATATTCGGTTTTACTTCATTTATATAACGCCAACACACATTCATATTAATATTGAATTCATATAAAAGTAACTAAATAATATTTATAAAATACATAAATAAATATTTGTATAATAAGGCTTGCAATTTTTTTTAAAGTTAGTAAGCATATTTAAGTTTGGCTTCATTTAAATAAATTTAGCAAAACGCTTGTCTTAAACTTTTAAAAATACATTAGACTAGAAGCCGATACAAAAATGTTGAATAGTCACAAAAAACAAAAATGTATCCGCATCGGAGATTTATCACTAATATATATATGACCTCACACATAATATGTTGTATATAATTTATATTGTAATGTGACGTTTATAAACTCAATTAGTATGGACATTATAGAAAGGACGACAATCTCTTATGGCAGAACTGCAAAAGTGACCAGCTTTCAGCTGTAAATAGGTGGCGCTAGGCAGGCTCTGGGACATGAGTATGACATGTAGGAAGGCAACAAATAGCCCGACCAAATTACGTAGGTTGTTTTTGGTATTATTTCGGTGTATGGTGGCGCCGCCTAATTACTGTTTTTTTATGGACACTTTTCATACAGAGAGATTTTGCTCTTTTATATAGTCTCCATGTCAATTAGGTTCAAGATAGAACTGTCAAATCCGTCCCATATCTCACTAAACCCACAAGATTCGAATGATATCATCGACGGTCAGGTTGAGCCTTTTAATTAATTATTATTATTTATTAGTTATATCATCGGCAGTGATTTTGTAGATTTTTAAAACAGGTAATTAAGTAAGGACAAGGTTGGTGATCGGAATTGGATATTAAATTCTTATTTTAATATATGGCAGGCCATTTCGGAAAAAAACGTTATTTATTTCTTTATGTTTATTTTGCTACTTAAATTAAGTTTAAGTATAACATTTAAAACTTTCGCGGTTTGAACATATTAAATCACATTTAGAAACTTTTAATTATTAGAGAATTTTTTACTTTTCGTGGGGTAGTCACACAAATCTCTGTTTTGACATTTTGCTGGGACGTCAGGTTAGCCGCGACCACGACCAGTGAAACCTGTGTCGAAACGTCGGTGAATAAAGGTAACAAAATAAATTCGCGATAGACCCGTTTCTAAATGTGATTTAATAAGTTTAAGTACTACAAGTAAAATTAGATAGTGTTATTACTATATCATTACTCTGACTCTCATAACTACATATAATCACGTTTATTTTATTCAGTAAATTTTATTATTTTGGTCTCTAGTAGAGATAGAGTAGTAGATGGATTTTATACAATTAGGCTGGCTGAAATAATAAAGAACTCACTTTATTTTTCGTTAGGCAAGCATCTACTTTCATTAAAAACACTTTAAATCGCACATCGAATGAAACTTATTAAAATAATTTAATATTATGGTGCATTTCATCTCTAACATCTAATTATATCATTGATTAAAGTAAAAAATTATCTTAGAAAAATTACCCGAGAACATTCGCGGGGAAGATTCCCCGTAATTTACGGCGGTAATTTACGGTAATTTTGGTAATAAACTAGTTCCTGTAGACAGATTTTTTTGCAAATTTCAGTACAGATTGTATTACCTAAATAAAAATCAATTCTGTAAAAAAAAGTTTAAAAAAATTAAAACTTAGACAACTTTCTCGATAATTACCCGTACGGAGAACGTTACCGCGTAATTTACCCGACGATTCTCTTTGTTCTCGTAACTTACGGTAACGGCACATCACTAGTCTCTACCATCTGCTTTGGTCTGTTTTGCTATTTTAATAATTGGAATAATTGGAAGAAGGAGTGTACAGGTGTTTAAAGAGTCGGCAAAGCGCATGTAACACCTCTGGAGTTGCAGGCGTCCATAGGCTACGTCCGTATGCCTGTTTGCCACCGATGTGGCATTAAAAAAATTGGAAACCGCGCATTTTCATCAACTTTATCAACGCATGTTTGAATATACTATATTTTAACAAAAGGAATGCAATAGAGTCCAAAAATATTATAAAGTAAGTGCGGAAATAAAGTTCGTAAATACGTTCTAATGCTGTCAGCATATTGGCAGCAAAACCAGTTATATTCCTGTTCTTACATAAGTTTGACTTAATTCAAATAGTTTTGAAATGTCGTTCGTAACCAGCCTAATGGATCGATTGACAGATAAAACGAAATTCGACAGATTATATAGGTACTGTTCCAACTTGTAAATACATAATTAACAGGTTTTTAAATGTATTTATAGTGTTTTGGCTGATATATTTTGGCGTGACATAGTTTTGCAATTTGCATTTTCTTTCCATTATGAATTATGAATATATTCACACACCTTAGAATTTTAGAAAAAAAAACCGGAAAAGTGCGAGTCGGACTCGCGCACGAAGGGTTCCGTACCATTACGCAAAAAACGGCAAAAAATCACGTTTATTGTATGCGTTGTATGTGAGCCCCACTTAAACATTTATTTTATTCTGTTTCTAGTATTTGTTGTACTTGCTGTTAACACATTTTTCGTAAAAAGATAATGAAGATGGAGTTGGCTTTGAAAATAATTTTTACTTAGTGTTAGCTAAATCTGAATAACGACTGGTTTTTTTTTGTATATATGTACATACTAGCTTTTGCCCGCGACTTCGTCTGCGTGGAATTAGTTCCAGCAGTTAAAGTATAGCGCCTGGATAAAATATAATGGCAATAATTTTGAGCATAATATGCTTAATTGCTAACACCAATTAACAGGCAATTCATATTATTTCTAATTTTCACCCCCCTTTTCACCCTCTTTAGGGATGACTTCCGACATAAAAAGTATTCTATGTCCTTCCCCGGGACAAACTATCTATGCAAAATTTAAACTAAATTCGTTCAGCGGTTTAAGCGTGAAGAGGTAACAGACAGACAGAAAGACAGACAGGCAGACACACTTTCGCATTTATTATTACTATTAGTATGGATTTATTTTTAGTCTTAGGTTTGGTTATTTTACAATATGGATATAAAATAAAAAAATACACAAAAATAATACGAAATGTATTACTTACTTTTTTCGCATTAATCATTAATTTTGTTCGATTTGTAAAACGTATTATCATATCATAATTTACCTAAATTCAACCCGTTTTCTTAAAATTTCAAGTCTACGCAGGTAGGTATATACCTATTTATGATATATGTCCAATTTCCATTTATCGTGTTTTGCTAAAGCTCGAAACCAACACCAACAATAAGCCAAAAAACTAGTTATTCAACTATTCTCCTTTGACATAAATATTTAGGCAAATATCCAGCGTGGACAAGCCCAAGTTATGCGAGAGAAATCTCCAATACTTGGCACCTTTCAATGTCAAGTTGACAAGTATTCTATAATCTTTTAATTAAACAAGTGAATGGTTGATAAAAGTTGGATAAGTCTAGTGAATGGTTGATGTCTATTTATTGATGAACTTTACATGCCAATTCCAACGTACACTGACATCAGAATAACCATAAGAATAACATCGAAATGATGTCATTCAGTTATCGTGCATTTTGCTCGTACTTGTCCGTATGCGCGCGAGACGCACGATAACTAAATAAAATGATTCAAATATCATTTTGATGTCAGTGTACGTTCGAATTGGCCTGCTAGCTTCTGTTGAATTTATAAATAATTACTGTATGCATTTGCGGTTTCGTATGACGGAAGTATATGCTTTTTGTTTACTTAGTGGTTAACCTTTCGTATGCTCATGTCAAAAAATTGCCATATAAATAGCAATCGTGACAACTTCATGTTTAAGTTGAATATATATGGAGCAGATCTACTACTAAGCATACGAAAGGTTAATCTTTTAGCAAAACGAAATTTTATTTGCTTACGCTAACATTGTAATTATATTTTTTTTTACAGCTACAGGCTTCGTCACCTACTAACAAATGATATAATCCGCAACAGGCTTTGTCAATCTTAAACACTAAATTAAACTAGGCCAAGTCCCCACTTCGGACCGTAGCTGGTTCAAAAGTCCCCATGACACTGGCAGCGTTGCCCCGTTGAATTGCAAAGGAGATCTGTTGAAGCAGATACGATCCGGAGCGATATTTTTTTTACTAGGATAAAAAGCTTGTATAAATTGTAAGTGCCTGGTTTCACGGTCCTGGGCTTCATTCTACCTTGTATATGTGACAAGTTTTAAATTAACAATTCCACACCATTTCCAAAGCAAGTGTTCCCGCTTGTTCACAACGCTTTACGTATCCCTTCATCACAGAAACACCAGTGTGCATCTTCAATTACTAATATATAGTTGTTTGGATTCTCTGGACCAAGTTATACTAGACACATGCCCAAAAATTGTTCGACAAGTGCTCAATAACGATCTTACCGATAGCTAGCCATACACGCACGGATTTGCCCGTCGGATCTGCCTGAAAGATGTGTCTGGCGGACACAACCGTCAATGTGTGGCGAGAAATAGACACAGATTTGTCCGCCAGATGCCCGTCCGCTGCCCATCTGTGTCTATTTCTCGCCACACATTGACGGATGTGTCCGCCAGACACATCTTTCAGGCAGATCCGACGGGCAAATCCGTGCGTGTATGGCTAGCTGATCATTTCGTCCATAACCACTGTAACTTTTACACATAATCACACATCTTTCGATTCTGGGGGGTCATGATATACTAGACGTGCTGCTGCTTATAATGTGTGATTAGATTGGACCGGTCCACTTGATTGGCTGCGAGAGGTTATTCTAGATTACAAATTAACAAGGTCGCATTCTAACATATCTTTTGATTGGTATCATAGCCGAGGAAAATATATTGAGAACTCAATCGGTTTTAATTAGAAACATGATGTAAGGCTTTTACGTACTTACTAACATTTGACCGACCTGCAGTAGAACTTATGCCATTGCGATAAAGTTTATAATTGCAAGTTAAATGTGTGGTCGATGGTAGTAATAGCAACATTGTTAACTCACCATATTGATGGGCGTTTATCTTTGCATTGTCAGAGAACTGTGTGTATGACGATAGAATGTTTATTTGGCTACCCTTCCTCTCAGGCGGAAAAGAGCTAGTGAGGTGAGAGAAGACGTGCGCGAATCAACGAATAGCATTGGTGGTAACCATCAGACAACCGGAAGACGCAGCGTGGGAAGGCCCCAGACTAGATGGACCGACCTGGTTAAAGTCGCGGGAAACCGTTGGTTGAGGGCTGCGAATGACCGTTCGTTGTGGAGATCCTTGGGGGAGGCCTTTGTCCAGCAGTGGACGTCTTTCGGCTGAGATGATGATGATGATCAGACATGTCTTCTCCGTTTCACTGGATTACAACTAATGCCCGCACGTCTCCTCTCATGTCCGCTTATCTAAGCTTTAAGTTAAGTTCATGGTATGTACGTATATCCGTGATTTTTTCAATGTAGGTTTGAGTATATCTAATGCCCCTGGAATGGAACTTGGTTTCTTGATTTAGACTAGAGTGGCCAGCCGTTTAAAAATCAATTTTGTAGGCCTGTGTTTCTCGTTATAAATAGTAATTAAATCACTTTCTGACCTGACAGATACTTTATTAAAAAAACCGGCCAAGTGCGAGTCGGACTCGCGAACGAAGGGTTCCGTACATTACGGTAAAAAACAGCAAAAAAATCACGTTTGTTGTATGGGAGCCCCATTTAAATATTTATATTATTCTGTTTTTAGTATTTGTTGTTATAGCGGCAACAGAAATACATCATCTGTGAAAATTTCAATGTGATACAGCCTGGTGACAGTGCACATGCACTATGCACTATAACCAGTTTATTAAATTACTTCCAAATGAACCCTTTCATTTGGGAGTAAGAAGCGTGAAAGTGGATACGCCTTACTTTCACGTGGAAATTATTATTTTACCCATTATTTAGGCTAATAGCTCGTTTTATCCTTACTTAATGGTCGGGTATCGATATAAATCTCTATAGATCATGATGTGATTATGATTTTATCGAATTTCGAAGTTGAATAACGAGTTGGTACAAACGAGGTAGCCCTCTTGATCGAAATGAGATATCTAACAGATATCCAGTAGGTCCTTTTTCAAGTTTTTAATAATAGCATAGCAGTTTTACTTCAGTTCAGAATAAGCTTTCTGGGAAACCACGGATTTTGTAATGTGGTCTATCTAATTTTGCTATTTAAATGGTTTAGATTTTTAAGAGAATATATACATTTCTTCCTTTCAGTGTCAGGACTTTTTGTTTCTACTCAGTTCGAGTATGCCATTAAAGAGATAGTAAAAATCATTTAATTAAATTACCTCTTTAAAAACAAAAACGGCATACAAAATTGACTAATGCGGACTTTATATTGAATTCACAAGAAACTTAATACTCGCAGAATATCTTAGAACAAAGTCAATATGTCAGCTAAACCTAACGAAAATAGACCTTAATATCATAACCAGAAGGTTTGTAACGGCAGTAAAGTTATCGTGGTTTAGCGTTTCGTCGCGTGTCTACGCGCATGTCGCAAGGCGCGTGCGCAAGACATCGGCTTTTGCGCAGGGTAGTTCCAAACGCCTACTGAACTATGTATTCTGTAGAAAATTCGAGTCTTTTCTGGAAGACTCAATTTTTTTGCAATTTTTAATATGCGTTGTCATTGCATACAATTTCTGGTTAACAATAATAAGAAATGTAGGTAAATAAGGGTCCCCAAGCTCGGTTCTCCATACAAACGTAGTTACGCTCTCGTTTTAAAACGAGTAGCTAGTTTGCTCTGAAACTTTGTACTTACAATAGGATATGGTATATCTATGTCTGTAATTAGTTTATGTAGCTCCAGATACCATTGTTAAAATAATACAGCGAATTTAAGTTTTTCATACAAAACTTGTTTTTGCTCTATTTCGTTTGTTTTATAAACTGGAGCTATATAAACTAATTACATACCTAGATATACCTCATGTCATTGTATGTGCAAAGTTTCATTACAATCCAACACGTAGTTTTTAAATGGGAACGAGCCGAGCTTGCCGGGGACTCTTAAGATCGGCATGTTAAATTTTTGGTTGGGAAAACCGTTATAGGGTAAGTCTCGTATTTGTATATGTACTTCGCTCAGACACAGTCAGACACGAAGAGCCCCTTCTGCTCTACCGACCTTCTTCTGTAAGTGGAGTATGTGTACCTGTACAAACGCAAAACTTAAGAGGCCCACTGATTACCAGTACGCCGTACGATATCGGCCTGTAGAACGAAATTTTGACAGTTCCGAACAACTGACAGGCCGATATCGTCCGGCGGACTAATCAGTGGGCCCCTTTAGAAGCGATGAAAGAGCTTTTAAACGGTCTTACTTTTGATAGTTGGTCTCACATTCACCATACTTATTTTAAAGACGCAAATTTTTAGTTATATTCTGTATGTACTTTGAGTGATGGCAGGTGGACTAAAATGTTAACGGAATGGTGGCTGCTTTCGGATAAACGAAGCCCCTGGCGTGTTGGCTCGTTGGGTGGACGACATCCGGAAGACGGGTCACTTCTGTATGAGATTAGCTCAGGAACGGGACAAGTGGCGTACTGGAAGAGAGGCCTATGCTCAGCAGTGGACGATAAAGGGCTGATATGATGATGATGTACTTTCATCCATGAAGACTGTATTTTTTAATTCAACTCGTCACGACTCAAAAGACCCATGAAGTCAAACTACTTGTTATTTCTAGACTCATGAGATTCGAGTATTTACTAACACTAGTTGCACGGGCTTCGACTAACGAATTGCCTGAGGGGCTACCGCGAAAACCGATCTTTCTCTTTTACTCCAATGAAGGCGTGATTAGAGACACAGAGACAGATGCGCGCAATTTGCGAACTTTGATTTTCGCGGTTATAGCCCTGCACTCAGTACGTAATGCTATAAATTCAAACACACGTTCAGAAAGTGGTAACGGTGTATGAGTTTCGTTGACGCTTACTGCGTTTTTGAACTGGCTGTTAGAGTCATTGCATTCATCACTCGTAATGAGACAGCTTTAAGGTTATTTGAATTATTGATCTAATGCTTGCACAATTGTTGGTAGGAGAAATGCTATTTACGGCCTAGTTAGGCTTTAGGCTAAAGCGTAGGTACAGTCGCCATCAGATATATCGGAGCGGCCGAGGTGTTCACAATATCTGAATTCTGAACACGCACTCTAACGCCCTGACAATAGAGGCGTGTTCAGATATTTGTGAGCGCCTTAGCCGCTCCGATATATCTGATGGCGACTGTACATAGTGTCTATATACATTATGCTATAGTCAACGTCGGTTGGCAAATCGGTGAATTAAAAAAAATCTGTATTACCATAAAAGTATACCTATCCATACTAATATTATATAGGTAAATGCGAAAGTGTGTGTCTGTCTGTGTGTTACCTCTTCACACTTAAACCGCTGAACCGATTTAGTTGAAATTTGGTATAGAGATAGTTCGAGTCCCGGGAAAGGACATAGGGTAATTTTTATCCCAGAAGTCATCGTTTAAGGGAGTGAAAAGGGGGGGGGTGGAAGTTTGGGGAATCGATAAAAAGCAGATTGGATAAAAAATAAGCTACCCAAATTACTTACACCACGCAGACGAAGGCGCGAGCAAAAGCTAGTATGTATTTAAGTGGTAACTTAAAATATGCTAATCAATCCGAACGAAGAGATAGAATACGAATATGCTTCGGTTAAAATCAGTTGAATTTCTCCGAAGTAAGTGTATACTCATACAATATGATCGTTAACAAAACTTTCGTGAGACACATACATATTAAACATATTAATAACGGGTCACTCACGTATTTTAAGTCGAAAAACGCTCACGCGCGTCGAGTGTTTTTCGACTTAAAATACGTAAAATATGTTTAATATGATCGTTATTTTCAGACTGCGACGGTAGACGAATGCATGATTTTTTCAATTAAACGCTATCTCTTGGCAACTTGTGGGTAGAAAAGAATACATAAGTATTTAAATTACTTGATTACAATTTGTTTTCTATAAATCAAGAATACTAAACTTTAAATACTCTACTAATCAAGAATAGGTAGGTACTTAACGCAGTACTAACGGTGTAAACGAATTTGTTTGGTAAATTAATAATATTTTTACTGTACATGTACATACCTAAATTAATTTTTAACAAGCAGAAACGTTTGCGAACGATGCTATTAAGTTCAAGTCTCACCCAAGGCAGTAATTTTCCACTTTTAAATTTATTCTAAGCTTTAGATATATCTAGTCTGAAAATGTATCTTAACTTGTACGTTCATAAAATTATCACAAAAGTTTATAAACTAAATGGAATCGGCTTCCTAAAACTAACTGTAAGTACGAACTATATTTCAAATGATAAATAAGTATCCTTTCTCTTTTAATGATTAATCGAAATATAATTAAAACGCCTACTGCCGGCTACCTGTAGTCACACTGCATACAGACGTACAGCAGGTGCGCTGAACCTAAGTATATTTCTTTTCATTAGAAAAAAAGTGTAGTGTTCCCAGATGCATTAAAATTTCACAAGGTGACTTATTTACAGTCAGCAAAAGTCCTGGTTGCATGTATGTACGTAAAGGATAAAAAATACATTTATGCATCTCCTCCAGTTAACAGTATCTGCTTGCTATCAAGCAGTCTGTACAATTAATAAATTAATTAAATATATTAATAACGGATCACTCGCGCATTTTAAGTCGAAAAACGCTCGACATGTACATGTGTAATACGTGAGTGACCCGTTATTAATATATTTAATATGTCTGTGTCTCACGGAATTTTTGTTAATCAATTAATTGATACCATAAAGTTAGCAAAAACAGTTAGATATATATGGTTCCTGTGGAACTGAGCAGCACAGTATGCCGCATGCATCGGAAAAGATGCACAAAGTTACTACTAGATTGATACTTAGTCAAACCAAAAAGACACCGCGCGACGAATTGGTTGCATTTTGTAAAGAGTAGTAGTTAAAATTTCAACCAATAGAGTCAAGTGGAGAAAAAAGCGTGAAGCCTTTGTCTAGCAGCGTAGTTTGCCCTAAGTAGTTGGCTGACAAAAAAAATGCATACCTACTGTTGGTGTAATCTTCTATACACCTGCATAATTCAATCTCATTGCCATTGCCTAGAAAGTAAGCGTAATGGCTACTCAAATAAATTAAATTCGAAATTCATCTAGTTACCATCGCCTCCTACCTATGATGCTACCCGGTTGGTGATAAGGACGAAGCATGGCACTATTTTCTCTTTCCTCTTATAGGAATCGCAATAAGACTATCTTTCTCTATCAAAGAGTGTCAGGCCCTTGATTGGTTCCCATATATTTCACGACTCTTTCCGCACAGACTATATCATTCATGTCAATTTGTGTTTAACCTCGCACTGTCTGAATGCAACTATAAAAAAAAAACATTAAATTAATTTAAATTGCTAATCTGCATTCCGTTGTCGCCACGGTACCAATAGCAACACTGAACACTGATGATAGACCTTAATGTCATTTGAATAAGGTTCACTCAAGATCAGTTATTTCTGTCGTCGCCTCGGTACCATCGCCCACATTGTTAACTGACAGTTTCTAAACCTTATTACTAAAGGCATAAGGTCCACCGATGGATAATTATTAAGAGTGTTGCTGTTTGTACAGTCGCCATCAGATATATCGGAGCGCCCGAGGTGCTCACAAATATATAAGCACGCCTCTATTGTCAAGGCCTTAGAGTGCGTGTTCAGATATTTTGAGCACCTCGGGCGCTCTGATATATCTGATGGCGACTGTACGAAGTACTGATATGGTTCAATAAAAGATGTGACATTTGGAAACTTGTTTTTCCTTATTTCAATATATCTTTGAACTCTGTGGTCCGAAGTGTATAAACAGTGCACATAATATTAAAACAACTTGCTTTCAAATTTATTTTCGGTCAAGCAAATATAATATATCTGAATGGTTTAATGAATAGTACCTATCAGAGACCGTATTCTACAGAATTATTGAAATGATTTTACTACCCTGAATATGAAAACCTAGTTAGAAAGTAATAAAAATTGAAATAAAACTATGAGTAACTATCGCGGTAACCGAACACAATATTAATTAATATTGATTTAAAACAAGATATACATGCAAGATAAATATCGCAATTAATGTTTGACACCTTAATAGCAATATATAAAAAATAAAATCATTTATTTCGGACAATTTGGAATCCATATATCACATATCAAATATAAAATATTAAAATTAAATATCAATCAACTTTAGAAATTAAAATTACAACATTGTTTAAATTACAATTTAAAATAGAATTAAAATAAATAATTAATCGAATTTAAACTGTTGTGAGACATACTAACATTAAATCATTTTACGGTTTAGACTCACTTGTTTTAGTCACTCACGCGACATGTTTCGGAGAGCCTAGTCGCATGTCGCGTGAGTGACTAAAACAAGTGAGTCTAAACCGTAAAATGATTTAATAAATAATTAAATTAAAATTTTAAAAATTGATTGATAAAACGAACCTATTAAATTAAATTAAATTAATTATATAACTACGTCAACACCTATGACATCTAGTAGTTATTGATAATATATATTATATAAGACAAGCACATAGCTTTTGCATCACATGTGATGTGTGTGTTTTTTTTATCATACGATTTTCAAAATAAATAAATACTTTCAATAAGTAGGTTATTTCCGTTATTTATTTTTTATATCATTAGCAAAAATGGATAATAACGTAGTAATTTGGATTACCCTTTCACATATTCCATAACATTTTACTGGTAATAATTAAAGTTAGAACATATTTCCGTGCCTATACTTATTAGTGCCAATTGCACCATTCCACTTACCCGGGGTTAACCGGTTAAACCGTTAACCCAGTGTCAAATTGTACTGGTAACCATGGTAACTTTAACCGGTTAACCCCGAATTAGTGTGATGGTACAAGTGGCGTTTAGTGCTCAACTTTCTAGTAATTCTAAAGGAGAAATTTGACGCCAAGCGCATAGTTCATTTATCATATTTATGACAGGTATTATTTAGTGCTAGTGTTAGTTAAATTGGGGTCAGGCTTTGTGCCTAGTGTCCAATTGACAGCTTGGTAGGATATCGAAAATACAATACTGTAGTGAAACCTCGGTAAGTCGAACCTTTAAATTTGGTGAATAGTTCTCTATTCTGAACACTAAAGCACAATTACATAGAAGTATGTCCTAAAAACGTGTTTCGAACACGTATGGAGTATTACACGTATTGCTTTGGCACGCGCCCAGACGGTAGCCCAACACTCGCAGAAACAAAACAATGGCTTTTGTTTAACAGAGTAGGGCCTTAGGCGTAAAAATCTTTTGAGAAAATTCATACTATAGCTTAACGGAATATTATATACATATCAGGATCGTAGCAAGTGGAAATCCGTGGTCTCTGCCTACCCCTCCGGGAAATAGACGTGATTATATGTATGTATGTATGTATATACATATACATTTTTGTCGCATAATGGAATTTCGTGTTTATTCCGCCCAGAACGAGAATCTTCAAACTTTACAAATTTTATAAGAATCTAATAAAAAAGAAATCGGCAACAAAAATAAACATGTCTCACCATACAAAAGCGAATATATGTAAACACACACTTGTATTGTAACGATCGCTATAATGACAGCTGTAGATTGCACGACAAGCATAGACAAATGGTGTCTTTGTCCGTATGTAGGTTGTAGAAAGTAATCAGCTTGGATTTTCTCTGGGAAATTATTGAACAACGCGAGATACAACGCGGGTGATGAACATTTCCTTTCATTTGTGGCTTTTCTTAGTGCCCTAACGGCTTCTAGAAGTTTTGATCCAGCAGGCGTATTGTGGATGGCTTTATCTAGAAATTTTGGGTAGTAAAATGTCACTTTTAAACACCACGCGATTGATATTTTCCATCACGATGCCACTTAGATAAAGGCCATCATATCCACAGATACTGGAAAGAAATGGAATCGATTGGCATACAATTTTTTTTCGAGATTGACGATTTTGTCGCTGATCCGATCGCGACCAGCTATAAGCACTTTTGTCACTTCTGATTCTGAGTCTTGCGTTTGCATGTACAGATACTCCACTTGCAAGTAGTCGGTAGAGTAGAAGGAACGAAGCACTACCTTTCAGAGGTAGAGGTATCAGAAACGTACATAATTACATATACAATTAAGATAATTCTGGCTCTATGTAACCGTTTTTCCAAGTTCCAGTTTTCCTCACCTTGACCTTACACTTACAATGTATGGAATAGTCAAAAATTCCTGCAAATTCAAACTAAACACATGAACTTTAATAAATAAAAAGGTCTGAGTAGTCACTAAGCGCTTAGACAATAATTAACCTAAACTCCACTTGGATTATGACAAAATTAGAGCACGATGACTTAATTCACCCATTATTCATATCGCTGACATAATGAGATGAGCTAACATGGGTTATTCAACCTGCTTGGAAAGTGAGAGAAATGCAGAGAAATTCGCATACACCCGGCGATCATGCTAGGCTGTAGATCGCTTGCCTATAGATGAAGCATGCTGACTGAGTAACTAAAAGTACTTAAGCACCCCTTTTTCCATTTACACATTAATTTCAATCTTAAGAAATCGCGAAGCGTCTGGTTGATATAACTGGTGACCGAAGAGCTGGCAGCTTCCTCGCATAACGTGTATCAGCGTCGCGATACAACGAGAAATTGCCGCCAGCATCCTTGGCACAATGCGTCAAGGGCCTATTTTAGATTTAAGCTAGTTATTAATTTAGTTTAGAAGTACCACTGTATATAGAATTATAGATACACTGTGTATAGATTAGTGCAAAAATAATTTATATTGTAATTTAATATTATGAAATAAATAAATCTAAAATCTAATCTACATCTATATCTTTCATGTAAATAAATTATTATTCTTTTATATAAAAAAAACTTTAATTTATTTAGTTTTCGAATTAGGTATAAAAACAGTGCGACTAGTTACAATTTCACGTAATTATGAGATGTTAAATTAGGTCTTTTAAATTAATACACAAGATTTATTAAAGATTTTGCGTTTTGCATGAAATTACCACTCATTAATTCTAGGATGTCCACTAATTTTATATAAAAGAGCAATTGTTAGTTACAGTTGCATCTTCCTTTCCGTTTTAATCAAAAATATCAACAACAAAAATAAAGTTTTAGGGATAAACATTCATACCTAGTCATTGTAATGTAATATGATGTGAGACTGCACCCACTTTGTCATGCACGGTCTACGGAAAGTAGTCTATGTACTAAAGTCACTCAACGGAACGATAGTTTCATGACATTCCTAACCTTATCTCGTAACCGATAAGGTATATAATACATTAAACTCACTACATTATTTAAGCTATGCTCACGATTTCAATTTGTGTGATAGGAGTAGAGATTTAGGTGTCTAATAAGTGTCTGAAGATCTAAGTTTCTATTTTCTCTTTGAAATTGGAAATACGCTATTATACAGAGTTAAATTTTAACCACCAGCCAAACTCTGTGTAGTGACTTTATAGGTCACACTGAATAACTTTTATTATGGGACCAATGCCGAAATCGCGAAATTTATACTGTGTTAAAATATGTATTGTGTACTTATGAAGCGCATTATTCATA
This sequence comes from Cydia strobilella, assembly GCF_947568885.1. Taxonomy (NCBI): domain Eukaryota; kingdom Metazoa; phylum Arthropoda; class Insecta; order Lepidoptera; family Tortricidae; genus Cydia; species Cydia strobilella. The sequence goes on along the minus strand of NC_086043.1, from coordinate 1,310,296 downwards.
AGTGCCAGAATATCGCATTTTATTCATAATGTTTTTTTTTTTCTTAATATTAGAATAATTTTTTTTATTGATAAAACCTTATTACTAATATAACATTTAAAACATTTGCGCTTTAAACACATATTAAATTCGTGCGTGGATGTTGTGTGTTGCGTGTCGGACTATTGACAATTAACATTTATGTGTAGTGAATGGTTTGAAAATGTGTTGTCCAGGTACCCCAAACTTTTTCATACACTTTTAGTCACACAAATCTCTGTTTTGACATTTTGTTGGGACGTCAGTTATTATGTAAAAGTGCACGCATAATGTAACATTATCAATAAGCACATTTACAATCGGGTATATCGCGAATTTATTTTATTACCTTTAGTTACCGACGTTTCGACACAGATTTCACTGGTCGTGGTCGCGGCTAACTGACGTCCCAACAAAATGTCAAAACAGAGATTTGTGTGACCAAAAGTGTATGAAAAAGTTTGGGGACCTAGACAACACATTTTCAAACCATTCACTACAGATAAATGTTAATTGTCAATAGTCCGACACGCAACATCCACGCACGAATTTAATATGTGTTTAAAGCGCAAATGTTTTAAATGTTATATTAGTAATAAGGTTTTATCAATAAAAATAAATTATTCAAATATTAAGAAAAAAAAAACATTATGAATAAAATGCGATATTCTGGCACTTATGAATAATGCGCTTCATAAGTACACAATACATATTTTAACACAGTATAAATTTGAGAGTACACAGTACAAAGAGAGTGTATAAGGGAGAGGTAGAAACGGGAGTTGGAAGGGGCAGACCTCGGCGGACTTTCTCTGATCAGATCGGGGAAATCCTGAAGAAAGGCCAGGTTAAGAGCACCCTAAACCGGCGAGCGTGTATGAGGAATGTTATGAAAGTGAACGAAGCGAAAGAGGTATGTCAGGATCGTAGCAAGTGGAAATCCGTGGTCTCTGCCTACCCCTCCGGGAAATAGGCGTGATTATATGTATGTATGTATGTAGTATAAATTTCGCGATTTCGGCATTGGTCCCATAATAAAAGTTATTCAGTATGACCTATAAAGTCACTACACAGAGTTTGGCTGGTGGTTAAAATTTCACTCTTAATATGGTTACAGTATAATAATATCTTCTCAAAATTTAATTTGTCCTGAGTGCAAAAAGCGATTGAAGGAAAAATATGCAGTATACAGATGGTACAGTAATTTCATAAAAAACTTTTTGAATATTTATTTTTGATATCTGATTATTTTGGTTATATTTAAGGTTAAACTGTTTGTATTCCTAAGCTCAACCTCATTTTGTTAATCCAAAATAAAAACCTCCCAAAGCTCACAAAACACGGCGTGACTAAAGAAAAAACGTGCCCTATCAATAACTACGTGCTTAGCACCTAAACTAATTTCATTGACACTTTCTATCGGGAAAAAAAATCTTTTGTACAAACTTTTACCACACAGTGGGCAATACTTAATTCCGACCTCATAACCGACAAAAAATTACACAAAAGTGTCGTCGGTCTGTCACGACATCATTTCTTTATTTCCAAATAGTGACGGAATGTTCCCACTGTTAAAAGCCCTCGCTACGCTCGTGGCTAATTTGGTGTTGAAATTTCTTCCTTTGTTAAGGAACGTTTGTTTCAGGGATTATGTTAAGTTTATTTGACAAGGTTTCTGTTTACGAAAAAAATGTTGAAAAACAATGTATTAGGAGTTACTATTAGCGTTTGAATTTAATCTTTAAGTCTGTAGTTTAAGGTGCAAATTTGCACAATTGCTGCTATAATTTGCTGGTTGACATATAACTGGAAAACAGGCAGCATAGTTCTGTTTATATCATTCAGTTCATTGATGATACCTAATGACTCTTTAAAAAAGTTTAGATATGCAAATCAAACAAATCGTCTAATCAAACATATTCATTAAAATACACATTGTATTATTAAAAAAACCGGCCAAGTGCGAGTCGGACTCACACATGAAGGGTTCCGTACCATCAACTATAAAAACGGTCACCCATCCAAGTACTGACCCCGCCCGACGTTGCTTAACTTCGGTCAAAAATCACGTTTGTTGTATGGGAGCCCCACTTAAATCTCTATTTTATTCTGTTTTTAGTATTTGTTGTTATAGCGGCAACCGAAATACATCATCTATGAAAACTTCGGCTGTCTAGTTATCACAGATCACGAGATACAGCCTGGTGACAGACGGACAGACAGATGGACAGCGGAGTCTTAGTAATAGGGTCCCGTTTTTACCCTTTGGGTACGGAACCCTAAAAACAATCGTTTACTTCTTACAAAGATTTATTACACATAACTCAGATAAGTTATTTCAAACTTTTAATCCGACATTACATCAAATCTTAGTTTCAAAACGAATTAGGGTAATCCTTTAATGTAATTGAAAGCGATGTGACAACATTAAATTACGTAAGTTAAGTAGTGCATCCATTTTGCACTTGGAAAAGGTGATGCTATGTTCCTTTGTGATGTTATTTTAGTTAATTTGTTTTTAAATGGGAGATTAGATGTGTGGGCGATCAAATAGTGCTCTAGTATAAAGATGTGTAATGTGTAATACTTGTGCAACGTGTGCAATGTGAAATGAATAGATGGCACATATAAACTTGTAAAAGTTGTTTAAATAATACGGAGTATTACTGCAATGTGTTGCCGCCAGAGTAGCTAGTGCCGCAGCACTAGCACAAACCGTAAACCCATATAAATTATAGAGTAACATATAGTTTGTCAAAGGACTGTCTCATTTCAAACATAGACAGAGAGAATTATACTATCTCTGTCTTACACTAGTACTATCACCCAAAAGAAAGGGATGAGTATAATTTTCCTGGTTGTTACTGACTGACAAATTGGTTTGACCAACTATATATACTATGCCGTAAACAGTTTTTTGACAAGTTTTCACAGAATATTTTTAACGAATAAATTTTATGTGACATTGATTCATCAAAGAAATTTGTTTACTGTTTGTGCTAGGGGCGCCCTCTATTAAAAGTTAAAAAGGTGTAGCCTTTCTCAAAGATAAATGCTCGTACTTTTTTCGGTGCCTTTGACTACAAACTTAGATATTCTTATTTAATCATTTAATTAAAAAACCGGCCAAGTGCGAGTCGGACTCGCGCACGAAGGGTTCCGTACCATCACGGAAAAAACAGCAAAAAAATCACGTTTGTTGTATGGGAGCCCCATTTAAATATTTATATTATTCTGTTTTTAGTATTTGTTGTTATAGCGGCAACAGAAATACATCATCTGTAAAAATTTCAACTGTCTAGCTATCGCGGTTCATGAGATACAGCCTGGTGACAGACGGACAGCGGAGTCTTAGTAATAGGGTCCCGTTTTCACCCTTTGGGTACGGAACCCTAAAAACTATCATATATTTAAATAGTGACACTAAATTTTATAAGGTTACAATAAAAATACACAATAAACGATAAATAAAATAAATGTAAGCATTAGTGGCTTTTGTAGGTCTCACCTTTAAGAATAAATGTAAAGTACCAGAAGTACTCCTTTTATTAATTTACGTAATAACATATTACATAAGTTACAGCCAAACGATGTGTCGACTAAGTTCAATCTGTCAAACCTGTCCAAAGTTTGTTAAAGTTGTTAAATTTCACGTGTAAGGAAGTAAAATAAATCTCGATAGGTGATTTAGGAGACTTTAATAAAAACTGTGCCTAATAGTGCAAACGAATACGTTTGGTAGTTTAATATGTCAGTTGTAAGAAGCATGATCCGACAATATTTCTACGATTAATTTCTACTTTTTTAGGGTTCCGTACCCAAAGGGTAAAAACGGGACCCTATTACTAAGGCTCCACTGTCCGTCTGTCCGTCTGTCTGTCTGTCATCAGGCTGTATCTCATGAACCGTGATAGCTAGACAGTTGAAATTTTCACAGAATATGTATTTCTGTTGCCGCTATAACAACAAATACTAAAAAGTACGGAACCCTCGGTGCACGAGTCCGACTCTCACTTGGCCGGTTTTTTGCAATAACATAACGTCACAATGACTATAACTAGTTATAGTATTCTTAATAATTTGAATTTTCCTAATCACCCCAATTTTATTTCGTTTTTTATCGCTCCAAATCCCGTCGGTCAACATTCTAACCAAGGGCCAAAGAAAGCATATTTTTTCCGCCTCACATACGGTCAAACTTTCACGGACCGAATGGGCTAATGTACAAAAAGTTATCAACATACAAATTATCTACACAACAACAACGGAATCTAAGTCATATCTGAAACCAATTAGGATTATTATCGATTGCTTGATGAATAACGCCATCTGTTGTGGAAAAGGCGTATCAGGTGTGCGTTTTTGTGTGACATGTGACGTTTTGTATAGGACAGGTAATAAATCATTTATAGCGAGGCGCGACGTTACGTATTTGATGGACAGTCCGGTTTGATAAAAAACCGGTCAATGGGTCCGGGGGATTATTTTGTACAAGTTCCGTAGAAATGTACCACTGTGCAACTTGTCAAATGTGGTATTTTCTATAAAAAGCGAAGATAGTTATAACTCCGTAATAGATGGATACAGTCTACGAAAATTTGATTCTCGATCAGATGGCGCCACTAGTTTTGGCCTACTCTCGTATAGAGGGCGTTGACAGTTTCGTTTGTTATTTATAATTTTAACGCATATCAGTGAAAGAACATGAGTCAAAATTATATAAAAATAATTAATGCAAATAAAAAAAAACATTTATCCATATTTAAATACATTTTAACGTATTTTTATAAATCTTCATTTTTAGTTTTAAAGTATGTCGATAGATGGCAGTGAATTTACAGTGGTTACAAAATTGTGGTTATTGTCGATGGCGCTTAGGCCATTATTAACGATGCTCCGATATACGGATATAAATACAATGCCGCGCGACGCTGTGCGGCTTAAGACCCATTGACAATAAGGTCCCTTTTCATATAAAATGCCCCAAATGATGTACAATTTAGAGAAAAAGTAAGGGCCTGTTACATGAAGGGAACGTTTCAGGAATGGAAGTAAGGACGTGAGTATGTTTATTGTATCACAAACATATAAATTATGTTTCTAAAACGGTCCTAATTTAACATTTTGCAAAAAAATACACGTTTGGTTTTAGGGTTTTCTCTAAAAAGTGTTCCATTTTCATTGTTCGTGAGAGAGCGAGTCTCGTCAAAAATTTAATAGGTAACTAAGTCACTAAACTATTACTTGAAATTTTTTAATGGAACCCTAAAAACCAACTGACGCGCATGTTGATACGAGATTACTAGTGTCTGATGCAGTTAAGCTGTTTATATCAAATTGACCGCTTTAGGCGCTGTCCACTTTCGGCTTATACTTGTAAGACTGACAGATCTTCATATCATACTTGTACAGTCGCCATCAGATATATCGGAGCGGCCACGGTGCTCACAAATATCTGAGCACGCCTCTATTGTCAAGGCGCTAGGTGTGTGTTCAGATATTTTTGAGCACCTCGCCCGCTCCGATATATCTGATGGCGACTGTACCGTGCTTTGGTATCTTTATGCTTTGTTTTTATATCTGAAAATATAAAATGACATTTTGGCAATACTAAAATGACCATACCCCAGTTTGGCGGGTGCAATTTGGTTTGACGTTTGAAAAGGGCGAGGACAAGTGAAACATAGTATAAGTCGATGTTGATAAAATTATGACATATACAAAAATGAAAAGAATGAGTGAAAGAAGGCTAACAAAGACAGTGTATAAGGGAGAGGTAGAAACGGGAGTTGGAAGGGGCAGACCTCGGCGGACTTTCTCTGATCAGATCGGGGAAATCCTGAAGAAAGGCCAGGTCAAGAGCACCCTAAAGTCCTAAACCGGCGAGCGTGTATGAGGAATGTTATGAAAGTGAAGGAAGCGAAAGAGGTATGTCAGGATCGTAGCAAGTGGAAATCCGTGGTCTCTGCCTACCCCTCCGGGAAATAGGCGTGATTATATGTATGTATGTATGTATGTACAAAAATGATTTTATTACTTAGATTTTTATCAGTTTTACAGTGAGGCACTATTACCGAACTTAGGTTTTGTTATACCTATAAATAAATATGTTTTATTGTACACTAAAAATTATACCTAAGCCTAAGATAAAATCATAATAATTAAATATGATATAATTGATATAACTACACTTACCCTACTTAACAGCCGATAGATAAATTAAATCGAGCATATTATGAACAGTTTCTTATGTTGTTGTTATAAGATTTAGTGTAAGTTAAATGGTCATTTTTGTTGTTTTAGTTTTAGAAATTAATCTTTAGATTTTAATTTTTTATTTGTACAAATAGTTTGCTTTAACCTAGGGTACTCCCGACACAGGCAATTTTTTGCTTACCGGGCGGCTCCATCACCTAAATCATGGCAATTTCTGTTTAAAACAAATAAAGATTTATGTGTTTTGTAAGATATTTAATTTTTGTATAAAATCGACGGTTTAACGATATTTTTGTAACAATGTTTAGATATTGTGTTATAATTACAATACAATACAATACAAATCCTCTTTATTGCACAACCTCACCCTACCCTATTTTATTTTTATTTAATTACCTAAATAAAAATAAAATAAAATATATTTAAATCAAAGCATATCAACGAGAAGAAGAAAACAGACTAAATTATAAATCCGTTCGATATGCAATCACACGCATCCAAATTCCAAATGATTGATATACAGACAAGCGATCATAAATATGATTGTAGACATTCTAGTTAACATTGATGTATTTCCTACTTGATGTAATTAATTGGTTATATTGACGATAAAATTGTTTTGTTGCAGGTACGTCCCAGAGCTTTAAACCGGTTATACAACAGTTAATGCATGAAATTGTATTTAAGGTTTGTACTTAGATGAAGAAAGTAGGAAGTGTGTCTGTAATAAAATGTTCTACAGTTTAATGCGTATGCGACCTAGTTTGCAATGAAAATGAATGAATTTGCAATGAATGTTTGACCTTCTAATGAAACAACACTTAAAACAAATTATATACCTACTAGATTTTGCCTTCTTCGGCTGCGTGGAATTAGTAATTAGAATATAGAGTTTTATTCCCTACTTAAGAAATTATTGTTTCCCCATACAAACTTTCACCCCCCTTTTTACACCTTTGATTTCGGGGATAAAAACTATTCTGTATCTCTACCCACATTTCAAACTCTCCATACCAAATATCATCTAAATCGGTTCAGCGGTTATTGATTCCCCATACAAATTTCCACCCCCCTTTTCACCCCCATAAAGGATGACTGCTGGGATAGAAACTACCCTATGTCGTTCTCTGGGACTCAAACTATCTCTATACCAAATTTCAACTAAATCGGTTCAGCGGTTTAAGCGTGAAGAGGTAACAGACAGACACACTTTCGCATTTATAATAATTAAGTATGGATTAGTATGGATACAGGGGGTAACTGCACAAAAGATCCCTATGGGTCGAAGTGTATCCGTAAGGGCCCCCGAAACCATAAGATAAGATAAGATGGATACAGATGTCAATCACAGTGAAAAAATCAACGATGGTCAACTCTGACAAACGCGTCTTTTTATTACAAGCTTTTATTTAACTTGCAATGTACCTATGTAAGTATGTATGTAACATGTTTGTAAGGGTCAAATCTTGCAAGTTAAATTTGACCCACTTCCCGGTTTGCGATGAAGCTGAAAATTTGCATACATATGTAGGTCGGGTGACAATGCAATATTATGGTACCTATGGTACCACTGATCTGATGATGGAGACAGGAGGTGGTCATAGGAACCCTGTGATAAAACAATGCAACCTAATTGTGTTTGGGGTTTTTAGAATTGTCTCGACGAGTATTAGTTGTCTGTGGAATAAAAAGTACAGTCAGCGACAAAAGCTTGTATACCTAAAATTCAATTTTTGCCAAAAACTTATTAGTAATAATAAATAGCTGCAAAACTTGATGATGATCAACTTTATACGCTATTAACAATCATGTCCACCTACGTAACGCATTTGAAACATTGCATAACTTCTATACTTAATATGATCAATTGATCATGATATAAAATTATGCTAATCGAACATTACCATAGATAACAAATAAAACAACGGATCACTTTTAAATAAATGTTATATAAAAGTTAAAAGAGCAGACACATCTTTGATGGAACGGTGATTCATTTTTAAAATTTACTTTCATCCGGTCGGTAAATGTCAATCCTGTTCCATTTATGAATATCGATAGGTATGCATTTACATTTTAGTTTTATCGATATTTAGTACGACTTCCGGTTCGAACGCCATCTTGATAGTAGCCTCGTGATTAATTCCTTTGTTTTTTGCTCATTAATATTGTTTAAAGTGTAATATCGATAGCTTTATTATACAATAATCTAATGTGGTAGTGTGCAGTGAATGGAGAATTAATCTCAAAGCGTGTTTAACCACCATTTTGGAGTCAACGGCCGGTAGTCCACGTGCTTCTCGTAAAATCCAGCTATCGGTTTTACGAGACAACTACAACAACCACCGAACAGCGTCGTGCTCTGAGAGCATTTATTTTGTTCCTACCCTTTTACGTGACACTGGCTACGGGCAACACCGCGCCCTCAAGTCCATCAAGAAAAGATATTTAGTACATCACTGGTTGGTATTTTTAAGGTCATTTCTTGCATTACCAGATTAATTTGATAGAACAGTAACTAGGCTTGAAAGTCAAATTTCTATTTGTGTGTGCTAAGGAATGAATTATTTCTATTCTTTTCTATTCTAAATTCTTAGTCTTTTTTTTTGCTTAAGAACATAGCACGTTTGATGAGTTAAGTATTTGTTCTTCCAATAAAAGCTGTGTTTTTATTAAGTGGAATTACTTTTTGCAAATGGAATACTTAATCCATTATTAACATGATAATTATTCACTGTATTTTTATAAACTAAGCTAAGAGCTTTAAAATTCGCTGGTATCTGTTTTTCTTTACTACA